>NC_136064.1:90490066-91090066 GCF_964261635.1 Lissotriton helveticus | reverse complement strand
CACCCCCTTTCGGCTCCGAGGGGTGGAGCACCTTCAGTGACTTGGACGGCCCCGAAGTCATCGATCCGATGGCTGTCTCCGACAGTTTCGGTTTCGATTTTGGCCCACTGGGCTTAGGTTTCGTTTCTCCACTAATGGCGGTCCGTGGACCAATGGCTCGCTTGAACTGTCCTTAGTCCAGCCTTGAAGCGGGACTATAGAACAGGGTCGTAGATCTTGGCTAAGGCCTTCCGGCGATGCCTCGACCTGAGCCGTGGAAGAGTCTGAATGAGGCCCCGCTACTGCGGTTGGGCCGTGTTCCTCGCTGGAGTCGTCGTCGACGGCCCCGAGGGGTAGTGCGTCGTCTCTTACCTCGATGGAGTCTTCATCTTGGACGTCGACCTGTTCGTCGTCCACGTAGTAGCTGGAGTCATGTTCTGACGCGGGGTCCGAAAGGTCCGGGTCGTCTCCCTGCACATCTGCGCTGTCGTCATCCCCGAAGATGTTCTCGGGTTCCGGCGCCGATTCACGTGACGATTGTCTGGCAGCGCGTCGAAGGCGGAGAGTCTTCTTCGACCTGAACTTCGAACAGGCCATACAACTGGCCTCGTCGTGGTCCGGCGAGAGACACTTGTTGCACACCGGGTGCACGTCGATATGTGGATATTTGGAGTTACAGACGGGGCATAGCTTGAACGGGCTCCGTTCCATCTTCAATCTGCGACGGGCCTGTGGCGTTGAAGACCAGAAGTCTTCTGAATTCGAGATAAAAGTACGGAAAGCTGAGAGCACCGAGCGAAAAGACAATACCGACGCCCCTAAGGCCTTTTGGCCTCGAAGAAAGAGTAACTATAAGAGATTCCGTACAAGAGTCAAGAAGTACATCCGAACCCAATGGCGGAAAAAAACAATCTGAGCATGGAGTGAATGCCCATGCGCACTGTAGTCCAAGGGAGGAGCCACCTATCTCGTGATACTTCGAAGACTCTTCCAGGACAACAATGTGCAATCATCCGGACCCAACACTAGGCAGCGATCTATGCATAGATATGAATTCAGCAGCCCACATGCCTCGAACTTCTTGGTTTCTAAGTGTAAGCAATAGACTTTGAGACACCAAGGATTTTAGGAAGGATACTCCTTTTAAAAGGAGGCAATTCCACTTAAGCTAGAGGGAGCATGTGTGCGCCATGTCATCATTTGAGATTTAATAGTTTTTATAAAGGAATTTTAAGTTACTCCTGGCACGTTCATAAGGGTTAGGTGTGATATGAGTTCCCAGGTAAGCCCCATGGGGTACAAATGGAAATAGGTATCTTTCAGTAGAAGGTCAGTCGGGCGTTTCCCACCTGAATACACAAGGCACACAGATATGGTTAGATTTCATTTTGAGCCCTGCAACCAAGTGGCATTCATCTAGCAATTCCTTAAGTTCTTGTAGGGAGTGCTGAGGTGATGTGAGCAAGAGCAAAATGTCATCGGTGAAGGCCGAAACTTTGCAAGTGGTGCCTCTAAATAGCATATCCTGAATTGCCTGAGATTGTCGGCTCTTTTGAAACAAAGCCTCTATATATAGGGCAAAGAGAAGGGGAGATAAGGTGCAGCCCTGTCGTGTGCTTCTTTGTATTGCTATGCTATGCTTTCTCCAACCCTTAATCTGCACTCTGACACGGTGCTGTAAACAGTCATAAACAATGAATGCATGTTGTTTCTGTTGATCCACCAACTCTACACTGATGTCAATGGAATCTTACAAGGTCAAAAAAGGCATTCCTTATAGGATGCACTGGCTCTCACCTGCCAAATTGGTATGCTTTAATGCTTCGACATCAGGCTGGGTGGGACCTCCTCAGACCATGGCAGAAGGTATGTGAATTTGCGATGGTTCTCCTGGATCTCGTTTATCTGAGAAAACAATTGGTTGATCAACAGAATGGCATATCTTAATTGTTTATGACTAGTCAATGTGGGGAAGATGTGTGCTGAACCGCCCAATTTCCTCTATCCCCTCCTGCATTTGTGGATCTATTTAACGCGTTTTCCTAACTGCAGAAGAGACCTCCTTAACATGTCCAACAAATCGTTTCCCTCAACACGTCCCAGTCCACCATGTTGAATGCTTTCCCAGCATCTCTGTGTAGCGATATTGTTCAGATGGAAAGCACGTTTAGGGTTAACAGTGGTGGAGCGCGCTGGTATAAATCCCACTTGATCTGCTTGTATCAAGCAAAGCAGCACAGTCTCCATACGGTTTGCCAAGATCTTCTCGAAGATCAATGTTCAGTAAGGAGATTGTCAGTACAATGAACACTTAAAGAGGTCTTTAACTGGTTTTAGGATTACTGCAACAGAAGACTCATACATTTCTTGAGATGTTTACCGCAAGGGGGAGAAGGTGTTGTAGGGGCGTATAACACTGGTGCTAGTGTTAGAAGCGTTTGTAGAATTAATCAGTCTAGCATTTGAGGCCCATAGATTTCCTCAGACTAAGATGTTTAATTACAATAAGATCTTTAGCTACCGAAATGGGTATGTCTAGAGTTTGGTTCCCCAAGTGTGTGAAAGTGGGGAGAGAGACCATGTGGTGGTAAGTTGGTGTCAGTTGCTGGGTCCATGTGAGTGCTTATACACTGGGATTCATAGAAGGCAATGAAGGCCTATTTTTTCACTTCTTCAGACGTCTGAATAGTTCCAGAGTAGTCTTTAATTTATGCTGTTACCTGCTCTGTTCCCCCTCATTTTTTCAGCGAGTAGCGTACCTGCTTTATTCCACAATATCCACCCCCAGTTTGTGCAAGAATGTAGTTCACCTTTTCGTACTCCAATGTGCACACCTGGTCTCCTACAGTGTGGTGTGGCTCACATGCATTCTCCAATTTAGATCAGACTCTTTAAGTTGACATCTGTTAACGCTCAAATGTGCTGTATGTGTGATAGGCACAGGCACCCTACAATCGGTACAGTTAGTTTCAGGGTAGCACATGTAGAACACAATGTCACTGCTTTCTTTTCGTGCTCGCATTGAGACACTTTTGCTGGATGAAACCGAACAAGCTGCCCGGCGCCTCGGCTACAGTTGATTAGAACAACATTTTATTATATAAACAGCTTTCGTGCGAAGGCTATTTGAGAGGAGCTTTCCATGCTGGGAATTATCATGTTGCCGCTGCTGGCTGTGACTGAGATGCAGGCTTGCGTACTACGACCTCCATTCTGCTAAGGGAGAGAACCGATGCACTGAGACCGGCTTCCTGAAACCTAAGAACAAGGTATGGGGGTTAGGCTATCCAAATTGATCTGGCAGAATAATGCTATCGCTCTGCTCTCTTAGTATAGCGTAGGTACAGATAGGAGTAAGTAGGCAAACATTAGCAACAATTAACATGGCTGAATTGCTCACCCGGTTTACCACTCTAACAATGCTGATTACAGTAACATGTCTCCTCTTTCTAATAATTGCAGCTCATACTTTTTTGCAAGATTAAGATCTTTTAAATAAATGTTTGAAAATGCATGGTCGTAGATCTCTTGTGTTTACCTTGGGTGTTCAAGACTCACAAACAAAAGGGTTAGATCTGTTTTTGCGGATTACTTGGGAATCAGTGTCATGTTCAAGGTTACCCTGTTTGGTTTGAAGGTTAGATGTGGTACTTTGAGCTGGTTGGAAAACCTACCAACACTCACTGATGGTATATGTGGAATAAGTCTCTATGCTATGAAGTTCATGTCCGTTTAATACACAGCCCTGCTATATTTGTAGAACTGTATAACACAGATGCCAGCTGTCTACCTAGTTGATTGGATGGGTGAGCTTTCTGTTGTCGTTTCAAAGAGAGCAGTTCAAAAGGCAGGCTTAGAAGGGGTACTTCCCTCAGGTATCCCAAACGGCAGGCATCCTGGATAAATCTTCCTCAGAGGGCCATTTTTACAGCATTCTGAATTGTTTGTGGGTCAACCTTTCACTTATTGTTAAGGTGCAGGTATGTGTCGATGGACTACCTAATTTCATGAATTACCACCTGGTCCCTCAGTGAGGAGTCACTCCCTCTTCAGGTCTTAGGTGGGTACCTCCGACTCCGAAAGCCAAGCAAGCTCTAATAAAACTGGCCCAAGATCAGAAATTATCTGGGGAAGTTGTTCTACCTCCTGCACAGGAGGTCAGCTGATGGTCTAACAGGGTGTAGTCAATTTTTGTGTACATCTGGTGGGTGGAAGAAAACAGGAGTATTCTACTAAAAGTGAAGGTTTGTGGCGCCATCTACCAAATCTAGGTCATGGAAAAGAGATTGTGATGTGGGAGCGAGTGCAGGTGTGCCCCGACCGCTGATTTGATTTATCTAATGTGTGGTGCATCACACAGTTCAAGTCTGCCCCTATTATTACAGGAGATTCAGAGAGTCTGACTAGATGTTGTATAGTAGGCGTAATTAATTTATCCTGGGCAACGTTTTGAGTGTAGATAGATGCTATAGTGATCGGGGCTCTGTTGCCAGTGCCTGCCACCATTATCCATCTGCCCGGTTTATTGGCTGTCACCTTAAGCTTGCTGAATCAGAGAACATCTCTTATCTAGACTGCCACACCAGCCATCTTACTAAGGGCTGAAGCAGGATATTGGACCAGGAAGAATGGAGACTGCAGGTAGTTCTGCTCTAACAGGTGTCTTCTGTAGAAGGAAAAGATCAGTCATGGAGCGCTGCAGCTTCTGCTAGCAGACCAAAGCATTTGGTAGGGTTATACAGACCCTGAACATCACACATGAGGAATTTAAGTGTCGAATGAGGTGCCATTTTGTGAGAGAAAGTGTGGAAGGGCCACAAGCAGAGATCACAGTGTGACTCAAGTGCATGTCCTGTAAGACTGTGTGACCTGTTACTCAGTAAAACCTTAAACACCACAACAATAAACAAGGAACATCAAATAACTAGGAACTAAGAGAGTACTATACAGCAGTGACCCCAAAGCCCCATGGGTGAGGGGTATCCATCCCACTGTGGTGGCCCCGTCGTCGCGGTATCAACACAGGCAATAGAGAACAAAAAGGAACAAGAATTTGCAATGCAATAGGTCTCGCATTTGCACGAGTTTGAGATATTGGCATTGTAAATGACAATGCCTGTTATTTATGTTTTGTTTTTGTTTTTAAAACAAATAAAAGGCATTGTCATTTACAATGCTAATAGCTTAAACTCTCACAAAAGCGAGACCTATTGCATTGCAAATGCTTGTTTAAATTGCATTGTATTTATTTTCTTAGTGCCTCTCCTGTGATTCTAGGTGATGAGCGATGTGAATCTGTGCCGCTCGGTTGATGAAAAATTGTTGTCCTTTTATAATGGGGAAATGTCACCATTTTTTGTATTTAAAACCTGGCTACCCTAAGGAAGGGGCTGCAAGTATTGCATTTCGGAAAAAAGACACTTAGTTCTAAGTGTTAAGAGCAAAAGAGTGGTGTAGCAGTTCTACTTTAAGATCTAGAGGTCGAGGAGGTATTAATTCAGCGAAGGTGTGCTGAAATAATGTGTTGCTAGCTTTAAAGTGCTTTGTGATGCTAAGTACCATAAATGCGTTGATCTACGGTCAGCCGAGCTCACGTGCCCAGCGAAACTGGTGGTGTCATGGAAACTTCGGCGAGACGCCAAGCTCTACTGGAGCGGGGCATGACAGAAAAAGTGGTATTTATGCCTGCCTCGAGACACAACGTTATTCAGAATGTAATTAGAGCCTCGCACATGAGGCTGTTCCAAAACAAAGGAACTGCAACTTGGTGGGGGAAAAACTAGAGCCACTGAGTCGTGTCTTTAATAAAAACGCCTTGAACTCTGTATGAGGCGTGGTGCATACATCAAATCTCCATCCACAACACATATGAACTACATTATCGCCGCTTTAATGTAGGACAGTGCTAAAATGGTTATATTAAAATAACGAGTCCACAGCTATACAGTCGCAATAGAATGAAGCCAGTAAGTCATGTTTTTCTAAAGAGAGCCAGGCGCCTGCTGGGACCCAAATGTTCCTTCCCCATTAGATGGCCAAGCAAGACGGGTGGTGTTAACTACAAAAAACAGAACTAGTCTTAAATCCCCAGTTTAACATGTAATAGCTGATAGCTGTGCTGCGCGATGCCCCGCCTCCCCGGCCCGTGGTGCTGACCTCGCTCAGCAGCTGCACCTCTCCGTGCTGGATTTCGTAGATCTGTAGTACGCCGGTGCCCCGCAGGTAGTTCTCCAAACAAACAAAACGGGTGCTGCGCGGCAGCCACTTGCAATCAAAGACTAGTTAAGCGACTTCTGGATGTGGCAGATGATCTGCGGCTTCTCCAGAGGGCTGCACATGGTGGCAGCTATGGCAGTCGGGACTATGCCTCAGCTCTTAACAACAATACACGAGCAACGCTCCGCCCACAGCTTTGGACACAGAGGAACGACTTGCTGAACAAGGTGCGCTATCTCTACCAGCAACAAGAAAACCAGAGTACAAGGAGCAGTTCTATTGCTTTCCACGCCAATTCAAGCCATATTGAAAGCATTCCCATCTCCAATAGTACACGAGACCTAAAAAGCGGCATTGAAACCGATCGCAAGCAAAGAAGCCCGGGGGTGGTGCGCGAGCCACATGGTTTCAATTATCGCGCCCGTGTCTGGGCGCGATAATTGGAAACATATGCTGCTGCTGCGCGTAACAGACACCAATAGGCCATGGGTGGAGCAATGCTCCCGCCTTTGGCCTATTGCATGCTATCTTTTCAAAACACACGCACGCAAAGGCCAATAGTGTGGGGCAAAATGAAAAGCACATGCCCAAGTGTGTGAGATTCCTAGGTCAGTTTCTGAAACCCCTACAAAATGTCTCATGCTGCGCACTGCAACGCTAGGCGTGAGACCTAAAAAGGGGGTGGAGGAGAAAATGAAATTGTCTACGTCCCAACCAGTGAGTGTGGAAGAAGTTGGATGGCTTTTTCACAGGCAAGCCGAGACTGGAAGATTATGTACAACTAACAAAATCATGTATGTATGTTCCGGTGACTGAGCCTCCCTACCCCACTATAGCTTGTCGGAGAGGAGTCTGGGAACCCTCTCTTTTGTGTATATTTCTTCAGTAGTTTCTCTAGTAGGTGACCTAGGTCCAAAATCCTCTGTTCCCGTTTTCTCTTGGCAGGTTGTGACGTCAGTTCAGAGTCAGCAGCTGAGAACCACTATTTTTCGTGCTTCTTCTAATGACACCAGGGAGAGCAGCAGACCCTCGCACTTTAAAAACAGAAGTCTGAACAGGTGGCCCCATCTTCAGTGTAGGTCTTTGGAGCATAGATAGTCAAGGACTGGCTTGAAAAATTTACGTTTAGCCAAAATAACTAGGGATAGAACTTGAAAAAAGTTAGTCAAGACGTTACAGGAGATGGGACCTCCAATACGTGGCCCACGTCATCACAGTTTCTTTGTCCTCAATAAAATGGACACTGGTTAGAACATCCGGAGGGGCATCCTGAGGGGTACGCTGCTGGAAGACTCCGTGCAGTCTGTCGAGGCGCATCAGGGGGTTCGCTGTGGTTTCCAGCACAGCCTCACATACACTTTCCAAAACACATTTAAATATGTAATATTTCGGTTTTTGAAAATATAGTTTAGTAAATAATGTAGGAGGATACAGACTGTCTTTTTACACCAGTATTATTATAAACAAACATAAAACAGCCATCATAAAATGCATTTAATTGAACCACTATACCAAACAAAAGGTTATCTGGGTGTAGGGCCATTAACCCAGGGATTGGCTATGCTATATAGGTGTAGAGGTAAATCCTTGTTCCTGTAATGTCTTCTTTGGGAATGCTATTCATAATTGTATTGGTGGTTTTTAAAACTTTTTTTTTATATTTGTTTTTATCTATTTCTTAAATAACATTTATTGTAACATTTTGATGTCTGCTTTTTAACTGGTGTGCATATGTAATGATTTGTTGCACTTTTATGGTTTTTATTTCTGAAGCCAAATAAAGTTTATATTGATTGATTCATTGGCTATGCAAAGGGTCCCCCTGCTATTCACCGTCTGTCTGTCATCTAGAATTTTCTGCAGGATTTGATTAAAATAAAGAACCCCCCTCACTAACCAACTTAAGTGACTTGCTTTATTGTCATGTTGTCTCAGTCATCCAATTTGTTAGGGGGCCGATGGGCTTCCAGGATTGCTTTTAGCGGAAGAGCATTTGTCTTGATGGGTTTTGAGAGGAGGGATCCCGAAAAAAGGATTACAAGTCTTTTTTGATCAACTGGTGATTGCTTTTTATTGAGGAATACTAAAAGTAGAAAGAAAGTGGGGATATTGGGGCTAAATGATGTTCATATCCCGCTCGTCGACATGCTTCAGCCGAAGGATTTGGCCCCCTGAGGGAAGATCAGGTCCCCTAATTCTAATTACTGAAGCCATTCATGCAAATATGCACATTCATGCATAGTGCATGTAATACTCGCTGTATTAGTTGAGGTTCTCTGGGGAGTTCCTCGCTGGCATTAACTCGTAGGCTTCATGAAGGATGCGGCACCAGTAGTCCTTTGTAGTGATACAGTCAAGGGGAAAGGCCCTCAGTAGACCTACGATATGTGTTATTGAAACACACCATTCCAAAAGCATTACAAAACAGAAAGAACAAAAAAGTGCAGAATGGTGCTCCTCTGCAAAAGCCTCAACACAAGAGAACTTCTGATACTGTAAGGATTCAAGATGATGCACGGGCCCAGAGGATCACTTGAACAAGTTAAGACCCTTCAGTAAGGCCGCAGATTACTCACCGTGTGAATATCCTCAGGCGCCAGACTGGTACGGAACAAAATGTCAGCATAACACATATATGCTAGAAGGTGGAGTCGTGAGGCTTCATATCGACTCCACTCTGCCTCGGAAGTGACGACTGGAGGTAAATAAGGGCACCACCCTTGTGTGCTGATGTCAATTTCTTTCTAAATATTGTCAGCGACCTTGGACGCGGCGCCCAGTAGTAATCAATTAGACCAGTGTGTAGATCTCTAATATCTGGGCCCTTTTCGATGGAAAAGTATTCATTCCACAAAACAGGGAAGTGGGATGGTGATGAGGAATCTGCGGTTAGATAGAGTATCCACCAGAAAGAGTCATTCTCAAGGTAATGAATATGCTACTTACCAGTATGCATCTGTTCTTGGCATGTAGGGCTGCTAACATTCATATCTTAGCATTAGATCGCCGCCTAGTGTTGGGTCCGGATGATCGCACATTGTTGTCCTGGAAGAGTCTTCGAAGTATCCTGAGATAGGTGGCTCCTCCCCTGGACTACAGTGCGCATGGGCATCGGCTCCATCCCCAGATTGTTTTTCGCCATTGTGGCAGAAGATGGAGTGAAAAGTGTAAAGGATGTCCATGCTAATGATTGAATACAATAGTATATCTGCAGCTGCGACAGGCACCGGGGAGGAGGGTGGGCGATATGAATGTTAGCAGCCCTACATGCCAAGAACAGATGCATACTGGTAAGTAGCATATTCAGTTCGAGGCATGTGGGCTGCTAAATTCATATCTTAGCATAGAATACATAGCAGTCCCTCCATCAGCGGCGGTTGCCCGTGCCAGCTGCAGAAACCTGAAAAAGTGTTTTGAGAACAGCCTGTCCTACAGCAGCTTGCTGCTTGGAATGTACATCAACACAGTAGTGTTTTGTAAAGGTATGTGGTGTAACCCACGTGGCTGCTCTGCAAATATCCTCTAAAGGAATGTTCCCTAGGAAAGCCATGGATGCCCCCAATTTGCGTGTGGAGTGCGCCCTTGGGGGTATCGTTAAAGTGCGCTTGGCTTTTTGATAACATATCTGGATGCACTTAACAATCCACCTGGCTATTCCTGCTTTGGAAATAGGGTTGCCTTTGTGTTGTGGTGCGAAGGCAACAAAAAGTTGTTTTGTCTTTCTAAAGGGTTGTGTCCTGTCTATGTAGTACATCAACGCCCTCCGTACATCTAAGGTATGGAGCATTCTTTCCGCCACCGTTTGTGGGTTTAGAAAGAATGCCGGCAAGTCAATCGTTTGGTTGAGATGAAACTGTGACACCACCTTCGGAAGGAATTTGGGGTTAGTGCGTAGCACTACCCTATTTGGATGAATCTGAATGAATGGCTCTTGGATTGTGAGCGCTTGTAGCTCACTAACACGCCTCAGTGACGTAATAGCTATTAGGAAAGCCACTTTCCACGTTAGGAACTGGAGTTCACACGAGTGCAGTGGCTCAAAAGGTGGTCCCATCAGTCTGGTGAGGACCACGTTGAGGTTCCACACCGGAGCTGGTGGTGTTCTCGGGGGAATGACTCGTTTCAGGCCTTCAAGAAAGGCTTTAATGGCAGGCACTCCGAAGACCGAGAGATGCTGCCTGTTCTGAAGATAAGCCGCTATGGCGGATAGATGTATCCGAATGGAAGTGTACGCTAGATTGCACTTGTAAAGATGCAACAGATAGCAAATGATGTCAGGGATAGATGCATCTAGCGGGTTGATGTCATTGGCTGTACAGTAAATGACAAAACGCTTCCATTTCGCAACATAGCATGCTCTGGTAGTTGGCTTCCTTGCCTCCTTGATGATATCCATGCATTCCGGAGGTAGGTTAAGGTATCCAAACTCTAGGACTTCAGGAGCCAGATCGCCAGGTTGAGCTGTTGCGGATCTGGATGCTGAATTTCTCCATGGTCCTGCGTCAAAAGTCTGGGCGTGAGGCGCAGTCTTTGATGCGGTACCACTGAGAGTTCGAGGAACGTGGTGTACCATGCTTGGCGTGCCCACGTTGGAGCAACTAGGATGAGAGTCATCGCGTGCTGCCTTAGCTTTCTTGCCACCAGCGGTATCAGAGGGGCTGGCGGAAAAGCGTACGCAAATTTGCCTGACCAGTTCATCCATATCGCATTCCCCTGCGACTGTGGGTGAGGGAACCTGGCGGCAAAGTGTTGGCATTTTGCGTTTTCTTTTGTGGCAAACAGGTCTATCTCCGGATGACCCCACTGCTGGAAGTACGGGTGGAGGACAGATGGGTGTATCTCCCACTCGTGCATTTGATGGCTGTACCTGCTGAGCAGATCCGCCATCTGATTGTCCTTTCCTGGGAGGTGTTCTGCCATGAGGAAAATGTTCCTCTGAATGGCCCACTTCCACATGCTCTGAGCCAGATGAGACAGCTGTGGCGAGTGGGTGCCTCCCTGCTTTTGAATGTAGTACATCGCGGTCATGTTGTCCGTCCGGACTAACACTACCTTGTTGCACAGATGTACAATGAAGGACTTGATCGCCATGAAGATTGCCATCAGTTCCAGATAGTTGATGTGCATCTTTTGTTGCTGCGTCGTCCATAGTCCCTGCACTGTGTAAGTGAGCAGATGAGCTCCCCATCCCTGGAGAGATGCGTCCGTTGTCAGGATAACCTGTGGCACTGGCTCTTGGAACAGTCGGCCCTTGCAAAGGTTGTGTGGAGTCCACCAATGCAGAGAGTCGTATGCCCGACTGGTAACCAACACTAGGTCTGTCAATTGTCCCTGAGCCTGTGTCCACTGATTCGCTAAGCACTCCTGGAGCGGGCGCATATGTAACCGTGCGTGAGGGACTATGAAGATGCAGGAGGCCATCATGCCTATCAACTGCATGAACACTCTCGCTGGAAGCGAGTGTTGTGGTCTGAACTTCCGGATTAGAGACTGCATGCTGTCTATCCTGACTTGGTTTGGTTGAGCCATGGCCGTCAGGGTATTGATCGTCGCACCTAGAAACTGCCGGACATGTGCCGGCTGAAGATGCGACTTTGGGTAGTTCAACGAGAAACCTAGATTGTGAAGGAGGTGAATGGTGGTCGACATGTCCGCGGCGCACTGTTGTTCCGACTTGGCTTGAACGAGCCAGTCGTCCAGGTAGGGGTAGACATGGATGTTCTGCCTCCTGAGGTGCGCTGCTACTGTCGCCAGACATTTGGTAAACACCCTTGGGGCTGTGGTGACTCCGAAGGGTAGGACCTTGAACTGGTAATGCCTGCCTTGAATAGTTAACCTGAGGTATTTCCTGTGGGACGGGTGTAGTGGAATGTGGAAATAAGCATCCTTGAGATCTAAGGTTGCTAAGAAGTCCCCTTGGTTTAACAAGGGAAGAATCTGTTGCAGTGTGAGCATATGGAAATGTTCTGACAGTATATACAGGTTGAGGGGACGTAGATCTAGAATGGGTCTGAGAGATCCGTCCTTCTTTGGAATAAGGAAGTACAGGGAGTACACCCCTGTGCCTTCCTCCTCCACCGGCACGAGCTCGATTGCGCCTTTTTGCAGCATCACCAGTACCTCCTGCTGCAATAAGTGCAAGTGCTCTGCGGACATAGGCCGTTGCCTTGGTGGAATGTTGGGTGGAGTGGATTTTAACTCCAGACAATAACCGTACTGTACAAGTTGTCGCACCCACCTGTCTGTGGTGATGTTTCTCCAGACGGGCAGGAACTGCTGTAGTCTCCCCCCGACAGGTGTTAAGTGGTCGGGGGGCAGTGACAGAGAGTCACTGTTTGCTTGGGGTAGAGGAGCGGGAGTTGTTGTTTCCTTTGCCGCGACCTCTGTTGCTGTTATTTCTGTAACCTCCCTTGTTCTGTTTTGTGAACGAGGATTGTGCTCCACCTCTTGAGAATTGCGATTGTTGACCCATTTGTCCTCTGGTGACTCCACGTGCACCTGAGCGACGAAAATTATTGCCACGAAACTGTTGTGACTGTAGGGCCCCCATGGACTTAGCAGTTTCTGTGTCCTTTTTTATCTTTTCGAGGGTGGTGTCAACATCTGGACCAAACAGTCGATCAGGATTGACTGGCTGATTAAGGATGGTTGTTTGAATATCAGGTTTAAACCCAGATATGCGGAGCCAAGCTTGTCGTCTCAGCATGACGCTAGTGTTGATCGCCCTAGCTGCTGTGTCTGCGGCGTCAAGTGCACACTTGATGGCTGCGTTGGAGATTAATTTGCCTTCCTCTATAAGCAGTTTTGTGCCCTCTTGAAACTGTGGAGGCAGGTGTTGTACAATCTGCTCTAGGGTGTCATAATGCGCCCTATCGTAACGTGCTAAGAGTGCTTGTGTATTAGAAATACGCCAAAAGTTAGCAGCCTGTGCAGCTACTCTTTTGCCCCCTGCCTCTAGCACTTTGGACTCCTTATCCGGGGGAGGAGCTTCACCCGTTGTTTGGGAGTTGGCCCTTTTGCGGGCATTGGCGACCACCAGGGAGTCTAGCGGCAACTGTCCCCGAATGTATGCAGGGTCTGCAGGTGCTGGTCTGTACTTTTTTTCAATACGTGGATTGACCACTCTCGCCCTGGTAGGTTCTTTAAAGATGTCCGCAGCATGTTTGAGGACTCCCTTGAGCATAGGCAGTGTCTTTACAGTCCTCTCAGAGACTGAAAAGGTGTCAAAGAGAAAGTCTTCTTCAACTGGGTCAGCATGCATGTCCACATCATGATTAGCAGCTGCCCTCTCAATTAGTGCATGAAATCCTGCAGAATCCTCTGTTGGGGATGCACGTGCACTGAAAGGTTGTGGGTCTTGCCCCACACTCTGGGTGCCTTGGTCACCAGTGTCATCATATGCATCTGGATGTGCATCTGGTTCATTGATGGGGAAGGTGTACTGGTCCTCTTCACCATATCCCTCACCCTCAGATTGTTCTGGTGAGGGAGTAGGGCTTCTTCTAGGAGGAGGCTGGATAGGCTCTATGAGGTTAGAAGCGTCCTGAGGAACCCTTTTTTTCTTTAGTGGGATGACATAGGAGTCCAGAGGCTCTGAAGTGATCCTCCTTTTGTATAGGGTTAATTTGCCTGTGTTGGCGTCGATGAAGTGCTCAGAATCGTCCTCTGATTCGAGTTCTCGACCTGAAGGTGCAATTGCCGTAGAAGAATCCGACTTCTTTGGCGTCGATTTAGTGGAAAAGGCCTTCGGAGCCTCTTTCGGCGGCAGAAGGAAGAGAAGCTTACTGTTAGGCTTTGCCGGAGCGTCCTTCGGCGTCTGAGGCGACGGCAACGGAGCCGACATAGCAGCGGCCTTGTCCCTGATTCTCTGTAGCGAAGCGGCGATGGGGGACGCTTCACTCACAGTGGCTTTTGGCGCCGACAAGGATGTCTTGACCTTCCCCTCGGATCCGACGTCATGGTGGCCTTTCTTAGGTTTGGACGCCGATGCTGTTGTCGCTGACCCAGAGTCCTTGGATCGATGCGCAGATGTGCCAGCTGTCGATCCGTGCGCCTGCGTCGGTTCCGTGTCCACTACGCGACCGACTAACGGAGTCCCAGGCGTAGCCGGAGCCGTGCCGCTGGCCATGGCGTGCTTAGACGGTGGCGCTGCGGTTGATCCGTGCCGACCACCTTTTGTAGAGGATCCCTCCTCTTGCGCCGTTTTTGACCCTTTGGAATCGACCGACTTCTTCGACTTCTGCGGACCGGAGGTCGACGGAGCCGATGCGGCGGGTGCAGTAGTTTTCTGTGGGCCGGCCGCCATTTTAGGGACGCTCGAGTCCATAAGTTTCGGTTTCGTTTTCGGGTCGGCCATTTTAGGTGTAGTCGACACCGTAGGTCTCGATTTCGGTTTCGATGTGGCCTGCTCAGCAAGTACGTCCGTGGCCGGGCCTGATGGCGGGGCCGTGGCTTGCGGCACGGGGTCTTGGGTAAGGCCGACTGGCGATCCCGTGACCCGATCGTGATCCTCGAAACCGTCGGGGCATAGCTCGTCCCCTGAGCTATCTGCCGCGGCCCCATAAATCTCTTCGACGTCCCCTACCTCGTCGACGTATTCAAGGCCTTGATCCGCGACTCCGTCGTCGTCCACCGGATCCGCCTCGGCCTCCGTTTCGGGTGGGGATATCTGGAGATGATGACCCTGTTCATCTTCTTCTTGGTCGCCGAAGATGTTTTCTGGATCCGGGGCCGCTTGTCTGGCCTCCAGGCGCACCGCGCGCCGGAGCTTAAGAGTCTTCTTAGACCGGAACTGAGCGCAAGCCTTGCACTTGCCGTCGTCATGGTCCGGTGAAAGGCACTTGTTACAGACCGGGTGCAGGTCTATATGTGGGTACTTAGACCCACAGAGCGGACAGTACTTAAACGGACTCCGCTCCATGCTGGAAAGTTGCGGTCGTGTCGCGATGAGAAGGCCTCGATGTCCGAAGAGTGAAAAAACTCCGCTGAATCCGACTCCAAGAGACGGAAGAACTCGAGACCGTGCGCAAACAATACCGACGCTATGAATACAAGGCCTTTTGGCCTTAAAAAGTTAGTTTTACTCGGTTTCGACAGAGAGAAGTCGAGACCGCATCCGAACCCAATGGCGGAAAAAAACAATCTGGGGATGGAGCCGATGCCCATGCGCACTGTAGTCCAGGGGAGGAGCCACCTATCTCAGGATACTTCGAAGACTCTTCCAGGACAACAATGTGCGATCATCCGGACCCAACTCTAGGCGGCGATCTAATGCTAAGATATGAATTTAGCAGCCCACATGCCTCGAACGTATCATTTTCTTCTGATGGATACTTCTAGAACTAGATGCCTCACCTTGTGAATAGATACCAAAGAAAGTACTTATCAATGTGGTGCGTCTGTGTAATGGCTCAGACCGAAATGTCTTGCACTACCAAACAGCCAAAATCCCCTCTTATACTTGGCTGTCCAGGCAGTGGTGCTTGGTGAACGTGTGCACTGATGCCCACATGGCTGCCGGAGAGATGTCCAGTTCAAGTACTCCTTGTGCCAGCCTGTTGGTAGCAGCCTTGGCACTGGTGGACTGGGCCCTCAACCCCTTCAGAAGCTGCTTCAATGCCATCGCTTAGCAGATTTCAATACAGAGGATAATCCATCTGGATGAGGTCACTCGCATCTGTATTTTTTCCACTGAAGAGGTTGATGGCATTGCACTTTCCTGGAGAGTGATGAATAGGTGCACCAGGAAGTGGGATGATGCAGTGCTTGATCGTCTTGGAAAGCGTCCTGCATGCCTCTTTGCTGCTAAAAGTCGTCACCCCATTTCATGCTGACCATAGCATCTCTCTGCTTTCTTTTTTCACACCGCCTCAGTCTTCCGAGGAAGAGGAAAGACTCCATCACCTGGACCCAAAGAGGATTCTTTCAGGAAATGAGTCACAAGAGGTAACTGGAACAGGGAAGGTTGGTCCAGCAACCGGAGTAAAGCTGAAATGGCTGACCAGTAACCATTTACAGTGCCCATGGCAAGGCTTTTCTGGGCTAAAGATAAAACAAACAACAGCATCCCTGATAGAGGTGCCGGAAGGTGGTCCACATGGTATGAGGAGCCAGACCACAAACTTGTCTCCACAGCAGGTGTATACAGTTTTGTTGGAGGGGTGACTAACTGTCAAGGTGACATCCTAGACCTCAGGAGGGACACTGAAGACTTGGCTGCCACAACTCAATCTCCATGCATGAAAATGGAGCGTGCGCAGGTTCCTGCCTGGTTACTGTCACAGGAGATCCTCCCGAAGGGGCAGCCTTATGACTTAGGACCGTTTAGGAAACCATACTTTTCGTGCCAAATTCGGAGCCACTAGGACGACTTGGACAAGGTTGTCTGATTTTCTTGAAAACTCAGGGCAGGAGAGGTATAGGCGGAAAGGCGTCCTGCATTCCATTCTAAATGAAATATGTATCTGAGCAAGAGCCACTTTGGAAACTCCAAAAATCAGAAGTGTTGACATTGGCATTCTCGTGGTGCCAAGCAGATCAAGCCAAGGTTCTCTCCATTCGTGGAAGAGACCTTGCGCCACCATCGGGTGCAGCTGCCATTCGGATCCACAAGACATCTACAGAAGAGTACGTCAGCCCTAGCATTCAAAGATCCTGCTAGGTGTAGTAGTACCAGGAAAATGTCCTGGTGCTCCAGACAAGTCCTGAAGCACAGTGCCTCCTTGCAGAGGGCCCACAAACTCTTTGATGGATGGAAGGAAGGAAAGCTTTCAAAGGCAAGCAAATCGTACACAGTTACAAAAAAATTGAGAGAAC
This sequence comes from Lissotriton helveticus, assembly GCF_964261635.1. Taxonomy (NCBI): domain Eukaryota; kingdom Metazoa; phylum Chordata; class Amphibia; order Caudata; family Salamandridae; genus Lissotriton; species Lissotriton helveticus. Next base: position 91,073,056 of record NC_136064.1, on the reverse strand, counting down.
TCTTATCTCCATCTCTACCAGGTGTCCGCCCCAACCCATAAGCGATGAATCAGTCACCACAGTTAGCTCTGGGTGGAGAAGGTGGCCTGCTGCAGATCCAATCATGATTCATCAGCCACGACTACATATCTTTTGTAAATGGTAGACCATTGGGGTAGGTGGTGCCTGATACTGCCAAAAACGGGATGGCTGTGTTGGAGAGAGGGTATAGTAAAGGAGCTTAGAGGCTCAGCTCCCGAAAGGGTCAGGGACTAGACCACTCGCTGGGCCTGGCTCCAGCATCCTTTATGGGAACCCCTGCACTGTCCACAAAAGGACTGGGCAGGTTGTTGTACCAGCAGGTATGGCTGGTAGAGCAGACACCCATAGGTGCCAAGGCAAAATGACTGCTACTGAGACCAGGCATAAGGAAAGTCCAAGACATACTTTCTCTGTAAAGCACCTGAGTGCAGTATCAGCCTAATCACCAAATAGGCGTGAACCGTTGAAGAGCATGTCAATGAGTGAAGCATGGACATCCCTCGAAAACCCGGTGCACCGCAACCAGACATGGCAACGCAGTGCCAATGTGGAGGCCAAGGCTCTGCCCAGGGAGTAAGTAGCGTCCAAGCCGCACCTAGTGGCGAACTCTGTTGCATCCCGCCCATCCCAGAGGGTTTGGTTGAGGATGGCGCGACCCTCCTTGGGAAGCAACTGTGCTACCGAGTCCCAGAAGGTGTGGGAGTAATGGCTTTAAGAGGCATGCAGTGTTCACCAAGTACAAGGCTAGGCTGGTGGAAGAAAAGATGTGCTTACCAAAGGTGTGCAGCCTCTTGTAATCCCTGTCTGGTGAAGTAAATGGGAGCACATTTGGGTTGACCGTGGATGTCAAGGCCTCTACCTCCAGGTTCTCAGTGGAGGGGTGCTGGGAGAGGAGGGCTGGGCCCTTTGGGGTGGGTCGATGAGGTCAGCAAAATAATGTAGTGTACAGGTGAAATTATGCAAGGTTTCACGCAGGCTCCCGGGAGAATGTCAGAGGAGGGCTTCATTTAAAGGGAGTAAGGGCTCCGTCGTTTCGGCTCCTGGGTGAAGCCCTCAGTCGGCAACTGCAGGTTAAGGACTTCAGCTGCCCTGCGCATCACAGTGGTGAAGGATGCCCCATCCTCCAAACCCTGGCCTGCAAGGCAAATCATTCCAAAGTCTGGGGAAGTGCCCAGCTCACTGGCATCACCCAACTCCATACATGTAGCTGGATCAGTGTCATCCTCCATAGGACCAAACCCTTCCTCCTCATCTCCCCAGCCAGGAGTAAAGGGTTATCAAGTGCCAGGAAGTCCAGGTATTTGTTTGGCCTGAAAGGTGCTGACTGACTTGGTCCCAGCCCAACCGACCCATCTGCAGATTTTAGAGATCCTGTGCCAACGACCTCCAGACCCTGGGAGGACTGACTGCTTTCAACAAAGACCGGATTTCCTGTGAACAGCAGCTCTGTTTAAAAGAAACTCTGAACCTGCTGAGGACAAAGGAACCAGACTGGTGAGTGCTTAATTCCTTTTCAAGGTGTTTAACTTCCCTTCCCCCCTCTATTTATTTTACTAGGTGAACTTTCTTCTCACCTTAGTTTATTTTAACCCCACAGCTTTGGGACACAAGCCTATCCCCCAGATTCATCATTGTCCTCTTTTGCAAGTCCTTAATAGCGATTATTAAGGAATCGCTATTAAAGACTCGCAAAACGGGATTCATGTAGAAATCGCAATATTATTTGCGATTTCTACAGCCTCCTTATTTGCGATTAGCAATTTGCTAATCGCAAATAAGGATGCGATTTCAAGGGTGCCAGGGGTGTCCAAAGGACACCCTGTAGCACCCCTGAAATGTAAATGGAGACTGATGTTGCGCACACACGCGTGTAACATACAACTTAGAAAAATGCACTAAAGTGCATTTTTCTACGTTTTCGCTATTTACCACGAAGTCAGACTTCGCGGTAAATAGCGGCCAGAAATAGCGATTTCGCAATTCTAAAATGGTTCATGAATTGCATTTAAGGAATCTTAAATAGAGATTCCTTAAATGCAATTCCTCGCAATTTAGCGATTTCGCAATTTTTGCATTTGGGGTGATGAACCCCAAATGCAAAAATTGCGCTTGCAAAGGGCCAGATTCTCAGAATCTGGCCCTTTGCGAGCCGATTTTCGGTTGATGAATCTGGCTGTATGTCCCTTCTACATCCATGAGGTTGGAATATTACGATCTACATACCTAGGTGAGCCCTACATTTTTGATGACCACTAAATTACATATTACATAGGATTATTACATATGAAACACACTAGCCTGATATTAAAATTGTTTACTCACTAGGCTGTCTACCACACTTGGTCCTGAGGAAGACCCATCGTGGCTCATTTAATCTGCGCAAACCATAGGGTCAAAACATTGACAGTTATCACTGCTCATGCCCCACAACACATTGAGCCTTATGAAATAAAGAATCAGAAAGGACTGAGCGAACTTGTAAAAATTGTTTAAGGGCAGATCCTTCATTGTTAATCCTGTATTCTGTATATTATCTGTATACTTTATGTAATATATCACATGGTCATCGATATCACTTTGTTCACGCACTTCACCTTAATTATAGGTCACCTTTTTGAACATTTTGAACGGTTTCTTTTTGACAGCCAGTAAATGAATCAGTAAATATTTAGCAGTATAATAACTCTTGCTTTTGTGTTCCTTTTTCTAAAAAGTCTTAAAAGCATTTAATAGACTTCTATCTTGCTGGCCATTGCCTTACATAAGTCAAAGGAATTTGGTGTTGTTCCCCGACAACTCCAGTGTTATATCTAGACATATCATACAGAGTAGAAAAAGTAACTTAAGTAATCTGAAAAGGAATTCCAATTGTTTTACAAACAAATGACTTACCTATAACCAATCCAATTGAATTCAACTGCACTCAAACTGGATTTAACTGCATTATTCCTGTACAGTGTTACTATACTTACCTGTATCAGGCCTGGCTTTGTTCTAGAAAATAAAATACAACTAAATATTTTTATACAAACAAATTAGTTTGAGTTCAGTCTTTGATGTGTGACATCATTTCTTGCCTGAGTGTGTACCATAAATGCTTAACACTACCGTCTCATAAAGCCTTACCGCTCGCAAACACTACCACAAATAGAAAGTACGGTATTATCTACTTTTACCTCTGCCTACCTTTGGGGTTCCACTGTGCCCAGTAAACCTTACTTTGGTATGGTATATATAGAGCCAGCTTCCTACAACTGTGATAAGGTAATACAACAGAATGTTTTTAAGGAAGAGTCGACGGAGTATTACTGGCGAGATGAAATATAAAAAAGGCTACTAACCAGATACTGTTTACAATTGTGGAAACAAGGTGTAGTGTCCAAAGGGCTTCAATTTGAGAAAAATGAAATAAAACCTAAAAGGAAATGCTAGAAAAGGAAACAAATACAAACATCTGTATGTTTCAGTACACTCAGTCAAGGCTTGGCTAGCCAGCAGAACAAGTGAATACAGGATGTAAGAGATGCCAACACTTTATATCACACTAATAACAAAGATACAAGAGAGTCTACAGCTAGGACGTTTTTAACACTCTGAAACCTACGGGGACTTGAATACGAGAAAATGAATTGCAGATATGAAATGGAAAGTGTTGTCAGGATGACTCGTATAGAATAATGTAATGAAGGATACTGTCTTCTTTGCTCTTCTCTGGAGTGCTGTCCATCCCAGGTAAGGCAGCAGCCACACGGCGGAATAGCTGGAATGTTAGAAGAAATTCAGTGAAGCACAATTAGCAATAGCAAATTGATGACTCAAATGGAAAACCTTTATTTGCACTGCAGTGCAGTTTATAGAGGGCTTTCTAAAACTGAACGCTTTTAAAGTGAAATAAAATATCTTATTTGCAAGTCCATTTTCGTAGCAGGTTGGTTCATCATATTTCAGAATTGCAGAAACCTAGTCCATCGTGAGCATGCAGTCTGACAGTCATTGTGACATAAGAAATGAGGAGGTGCTGAGGTACAGTTGAAAACGTTACTTACCTTTGGTATGGTATTTCTGGTGGATACTCTACCTGCAGGTGACACTTCATTATTCTTCCAAGGTGCCACATGGGGCCTGCAAACTTGAACTAGCAGTTCCTCAGCAGAAACTGCTCTATCTCAATGCAGGTTTATCTTCTGGAAATGACATCATAAAGCAATACAAGATGTCGCCTGGAATACCAACATCAGTTGCCATTTTATCCAAGACTTGTGGAGAGAGAACAGATGAATAAACACAACAAGGCATACAACAAAATCAGTCATACCCAAATAACTAGATAGCAACCACACCTCAGAGTTGGGAGGGGATAGTAGGAATCTACAGGTAGACAAATTACACACCAGAAAGATTGCAACCAAACATAAGCAGCTTTTTTTTGATGGATACTTCATTCCACAGATTCCTCCCCCAATGAATTAATACTAAAGTAGTACCCCACCGCAGCAGGTCTGAGGGGGAGTGAAGACAAATCGTCCCACAGGACAGGTCAGATACTGCGCAATCTCCATTGAGAGGCGGAGTATGCCTAAAACACAAAGGCCAAGCCAGAGGCTAGCTAAACTAAAACAATGCAAAGGGCCTTACCAGCAAACCATCTAATCCACCTCTAGACAGAAGCACTACACTGGATGCAACAGGACCGAGAGGGTCAGATGCCATCGTAGCTGAAGGCAGGGAGGGTGTGAAACAAGGAAATTAAAAGAGGTGCCACAAAGTGCTGCCACGCGAAAACAGAACAGACACATTGCTGCTTCCAAAAAACAAGGTAAATAGCTACAATCACAGGGTTACAAAAGCAATGCCAAAATCCCCACTGCGGAAGACGAAGCTACAGAGCAAAGCAGGAACTAGCTGTCTAGAACTACATAAGCGAAGCAAAAATAAATCTAAAGGAAGCGTTAAAAGGCGAGCCTAGCAGTCCATCTCATGTGTACCTAACATGAGACATCCCAACAGCCCACAAATAGAATCAGAGAAGAGCCTCTCAACCAACGGATATCCAACTTCGGAAGGAAAACAGACATAAGAAATAACAAAAAAGCCCAGTGGAAGAGAGTACCAGGGTCCAGCAATAATGTAAGACAACTCCCAACAAGGGATATTAATTGTGGAGCCCAACTAGCAACACACAGAAAAAGAGAAACCACACCTCTTCCACACAGCACACCGACTAGGAGAAATCAAGACCCCTGTAGGAAAGGTACCAAAAACCTTGGACATATCGCTGTTCAGGAGAAGATGGAAAGGAGTGGGGACAAGGAGGACTCGCCTCAAATGCAAGACCAGCCAAGCGTCAGTGAGGTACAGGGCTCCAGGAGATCCAACAAGGAAGACCTCGCCCAAACAGCAGTGTTTACCGGATGATCCTGAACTAAACTAAACCTGCCCCACGCATCAGTGCCCTCTGGTGGGCCTGGACCTCAAGGAATCATCCTAAACCTGGTTTGCTCCAGCAGTCATCATGCAGGAGGGATTGCTCCCCCACAATGGCTGACAGCGCCTCCTGAATCAAATGAGAAGGAAGAAACAGCCTTGCACTAAAGTGATGGGAACCAATTAAGCACAAATCCAATAGGGCAGCCTGAAACTCACTGGGTGGTAATAGCGGCACATATGGTAAATGTTTTGCAGGGATACAGAGAAACCCATGGATTCTGTGACACAACCAGGCTGGGGAAGAGGTCTGGCAGCACCACACATCACACACACCGTCTGCAAACAGGCAGCATACATGATCTGTCAGGAGTGGAACCACAATCTTGACCATATCCCTTATTACAAGAACAGAGGGTAAGGTGCCCTCCTCCCTCCACGCCAAGACACATTCCTTTCCCAATGCATTAACATGCTGACACTCCTCAGGCAGAATGCGGAGGAAGCGGTAGAGAAAGTGCTGCCGGCCCTGTCAACCGAAGAGGGAGATCATGCTAAGTCATCAATTAGACTGTCCAATCCGCAGCTAGGTGATACCAGTGTGCGATCCGAGCACTTACAGCCGAGTCCAAGGCGCAAACCAGCCAAGAAGGGAACCCGAGTGCCTCAAGGAAGAGCAACAAGGGTTAACATGAGGAGGAGCAAAGCTGTAGGAATTTGTTCAACAAGTCAGTCTTTATCTACACCATAGACAGGGTAATTGAAAGACTGAAGCCACATTCCTCAAGGTACACTGGAAAGAGAGGATATCCTGTGAAAGGAGGTTTGAAGACCAATCTAGGTTAAACTCGGTCACCAAACTTCTAGCAGAACGGAAAGCCAAATCAAACCCTTTCACAGAGTCAGAAGAAGAACACTGGTGCCAGTATGCTACACCATGAAGGGTAGGTAATGCCTTGAAGCCGGTACTCTCTTCTACAGAACACCTAAAGTCCTGGAATGTGGCAGCAGCTCTAAAGAGCTAAGCTGGGTCTGGTGGGTCAGTGAAGCACAAGTTACTACTTGTGTAACGATATATCTGTAAGAGACATTAGTTAGTGATAGATTCCTTACCTTAGAATATCCCCAGGGGTCAGACTAGATCCAGAAATTTTTTGCGTAGCAGTACCCTTGCGCGTCTGTAGGCATCGTCTGTGGCTCCGTGTCCATCGTCGGCGTCGTGGGCGCCGTGATGACGTCGTCGGAGTACTTAGACGCCGCCTCCGCGTGCTGACGTCAGTTCTTAGACACAGCTTTTCTGCGCCAGAAACGCAAAGCCATGTTAAAAACCAACACTGGTGCCATTGAAACTAGGGCCCTGAAGGGGATGACCTTAACCCTAGATATTGGTTCGCAGAACGGAGAGGATGGGTGGGTCGGTAAGGAATTTATCACTAACTAATGTCTCTTACAGATATATTGTTACACAATTAGTAACTTGTGCATCTGAAAGAGACACGTTACTGATAGATTCCTTACCTTAGAATAGATACCCCAGCAATACCAACCCCGGTGGTGGGTCTGCGAACCAATAATCACACCAGAAAGTCCTGGAGGACAGAACGGCCAAGGAAGCCATCCCTTCGGTCTTGACTGTCCAGGCAATAGTGTCTTGCAAACGTGTGGAGCGAGGCCCACGTAGCCGCCTGGCAAATGTCCTGCAAGGGCACTCCCCGGCCCAGGGCAGTCGTAGTCGCCGTGGCCCAAGTGGAATGAGCCCTCAATCCAACAGGGGGCTCCTTTTTAGCCAAGGAGTAACATGCCTGGATACACAAGATGATCCACCGAGAGATGGTCCGCTTGTGCACCGCCTTTCCCTTCTTAGCGCCCACGTAACCAACAAAGAGTTGCTCATCCACCTGGAACTGGCATGTGCGATCCAGATAGTAAGAGAGCGCACGTTTTGGGTCCAGACGGTGGAGCCTCTCTTCCTCTTTCGAGGGATGCGGAGGCGGAAAGAAGGTGGGCAAGGTAATGGACTGCCCGATGTGGAAGGCCGTGACAACCTTGGGCAGGAAAGAGGGTCTTGTCCGCAACACAACCTTGTCCGGATGGACAGAGAGGAAAGGAGGTGTGTAAGAAAGAGCCTGGAGCTCACTCACCCTCCTGGCAGAGGTGATGGCAACCAGGAAGGCAGTCTTCAAAGTAAGAAGACCGAGAGGACAGTTATGGAGCGGCTCAAAGGGAGCACACATAAGGTAAGTAAGTACAAGGTTTAAGTCCCACTGAGGCATCACGAATGGAACAGGAGAGAACATGCGTGTGATGCCCTTTAAAAACCTGTTTACAATTGGGGACTTGAACAAAGATGGCTGATCAGGTAGCCTCAAGAAGGCGGAAAGGGCAGAAAGGTAGCCCTTAATAGTGCCCAGAGCAGAACCCTGCTGGGCAAGAGAAAGAAGGAAGAGAAGAACCTCAGAAAGAGGGGCAGAAAGTGGAACCACAGCCTTTGCTGTGCACCATGCCACAAACTTATTCCACCTGCAGGCGTATACCGATTTTGTGGAGGGACGCCTGGCTGACAGAATGACATTACAGACTTCAGGAGGCAAGTCAAATGGCCTCAACTGTCGCCGCTCAATCTCCAAGCATGGAGGTGGAGACTGGACAGGTTCGGGTGGAGGACCGTCCCCTGCTGCTGCGACAGAAGGTCCTCCTGAAGAGGCAGACGAACCGGGGGATTGACTCACATACCGAGTAGCTCGGGATACCAGTACCTTCGTGCCCAGTCCGGAGCCACAAGGATGACTTGGGCCCGGTCGCGCCTGATCTTCTTCAGCACTCTGGGCAGAAGTGGTATAGGCGGAAAGGCGTACAACAGAGAGCAACTCTACTCGCGACGAAAAGCGTCTCCGAGCGAGTGCCGCCTTGGAAATTCCAACGCGCAGAACTGATGACATTGCGCGTTCTCTTCGGTGGCGAATAATTCTAACCAAGGCTCTCCCCACTGCTGAAAGAGGCCTTGCGCCACGTCCGAGTTCAGACGCCATTCGTGAGCCATCATGCACCGACGGCTGAGTTTGCCCGCCCTGGCGTTCAGAGAACCTGCCAGGTGTTGAACCACCAGGGTCACGCCCTGATGTTCCAGCCACTGCCAGAGGCGCTGAGCATCCTGGCAAAGGGTCCACGACCCCACCCCGCCCTGTTTGTTGCAGTACCACATGGCGGTGGTGTTGTCCGTAAACACCTGCACTACACTCCCCTGGACAGAGGGGAGGAATGCCTTCAGTGCTAGACGAATCGCCCGCAGCTCCAAAAGGTTGATATGGAGCCGGGACTCCGCCGGAGACCAGATGCCTCTGATCTCCGCCTCTCCCATGTGGCCTTCCCAGCCCTGGAGGGACGCGTCCGTCACAACTACATGCTCCGGTTGGGGAAGGGAGATGGATCTGCCGCTGACCCAATCGCGGTCCGTGAGCCACCACTGCAGCGGTCTCGCAGTGCCCTCCGAGATCAGGACATGGTCGGACAGGTTGCCCTGATGTTGGGCCCACTGAAACTTCAGGTCCCATGCAGAGCCCGCATCCGCCACCGGGCGTGAAGCACCAGAAGGATGCAGGAGGCCATCAGCCCCAGAAGCCCCAACCTGACCGAGACCCGGGATAAAGGCTGAAAGAGTGGAATCGGAGCCTGAATATACCGAACCCGCTGTTCAGGTGGATAAACCCGAAACTGCGCCGAGTCGAGAACCACTCCGATGAAGAGGAGCTTCTGAGAGGGGCACAGGTGTGACTTCGGCACATTGATGGAGAACCCCAACAGGTGCAGGAGGTCTGCCGCCGTCTGGAGGTGGCTGACAACTGTCTGGGGCGAGCCCGCCTTCAACAACCAGTCGTCGAGGTAGGGGAAGACTGAAACCCCTAACCTGCGCAGATGAGCTGCGACCACCGCCATCACCTTTGTGAACACCCGTGGGGCGCTGGTAAGGCCGAAGGGGAGCGCGGTAAACTGAAAGCGCTCGTGGCTAACCGTGAACTGCAGGTAGCGCCGGTGGGCCGGCAGGACGGGGATGTGGAAATAAGCGTCCTGCAAGTCCAACGCTACCATCCAGTCTTCTGGGTCCAGGACAGCTAGGACCTGAGCTAGTGTCAGCATTTTGAACTTCTCCTTCCGGAGGAAGCCGTTGACGTTCCGTTGGTCCAAGATAGGGCGTAGGCCCTCTTTGCCCTTCTTGGGTACCAGAAAGTAGTGGGAGTAGCAACCACACCCTACTTCTGGCCCAGGAACGCGCTCGATGGCCCCCTTGGCCAAGAGGGCCGTAACTTCCTCCTGCAGAAGTCGCAAATGATCCCCCGATATGCGGTGGTATTGCGGTGGCATGGCTCAAGGAGTCGCCTCGAAGGGGAAGGAGTAGCCCCTTCGGACGATTTGCAGCACCTACCTGTCCGATGTGACAGTGCGCCAGTGGAGGAGGTGATGGCGAACCCTGCCCCCCACTGGCGTCACATGGGCCTGAAAGCACAGACTAGGAGGGTTTTGAGGCGGATGCTGCGGGGGAGGGTGTGGACTGGCCTCGCCGTTGTCCCCGACCGCCTCCACGGCGGTTTCCACAGCCGCCACTGCGTTGGACGGTAGTCTGCGGTGCGTGGCTGGCAGCACGTGTAGGGGCGCCCCTTCCTTGGCCACAAAAGGAGCGAAAGGCACCCGTTTGCTGGCGCGGGGCCGAGAGGCCCAAGGACCTGGCCGGAGCCCTTAAGTCCTTAAAGCGCTCAAGCGCATGGTCTGCCTTGTCGCCAAAAAGGCGACGGCCATCAAACGGCATGTCCATGAGTGTATTCTGGACATCGGCCGAGAAGTTGGCTGACCTCAACCAGGCGTGGCGACGAATCGCCACCGTCGTAACCATCGCTCTGCCCAGTGAGCCGGTGGTATCCAGCCCACACCGGATAGAATACCGCGCTGCATCTCGGCCCTCCACAAGGGCTTGGAAGAGTTTAGCCCGTACCTCCAACGGGCATTCTGGCAGCACGTCCGCGACCGTATCCCACAGAGAGTGGGTGTAGCGGCCCAAGAGGCATGCGTTGTTGGAAGACCGCAGTCCCAGACTCAGGGAGGAGAATACCTTTTTGCCGTATTGCTCATACCTCTTGGATTCCCTGTCAGGCGGAGCCGACGAGAATGTGGTCTGGGAATTGGAGGCCTGGATCACCAGGCTCTCAGGGGTGGGGTGGGTGGACAGGAAACAAGGGTCGCCCGGGGCCGGGCGGTGGCGTCTGGCCATGTTCCTAACTATAGGCGACCCTGTAGCGGGCCTGGACCAAGTGCCCAAAAGAACGTCGGTCAAGGCCTCATTAAACGGCAGTAGAGGCTCAGCCGAGCTTGACTGCGGTTTAAGGACTTCAGTGAGGAGGTTAGTCCTCACGGCCCCGACGGGGAGTTCAAGGCCCAAGGCCTTGGCCGCCCGCGTCAGCACCACACTGTAGGTTGCCCCCTCCTCCGTAGCCACGGTAGGAGGTGAGACAAAACCAGTGTCTGGCGAGGTGTCCAGACCACTGGCATCCCCAAGTCCACCTGTCCAGTCCTCCTGGGACTGACACTCCCGTGTCAGAGGGTCCTCAGACCCCTCCCAATACTCCTCATCACCCATCTCCTGGTACTCAGAGGTGTCAAATGATGGGGCCGGCTCATTGAAGTAGAACTCTCCAAACGGTGTCGAGAGCGGCGCCCAGCGGCGTCGCTCCGGCGGCGGAACCGGATCGAGGGAGGCATCGGGTGTGCGCCGCCCGAAGACGGCGCCAGAGGTGACACCTGAGGGACCGGCGCCGGTGAGGTCGTTAGGTCAACCGGCGACGACCCGGATCCAGAAGCGGATCCAGTGGGGCCCTGCGGCACCGGGCCCGAAGGCGCCCGCGGCTTCGGGACCGAAGCCCCCGACCCGCTAGGGCCCCCAGACGGGTCCGCTGGGCCCGAAGGCGCCGCGGAGCCCGCCGGAGTGAGGGACCTCATGGCCTCCGGCGTCGCGTGTGGCCCAGGGACCGGAGGGAGTGGGGCCGGACTCGACGCCCGCGACTCCGATGGAGCTGCGTGGGCGGTGTCACCCGAACCCCCGGCCACGTCGCGAGGAGCTTCAACTTCTTGTGCTTACCTGACTACTTCGACCGTGAGGAGTGATGTCGTCTCCCGGAGCTATGGTGGCTCCGCTCCCGTGACCGGTCCCTCGACCTCCGTCCGGACCGGGACCTCTCACGGCGAGGGGCCGACTGCCGGAGCTCGAGTAGCGTGCGGGAACGACTATGGTATCACTTTTTCCGGATCTGCGCTGCTGGCGCGGAAAAAAGAAGAACTGACGTCAGCACGCAGAGGCGGCGTCTAAGTACTCCGACGACGTCATCACGGCGCCCACGACGGACGCGGAGCCGCAGACGACGCCTACCGACGCGCAAGGGTACTGCTACGCAAACATTTCCGGATCCAGTCTGACGCCTGGGGATATTCTAAGGTAAGGAATCTATCACTAACGTGTCTCTTTCAGATCTAGTGCGTCCAAACCAGGGATCTGTCTGACCTTTCTCATGGACACAGGTTTGGATCCCAGCATGTTCACGCTGCCTTTCATCCTTCCGGAGTTGATAAAATGAGCATCACTGAGTTGGAAATCAATAAACGTCTGTTACCACAATACCTTCCAAGATGGATGTGTGCTTTACAAATACAATTGTTATGTTAGAGGTGGCTCATCATCCACACGGTCTCCTGGCTTGAGAAATGGGGTGAAAATGAAGTGGAGTCAGGGGTGGCGCCATCCCCAGCACCAATGTAGTTGTTGAAGCCAAAGAAACTGATAAGGCTTTCAAAGCAGAACCGGAATAATGGAGATCAAACTGTTGGTTACAAGAAGCGAGGCTACTCAAGGGTGGGGTATGAGCTGTGGGTTGAAGCTCAGAACTTCACAAAAGGGGGCCTGAAGGAGGGTGAAATATAGTCAGCAAAGCCTTTGGATAATGCCAAGTCTGAACTCAACGAACGTAGGTAGGGTGGGAAGTTTGTGGAGCTATCTCCTCAGAGTCACTCTGGGAGTGATACCTGATATGAGGTCTAACTGAATGACAGCCCCACTGACCAGCACAGTCCCTCAGATGTACAACTGCTCAATAGGGGACGATGAGGACAAGAAGAGGTGAAGTAGGCAATTCACATCAAGAAAAGGTGCAAACAGATGTGAAGACGTCAGAATGTGGCTATATAGGATGTCGTTCTGCAATCACATTTATTTTGGGACAAGATAATGGATTTTATGGGCAAGTGTTTACCTATTCTGATCACGCTGGATCATTACTATGTTATGTTAAGGAATCTTTTAGGCGTGAGAATACCCAGAGGTGTCATGGCGCTAGCTCTGTTCAGCAGGCTGAAGTTGGTCAGTGTCTAGCCACGTCCTTTAAATCCTTTCTGAAGGACATCAGGTTAGACATAGCTCTGATGTGACAGGGTAACTCGTTCCAAACTTTTGCTGTGCTTATCACAAAACTGCTACTCCCCCAGTTGGTCCGACTGAACCGTTTGGACAAGTTGCTTAGCACCAGAGGAAATCAGATTTCTGTCAGGGTCATACCACTAGAAACAATGTTTCAAGTATTCTGGACCCATGTCATGAAGGGCTGTGCGAGCTAAACAAAAGGCTTTGCATCAAATTCGCTGCCTGATGGGAAGCCAGTGTAACTTAACAATAGCGTGTACAGCAGATTTATACTCGGGAATACCAGCCAGCAGTCTGGCAGCTGCATTCTGCAGAACCTGTAACCTATTCAGATGTTGCTGTTGCATATTGAAATACAAGCTGTTGCAATAGTCTATCTTTGATGGAACCAAAGCGGTTATCACTGTTTTTTGTGCTCCAGGAGAATTTGTTTTTTTTCTAGAATCATCCTCAAGGTGTAGAAGGATGAAGAAATAAATTCATTCACCTGCTGGTCAACAGGAAGTTTATTGCCCATTGCAACCCCAAGATTACAAGCCGTGGTCACTGGGGATGGCAGAGTTCTTAATTCCTCAGGCCACCAGGATGGCGACCAGAGGAAAGGATTATTCCAGATAAGGATAACCTTTCTTACTGAGCTGTTGGAGCTACTGCTGTCTCTGCTGTTGTCGATGTGGTGGCAGTCCACTGTCCTCTCAGTAGCAGTATCAGTTCCAATGCAATGACCTGTAATGCATGAAGAGTAGGAGGGCACCCAACTTAAAAGGACCAGGGCAGGAGTGCAAATAGAAAATCTTTGGCATCTTCTGATAGCTTATTCCCAGGACTCGCATTCTCCTTTCCTCAACTGACCAAGCCTCACCGCAGCTGTGCCGCATGAACCTTTCTCCGGGGTTCCCCATAGCTAGTCAAGGAATGCCCTGTGGAGGGGTGTCTCTGGAAAGTTGTGGAGGACGGCAGTGTGTCTGAAGTCCCTGGTTGGTTCGGTGGTGTAAGCAGCTGACTGCAGTAATCACACAAAAGGAAGAGAGCCTCCCCCGACTACTGACCCATTGTAAACATTGTTTTTTTTTAAAACCATGACATCTAAGAAACTCCGCTTTGGTAGGTTGGTCTATGTAAGACCTTGTAAGAAACCAAAATATAACCCCTTGAGAAATAAATCTTTTCATGTGATTTCACTGAAGGGCTTTAATACAATTTCAACGTATTTACATAAATTGGAAGTTGGAGATTGAGGAGTGGTTTCTGAGGTTTACGGCCCAGAAACTTCAGTCTCACAAATTCTACAGAAGGTGGGTGTGCAGATATGTATGCTGAGACTCATGAGATCAAGGTTAAAGCTCCTTTTAATGAAGACTTTACCCTCCTAGATATTGATATTGACAATAAGTTACCCCATCAAGTGCCAACTGTCCTCTGCCTTTCTGGGTGGCCACTCCCGTAGGTGGGTAACACCCAGAAATCCAGGATGCAGCGTTCCAACAGTACCCGAGTGAGAAACTCTTAATTTCCAAAATGTCTGCTACGCCACAGCTGGAGTTAAATGTAAATCTAAATTCATCATGTAATCTCCCAGGGAGTTATGCTCTGTATTCATAATCATTGCAGTGTTTGGAGACAATTCTGTCCTTTATTTTGTCTCGCTTGGAAACATCAATTAATAATTCGGACCATATCCTGGACACTTTTGACTGGGCTCAGAAAATGGGGAAAATATCTGATAGGTCTGCATCATCTCAATTATCCTCAGAAGGGGTGGGGGCGAGACAGTGTGCTGCTTCCCGTCCCACATTGGGCAGCTCAGCAAGGTGATTCAACAGGGAGGTCCATGTTTAAAGTGAGATACACAGATTTTGGTACACAAGCAAGCCACCAGCATTGTTGGAAAACTATGGAAGAAGCTGCCAATTCGAACGAGACTGAGCAGATCTTGTCTCTAGCAAATGTATTCGATTCTTTGCTAACTGATTCATTAATCACAGTTGCTTCTTTTCCAGGAAAATAATCTCTTTGCAATTTTCCTGAATAATGTTGCATCTCCAAAGGCGAAGGGCAAGAAAGATCCGAAAGACAAAGGGATTCATAAAAAAAGTATTCATAGAAAGAAAAAACATAGAATTAGTTAAAAAAACGCACAAAAAATGTGTTTTGTTATAATGGAAGATCCTGCAGGGGAAAGGAGGAAGAGGAGATTGTTCCATTCTCAAAGCAGGCTGGAGATGCCAGCACACAACAGTGAGTCTGAGATCCTTCGCCTCCACGGGCTAGGAAGATTATGGATTATCCAGGAGGGGCTCTCCATTAGTCAATTTCTCCACCCCCTCAATCATTCAGGATTTATAAAGCGAGGTTATCACCTGGTGGGGTATCCAGGCGCTTACAGGTCCCAGAGGATTTTTTTGAACAGCCAGGTCTTGAAGGCCATTCAGAAATCTGAAAGTGAGGTGATGGTTCGGAGTTGCGTGGGAGGCTGTTCCAGGTCTCTGCCGTGATGTGGGAGAAGGAGCGTCCTCCACTTCTGCAGATGCGGGGAGTATGGGCAAGTGAGAGGGAGGCAGAGCGTAGTCTTCTCAATGGTTGGTGTAAGATAAGGCGGTGGTTAATATAGGCAGGTCCTCGGTTGTGTAGTGCCATGTGGGAGTGGGTCAGCAGCTTGAATTGGAATCGCTTCTGTAAGGAGAGCTAGTGGAGTTGCCTTAGGTGGTGTGATGTGTTTCGTCGGGGAAGGCCACATAGGAGTCTGGCCGTCGCATTCTGTATGGTCTGTAATCTCTGTAGGAGGTGTGCGACATTTCTTATGTAGAGGGCGTTGCCGTAGTACAGTTGGTTGGTGATGAGTGCCTGTGTCATAGCGCCTCTCATAAGGGTAGCCCCTTGAAGATCTTACACAGCATGCACAGAGTGAGGAAGCAGGCAGAGGCGACTGCATTGATCTGTGGTTTCATATTGATCTTGTTGTCTATGATGATTTCCGATGTTTCTGACATGGTCGGAGGGAGTGGATGTGGGTCCTAGGTCGGGTGGCCACCAGGAGTCCTGACCATGAGTTGCTGCTGTTGCCAAAGACCGGCAGTGCTAAATTGATCGCCTTTCAGATAAGTGAATGCAATGTGGCCCAGTTGTTCCATGTCATGTGCAACATGTCTGCTCTTTTTTACCTATATCATACTTTCTTTCAGAACTTGTAGTTTTATTTTTTCCCTGTTTGTAAATGTGGAATCCACACATCACCATGCAAAGTGCTATTTGCTTGCAAGCCAGAACCGGATACACGTCAAGCACATGACATTGGGCCAACAAAGCGGACTGCTGAGTACCTTACTGCCCATCAGATATACCATCCATTCAAAGGCAGGTTAGGGGAAGGTAGAACTAAAGGTCATGAAATAGACATTATGACCCAGACAAGTCAAACAAATACTGTCTAAATTAACACAAGGATTACTAAAATTAAGATTGACTGTATCTACATTTTCAAGGTTCCGCCAATTGTGATTCCATAGACCTGCTTGGGTCTCTGGGGACACGGGCAAGACAGAGGAACAAAGGGGAAGGTAGCACATCCTTTATATACCTCACAACAGTGGTTAATCAATCTGGAGATCCACTGCTGTAACGTCACTGCAGTGATTAATTAAACATTGATGAAGTTATTCACAATAAAGACTTCATGGAAGCTATATACAGCAATAGGAAAGACCTGGTCCTAGTCAGAATACCACCCACTTTGTTAAATAGAAAGATGTACAAGTGGTCTAAATTCACCTGTGCCTACTCCAGCACTACAATTCTAGGACATACTTTATGAGGACTAACCTGTGAGAAGCATTAAGATATGCACACTTCTGTAGTACTACATTACTACTAGTACTACCATGGTAGTACTACTACTACTACTACTACTACTAGTATTACCAAGGCACTAACTGAAAAAAGGAGGGGAAACTAGTTTTAGTGTCCCAGTAGAAGGATAAAACCAAAGAAAAAAACTGCAAACATCAGTTTTCTTAGCGTCAAGGAGACATTCAGAACTATGGCAAGGAAGTGCTTACACCAATATGAATTCTTCACCAAGCCTCTATTCTAGTTAACTTAACATAACCAGAGGTGTAACAGGGTGGGGAGCTATAAGGTACACTTGCTTGAATCTACTTCAAGAATCTAATTGTCCTGGGGACTTACAATTCCAGGGAATCTTAAATTGATGCCAGCTTTGGAAATGAAGGGCGAGAGGTTATTATAGAGACTAAAAGCTCTGTAGTGATATTATGGAGACAATTCAAGCTGTGAAAACACTGAGCCTTGAGAGAAACCTTTGTAAAGAGGACATTAGCAGAATGATGAAAACAAACATGCATATAAAAAGTAAGTCTACACAAATCTGATAACAAATAGATAAGGAGCAACATATAATGTTGGGTCTACCTGTTTGACATTGTATCCCGTCTTGGCACTGGTCTCAATAAACATCACACTCAGCTCTTTGGCTCTCTGTTCACCTTCCTCCGTGGTGATTTGTCTGGATAGAGAGGGGCAATCAGGCACACAAAAACACCACAACAGAGAGAAAGACAGAGATAGAAAAGGCAGGAGTTAAATTTTCATGACAGCCAAGAACAAGGGATTTTAGGCTAAGGGAAGGAGAGACTGGCCAGGTTAAAAACAGTTGATGTACAACAGGCCTGCTCCTTTAGGCCTCAAAGAGAGAGAGCGAGAGAGCGAGAGAGCGCGAGAGAGCGCGAGCGAGCGCGAGAGAGAGAGACAGATAGAGAGACAGAGAGAGAGACAGAGAGGCAGACAGAGAGACAGAGAGAGACAGAGAGAAAGCTTTCAACACTTTAGTGGAGTTCCATAGGCCACATTCACACTGTTAACTGTGATATTAAAACTTGAATGAATTGTGATTCAAAAAGATAACATAATACACTGCTCACAGCTTGAGAAAGTAGGTTTAATGTATTCAGCAGGTATGGATTTACAGGTTAAGGGCCTTCCTTCCGACCAGGATGCATTAAAGTATCCCCTTTGTGCCATTTACATAATTATTTTACTCAACTGGTGTAGTCATATTTTCTTTTTACACATGGTGTTGGACATGGAGAGAAATTACAGTTATATATCATTTTAGAAACTTTTGGTATAATTAAAACCAATAAGACACCCGTTGTACAGTGGTAGTCTCGTGCTGTCCTTGTACGTGCCGAGCGACTGAAGGCAAAACCTCTGAGTAAGAGGTGGTCTATGGCTGGCATTTGAATATCCAGCAGCCCTCACAGCACGTTATCGGAGCTCCAGAGCCAAGACACTGTGGCCAGCAGAGTGGTGTCCGGGCCAGAGCAGAAGAACAGGCCAAAAGAAGCCTCGCACGAAGCCTCGCCTTTAACAATCACTACTTAGAGGTCCTGGAGCCTGTGGGGCACACCACACGTTTCATATGGGTGGCAGAGGATTACTGTCCATACCCTAGGTGTAGCAAACAAACAGGAGGCAGCTTCCCATGTTTCAGAGGTCAACAGTGAGGACAGATTTATTTTATCTGTGACAAAGGGTTTGTGGCCTACTGGTTCACTTGGGTATCACTATTATTGGTATGCCCCTAAACTTGCGCTACACAAACAACATGGGGTGACCCAGTATTGCTGGGAACCTGGGTGTCTAAACTGGTATACATATTCAATGGTCCCCTCGGATTAACAAAGCAAGAAACACTTTGCTTGTACAAAAAACTAAGCAGAGATTAACATTGTATTTCATCCTTGAGCTAATCCAGAACATTTCAAGGAGATGATATATCGCAATCAATTATTAAGTTTTGTTTTTTTCAATAAACCGTGAAGGAAAATGTTTGAGTGGGTGCTCCATGTGACGGCGCAGTGCTGGTGATTAGCGACAGGCCTGGAAAGGTGCACAGCTGAAGTGTGACAAAGAAAACTGTGGGTTGTGAATACAACGACACACCAACTACTATATTCAGTTTGGGTATGAAATATAGTACATTAAAAGCCCAACAAATACGTTTTGATAGACTGTCGACGTTTCAACCCTTACAGATTAAAAACAAATAAATGACAGCATCCTCAAAGAAGATAAGCATTGAGTCAGAGCAACTGTGCAGTAAATAATCAAACGCATGAGTCCATGATACATTAGAATCGTCCAGTTTCATAAGGGATCGACACTGCCTCACAACTTGAACAGATGCAACTCTGCCACAGTTTATTGATGAAAAACAAATCTAATAACTGATTGCAGTATAACATCTCCTTGAAATGCATTACATGGGCTCAGGAGTGGAATACTTGATTAAATCTTTACGCCTCCTTAGCTTTTCACACACAGTACACCTTGCATTGATAATCCAAGGGAACCATTGTATATGTATACCAAAACCATGCGCGGGCATCCTGTGTATGTTGAGTGTATATGTGTGTGTTATGCATGTAACACAATTGTGGCAAGACCCTCCCGTGTGGATCAGTGGATCCTCCTCGGATTTGATATCAAACAAAAAATAATTAAAATAAAATAAATTTATTTATTTATTTCAAAGTTTTATATAGCGCGAACAAGATCTTCACAGATATCAGAGCGCTTTACATAGAGGGGTACATGAGGGAACATATTCAAACAATAAATCACTAGATCATACAGTACAAATAGGTGGCTACAGAGCCCATCACGAGAGTAATAAGACAGCTCATACAAATCAGTGAATGGGTCAAACATGTAGTACAGATCGGTGCAGGGTGTTAACAGAGTTCGAGATAGTAGATCAAGTGTATTTAGCCATGAGGATAGCTTTTACTTCCTTTTTAAATAGTGTAGTGGAGGAGATAAGCCTGGTTTCGGGAGGGAGTGAGTTCCAAATCCTAGGCGCCAATCCTGAGAAGGAGCGCTTGTATGTTTTTTCCTTCCTGAATCTTCGAGGTTTCAGCAGAAGATTCTTTGTGCCTCTAGTGTTTCTGATACCCCCAGAGATTGTCAGTTTCTGAGCGAGGTAGCCGGGTGAGTTTAGGTGTACCGCCTTGTGTGTCATGCAGGCGATTTTCAGATGTATTCTGGCTTCAAAAGGCAGCCAGTTCAGGGATTTCAAGTCGGGGGTGATATGGGAGTGCTTTTTTGACCCAGTGATGAGTCTCGCTGCAGCATTCAGAGAAGCTCTTAGTGGTGCGGTAGTAGTTAGGGGGAGTCCGCAGAGGGCGGTGCTGCCGTATTCAATACGTGGGATGACTAGCGCTTGTACTGCTGTTTGGAAGTCTTTGGCTGGGAGGTAGGGTTTAAGTTTCCTCAGAGTATTGATCTGGAAGTTCGCTCCCTTTGTTGCCTTGCTGATATGTTGCTGCATGTTGAGGTTGGTGTCAAGTGTTATGCCTAAGGATTTTGCTGAATCCACTATGGTCGGTTGGACATTGAGTGCTGTTAGGTGCTTAAGCCATGTTTGTGTGGTAGATATTTTCGTGGGAGGTGAGATCAGAAGGAACTCAGTCTTCATAGCGTTGAGTTTGAGGTGGTTATCAGCCAACCAAGATTGGGTGCTTCTGATCGTTGAGTTCAGACGCAAGATGTCTTTGGGGGATTGTAGCTTGAGATAAAGCTGAGTGTCATCGGCGTACATGTGAAAGTTTACGTTGGATGCATGTAGCAGGGAGGTGAGAGGTTCCATGACTAGGTTGAACAAAGTTGGGGATAGAGAGGATCCTTGGGGGACGCCTAGCGTTACAGGTATTGGCGAGGACATCAGGTTATTGCTCTTGAATTTCTGCGACCTGTTGTGAAGAAAGGAAGTGAACCACTTGAGGACAGTTCCAGATAAACCCATTCTTGTGTTTAGTAGTTCTAGTAGATTCTCATGTTTAACGGTGTCGAATGCTGAAGAGAGATCTAGTAGGATGAGGAGGCAGGTGTCGTTTTGGTCTAGCATTTGAAGTGCGTCGTCAATTATGTGAGTCATGGCAGTTTCTGTGCTGTGTCCTGCTCGGAAGCCTGACTGGTGGGTGTTGAGGAGATCAAATTGCTCAATGTGTTTAGTCAATTGTAGTTGTGCGCATTTTTCCAACAGTTTGGCGAGAGTAGGAATATTGGTGATGGGACGGTAATTGTTGAGATCAGAGGGGTCAGCTGTGTTTTTTTTTAGTAGAGGTGTGACCTGACCAACTTTGAGGGAGTCAGGTATGCTTCCTTGTTGGAGAGAGCTGTTGATAATTTTAGTCCAGAGAGGGAGAAGCAAAGGGGTAAAGTCTTTTACTGCGGAGGCAGGGAGGGGGTCCGTGAGGTGATTGGAAGGTTTCAAGGTGCTGAGCAGTTTGCCAATTTCTTCTTCCGAGTATGTGCCGAAGGTTGACCATGTAGCATTGTTTTTTGGTTCAGTGGGTGCTAGGCATTGGGGTTTGGAGTAGAGGCTTGCGTCCATGAGGAGATCGTTTTTTATTTTGTCAGTTTTTTGGATGAAGAAAGCAGCGAAGTCTTCACAGGAGGGTGCCTCATGCCCAGTGTTGAGCGGTTGGGGTTGTTCCTTGGATTGTGTTCAGATTAGCTCAAACAGTTTTCTTGGGCGGTTTTTTGCTTGGTCGAGTTGGAGGCTGAAGAAGTCTGATTTTGAGCGTTTTATTTTCCTGAAGTAGGCGTTTCTCTTTTTCTTCAGCTCTTTTAGGTGCATTGCAGAGGGAGCTGATCTCCAGGTACGCTCTGCCATTCGCATGTCTCGTCTATCCTCATTGAGACTCCCGTCGTACCATGGTTTGGAGATTTTAGTAGAGACTCTTTTCAGCTCCATAGGAGCAGCCTAATTGATTATAGAGGTCATAGCGTTGAGGTAGTGGTCCGTCAGAGTTTGTACGTCTGTAACGCCTGTCGGAGGCAGTAGGAGGTTGCAACTGTTGGGGGGCAAAGAGCCTGGGTTGAGCTTTTTCAAGTCTCTTTTCCAGACTTTGGGCTTGGAGAGTTGAGCCGGGTTAACTTTGACTTTTTCATTGATAAAAAATGTGACAATATGATGATCTGACCAGTCACAGGGTTGGATGGACTCGAGTTGGATAGAGTCCTCTTTGGAGATGATCAGGTCGAGGGTAGAACCTTTCTCGTGGGTCGGGCTGTTGCATATTTGGGTGAGGTTAAGGGCATCGAGGAAATTTTTTAGACTATTTACCACTGCGTCGTTGCGATCGTTCCAGTGGAGGTTGAAGTGACCAAGGTATATTTGGGTGAGTTGCCGTCCGGAATTAGTCGAGATCAACTCCATTATTTCTTGGGAGAAGGTTAAGTTGTCCCTGGGTGGGTGGTAAATGCTGTGGAGCGAGCATATCGGCTTGCCCTCACTAATAATGTCAAGGCATATGTATTCCCAGGATGTTGGGGATGTTAGGGCGGAGGAATTGACTTTTTGAACAGAGAGGTTGTTCCTGTAGATGCATGCGATTCCACCACCTATTTTGCCTGTTCTGTCGAGCCTGATAATGTGGTAGTCGGGAGGAACCAAGATGTCCATTATAGGTGTCGAACATTCAGTTAGCCAGGTTTCAGTCAAGATGATTAGGTCAAGGTCCCGCGATAAGAAGAGGTCAGCAATGGCGGAGGAATGTTTCTTGGCTGATCTGCAGTTGAGAAGAGTGCATTTGAGACGGGGTGTGTTGGGGGTGGTAGATGGTTCCAGAGAGAGAGGGATTTTTCTCAGGTTATTGGGGATGGAGAATCTGCTGTTTAGTGTGGGTGGTCTAAGGGGATTTGATTGTATCGAGGGAATGTTGAGGTGTGGGGTGGTTGTGTTATTTTGGGGGGTTGGGTCATAGGAGCGGAGAAGGGTGAGTGTGTCGAGGTCAGAAGAAGAGTTATTTTGGGGGGTTGGGTCATAGGAGCGGAGAAGGGTGAGTGTGTCGAGGTCAGAAGAAGAGTTGTGGGTGCGGCGAGGGCGGTTGTTGCGATTACGACCAGGGATTGAGGTCGGATTGGGGGATAGCTGAGTGAGAGAGTTAGTCGGAAGGGTGGGGGATAAGTTGGGCGGGGAGGTGTAGTTGCGTGAGACGTTGCGGGGGTGATGCGGGGGCCGAAGGCAGTTGCTGCGCCTATGAGCCCGGTGTGGGGCGTGTTGAGTGCGGGAGTCAGCCGGCGGAGTAGGGGACAGTTTGGGAGGGAATGTTGAGGTGGGTGAGAGGTGTATAGGGTGTGTAGAGAGTAGTTCTTTGATGATGTGTATGTCTTCTTTGATCTGAGTGAGGGTGGCCATGATGTATTCCATCGTGGGGGAGGTGGTGGGGGTGGATGTGGCAGTCAGGAGTGATTGGTTGACAATGGCACTGGAGGTAGGCGGGGGGGTCAGTGTGTAGTCTGTGAGACTGATAGCCGTGATGGGGGTGTAGGGAGGATAGTGGGGGCTGAGAGTAGGAGGGGAAGCGGCATTGGAGATGGTCCTGTTGAGGGGAGGGGGAGTTAAATTATGGGGGGAGGTATGTTCTGCGAAGTTGGTTAGTGGGTAATGGGGACTGAGAGTGGGGGGGATAAAGGGGGGAATTTGTCGGGGTGCGTGTTCTGGTGCTGGACAAATTTTGGTGTGTTAAGGGTGGGAGCTATGCTGTCAGCGGTGAGCGGGGTGTTAATGCTCGCTGTAGGTGTGATAGGAGTGTTGAAGGTATGTGTGGAGGTCCGCGAGTTGGTAGAAGGGGCGGTGGTGTGAGTGGTGTATGGGGGGGAGCGATCTGTGTCTGTGCTTGAGGGCTGAATTGGGATAGTGGGGTTGTGGTGGGGGGTGGGGGATGGGAGGTCAGGGGTGGTAGGTGTGCCCCTGATTGAGGAGTGTGTGGCTGTGAGGTCATGGTTGGTGGGACTGGAGGAGATATGAGTGTTGGTCCGTGGATTGGAGAGGTGTTCTTTGAACGTGGGGAACAAGTTGTCTAGCAGTTCCAGGTTCCTGTCTGTAGCTTGTGCTAGGACAATCCCGTTATTGTAGATTGTGATGGTGGCTATGCCTGGAAAGACTAGGGATGGTGTGATGGAGAGAGTTAGGCTATGAGGGGATTTTCTGGTGGAGGAGACGGTGAGTAGGATGAGGAACGCTTTTCTCCATTGAGCTCTGCGTGTGGTGTGGAAGATGATATCAGTGTTCAGGGATCCATTGACCGGTGAGAAGTAGGTGTCAACAAAGGGAGTTTCAGGGTGTGACCTAAGGAGGTTGTGTTTAAAGCGTTTGGCTGCTTTTTTGGTGAGTGATGGTGGGTAGTTGATTTTGTATGTGTGTTTGCCGATAGGATCCATGTTGCGGTGATGGATTAGGTGGGTGTGGGGGGAGTGCGCTAATGTCCTATAGTGGTACACATGTGCAGAGAGACAAATGCATACAGTAGGTTACACAGTAGTAAGTTATAAAATACGAAAGTGGCACTAGTGATCAACCAGCCTCACTAGGATATAAGAGTGTGCAATAGAGCAAATACATACGGTAAATTACAAAGAACACGGTGTAAGTGTAGGTATAATACTGATAGTATATAAGGGCAGGATATAAATGCAAGCAGCAATTTACACGAGTCAAAAATCACAAATCAATGTGTCATTAATTAGCAACCAAAGTACAAGGTGTGAGTGTAGGTATAATACTGATAGTATATAAGGGCAGGATACAAATGCAAACAGCAATATACATGAGTCAAAAATCACAAATCAGAGTGACATTAATTAGCAACCAATAAATATGAGGTAGCAATCTGTGCATATTGTATGTGAGGTAGCAGTCGGTGCGTAGCAGGTGAGAAGAGTAGGAGTGGGTGCATGTAGAGGAAATGTGCAGAATAGTGCAGAATACCGGGGAGAGTATAATACTGATGAGAGCAAGATACACATGCCAACCAAAATTTACATGAGTCAAAATCAAAAATCACCATTAGTTAGCATCCAGAATATATGAGGTAGCAGTCCGCGCATTACACAAGTTCAAAATACATGCAGAAGTGACACTAGAGGGCAACCAGAGATATATGAGGTCTAAGAGGTAGCAGTCGGATTAATAGAGTATATGAACAGAGTACAGATGTACAGGGTACAATAATGTATATGAATCAAAATCAGAATCAAGGAATCGAAGGTGACATTAGTTAGCAACCAACATATATGAGGTAGCAATCTGTGCATTACAAATGTACAGAATATAAGTAGAATTATAATACTGCACTAATAGGCAGAGGTTCTTTGAAATATGAGGTAGCAATCTGCACTACAAATGTACAAAATATAGATAGAATTATATTACTGCAATAATAGGCAGACCTTTTTCATGTATGAGGTAGCCATCGGTGCATTACAGAAGTTTAAAATACAGGTAGAGGTATAGTATTGCCATAATCGACAAATATCCTTTCAAAAGATGATGTGAATACATGACTGAGCCCAGTAATTGGTAGTTGAGATTAGTCTAAAATGCTAGGTTCTTAGTGACTGTTCAGATAAAGATGCCCGCCCGAGAGAGACTAGTCAAAAATGGCTGCCAAATAGCTGGGTTAGAGACAGTAGTCCTCTGTTTGTTGCTGTTGCCTAGCTAGCAGGGAAGAGCAGTTTCCCTTCCCCTTCATGAAAGCAGGGGAGGTGGAGGTGTTAGTCCTCTGTCTGCTGCTGTTGCTTAGATCATAGGGGAAGGAATTTCACTTTCTATCGAAGCCAGCAGTGCTCCAGTTCGCTGGGTGGAATGCTTATCTCTGTGTGTGGGGGAGTTAATCTGAGGAGCCTCGTGGACAGAGGTACCGGAGGGGATTTATTGTTACAGGTTTATGGCTCCAGCCATTTTGAACAAAGGTGGTGTTTTAAAAGTGGGCAGGCGGGTAGGAAAAGTAGGAGAAGTAAATACCTTAAGTCTCTGCGTGCTTTTTGAGTCTGCCAGCAGAGTTTTCAAAAGCAATGATTTAAACCACAAACGTGTCTCAGTCTTTTCCGTTTTGCCG
This sequence comes from Lissotriton helveticus, assembly GCF_964261635.1. NCBI lineage: Eukaryota > Metazoa > Chordata > Amphibia > Caudata > Salamandridae > Lissotriton > Lissotriton helveticus. The sequence goes on along the minus strand of NC_136064.1, from coordinate 91,047,232 downwards.
AAATATGTAACTTGTGTGTAATTAAGCTCCAAAGATTAGGTCATGGCTCCATGTCTGTATTACCGTGAGGGCAGCGCAGGTAATTACACGGTATCCAACCGAGCCGAGGGGGGCAGGCTCCGGTCTTCTGTCGCATCTAATGCCCTTGTTGTTGGTCTCAGGGCTCCCTTCAATCGATCCTCTGGGTGGCGGCCACAACCTCTGATCGTAACCCTCTCCTGAGCCCGTGCGGTGCGTCCCTTTGCACCCCCGACGTAGCAGCCGGTGTCCTCCACCGTGGACTGGACCGGCGGGGGGGAGGGGGCTGGGGGGGGGGGGGTGGCACTTGACAATCCTCCGGCGTTGCTGTGGCTCCTTTGTTGTGGCGCGGCCGGCTTTACTCAGCTTTCTTAAAAAACTCCCGAGACTCAGCTGCGGTGGGTCGGGCGGGCGGTGCCGGCTCAGCAGGCTCACGGAGCTTTAGCCGCCTCTGCGCGGGGGGGGGGGTGTGTTCTCCAAAGCTGGCGGGGGTGCCCTCTTATGCTGCCGTGTATGCTGCCTACTCCGCCGTGTGACGGGCGGAGGTGGGGGGTGATCTCTCCCAGTCCTCCGGTGTCTTCGAGCGGTCGGGGCCAGTCTCCCTGAGCTTCAGCCGCTCCTGCGACGCGCCGGGGGTGCCCTCTTATGCCGCCTTGAGTCCGATGCTGGGCTGGTGGGAGGATGAGCCGCAGTGTCAGCTCGGCAGGCTCCAGGAGCGTAAGTCCGATCGTAGGGCTTTTCAGGCTCCAGCCTCCGTTGAACCGTTCAGCAGGCAGTCCAGTAGGCAATCCAGTTACTCTTTCTGCTTTTCTATCCGCCCCGGAGGCTCCCGGAGCGTAGGTCCGATCGTAGGGCTTTACAGGCTTTACAGGCTCCAGCCTCCGTTGGACCGTTCAGCAGGCAATCCAGTTACTCTTTCTGCTTTCTTTCCGCCGTGCTGGTGGGTGCTAACAGGGATATTGCCCGAAATGGGATCCCAAGCACGGGGAGCTCTTCACAGGAGTTCCTACCAGCCGGCCATCTTGTCTTTCTAAATAAAGGTCTTATTGTTGATCCTACAGCAAAACACTTGTTTCTAAGGCTTTGCAGAGCAGTGGCTGGCCAACACCCTCCCCCCCACACATGGTCGAAGGCCATATGCAGCAGTGGTTGCATGCCTGTGGCGGGGTGGCAAGCCAAAGCCAACACCCCCCCCCCCCCCCCCACACGTGGTCGAAGGCCATGTGCAGCAGTGGTTGCATGCCTGCGGCCGGGTGGCCAGCCAAGGCCAACACCCTCCCCCCCACACATGGTAGAAGGCCATATGCAGCAGTGTTTGCATGCCTGAGGCAGGGTGGCCAGCCAAAGCCAACACCCCCCCCGCCCCCCACACACGTGGTCGAAGGCCATGTGCAGCAGTGGTTGCATGCCTGAGGCAGGGTGGCCAGCCAAGGCCAACACCCTCCCCCCCACACATGGTAGAAGGCCATATGCAGCAGTGTTTGCATGCCTGTGGCGGGGTGGCCAGCCAAGGCCAACACCCTCCTCCCCACAAATGGTCGAAGGCCATATGCAGCAGTGTTTGCATGCCTGTGGCGGGGTGGCTAGCCAAGGCCAACACCCTCCTCCCCACAAATGGTCGAAGGCCATATGCAGCAGTGTTTGCATGCCTGTGGCGGGGTGGCTAGCCAAGGCCAACACCCTCCTCCCCACACATGGTCGAAGGCCATGTGCAGCAGTGTTTGCATGCCTGCGGCGGGGTGGCCAGCCAAGGCCAACACCCTCCTCCCCACACATGGTCGAAGGCCATATGCAGCAGTGTTTGCATGCCTGTGGCGGGGTGGCTAGCCAAGGCAAACACCCTCCTCCCCACACATGGTCGAAGGCCATATGCAGCAGTGTTTGCATGCCTGTGGCGGGGTGGCTAGCCAAGGCAAACACCCTCCTCCCCACACATGGTCGAAGGCCATATGCAGCAGTGGTTGCATGCCTGCGAAGGGGTGAAAGCCAAGGCAAACACCCTCCTCCCCACACGTGGTCGAAGGCCATATGCAGCAGTGTTTGCATGCCTGTGGAGGGGTGGCAAGCCAAGGCCAACACCCTCCTCCCCACACGTGGTCGAAGGCCATATGCAGCAGTGTTTGCATGCCTGTGGAGGGGGGCCAGCCAAGGCCAACACCCTCCTCCCCACACGTGGTCGAAGGCCATGTGCAGCAGTGTTTGCATGCCTGTGGTGGGGTGGCTAGCCAAGGCCAACACCTTCCTCCCCCACACATGGTCGAAGGCCATATGCAGCAGTGGTTGCATGTCTGTGGCGGGTTGGCTAGCCAAGGTCAACACCCTCCTCCCCACACGTGGTCGAAGGCCATGTGCAGCAGTGGTTGCATGCCTGTGGCGGGGTGGCCAGCCAAAGTCAACACCCTCCCCCCCACACATGGTCGAAGGCCATATGCAGCAGTGTTTGCATGCCTGTGGCGGGGTGGCTAGCCAAGGTCAACACCCTCCTCCCCACACATGGTCGAAGGCCATGTGCAGCAGTGGTTGCATGCCTGTGGCGGGGTGGCCAGCCAAAGTCAACACCCTCCTCCCCACACATGGTCGAAGGCCATGTGCAGCAGTGGTTGCATGCCTGTGGCGGGGTGGCTAGCCAAGGCCAACACCCTCCCCCCCACACATGGTCGAAGGCCATATGCAGCAGTGCTTGCATGCCTGTGGCAGGGTGGCCAGCCAAGGCCATCATCCTCCTCCCCACACATGGTCGAAGGCCATGTGCAGCAGTGTTTGCATGCCTGTGGCGGGTTGGCCAGGTAAGGCAAACACCCTCCTCCCCACACATGGTCGAAGGCCATGTGCAGCAGTGTTTGCATGCCTGTGGCGGGTTGGCAAACACCCTCCTCCCTCCCCACACATGGTAGAAGGCCATGTGCAGCAGTGTTTGCATGTCTGTCAAGGTGGCCAGGCCAAAGGCCAACTCCATGGCCGAAATCCTGCACCGTGGGGACTGGCAACCTGCAGAGACCACACGGCCAACGCCTGCTGCGCATGGTTGAAGGCCATACACAGCAGGGGCTGCATGCCTCTGGTGGGATAGGAGTAGGGAAGAAGGGCCAGCGAAGGCCTGAGCAGCGAGCGCTGGCTGCCTGTGGAGGTTTGAGCAGAGGGGCCTGATCGGAGGCCAGTCCAGGCCAAGCCCTGCGGACACCTGCCGCTGCGCACAATCAAAGGCTGTCCACAGGACAGATTGCACACTGTAGGGGGGTGGATGCAGGAGGGTCAGGTCCTCTGCCGACCTCTGCTGCGATTGGCGGAAGGCATGCACAGTGGGATTTGGCTGCCTGCAGAGGGTTGGGTAATTTAAGGGTTGACCGTAGACGAACACTCGCTCTGCATGGTGAACGCCAGCGCACAGCAGCAGTTGCACACCTGTGGCACAATGGGTGCAGGGCAGGCCCTCTGCCCAACTCCACTGTGAATTGTGGAAGGGATGAACAGTGATAATTCGTTGTCTGGGGAGGGTTGGACGCAGGGCTTGACCATGCAGGGAACTCTTGGATGTAGAATATAATTATAAAATTTTAAAAAAAGGTTAAAATGAAGTAATAGTTGTCTTTGTTGTAACACCTTAACACATTCATCATGGAAATGAATCTAAAAACAACTGTTCAAACCATAATTTGCACCCTAAATGCACAATATACTAATACATATTTATACTAATATATAACACCTAAAAGTGAAACAATTAAAAATTAAACAATACATAGCTAAGCAAATTAGTAATAGTATATTCAGAGCCCTCTCTGTCACAGTGGTTACAGTAATTTGCAATTGCATCGGTTTAATGAAGGATGATGTGCGAGTTATGGTTTGAGTGGCTGAAATGCAAATTACGAATCCTGATCCTACCCATAATGTTCATATTTTAGTGTTTTTTCGCTTTTAATTTCTCAACTTCACTTTAACTTCTCAACTGGGATTTTGTTTTCTCTAGGCGAGCTCTTTTTGTTTTATTTTTAAATATACTTTTTGATAAACACTACCATAGCTTCACTTAACCTTTGGCTTTTCAGTGAATATATAGTGAGAGTCATGCCCTCTGCATGCCATCATAAGGGCGTGTTCCCTTGCCCGGAGTGCCAAACTGCACGTACATTCTTATTTATTTTGGCCCTGGGGTCACTCAAATCTAAGGCATGTGCCTGGAGTTCTGACCCTGTTTCTGAACATCTGAGATTCTGGATCTGTCCTGTGACTGTGAAGGGTGCATCAAGTGTGCCCGTAATGTGGGCAGTGGACTACTGTGCCTGCCCTGGGTATAGCAGATAAAGCGGTGGCGGCAGGATACCATGTTTTTAGGGAAGGCCAAAGGAGGGAGCAGATATTGATGACCACAGGGAGTGGGTCCTACTGGTTCACTAATGTAAAGTTCTGCTATTATTCGTCTTTCCATAACCCTGTGCACTGGCATCACATATATGTCAAGTGTGCATGCATGTATAGTGCATGTAGAACATTTGTGGTGATAAGCGGTGTGTGTGAGACCGGGTAAGGGAGGCCTGCCGTATCCATGGTCTGGCATGGCATAGCAGTAGATGGAGGCGGAGGATTATTTTCCCAGATAGTGGAAGTGTGTTGCCTACATTCCTGTAGCTTGAAAAGGGAGAACCAGACACTGAAACAAGTAGGATGGAGGTACCATGGTGGTAGGATGGGCTACCTTTAGAAAACCCATGAGACCTTCAGTTAGCGAGGAGCTGCCGATGAGTCTTTCTGAGCACTGCCATTTGGTGTGAAAGGGTCATGGAGTGGGTTTGCAGATGTTCTTGTGGAAGGAGAGAAAGTTTCCAAGTGAGTCCTGCCCTTTTGCCTGCTCCAGATTACTTCTTCAGTTGGGCTGATGACAGCCAGGTGCAGAAACCTCACACCCTACTGCAGATCCAGGTTGAGGGCAGCCCCAGCACTACCTGCTGTGAGAAGCATTACTCTACACACAGGCTGTTTGTGGAGAGTAATCTGAGAAGGACACATGAAATAAGAGAAGGTGGATCCACATCCCCTGTACAGAGGCTGTGTATAAAAGTGGCACCCAAACCAACACACGTCTTTTCCAGTTTAACGTCCTTTATGACCAGGACAATGGAGTGCTGTGCAGAATACTCAAAGGACAGGTGTGAAAACCAGGGCAGTGTCTGTCGGAGGCAGTCTCTCAACAGGGGGGGACACACTTTCTGCTGGAGGAGTTGTGGATCTACCTGAAGCATCTGGCATCCTGCCTGCATACTGAGAGAAGGAAGGAGTCTGCCTGGCCCAATAGAAGGAGAGCCTGTCAAGGAGGAGAGAAAATCAGTGTTTCCCTCGAGGCAGAGGGACCTCCAGAAACAGCTGACGGCACAAGAGCGAGCTATAAGGACCCCATGTGTTGAGTACCCCTGGTCTCTTACTCTGGTTCCAAGCCGGAAACGCAGCTGTCAAATCGATGCAGGCCTGGTAGGGGGCTGCGACTACCGTGATTGTAATAGGACTAACTGAGGTTCCAATCAGCACCGCAACTGCTGTGACCATCGTAGGCCCGGTCCACAATGGCCATCCGCCCAGGTGGGGCTGAATCACCGCAAACGGACTGCAGTGGCTGGGTGGGCACCTGTGCCAGCACCGCACTCAAAATTCGGAGGCTGGGCAGGTGTACAGACAGATGGCGACCAGCACCTGGGTTCGCACAGGGTCTAGCAACCTTGCAGCTCGAAGCGGGACCCACAGGAGACATGTGGTAGGGACACCAGAGCCATAAAGAGACAAACGAGGACTCAACTGTGTCTATCCAATACACCAAAGAGGTGAGAATTGAGCGCAGAGTGCATAAATGGCTGTATCTATGCTTCATTTAAGATATGACCTCTTTCCCAGAAAAGGGGAGGAGGGGGGGGGGTGATTAGAGGGACATCTGGGAGGGTAGAGGGGAGGTATGAGGATTTGAGGAATTAGAGAAGGGTTCAGAGAGGGTGTAGTGCCTCAACAAGAATTACACCCAGGCCAACTCAAACTAGATTGTAAAGGTTAGTTCAACAGTTGGATTAAAAGCACTTTCTTTTTTGGACTGGACACTGGAGTTATTCTGTCTGTTAGTTGATTGTTGAGTGCAGAGTAACAGCACCACACTACTTCCCTGAGAAGCCTGGGACTCCTTGCCCTACCTCCCTACGTATGGGGTTGTACTTGACACACTTTGCAGACCCACATTAGGATGGACGGACGGGCATCAATGGCAAGCCATCTCAACCCGCATAATAAAGGCCCAGTATCTGAAAATAGGTGGAAAGCAGTATTAGTTCCAGTTCCAACTTTCTGGAACAGAACAATACATTCGTGCTGGCACAGTATGATAGAAGCAAAGGTGGTGGGAGTAGATTTTGACACTGCGTCCTTAGATCAGTTAAGGCATCGGAGTATAGAGACGGTGGAGGGGTCCCAGCAACAAGGACAGGGTGGGTCCTTGTTATTTTTTTGATAAAAGACCAGTTAGAGAAACTGGGCGTTAGGAAAGAAACTGATGAACTTTGGGGAGGGTACCATCTTCGCAACCCAGGGAGGGAGAAAGTAGTGTGAGGCACTCTCAGCTTCGTAGCACACGTTTTCCCTAGACATACAGCTCCAAATTCGCTCTCCAGTACTTTCCCAAGACATTCCTCCTCCTCCACAATTTCAAGCGCAGTATTGTCTCCAATTCTAGGACTTACCTCCTTGGGTGGGTTAAATCTAGCTGAGACCTTGAACAACAGTTGGTTCTCAAGAAAGCAAAAGCTGAGGAAGAGGCGAAGACATGGGAGTTCAAGAGAGAGAAGTTCAGATTCGGTTGTGATGAACTAGAGTAAAGAAGGCTGAAGAGACAGGAGTACTGGTCCTTTAAGGAAGGAAAAGGGGGGCAAGAGCAAATGGAAAGACAAAAGAGAAAAAAACAAATCGGAGAAAAGAAAAGATAGGCTTGGAGAGGAAACGCCACAATGGCAGTAGAGACAGTTACATCAGGGAAAGGCAATTTCACTGCCAACTATGCAGGTGAGCTTGTGCACCTGCATGTGGGGGCCAGGATACTGTGGAATGGTTTGTGAGTTATGAAATTTCTTATAGGGTGCAGGTTTTAAATGGCATGTCCAAGGCAGCCACTTTAAAGTGTTGCTCGCCCATAGAAGTTACTATTTTGGGAGAACGTCTGCAGCTGATCAAACAAACTACGAGCAAGTGAAAGAAGACCTGATCAAACGGTTTGGGCTGAAACTAGCTCAATACCTTCAGAGAGTAACAAAAAATAAATAAAAAGAGCAGATGGTGTATTTCGAAATTGGAATGAACATGGGTGGGGGAAGTAGGCCAGTGATTTTCATGCCCTTAACCAATTGATTCAAGGAAGAGTGAATTACCCACTTACCCAACATCGGTCAGAAAAGGATCCAACTAGCAGCGTTCGCTAGCATGTGGTGAGCTAACAATTAATAAAGGGCTGGAGCACCATGGCTTGAAGCCAAAGGAACAGACTAACGCTCAACAGACTGATTTCAAACTCGAGGGTAATGGTCAGCGTAACTCCCATGAGGCCAAGAGAAGACACAAGCAGGAAGAGAATTGGGTTCCAAGTCATCGATAAGGGAGGTTATTTTAAGCCCAGGGTGATAACTTTTGTCAAGTGTAACGTGAAGGTTCATGTTACACTTAAGTGAAAGATCCTGTACCAGCTGCACCCATGGCAGCAAGTGTGTTGATTGTGGGCAAAGGGACCTGAGAAGACCCTTGTGTACTCAACCTAGTAGCAATGGACTTTCGGGAGAGGGATCCAGAAGCCCTCAAGGACATCCATCTAAACAACATTGAACTTGAGGTGGAAGCTAGAATCAGTGGAAGGTTTCTGTTCAGAAGGATACAGGATCTTACAGTTGAGGAGATTTTTGATGGTGCTAATGGCATCGAGTCTGTTGGCCAGTGGGGATGACCTGGAGTATCCAATTGCCCGAGTTGGAGAGGAAATCAATGGCATGTGTACCTTGGTTAACACAATGGTAAGAGCGAAGCAAGATGCTGTATGCCTCTTGGGGAACAACATAATTGCCTCTGATTTAGTACTAAGACCAGAAGCCTACATGGCTTGGCCCACCTCAGCTGTTTTGACCAGAGCACAGACTGCACATCAGTCTCGTTAAAAGACTAGGACCATCCAAGATTTGCCTAGACCAAAAGAAGGAAGTGAATGGATCAGGGCAGATTCTAAGAAAGGCACTGGTTGTGGTAATAGTTGAACCGGCTCCAGAGAGGAAGATGAGACAGCCAAAGTGGCCCAGGTGTTGGAATCTGGGTGACTGCCAGAGTAGCAAGGTTGATAGCTACAGAGAGATCTACCCAACTAATTCTGCCACAGGCAAGTTGAGCGCCCTATGCATGCTGGGCTTCGGAACGAAACAAATAACAGGTCAGTAAGGAAGTGGTTGGAAGGCATTATATTGGCTGGGCGGCTTAACTGCTTTACATTGAGAATGGGAATCTTGAGCCAGGAGCCAGCAAAAGGTTAGTTGTTTCCCCAGAGCACAGGGATATTCTGTCACTGTCCCTCCAAGTGCCCTTAGCCGGATAATTGAGCCCCAGAAAGACCCAGAGTAGGTTGGCCTCTTTGTTTTACCGGCCACAAATTCACAAAGAGTCAGAGAGATTCAGTAGGAATCTGCCAACCGAGTGACAAGTCAAGAGGTAATACCTACGCACCATTAGAGCCACTACCAGTTGTGGGCATACTGCAGGTGGGAGTTGATATTGTTGGTCCATTCTACCCTCCACTGCCCCAAGCTTCAGGCAACAATTATATCTTGGATGTGATGGATCACTTCATTAGAAGAGGTAGCTCGGAGGAGCAGTACTTCGGAAATTTAGCTAGGGCACTCCTAGGAATTTTTTCTAGGTTTGATTTCTTAAGACTGTGATTTGTGACTGGGTAACACATTTTGTCTCCTCATACATAAGAGAGGTGGGAGCGAGGCTGGGATGACCTACCACTTCTCCATGGCCTACCACCCACAAAACAATTGGTCAATAGAATGATGTAACAAGACTCGGAACGTGATGGGAACTTTACTGAAGAATTTCAGGAGGAAGTGGGATCTTCTCTTGCCATGCCTATTTTTTCACCTACAGATAAACTCCACAGAAGGGGGTATGGGTTAGTTCCGCTGACCCTGATTGGGAACCCTTTGTGTGACCCATTCACTTTAGAGAAAAGCAGAAACGAACTTTCCGGCCACTTAAAAAAAAAAAATGTAGAGGGCTATGTGATTGGCCTCAGGAAGTAAATGGCACAATACACATGTCAGCTGAAGAAAAATCATCAGGTAAGCCAAGTGCTGATGGAATGGTATGACCAAAGAGCAGTGCTAACTGTGTACTCAGTGGGTCAGGAATGTTGGTGCTGAAGCCCATATGTCCAGAGCTTTGGAGTACAAGTGTAATTGTTCACACAAGGTAGGGCAGAAGATATCCAAGGTCAACTACTTCGTAGAAAAAGTTGCCACAAGGGAGCCAAGGAGGGCATGATGCATGTGAATGGGGTCAAGCCATACCTCTGAAGGGACTAAACAATGAACATTATTGCTATGGTGGAAGAGATTAAGGAAGACAGTGAGCTTCTTCCTGATATACTGAATTATCCATCAGAAGGCAGCCTGTTGTATTTTTAGAGAAGATCAGTAATGTGACCAGACATATTTTTATGTCACAGGGAGTGAGGACTACTGGCTCAATTAAAAAAAGATCTAATATTAGGTGTATGCCCAGGACCTTGCAGTAGCTTACTGTATATTTGGCAAGTATGGGTGCATGTGAAGGCGTGTCACACATATGGTGATAAGCATATACATTGACCCTGAAGTAATCAACCCTCATGACTGCAGTTTTTCAGGGCTGCTTGTGACTGAAAATTAATCGCATTGCAGAAAGTGGTCCTCAGATGAGTATCTACTATTTCTACCTGTGACTCACAACTCCTTTATGCGTTTCCGCCCATACCCTCGGTTCCTCGGGATCTGAGGAAGATTCGCCAAGACCGGACCCAAGTCATATTGATCGCCCCGGATTGGCCAAGTAGGGTGTGATATACAGATATTCTCCACCTCTCCTCGTGCCCGCCGCTCCGTCTCCCTCACAGGGCAGATCTCCTCTTCCAGATGGAGGGGCAGGTTCTACACCCCCACCTCCAGACCGTACACCTTTATGCCTGGAGATTGAGCGGGGCAACCCGATTTCCTTTTCTCTTCCACACGATGTGGTGGATGTCATCTTATCGGCCAGGCGTGACTCCACCAAGTCCATTTATTCTTATAGATGGTCTAAATTTGTTTCTTGGTGTGGGGAGATGTCCGTTGACCCTTTAAGGGCTCGTTTGTCCAATATTCTTTCATTTGCACTTTCATTGGCCCAGCAGGGTTTTGCAGTGGCAACTATCAAAGGTTATTTGTCAGCCTTATCTGCTTTCCTTTGTTTGCCGGACCAGCCCTCTTTGTTTAAATCTCCAATTGTGTTACGTTTCATTAAGGGCCTTACTAATAAATTTCCTCATACACCTTTTATTTTACCTCAATGGGACTTGAACCTTGTTCTTCCGTTCTTGATGGGTTCTCCTTTTGAACCTTTACACACATGTCCCTTGAGACTTTTGTCTTTTAAAACAGTCTTCCTGGTCGCAATTACCTCGGCAAGGAGGGTAAGTGAGCTTCAAGCTCTTAGTTTAAAGCCCCCATTCTTGACCATTCATGCTGAAAGAATGGTTCTCAGGACCAGGGCTGCTTTTCTGCATAACGTGGTTACTCCTTTCCATTTAGGACAGTCTGATACCCTCCCTACCTTTTATCCTCCCCCTCACCCTTCCAAGGAGGAGGAGGCTTCATCGCTTGAAACCTAAGAGGGAGGTGAGCTTCTACCTGGACAGGACAAGGTCGTTCAGGTTGGATGACCAGCTGTTCGTTGGATTTAAGGTCGTTCAGGTTGGATGACCAGCTGTTCGTTGGATTTGCTGGCAGCAGGAAAGGAAGATCTGTGCACAAGCGCACTCTTTCAAGATGGATAATATTATGCATCAAGATCTGCTACTCCCTGGCGGGTAAGGACCCTCATGAGGGTATAAGAGCTCACTCTACTAGAGCAAAGTCTGCTACTTCTGCTTTATCTAGAGGTGTACCTGTTGAGGATATTTGCAGAGCCGCGACTTGGGCTTCCCTCCACACTTTCGCAAAGCATTACTGCTTGGATGCCGAGGTGAAGAGGGACGGCCACTTTACGCGCTCTGTCCTCCAGGATTTTCTGGTATAGGAGAGTGGACACCCTCATCCGGGAGTGGGGACTGCTGTGTGACTATTCACAAGGTGAGGAATCCACTAGCAGATTTATCTATCAGAAGAACAAGTTACTTACCTTCGGTAATGCTTTTTCTGCTAGATACAGTATCTGCCTTTGGATTCCTCACTGACTCACCCGCCTCCCCGTTGTCCACTCTGCTATACCTGAGTTTATATATTTTTATGTATATTTATATTTGTATATATATTGGTGTTTTTCATACCTTTGCTATGCACTGGGTGTGCAGTTTTGATTTGTATGTACTATGTACTCTGTATATTTGTACATCTACTGTCATTGGTCCTGTCACACCCTCTACACCAAAGACCAGGCAGGTTAGCAAGTCTTCCGCGGTCTTGTCTATTCATGTGAAAGTATCTAAACCTGGCAGTAAAGGACATTTCTGAGGCAGTGCTCTTGCTATTGCCAACATGCTTTCCCAGGGTTCTTTAAAAATGTACGGACCCTAGAGTCTTGCAGGCTATAGTCCCAATCAACCAATCGTCATTCCTGGACACCCCGGCCACAATGGATGGTAACGACTCGATGATGCACATCTGATCTAACAGCGACCTTGCATTCTTTCCCTGCTGTTTTGCAATCCTTCACATCATACCAGAGGAACAACACCTAATCCAACTAGAAAAATTACACAGGTGGTAACCCATCTTCATAACCAAAGGCGTTCACAAAGACTCCATCCTCTTACTAATGACCTTGAATCAATATTTGGCGCTGCACCTCTGATAACTTCTGATCGACTAAGACATCAATATCTATGAGCACACGCCCACACCCAGCTCTCCTTGAAGATGTCAAAGTTCACCAGCAAAGTTATGTCGATTTGTGTAGCGCATTAATGACCCTTGAGGGTATCCAGGCACTTGGGCAGTTGTATAGGTATGTGGTCCACTCAGGGTTTAGTTGAAAAACCAAGTCCTCAGCTTCTTGCGGAACTCAAGAATGTGAGGAGATGTCTCGGAGGTGTTGAGGGAGGTTGTTTCATGTTTTGGGTGCGATTTAGGAGGACGAGCGACCTGCTGCTCTGCTTTTCTGGATGCAAGAGTGTGTGCGACTGAGTCTTGAAGTTTGTAGACTTGTTTGCAGGATTCGTATATGTGTTTGAAAAGTTTGAATTGGCTGCACTTGTGAATGGGGAGCCAGTGAAGCTTCCGGAGGTGCAGTGTGATGTGGATGTAGCACGGGAGGTGGAGTTTGAGTTGTGCGGTGGCATTCTAGATGGTTTGGAGATGCCTGAGTAGACTCTGGCGGACAAGTGATCTCCCCCTAAAAACCACTATAAACGACCACCGGCCATTTGCACTAGTTGCTCCCCATCTGATTACAACGAATCTCACTCCGCTATCTCCCATCCACTCCCAGGCTTTTCTACAGCCTGTGTATGTGGGCACAATCCTCAACTAGAGCCCTCTACTCCTCTACGTGCTGTGTTGCTGTGCACTTCGATTCCCGCTATGCAAGTCACAGTTCATGCCAAGAAAACAAAAACAGAATTATGGAGAGTTGAAACCCATTTTCTTCAGACTCTAATGTGGATCGGTAAAGGCAACATTAATGATTTATTGATGCAATGTGATTTAAAAAAGATGATTTACGACATAAAACGGAACCCAAACTGCATCATTCTAAAAAAGAAAAGAAAAACATGAACAGCTGCTGAAAAGCAACAACAAAGCTGGCTGCTTCTAACTAGCAGGACATAAGTAGCTGTACTTACCAATAGCTTGCCCCGCGGGGACTCTTGTCTACAACATCTGTGCATCTGGACTGTACCCTAACTGCCACAAACCAACACACGGACTCTGATAAGCGATGCTTACGACCAAAGCGCTATAGCTCTTAAGGAGAACACCGTGACCACAGCAGACCCGCCCAGAGTACGTACCTGTTTCACATTATATCCTGCTTTAGCACTGCTTTCAATGTACATCACATTGACTTCTTTGGCGTTTCTCTCGCCCTCCTCTATAGAAACTGGTCTACAGCGATGAGAACAAATCAAACAGAACAAACTCATAAAAAAAGTCAAAAGTAAAGTTACAAAGCAAATTAAAATAAACACAAGATGGCAAATGAAAATAAACTATGAACAATGAACTCCAGAGCTCTTTCCTCTCTACATGTTCCCATTTGACAGATAAATGGCAAACTCGATGGTTAGTAATATTATGAGGCAAACAACAATTCCAGACAACAGCTTCACAGGCATCAGGTGGTAGAAACAAAGCAAGGGAGTCCTGAAACTGTAGAGCACATTCAAAGTTCAAGGCAAGGAGTGCGATCTGACCTCTCACCACCAGGGGACTATTCTGAGATTCGGTCATTAGAATTTACACAGACTAATAAAACCCAAGTTTTCACACGACCTTCAAATACATCCCCTCCTTCACCGTCTATCGCCTATAAATGAAATAAATACAAACACAGAAAGATATAACCCGTGCAAAAATCAAACAAAAGTAAATAACTTGCGGAGTAAAGCAAAGCATACCTAATGAATTGAGTATATAAATACAGTTTGTAAGATTTATATGAGCCATGTTCAAAAGCAAAGCTCAACGATAACAAGGGGTTTCTCAAGTAACTTCTGAACTTCGGTCTATGTTCTCTTTTAGCATCTTCCTGCTCTACATCTAAGCGAACGGACAAGTCATTTCTTTCATCGAAGGTAGGAATTCTCTCGATAACTCCCCCTTCGCAGGGTGTCCTGGATGTTATATGTAAGGCACAAGCTTGCAGTGGTAAGATACAATGGTGGCATGCACATGGAAGATTTCACCTGTGCTCGCCCAGTTCGTCTGCACAGGGTCAGTTGACAGCGTTAGGCCACAAAACATACACATACCTAGCTGTTAATGCAGTACTACCTGATACTGAACTGTGAGCATCTTATGAGAATGAATAACGAGAAAGCAAAGTTACTCACCTGCAACCTGACCTTTAGGGCATTTCTGCCACAAAATCATACACTTGTAGTTACTCTACTCCGACATTCCACTGCCAACTCCCCAAACCCTCCTGCGGTGTCATGCATATGGAGGCAGTTTAGTTCAGTTAAAAACATGGGGCTTTTGTGGAAGGATGTGTATAGTGTACCCTTTTCACCAAAGAGAAGACAATCCCCTTTTTAGGTCTCGCCTACGCAGCGCACATGCGCTGCATAGGAAAGAGACCTTTAGCCATCTTTGGGGGCAAAAAAGTGCACGCATTGCATTGCTTCCAATGGCAATGCGTGCACGTCTGGCGATTCCCTTGCGGGGATATATGGTGGTGCCATATGTTCGCAATCATTGCGCCATGTTGCTCGCTCCCGCAGGGGAATCGAGCAGGCCCCTTCCCCCTGCTGCCGTGCGAGGTGCGCGCTTGTGCTGGTTTTTCTTCCACCCGCTAGAGCTTGGTCAACCCACTTTATTCATTGGCTATTTTCAGTGAATGGCTGCATTTGAGGCTGGTGTCTCGGATCTACTGTTCTCTCGGCGAAGGGTAGTGCGCCTAAGCTGTACAAGTCATGCCAACCGGCTTGTTGACTCGCATTGAAGTGAGACCGCGTGCTGCCTGCCCTTTATATCCGCGCCCCACACTCTGGTCTGGATCGTGTGCTGACGAGCCCAGGCTAGGCCTCTATATGATCGAATAATGACAGCATGTTGCATGTCTAATATTAACTCGACCTGCGACTCGGCGCTGGTGCAGAGTGCTTGCCTTTTCAGTCCCATTTCCTGAAGTAAAGGCTTGTCTTTTCGTATTAAGGCAGCCCCTTGGACTGATGCGGGCGCTGTTTGCCTTGCACACTATTGGCTCACGTGGCACGGCACGACTGCTTCAGGGAGGTGTGTCCAGCTCTGCAGAAGGGAGGGAGCTCCACAGACAGCAAAACAAGCCTCCTTGCTTCTTAGAGCCGAGAGCGTGCCAGAATTTATTCTCGGCTCTGAACGTATTTACCAGATATGCAGGCCAGCCTCGTTCTGCCCTGCTGTGGGCGCAGAACTTCATTGCCCTTCTTGTAAACAACACAGAGTGCTGCCTTAAAGCACACGGTATGAATGCAGTTCAGGGTGCTGCACGTCTCCACCACTGCACCCCTTTGCTGACCGTGGTTCCCCTCCAACTCTTGTGCTACTATATAAAGCGCTGGATTGCACAGCACTGTTATACTCTGTACTGCTGCTTGCCTGGCTTTGTTAGTGCTAGTTATCGATTTCATTATTCGCATACCAGTTAAACGCTATACTATCACCGACTGCTTCTGTTTACATAAAAGAATCCTGCTATACTTATAATTTGGTTTTCATATAGAACTGTGCTGACTGGATTAAGGCATTGTCTTAGGCTAGGTTTGTGCTATGTAAATACTATATACGTGCATATATACAAATGGGTGGGGAGGGGGGAGATGCGGTGGTTGAATAGGCAATATTATTAATGACTGAAAACGCCATTATCACACAAGTCATGCCTCTCTGTTTCTGGTACTGTGGTCTCTGGGACGCTACCACCAAAGGAAAGAGAATCCTGGCCTACACAAATTACTATTGGACGTAGGGTAGTGATGTGGAGTTGACTAGGCACTGCCCCCCCTGCAGTTCTGATCTATCTTTACAGTTTAGGTAGAAGTCAATGTGCTACTTAGTATGCCCTACTACAGTGACACATGCATTGTTGGGACCGGTAAAGAACTCCGTGAAGAGCAGGCTTCCATTTTACTGGAGTAAATCTACTTTCATAATATTTTATTGTTGATTCACACTTGTATATCGTACAATCGTGCATTTGTTTGGGCAGCACAGCACCTATTGGTAGGCCAGCAAGAATGACTAAACACTTACAGCATGCTGCATTGTAACCTTTTACTGAAGGGAATATCTGAGTCAGCAGTGAGTCTGTTATTGTGGCCTAATTAGTATATATTCTAGGGTGTTTCAACAGCAACTCCTCATGTGTTATTGCATCCAGTCCTGACCTACGGCCCTCTGCTTGCAAGTAAGACTAAAGCAACCCCGCAAATCCATTTTAAAGGCAATCTTCACTCCTCACAGTGCCTTGTTTATCTGCCATTTTACGAAAACCCTCCTTTTAGCACCTTCTGCTCTTTCGAGGTGTGACCCTACCCTACATATGCTTCCAATAAAGCATCTCTACACTTAGAGCAATGCAATATAGAATTTCATCCCTGGAACCTGCAAAACGTATTACCTACTGGCTGGCTGCCTGCCTCCGTGCTGGGGCACTTTCTTAGTATCTGTTGCACTTTACGAAACAAATCATTCATTCATTTATTACCAGTGCACCCTGGTCCCAAATATAAGGGTCCACTTTCTGTAGTGCAGGGACCTTCACGTCTGGCTTGTACCTCAGTAGTGCCTTCCAGTGCTCTGTCCTGTTTGTCGTATGCACTGCTGATGCCATTAACCCCCCCCCCAGTCCTACCACTTTGATCACGATGACGTTGCCCTGAAGAACTTTGCCAGGTTCTTCTATCACCAGTCTCACGAGGAGCGGGAGCATGCAGAGAAACTGATAAAGTTGCAGAACCAGCGGGGTGGCCGTATCTTCCTTCAGGATGTCAGGGTGAGGTGCTCACTTTAGAATCTGTCTTTATGGGCCCTCAGTGTTTTGGTCTTCTGAGACCATTAACTCCTGAGCTTTAATGCCGCTTATGGCTTATTGAGAACATAAACCACAAAAACAGACTTGATAAAATGCTGACAGAAAGCTTCCATACAGCAATAGTTTCCTCAGATAAGGTTTATTTTTTTTGTGTGCTAAATTTAGCCATTCTCTTCAACTTGCTGTAGCACTGGGTTGTCTTACTATTGACTCTATTCCTGCTACATTTTGGGGTTAAATGCTGGAGAACATTTTTGCGGCGTTCTGGTTGTTTGTACAGATGTTTCTGCATGGTAGCACAGCCAATAGGTCTCGCCTTTGGGACCTTATAAGTGGGTAACCATGCAACAGTTAATGTTGTTGCACCAAGGATATTGTGCTGCATACCTAAATACTTAGAAGGTCCCAAAAGCGAGACCTATTGGCTATGCCAATGCTTGTTATTACAGGAAGGGGAAGAAAAGATAAACAGACCTACAGGTAACTAGAGCACACGCTAGTGTCATGGTTACAAACTTCATTCATGAGCTCAAGACCTTTCCCCGTAACATGCTTGCAGAACTAAATACCAAAAATTTCCATAAGAAAAAGTTACTTACCTTTGATGCTAATGTATCTAGGGGATATCACGCCTACTCACAATTTTCCTACCTAATGAATATCCTCCTGGAGCCAAACAGGATCTAGCCAAAGACTTCCACAGTAGCAGGTCTCCACTGCCATGAGGTGCTGTCACTCTACTCTAACTGCGGCACCAGCCATCACGGATATGACAACATCGGATAATATTATATAAGGCATCCTCGCATCAGTTTCTATTATATTTTCCACCACTAATCAAGGTGTGCAGAGATGACTCAAGAAAGCATGAACAACAGTGACAATAGTAGCAGAAGTAGATCTGCATGCCTTGGGATCTTTTAATAAACTGCTCTTATTCATCAAGGCGGTGAGGAACCCGTGGAAAATCAAAGTATCTATCTTGAATTTCATTAGCAATCAGAAGGACCCTTTACTATTGATAAATAGTCCGTCCTGCAAATTCTTTAAAAATGGGTTCCTTATAATAACATTTTAAAAAACTGAGGGTGGGGTGTGATGAGATTCAGTAATGGCCATAGATCAAGCAAGTCATGCAAAAGAGCCGTGGTCATCACGGTGTGCCTGGGCTGTAAGACAGCAATGTTTTTCAAAGGTGTTCAACAAAAAGTATGTCTAATTGCTGTTCAGCAGATATCAGCCATTGGGATGCCATGACCCTCATTTTTGCCAGCCGGAGGGTTTTTCTTGGATAAAGTGCATCTTCTCGTTACACACGGTGGCCCAAAGTGAAACAGGACATTTGCGGATTATCCACCTTGGTCTTATCCGGTGCCGTCTACGTAACACGATACAGCATGGCTGGGATCCTTCCTCTTCCTTGGTCAGGTGAGGAGGTATGAAGGATGAAAGAGTGAAGGACTGACCCACTGTGAAGGTAGCTACAACTTCTGGCATGAAAGATGGGCAAACAACCTCAAATGGGCTCGCCCAACACAAGGCAATGCTGTGCACTTTGTTTGGGCTGGATGATATGAATGTGTGGATCACCTTTTCTAGTGAAGAAGGGTTTAGACCAATTACTGACATATACAGGTTATTTCCTGTACAGTAAACCGTAGTATAGCTGCAGCAATTTGTCATTTCTACTGTAGCAAACTAATATATGTTTGGGTTTTCCAAAGACTGCCCATGCAATTGAGTACCTATGATTTTATGTCAATTTTGGTGATGAAGACGGAATTCTGACCCCTCGTGAGCAGGGACCAAAGCACAGCACTCGAAAAAATAGCCCCTTGTATAGAACAGCAATATAACCAACCTCAAATATTGCAAAATGTAAAAACTATCTATAAAACCATAACCGCCGAAGGATAACTGACTGGGGAGGGCAGATTTCTATACACTTTGCATGGCAAGGAAAAGCACTGGGGTACAGTCAATATCAACATGGAATCCCAAGAGGGCGTTAAGATTCTTTTCTTCCTTTGGTTAGCCTGCTCTCTCCCAAGTCAGGCAATCCGTGGAAGAGGCAGGGCGATGCCTTTTAAACAATTTGTCAAAACACGGGCTTGAATGTTTCAATATCAGAGGAAAATCAGAGGGTCTTTGCCTCTGATGAGTATAAAATATGGCTTGTTGAGAGATATCCCAAACAGGGACACTGAACTGGAATGAGCAATGATTTGAGCTGGCTTATGAATGGCATACAATGTTCTAATATATTCTTCATTATATTATTGCTGTAGTACCTGTAGTCCAGTCCTTCCTTCAAACTGCTAGATGTGCATCGTACAGAGACTGACTTCCTGGAGAGCTGGTGTGTGCCAGCCGAGTGTCCTTACTATTGCCTCTTCTGCAACAGGCTCTGGAACTACTGCCCTCTTCAACCCACGTGGACCCTGTGCTAAAGGAAGGGGGAATCTGGTAACACATTCTCTTAAACATATTGGGGCAGTTCCTACAGGGGGAACCTTCTCTGCTCAGCTCATCAGATTACATCACTTATCGGAGGAAAAAAACGATCCAGATGCGAGGATGCGACAGATTTCATAAAATCCAATAAACATTACTCTTAGATTTGGACAACTTCGTACACCTTCAAAGAAAAGGTTATTCACTATCATTTAAAAGTAGCTAAAGGAAAAACTTTTTTATCAGAAGGCGAAAATGACATGTCAAAAAAATCTGAGGCCTGCAAGGAATTTCCTTTCAATGACTAATTTCTTTAATCACTAGTAGGAAATCTCTCACTAAAGCCCCAAACCACAGATTTTTAAATAAGGAGTATTCCCAGTACGATAGGCTAATCTACAAACAAAATACATTTAAAGGGAAAGCACCTGCACGTCTCAGCACTGCTGCAAGACATTTAAAGGTAAAGTACCTGCACGTCTCAGCACCCCGCTCAATCAGCATACATTAATAGGCCAGACCGCAGAAGTGCTGGGACGTGCTGGTACTTTCCCTTTAAATCCATTGCAGCAGTGCAGAGACGTGCAGGTGCTTTCCCTTTAAATATATCGCAGCAGTGCTGAGACGCGCATGCACTCTTCCATTAAATGTATCGCAGTAGTGCTGAGACGTGCCGGTACTCCCCCATTAAATGTATCGCAGAAGTGCTGAGACGTGCCGGTACTCTCCCATTAAATGTATCGCAGAAGTGCTGAGACGTGCCGGAACTCTCCCATTAAATGTATCGCAGAAGTGCTGAGACGTGCCGGTACTCTTCCATTAAATATATCGCAGAAGTGCTGAGACATGCCGGTACTCTCCCATTAAATGTATCGCACAAGTGCTAAGACGTGCCGGTACTCTCCCATTAAATGTATCGCAGAAGTGCTGAGACGTGCCGGTACTCTCCCATTAAATGTATCGCAGAAGTGCTGAGACGTGCCGGTACTCTTCCATTAAATATATCGCAGAAGTGCTGAGACATGCCGGTACTCTCCCATTAAATGTATCGCACAAGTGCTAAGACGTGCAGGTACTCCCCCATTAAATGTATCGCAGAAGTGCTGAGACGTGCCGGTACTCTCCCATTAAATGTATCGCAGAAGTGCTGAGACGTGCCGGTACTCTCCCATTAAATGTATCGCAGAAGTGCTGAGACGTGCCGGTACTCTTCCATTAAATATATCGCAGAAGTGCTGAGACATGCCGGTACTCTCCCATTAAATGTATTGCACAAGTGCTAAGACGTGCCGGTACTCTCCCATTAAATGTATCGCAGAAGTGCTGAGACGTGCCGGTACTCTCCCATTAAATGTATCGCAGAAGTGCTGAGACGTGCCGGTACTCTTCCATTAAATATATCGCAGAAGTGCTGAGACATGCCGGTACTCTCCCATTAAATGTATCGCACAAGTGCTAAGACGTGCCGGTACTCTCCCATTAAATGTATCACAGAAGGGCTGAGACGTGCAGGTACTCTCCCATAAATGTATCGCAGAAGTGCTGAGACGTGCCGGTACTCTCCCATTAAATGTATCGCAGAAGTGCTGAGACGAGCAGGTACTCTCCCATTAAATGTATCACTGAAGGGCTGAGACGTGCAGGTACTCTCCCATTAAATGCATCGCAGAAGTGCTGAGACGTGTGTCACCTTACATGCCAACATTAGCAATGTATACACAGAAGGCAGAATATAAAGGGGGGCATTTAAGAGAGATGGCTTTCTTCTCTATGCCCCAGTCACAAAAACACGACCTCTAGTGTGCTGCCGGATTGGACCCAGCGGCAAGGATGCACATCCTCCTCTGCAGACGAGTGAGGGTCAAGCAGATCACCAATTCTAGAGCCAACTCCTCCAGCTCATGGTGGGGAGCGGGGACCGGTCTTAGATCTAACTGTTGGAAAAGCAGCTCATCCCAGAGCCCAAGAGACTCTCCCTGCCCACACTCTGTAGTTCTGCAGCAGTGCTACGGCCAGTGCTCAATCTGGGCGGCAAGTAATAGTCATTTTTAATGTATATTGAATTAATAATTACCTGTTGTTGTGGTCATCTCTAAATTAACCAGACAGCGCCACATTGTGGCAGACTGTCACAAAAGCAGGTGTTGACAATCTAGTGCAGGTGCCGAGCACTAGAAAGCACCGGCTCAAATTAGGCATTGGCTAGGACTTCCCCGGTCCTACGTTTACTTCAAAAGCTGACTGCACACCGGACAGACTACTTTAAAGACAGAAACTGAAAGACCCATATTTGTATGTTTCATTCAACTACTACACATCAGAACAGGAAGTGCACAGTAGAGGCCCTCAACCCGTCCGAGAGCTCCCTAGTCAACTCATTTCTGAAATGGTACTTCAAAATTCATTACAATTTCCAGAGCCTGGTACTGAATTCCAACTACAAAAGCAATTCAGGGTCAGTGAAACACAGGTGATAAAAAGTATTGATAATTTACACAATTGAGCTTGTTTCATTTCGTCACCCATGTCACTAATAGCTGCAGTTTTTGCTTGCGGCTGTGAGATCATATGGCTGAGACTTCATTACCTCTTGTCTGCTAGATCAGTTTTATTTCCCACCAGCATGATGATGACGTCACTTCCTCGCTCTGTTCTTACATCGTCAATCCATTTCGATGTTTGCTGGAATGAGTTCAAGTCTGTTCAAAAAGATGAAAAGGTTGGTTAAATCAAATTTCAGAACAATGATGGTTGTTAGAGCATGTACATCGATAACGCCTCGAAAACAAGCAATATGCATTGTGACGACATGAACACATCAACCAGCACCTGCGCAACCTCCCCTGGCTCCCCGTCGAGAAGAGAGTCACGTTCAAGATACTCACCCACCAGGGTCGGATTGGGATTTCAATTCGGCCCTGGCAGTCCCAAAAAAGTGGCCCTCATTCGCAGGTCGTGCTTTTTCAGAAAACATCATTTGATTAGTCTCATTGGACTATTTTTAGAGAAATGTTTGGTAACCGAAGCACTCTAAAGCCTACAGAATTAGTAAGATTGGTGAAAACTAGAAGCACTGCATTTTGGCCAGGCGGGCGAGGTGAAATAAAATGGCACAAGGGACACAATACCTGATCTGGCTAGGGTTGCCACCTTGCAGATTTTTTACTGGCATGATCTGTATTTTAATATCCTGGCCGGTGTGGAAAAGAAAATGTGAAAGTCGATTTTTACTTCTGATCAGTATGTAAACAGTCAACCTAAGCTGAAAGCACTTTAAAATATGTTCTAAAGAACAAGTTACTTACCTTAGGTAACGCTTTTTCTGGTAGATACAGTATCTGCCTGTGGATTCCTCACCTTGTGAATATCCCCCTTGCGTCAGCAACATTCGGAAAATTTTTCGTAGCACGCCGGCGTGGACGACGTCATAGGAACGCGGCATCGCGCGCGACTCCGTCTGACGTCACCGACTCCTTATTAGGCCTACGTCGGCGTGATGACATCAGTTCCGCCCTTTTTTCCGTGCCTTCGAGGCACCCGGACGGACCAATGACAACAAATATACATATATACAGTGTACATAGTACATACAAATCAGAACTGCACACATAGTGCGAAGCAAAGGTATCAAAAACCCAATATAAATACAAATATAAATATACATAAGAATGCATAAACTCAGGTATAGCAGAGTGGCAACAGGGAGGCGGGTGGGTCAGTGAAGAATCCACAGGCAGATACTGTATCTACCAGAAAACGCGTTACCGAAGGTAAGTAACTTGTTCTTCTGATAGATACATCTGCCAGTGGATTCCTCACCTTGTGAATAGAGTCCCACAGCAGTCCCCACTCCAGGAGGAGGGTGTCCACTCTGCTACACCAATAAATCTTGGAGGACAGAGCGCGCAAAGTGGCCGTCCCTACTCACTTCCGTATCTAAGCAGTAATGCTTCGCATAAGTGTGGAGGGAGGCCCAAGTCGCGGCTCTGCAAATGTCCTCAACAGGTACACCTCTAGACAATGCAGAAGTAGCAGACCTTGCCCTGGTAGAATGAGCTCTTATACCCCCAGAAGGGTCCTTACCGTCCTGAGGGTATAAGAGCTCATTCTACCAGGGAGTAGCAAATCTTGATGCACAGGATTATCCACCTGGAAAGTGTGCGCTTGTGCACCGCTCTACCCTTCCGGGAGCCAGCAAAACCAACAAACAGCTGGTCGTCCATCCGAAAGTCCTTTGTTCTGTCCAGATAAAAAGACACCGCCCTCTTAGGGTCCAGACGGTGCAGTCTCTCTTTCTCCTTGGAAGGGTGAGGGGGAGGATAGAAGGAAGGAAGGGTAATGGACTGTCCTAGATGGAAGGGAGTTACCACCTTAGGCAGAAAAGCAGCCCTGGTCCTAAGAACCATTCGATCAGCATGAATGGTCAGGAATAGGGGCTTAGAACTAAGAGCTTGAAGCTCACTCATCCTCCTTGCCGAGGTAATCGCAACTAAGAAGACCGTCTTGAAAGACAAAAGCCTCACGGGACACTTGTGTAAGGGTTCAAAGGGAGAACCCATTAAGAATGTCAAGACAAGATTCAAGTCCCATTGAGGCACGATAAATGGAGAAGGAGGGAACTTATTAGTGAGGCCCTTCAGAAACCTCAAAACCACTGGAGATTTAAAAAGAGACGTCTGATCCGGCAAACAGAGAAATGCCGATAACGCCGAAAGGTAACCTTTGACTGTGGCAACAGCAAATCCTTGCTGCGCCAAAGAAAGAGCAAACTGCAAAATATCGGACAGATGAGCCCTCAAAGGGTCAATAGCCTTCTCCCTACACCAAACAACAAATTTAGATCATCTATACGAATAGATGGATTTGGTGGAGTCACGCCTGGCCGAAAGAATGACATCCACCACATCGTGAGGGAGAGAAAAGGAAATCAGGTTGACCCGTTCAATCTCCAGGCATGAAGGTGTAATGTCTGGAGGTGGGGGTGTAGAACCTGCCCCTCCATCTGAGAGAGGAGATCTACCGAGAGGGAGACGGAGCGGCGGTTGAGAGGAGAGGTGGAGTAGGTCCGTGTACCACACCCTTCTTGGCCAATCCGGGGCGACCAATATGACTTGGGCCCGGTCCTGGCGAATCTTCCTCAGAACCCGAGGAATCAATGGTATGGGAGGAAACGCGTAAAGGAGTTCACTTTCCCAACTCAACTGAAACGTGTCCCCCAAAGCTCCTTGCATCGGATACTGGAGTCTGCAGAATGACAGGCAGTGAGCATTCTCGCGAGTGGCGAACAGGTTCACCCGAGGAGTCCCCCACATTTGAAAGATGTCGTGAACAACCTCCGGATGGAGCCTCCACTCGAGGTCGGCAGAGAACTGCCGACTGAGACGTACGTTCAGAACTCCGGCCAGATGATTTGCCATCAGACAAATCTGATGGTCCTGAACCCAGGACCAGAGACGCAGAGCCTCTCTGCAGAGACACTGCGACCCTACTCCTCCCTGCTTGTTGATATACCACATTGCGGTCGTGTTGTCCGTCAGGACTTGAACCGACGGACCGCGAAGGGAAGGGAGGAAGGCCTTGAGCACCAGACGTATCACCCGCAACTCTAGAAGGTTGATGTGAAGCAACCTTTCCTCTGGAGACCAAAGACCTCCAGATCCCCCAGATGAGCACCCCACCCGAGAGTGGATGCATCCGTTATCACTGTGGCAACCGATGGAGGCAGTTGGAAAGGCTTTCCTTGAGACAGATTGCTTTCCACGCCCCACCAAGACAGATCTGCTGCAGTTTCTCTGGAGATCCTCACTGACTCCCTGAGATCTCCGTTGTGCTGATACCACTGCCTGCGGAGGCACCACTGGAGTGCCCTCATGTGCCAGCATGCATGATTGACCAACAGAATGCAAGAAGCCATCAGACCGAGCAGACGAAGGACCTTCAGGACTGGAACAACCGCTCCATTGTAGGATAAAGGAATCATTTCTTGTATGTCGCGAATCCTTTGAGGTGGAGGGAATGCACGACATACAGTAGTGTCCAGTACCGCACCTATGAACAGGTTGCGCTGGGAGGGCACCAGGTGAGACTTGGGTACATTTATCAAAAAACCCAACCTGTGCAACAACTGAGTTGTCTCTTGCAGATGAAGGAGCACCTTCTCTGGCGACTCTGCTTTGATCAGCCAGTCGTCCAGATACGGGAATACAGGAATTCCCGACCTTCTGAGATGAGCTGCCACCACTGCCATCACCTTGGTGAAAACTCGAGGCGCAGTAGTAAGTCCAAACGGAAGGACCGCAAACTGGTAGTGTTGCGACCCTACCGTAAAACGGAGATACTCTTGTGCGACTTCAGGATGGGGATGTGGAAATAAGCATCCTGCAAGTCGATCGACACCATCCAGTCTTCTTCCAACAGCGCTTTAAGAACCTGCGCAAGAGTGAGCATCTTGAACTTTTCCTGTTTCAGATACAAGTCCAAGATCCTGAGATCCAGGATTGGTCGAAGTCTGCCATCCTTTTTGGGGATCAGGAAATACCGGGAGTAGCACCCCTGACCCCTCTCCTGCTCCGGAACCACCTCTATCGCACCCTTTCTGAACAGTGCCAGGACTTCTTCCTGCAGGAGAAGCAGGTGGTCCTCCGAACAAGAACCTTGGCAAGGAGGGTCATTGGGTGGGAACTCCTGAAAAGGAAGTGCATACCCATTTTCTACGAGATTGAGAACCCAAAGATCTGATGTAACCGATTCCCAATCCCGTAGAAAATGAGTAAGCCGACCCCCTACTGGACCCGCATGATCCAGAATGGCGGATCTAGGTCTGCTTAGCTGTTGTAGGTGGGGGGTGGGTATTAGAGGAGGAAGTAGAGGAGGAAGAGGACTGACGTCCACGTCCACAACCCCTTTGTCTACCTCTCTATGACTTGTACAGAGGATTCCGTTGTTGCTGCTGTTATTGGCTTTGTTTGAAGGGACGAAAGGAGGACCTGCCAAAGCCCCTGAACTTCCTGGTGGTAGAGCCTTTCGCTTGCAGGCCCAAAGATCTAGCCGTCGCCCAGCTATCTTTGAACCTCTCCAAAGCCGTATCCGCTTTCTTACTAAAGAGGCCAACGCCGTCAAAAGGCAAATCCATAAGAGTAGCCTGAACGTCAGCGGAAAACTCTGAAGACTTTAGCCAAGCGGCTCTTCTGGTGGCCACTGAAGAACCCATCATTCTAGCCACAGAGTCCGCCGTGTCCATGCCACTCTGAATAACCTGGCGGGCTGCCGCCTGAGTGTCCAAGACAACCTCGTTGAAATTTTTCCTGTCTTCCTCCGGCAGCTTAGTTGACAACTGCTTAACCGAATCCATTAAGGCATGCACATACCTTCCTAGTAGACATGCAGCATTTGTGGATTTCAAAGCCATGCTACCCGAGGAGAAAACCTTTTTAGCAGCTTTATCCAATTTTTTGGAGTCTTTATCTCCAGGAACCTGGGGAAAAGAGCCTGCTGACCTGTTCGAACAAGCGGCCTGCACCACCAGACTTTCCGGCGAAGGGTGAGAAGACCAGAACTCAGGGTCTCCAGGAGCCACCCTATAACGCCGCGCCACTGATCTGGACACCGCAGGTGCAGACAAAGGCTTTTTCCAGACCTCTAAAATCGGTTCAGTCAGAGCCTCAGTGAATGGCAGAGTCGGCTCAACAACTGAAGAAGGCGAATGCAAGACCTCCGTGAGGATATTAGATTTGAACTCCACTGTAGGCAAAGTCAAATTCAGCAATACAGCAGCTTTTTTGATTACAACACGGTATGGCACCACATCCCTAGAGGGTGCATCCGAAACCACAGGCAACCCCCATTCTGGAGAAGGTTCAATGCTACTTGCACTATGCAGATCTTCAAAGCAATCCTCGTGCTCCTGAAGCTCGCCTTCCTCCACTTCAGGTTCCCCATATTCCTTCTCCTCCAAGAGACGCTGGGCTCTACGCCTCGACCACTCCAGACGAATCGAAGTCGTCGGATCCGGTAACGACTCCGACGGAGTCGGAGCCGGCGTCGAACGAGGAACTGGAACAACAGGAGGTTGAGAAGCCGGAACCGGCGTCGAGCCCCGATCCAAATCCCGAGGTCGCTCCGGAGCCGGCGAACTCGTGAAAGGAGTCGATGACCTCCGCGGCGCCGAACCGAGCCAAGGAGGATATGGCGCCGGCATAAATGGTAGAAAAGGCGCCGGTGCATAAGCTTGGAGGACACCCAGGTTAAATGACAAAGGACCCATGGGACCCGCAGGTGCTCCAGTGGGGTACATTGCCCTCGCATAAACACCAAACATGGCATTTAGGAAATGCGAAGGGTCCTGACCAGGACCAGGAAAGGGAGGGTACGAACCCATTGGCTGCTCCGTAGGAGGCTGCTCTGGATTCGGCTCCTCTTGACCCTTTTGACCTTCCAGGTCATCCTCCGGAGTCGGTGTCTGAGGAACTTCCACAACCTCTTCATGCTCCGAAGACTGACCCGAAGCTGGATTCGGCTCCAACTTCGGATCCGGAGAATGCTCTTGAGACCGTACCGGCGAGGCTCCACCTTCAGGCTCACCAGCAGGAGAAGGAGACACAAAGTCCTTATGATGTCTTCGAGAAGACTTCCTCTTCGAGTCCGACGACCCCAAATGATGACGAGAACTATGCTTCTTCCTCTTGTGTTTTCTCTTTGAGGATTCCCGAAGAATGCAAAACAACAATAGGAGAGGCAGGGAGATTAAGGAACTCTCTCTTAGTCCCCGGTTTAGTACGTATAAACAAGAAAAGAGAGGTTATATGAGTCTCAAAGAGCCACAGAGAAGGAGCGATGTAACTGGGGCATCACACACCCACTTTGGGTGGTTAAGAAAGCCCTCACACACCGACCTGGTCAGTGTCATGCTTCATCATCGGGCCCCACCAAAGAGGCCGAGTGCCTCTTTGGTGTGCTACGACGCCAGAAGACTGCGGAGCTGGTTGTGTGGAAAGGGCGTGCAGTGAGGTATAAAGTTAAAAGTGCCTAAAAGGGTATCTACAAAAATTATTTTAATGAGTGATCCCTAAGACACGGATAGACTGACTGAAACTCTAACTCTGAATTAACCAATCCATTACCTTTGGCAACATATTCAGACACATAATTCCTTTTATCCGTGTCTTAGGGATCACTCATTAAAATAATTTTCGTAGATACCCTTTTAGGCACTTACCTCACTGCACGCCCTTTCCACACAACCAGCTCCGCAGTCTTCTGGCGTCGTAGCACACCAAAGAGGCACTCGGCCTCTTTGGTGGGGCCCGATGATGAAGCATGACACTGACCAGGTCGGTGTGTGAGGGCTTTCTTAAGCACCCAAAGTGGGTGTGTGATTCCCCAGTTACATCGCTCCTTCTCTGTGGCTCTTTGAGACTCATATAACCTCTCTTTTCTTGTTTATACGATCCCGAAGAATGCCCAGAAGCCGACTTCGACGCCGACTCCGATCTGGCCCGCAACCTCGATCGCGACTTTGATCTTGACTTCGGCCTCGATCTGGAGCGTCTAGATCTTGATCTCGAAGATCTCTTGGCTTCTTTACCTTTAATCTTGGCTAGTAGAAGTTTAGCCTCCCGTTCTCGCAGAGCCTTAGGATTCATCTTAGAGCAGGATCGACAGCCCTTGACGTCATGATCTGAACCCAGACACCACAAGCAATCTCCGTGTGGATCGGTAATCGACATCATCCGGGCACACGAGCCGCACTGCTTGAATCCCGTCTTCTTCGACGACATCCTCGACGAAGAACAGAAACAGTAATACACAAATAGCTACAAAGTCTCTATCTGTAACCACAGAAGATCCCAGAAACCGTTAGCTTCGACGACGCGGAAAAAAGGGAACTGATGTCATCACGCCGACGTAGGCCTAATAAGGAGTCGGTGACGTCAGACGGAGTCTCGCGCGGTGCCGCGTTCCTATGACGTCGTCCACGCCGGCGTGCTACGAAGAATTTTCCGAACGTTGCTGACACAAGGGGGATATGCACAAAGTGAGGAATCCACTGGCAGATGTATCTATCAGAATCTGCTTTACATAAATGTGGCTAATGGTTAGTCTAAACAAATACAGATAAGACATGTTAAAAATAATATGGATATTTATATATAAATAGTGCTCTCTAATGATCATGCTCTGGCCGTTGCAGAATCCTTAAATCATAAATAGGTTACAGTTTTATTTTCTAATTGCCTTGAACGCTTTGCAGCATTCTCTTCATAGAAAGTTTCTGTTCCCGCGCTGTCTCATGCAAAAACCGCAGTTGTTCGCGTTGTATTTTTGTTAACCTCATGGGTGCTGCTGACGAGCTCAGCTCGTCACGGCCGTTGGAACGTTCACACGCGGGGCTAATTTCCCCGCTGTGCTGAACGTTCCAAAAACAGGTGTACTCCATGACGAGCTCAGCTCGTCACCAGCACGACGGCGGCGCCGCGCGCGGCCCCCTCCCCCCCGCAGCGAAGGGGTTAAAATGCATAGTTGGGGAATAGCAATGGCCAGTAGGGATAATGCATCGAGTGATATGTAGGGTGACCAACTTGCATGGGTGCAAATTCAGGACGGCGAGTGTAAAAATTCAGGACTAAGGGTCAACGTTCAGGACAAAAATTCAGGAAGGAAGGTCAAAATTTCAGAACAAAACTTTGGGACAAAAGGACACATCATAGGAGGTTGCGCAATAGTATATAATTAAACCCATCCATATCCAAATATTTTCATCCATTTGCAAACCTATCCATCATGTATCCTTCCATCCAGCATTTCACTCATCCATCCATCCTATCCATTGGTACACTCATTCATCCACTCTTACACCCACCCACCCATCCATCCATCCATCCATTCATCAATCCAGCCATTTAGCCTTTCACCCATCCAGCCATCCTTTCACTCACTCATCCTTCCACCCATTCACCCTTTCAGTCATCCATCCTGCCTTTCTTTCTCCATCGACTTTCACTTAGCCATCCTTCCTTCCACCCATCTACTCATCCACTCATGAATCTATCCATTGACCCTATCAGTAATCCATCCATCCTTTCACTCCTTTATTCATCTAACCATCCTTTTGTCTATCTACCCTACCTTTCACTCACCCATCCTTACATACACCCTTTCACTCATCTATCCATCCATTCACCCTTTCACTTATCAATTCATCAATCCATCCATCATTTCACTCATCCATTTACCCATTCACTCACCCATCATCCACCCTTTTACTCATCCATCCACCCTTTTACCCATCCATCTACCCTTCCACCCATACATCCATCTTTGTACCTTTTCTCTCATCCATCCATCCCTTCTCTCATTATCCATCCATACACCCTCTCATTCATCCATTCACCCCTTCACTAATCTATCCAGTCATCCACCCATCCCTTCACTTACTCACTCACCCACCTTTTCATATTAAATTATGAGCTGAGCTTTTGTCTTCAGAGTTTCAGACATAAGAGACCCATCAAGAAGGTCACCCTTGCTCAGTATTTTCTGAGTTATCCACTTTTTCAGCTGAGGCCTCTATGGCTGAATTGCAGACATGCAAATCAGGGTCACCTAGTGATCCCTGGCCAGCTAGACAATATAGCGGGCTGTCAGCATGGCTCAATCCCTACCTTAATTCCATTTGGAATTCATCTTTCAGGCTAGGGGTCTTTCCTTCGGCTTGGAAACATGCGTTTCTCATCCCCATACTGAATAAACCAAAAGCCGAGCCGGAGATTGCCAGTAACTTCAAGCCCCTCTCTCTCCTCCCGGCCCCGGCTAAAATATTGGAAAAATTAGCACATCAGCAGCTGGTGGCCTTTGTTGAATCTAACTGGCTTCTGCATGACTCCCAGTCCGGCTTTCGCTCCAACTACAGTACAGATTCGGCTTTGATTGAGATGGCTGATGCCATACGATGGGCAGTGGATGAGGGTGCAGCGTCCATGCTGGTGCTGCTTGATCTATTGGCAGCGTTTGACACGGTGTCCCATTCCATCCAGCTTGATCGGCTTAAGCAATTTGGCATCAGTGGGACGGGGCTGGACTGGGTCACTTCTTATCTTCATGGCCATGACCAGCAGGTCTTTCTCCACCCTTTTTCCTCTGAGCCCAAGCCTTTAAGATGGGTGTTGCCCTTAGCTCCCCCTCCTATTTAGTATCAATCTGGCTCCTCTGGCTAAACTGATCACCAACACTGGGGTCAAGGTGATATCCTTCGCGGACGACACCCAACCGGGGTTTTCCTTTGGGAAGTGTCGGCATTGGCCTTTGACTCCTTCAGAGAGTTCCTTAAAGTGATCCCCGTCTGGATGAATATTAATTTCTTAAAGCTCAATCCCGATAAGACGGAGGTTCTGTACTTTTACAAAGCGGTCCCTTCCCCAGCGGCCTTGTGGTGGCTGGCCGAATTGGGAACTGCCCCCACCCCAAAGGATTCAGTCGAGAATCTCGGTGTCCGCTGGGATAACATCCTATCCCTTTCCACACAGATCCAGCATGTATCTGCGGTCTGCTTTAGTAAGATGAAGATAATTTGGAAATTCATCGACTTCTTGCCAGAGTCAGTGCATAAAACTGTAGTGCATGCGTTAGTCACCTCCCATCTTGACTACGCCAATGGACTATCTGGGTCTGCCCAGTGGTTTGATCTGCAGGCTGAAGATAGTAAAAAATGCGGCGGCTAGGCTGGTCCGAAAGGTCTCTCTTTGTCATCATATTTCCCCTCAGCTCTGACAAATTCATTGGCTCCCAGTGTCCAAGAGAGTTGAATTTAAGGCCCTCACATTTGCCTTCTGAGCCTACCAGGGAAGAGGCCCTAAGTATCGGAGGTCGAGCCTTTGCCCTTACCTTCAGGACAGATCGCTGCGGTCCAACTTGAAGCGCTACCTATGCATCCCCCCGTTTTGCCAAAACGAGAATGGGAGGCAGAACTTTCGAGGTGGAACCTCTAAATGCTGGAATGACCTGCCCCTCCAACTTTGTGTGATGCACTCTGAGCAGGAGTTCAGAAAGGCCATGAAAACCTGGCTGTTTACCTGAAGAATCTAGTGGTCAGTTGGGCTTGGCTACGATGTTATCCGCATTAGCGCAGGGACACCTCAGTTGAGTTGGCTGCGCGCTCTATAAATGTCCCTTATTATTATTATTAGTTCCTAAAGCAAGGGGTGGGGCGGGGAAGGGTTCACTATGCCCTTGCACATAGGCAATCTGAGTCATGAGTAATGCATGATTCACAGTGCCAGGCTATGAGGTGACTGTGACATGGTGTTGTTTCCAGAGCTTTAAGTGGGATGAAAATACTGGGGGAGTCTCTCCAAAGTGGGCGTTTGATGTAAATAAGGGCGTAGCTTAAAACACCCAAGCTAAAAATCTGTGCTGAGTATAGTGTACTGCCTGACTGGAATTTTGCCTCTTGTCATTGTATCCAGATACATAACACAGCAAGTAACGTTACACCTGCAACAAGCCAGAACTATTGGCTTGATCAATGGTTGTTAGATGCAAAAAGCAGCAATTATGACTTCCTTGAATATAATGTTGAAAATGCATCAGTTCTAAAACGACGTGACTGTGAAAGAACTCTAGGCCCTTCTTTTTAACCTGCTTCACCAGCTTCTTTTCTTAAACTGGGTTCTCATGTAGCAGCATTGGCGTTTTTGCACATTTCTCATGTCTTACAGAATGCCCTGCCCTAAACCACAGGAGGAGGAGGCCGCCACATGCTTTGCAGCCCAGACTGGCCCATTGTCATTCTGTATGTGACAATCAGCTGCATACCAAATGACAAAGGGCGGGGTGGGGTTACTCTTGTGCTCAGAGGAGGAGTGCAAGGCGGCCCCATCAGGGAGTTGAGGCTTCCTGCAAGGAACAGTGCTGTGCCCTGTAATGCCCAAAATTACGGACAAAAGACATCCGTAAAAAAGGATCCTCATGGACAGCAGACGTGAGGTCCATATTACAGATGGTCCATGAAATTTACGGACGATTGGTCACATAGTGCTATGTGCCAGGTGCATATGCAAATCTACATACGGTGCTACACACATACATCGAGACATTAATCACAAAGCAAACTCAAAGTGAGTGGAAACTATGGCTTGGGGAATAGACTCCTCGTCGTTGCAGTGTGAGCCGATCAGGCAGTTAGTGTGCATGAAAATAGCAGAAATTGGGTCAAATGGCTTTTTGTGATCGGTCTGTGAGTTTTATAGTTTTCATAAGGTGAACTCGGTGCTAGGGCATTGGGGTGATTTACATGAGTAAAAGTTACACTGCGCAAGATCAAATTTATTTTTTACTTTAGACATTGGTGAGATTAAGTGATTTGCCCAGAATTACAGGATGTTGAGCTTTCGCTGGGACTGGAATCTGGTCTCCGACTGCCAAAGTAGGCAGCTTTGGCCACAACGCCACATCCTCTCTAGTTTAATAAAAGCCTAACAAACTTTATCTCACAGTGATACCTATGTAAATACACACACCTTCCAGGAAGGTTTCTCTTAATTCACTCCCTTCACAGCCATCCATATCCTCAAGGGGGTGGCCTTGCAATGGAGAGGGTCACGAAAAAGACACTGCTACTGCTTCTCCAGTAGAGGCTAAGGTGTTGATAGCCCCTAGCCAAAGATCCTGCTCCCTCAGTGAGGCCCCTGCATACTCCCACCCGCCCCCACCCACCATTGCCTGGCAGGGATCAGGGGAAAGACGCTGCTTTCCGACCCCACTGGGGGGCCGAGGTAAAAATGACCCAACAAATAGAGCAACACCTGACCACAATTAAGGCAGATTGTCACACTTCACACCTTCACCCTGCACACCATAGCCTGAAGTGGGATGGCCTGGGAGGCAGGAATGAAGCCGAGGCCCTTCAAAAACTGGCCCAAATGTCACCCTTAAGCACCAGCCGATCGGCCAATGCCCGACTGCCCGCCTTCCCAATCCGACTCGGTCACACACGCCTTCAAATGCCTCCACAACGGACCCCAATACCTCAACGAGAGAATCTCCTTGTACGATTCGCCAATCGTGCCCTCGCCGAAACCCAGCGTATCTGCAGAGCCAGAACAGGTGGTAGAGCCTTCTCCTACATTGCGGCCACAACCTGTGTACGTGGATGTCCTGAGGCGGAAGCCGGGACTTGTGTGTGAGCGTGTGCCTAGTGATTACTATCATTTTTAAATTGCACTTTACGACCGTATTTTGGGACTCACATTGTTTTTAAAAAATTGTGTTATTGCGCTCATTGTGCTGGCACTGACCTGCTTAATTTCCTAACTGGCCACCTTGTTTGCTTGCTCATCCCCATCGCAGCCGATCAGGCTCTGCCTGGGGTCCAGCACTCTAGCCGCCATCTTGGGTGAGGAGCTGGCAAGCGGACCAGTGCTCGGCCCCTCCCGCCCTCGCCGGCATAAAATGGCTCCCCCGTCTTGGAAGCGCAGCGGACTAGCGCAGCGGGCGCGCCGAAGGCTCACCAAAGGCGAGCCCGTCTGCGCCCAGACGGGACCTAGGGCCAGCCATGCTGCCTGCTTGTTCTCATACTCCCGGAATGACCTTCTGAAATATAACAGAGGCCATAGTCATCTGTCAAGGGATGCGTACAACCGGGCCAGGAGACAAGGGATCCTAGTCGACTGCTCTCCCTCCATAGATTCCTCTAATATGCTGAGCCTCGACCCCAACAGTCAGGCGGAGCCTGGCTCCCACTCTCACTCCTTGGCCATTCTCTATTTAAACACCCGTTCCCTGGTGAAACATCAGATGGACATTTTCCTTCTGTTAGACACTGACAAACCTGACATTCTCCGACATTCTCCTACTTACCGAGACCTGGCTGACCCCGGACTCTGCCCCTGATATAATAGCAGCACTCCCATTGAACTACTATATTATACATGCTGTCAGGCAAATCCGGTGGGGGTCGCTGCAATTATTCGCTCCACTCTGAAAGTTACCACCCTGACCTGCCTCAATTTACCGGACACGGAACATCTGGTGCTAAAGTTTGAAACCCCTCATACCACTATTGCATGTGTCCTCTTGTATAGACCCCAGAACCCTATGCCACCCTTCCCTCTCATGTTAAGCGAGCACATTGCTAATTTGGCTATGGATCATGCCAGGAATTTTCTGGTAGGGGATCTTAATTACTGGTTTAACGACCCCCTGGAAGGCCCTCACTCAAGCGAACTCACTGAGCTTCTCACGAACTTGAATTTTTCACAACTAGTGCCCACGCCAACCCATTGCAAATGTCACATTCTGGACCAGATCTGGTCCAACTCCTCGTTAGTCACAACTCCGGCAACTATTCCTTGCCTATGGTCTGACCACCTCCTCCTTAAATTTAACCTTGACTGCCCCCTCACCAAGACAACCGCCACAGCAGCTGGAGGGAGAGCGAGGAAATGGAATACCCTAGATCGAACAGCCTTTTTACAAACACTGGCTAACACCATTCCATCCCCCCATCCTGATATCAACCTATTTGAATCCAACCTTTCTGGTTGGCTACAAGCAGCAAGTGGCATTCACGCACCCTACAAGAAAGTCAAATTGGCCCGGCGCGCAGACGCCCAAAGATGGTTTTCGTTATATCTAAAAACAAAGAAACTGGCCTTGTGCCAACTAGAGCGACAATGGCGCCGTAGCTATTCCCCGACCTAAAGTTTAGATTTACCACGGCCAGGAAAGAATATATGAAGGCCATCCTTTCCACTAAAGCTGCCTATTTCTCCTCCCACATTCTTAACTCGACAAATAGACCAAAGGACATTTTTTCCATATTTAATGAGCTAACAGATCTAGACAGTGTCCGCCCCAGTGTGACCCCGACCCAGACCCTCTGTGACTCACTTAATGTCTATTTTATCGAGAAAATTGCGGACATCAAAGCTAGTATCGCACAATCCCTGAATTCTTCCATTTCTGTAACGCCCACCACTAACAACATCGCCACACTCAGCAGCTTCCCTCCTATCACCCCAGAGCAATTTCAGGAGCTGCTAGTAAGAGTCAAATCTGGCGCCCCGTCGGACAGATGTCCCCCTTATATTTTAAAAGAGTGCCTCTCTGCTCTTCCTGTCCTGGCCTGCACTCTCCTGAACGACTCCTTGATCTCAGGCACTCTCCTGAACGACTCCTTGATCTCAGGACTAGTGCCCCTTGCATTTGAGGAAGCGACGGTTATACCGCTCCTAAAGAAATCTGGGGCTGATCCAACCTGCAAGGCAAATTACCGCCCTATTTCCTTACTCCCCTTCCTAGCAAAGGTAATGGAGGCCCACGTAGCGAGATGCCTGTCCAACTTCTTAGAGGAATCAAACTGCCTTGAGCCTCATCAGGCGGGGATTTGCCCCGCCCATTCAACGGAGGCGGTGGTAATTACGGTACTAGATACCCTCCGGGATTGTGCAGACAAACGCTCCCCACAGGCTTTAGTGCTTCTGGATTTGTCGGCCGCGTTTGACACGGTCGACCATAACATCTTGATCGACCGTGTCACCCAGGCCGGCATCCGGGGCACAGCAGCCAGCTGGTTGAAGTCCTTCCTGGAGAACCGATCTCAGGCAGTCCACCTTGGAGATCTGGTTGGCACCAAACAGACCATCACATGCGGAGTTCCACAGGGCTCCTCCCAATCACCTCACTTGCTTAACCTCTATATTCTCCCCTTAATCCAGGCCCTTAGAGACAAACAGGTGACGGTGTTCAATTATATAGACGACCTGCAAATGCTCTTCACAATAGACAACTCTGAAACTTCCATCTCCAACTTTCAGTCCACTATGAGGTTCATCCAAGCTTGGATGGACCAAAATCATTTCAAATTAAACCCGGGAGAAACTGAGCTGGTTCTTACAGGAGACAGTGTCAAATATTGGGGCTCGCACTACTGGCCACCAGACATGGGCCAAGCTCCGACTCCTTCCTCCTCTGCAAAGACACTTGGAGTCACCTTGAATAGTGATCTCTCACTGAAAACACAAGTGGGCCAGGTGGTCTCCAAGTGTTTTTTTCAACTTAGGAAAATTCGGAAGGTTCGGCGCCTTCTCACCCCGGAGGCCATTATCCAGGTGGTGCGCCAAGAAACCAATCGGTGTCAGTGCGCTTAATAAATCATTTTTAACATAACATAACATTAACCTTGAACGAGCTCCGATCGACATCAGACGCGGCCCCTCCCCGAACATCTTCAGGAAGACGCTCCAGACCTGCCTCTTAGACAGAATGGAGCTGCTTACCCCCGCCCCCCTCCCCACCGCCTTGGGACCCTCACGAGTGAGTAGCGCGCTTGCAATTCCCCTTGACTGATTGGTTGTATCTAGGCTGAGTGTCTAGTGCTTCAAAGCCAAATGAGCCCACGCTGCACTAACAGGCAGCAACAATGTAGCAGAAATGGACACTCTGGCTTACTACTCAGTTCAACCGATTTGTCTATTATGGGATGAATACAACAATTAGACAACCGATCTCAGGAACGGGTGTGGAGGCTGTGAACCGAAAGATGGCACCGACAGCTCATCTGCATATCTATTATTACTTGAGCGCCCTGGCATTTCTAACAGAACAGCCCCACACAGGAACAACAGTGGTACCACAAACATGTTACTATATGACGCAGAGACCGCCAAAGTGCAGAAGCATATCTTACATCAGAGGAATCCACTAGGCCCGTTCAGATGAAAGGAGTGGCAGTGTTCCATGCAGCTTTGTGCAGATTCCTGCTCTTTGCCCAGACTCAATGCACAGTCACTGTTAGTAACAACTGTCT
This sequence comes from Lissotriton helveticus, assembly GCF_964261635.1. Lineage (NCBI taxonomy): Eukaryota > Metazoa > Chordata > Amphibia > Caudata > Salamandridae > Lissotriton > Lissotriton helveticus. The sequence goes on along the minus strand of NC_136064.1, from coordinate 91,008,987 downwards.
TTCCGATGGCAGCGCTGGGTTAGGATGCCAGGTGTGTCTGCAGTAGAAGACCTGGACACCGCGAGCAGCTGCCCTGGGGCCTAGTAATAAAGAGGTGAGTCAAGCTATTTAAAAGCAACGGGGGAAACGCTGGGTTCTGTCATAAAGCCATCTAGTAAGGACACCTGCCAACCATGGCATTTTAGTGATTTGCTTCAACGGCTTTCAAAATAATCACAATCTCATAAAAAATTCCACAAACACTTTATAAAAAATCTTTACTGATCATGTATGGTCAACATGTAGAACTCAAAACTAACTGAGCAAGGCAGGCATGTAAGGATAACGTAAAAATGTGTACATCCGATGAAAAGGCTGTACAGATTGAATTCAAATAAAAAATGCACTTATTACTCCGTACTGATTTCTAAACATTTTAAACATAACTTGACGGAATCTACATTTATCTTCAATTAACTGTTTAGTACCTGGAAATAAGAACAAGGTCCGTAAACTAACATTCAGATTTAACAACACAATTGCCTTAAATTAAGAAAGGAGACGGGACCAGGGCTTTAGGTGGGCTGGGTCTCGTCGGTGCTGAGCACCGGCAGGTTTGTAAAAGGTGGCCTCGAAACGGGTGTCTATCGAGCTCTGTTTTGTGCCCTGATACAGGTGGCCTCATTTTGAGGTCTCGCCTGGGCAGCGTGCATGCGCTGCTCTAGGAGGACCTTTAGCCATCGGTCTGCTCCTTTTCCCCACACTCGTGCTCATGCTGGCATCCATCTTGCGGGAGCGAGCAGCGGGGCGCTTGGTGATTGAAAAATATGCCTCTCGCGCCGCCGCTGCTCACTCCCGCAAGGTGGATGCCAGCACAAGCACGAGTGCATTTGCCTGCTCTTGCGTGGCCGCGCCACGCTCCCTCACGCTTGTTAACATGTTCTTTAGCTCTGAAGCGAGGCATCCTTCAAACTTGCAAAATAATCTGAGGCAGGGCTCTCACTGTCGTCGCAAGTACGAAACCTATAAAGTGCAACTTCACATGTAATCATTAATGTGCAAGTTATTTTTTTTTCAGTCACTCATTATTTTTACTTCAGTAATTATGAATATCTAATATATACCAGCATTTGTCAACCAATTGTGCTCGCTCCATTTACGTGCATGGAGTAGGCTTTGGTGATTTTATAATACAAGGCTGCCACCTTGTGGCTATGTTAGGAATAAAAACACGGCGGTAAACAGATTGCACAATAGAGTGCGGGTTATCTCTTTCTGGAATGAGATCGCTCTGTTATTTACCACTCAAATCCTGAGGCAAACCAGGTTGATTTGAAAGAAGCCTTCATGAGGTAATGTAGCAGTACTTGCATTGTTTCCGTTCTAGTTAGAGCACATATATAATGCAAAACAAAGCATTACAAGCAGCAGTTTAAACAACTACCAGGTATCAGTGACAACACAGGGTCATATCAGTGGAATTGGCAGCAGTGTTCCTGGGGTCTTTATTTCCAGATATCTCCCTTTGTTCCATGAGAGTGTCAAAAACAGTTATTATTTGTCCCCTGGTTCATTAGCAGGGTCAGTTCAATTACAAACAGTTACTTACAGATTTCAACAGTGAGGGAATAACATAGTTAAACATTCTAGGATTTTGTCTACGTAAATATGTTTTTGGTTTTGGGGGGGGGAGGGTGGACGGACATGCAGTCGTGAAAACAGCCACCCCTCCCTAAAGCGATGTCAAGCTGTAAGGCCCCGTCAACAGGTGGCACCAAATGGACGAAAGTGCCCGAAATTGTAGATTAGGAGTACTACCACACCCAAATGATACTTTGCCTCAAGCACAGATTTCACTTATATTATACCTTACCTGCATACAGCCAATGTGTATATTCAGCCGAACTCCCCTGGCACCCCACCCCCCCACCCCCTTTTATATACTACGTCACCCTAGTGTACATTTGCTGCCCATAAAACAAAGCTTGGGGATGTCTGACATCTACTGCACTTGGGCTATTTTTGCCTCGTCAGGCTTCCTTGCTCGTCTGAACAAACCTACAGTACATGCCCTTTGTAAAAACGGCAGTTTCCTGGCAAAAAGAACTACATGCGAACCCAGGCAGGGTTTGAAGTGTCACAATTAAGAGTACGTGACATCCTGGACTCCGGAAGCTCTGGGACACCTGCCTATCACGCGAGTGGTGGGGCGCTACGTTACTTAATTTGGGATCACATGCTTTTCTTCTATCGGGAACTTGAATTTTTCCTAGAGCAGGTGTGTCCATCATAGGTTGTAGAAGGATGATGATGTTCACCTAAAATTAATTTGCATACCCTAAATCTTAATGTAGCTCATTTACATATTCACGTGTTATGAATATGTCTGCGATGGATCCAACTCTTCTGGAATTAGAGTGGACACCTGTGATATAGCAGTCGAATGCTTTAGCTGCCCGTTTATCTATAAAAAAACATGCACCTGCACATTTTCTCCCAGAAAGGCACAGCCCCGCCAAGTAATATGATGTCTTTTCGGAGGATGATGAAAGTCCCAGCTTGAGCTTAACATGCATATATTAGATACCTAAGAGCAATCAGAGCAATCCCTGGGCATGTGTACATAAAGCAATTGTTTGATGCTCATTTTTAATGTGTCCTTATTTAATCTGCCTTTCTTATTTATTACTACAATTTGTGTTTCTATTTTGTAACTGGTATAAAACCCTTGTACCTAATTTACTTTCATACCGAACCCTCTGACGAAACCAAAATAGATGTTGATTTAACACACACTTGCTTCCCATTGCTATTATTGCTGGCAAAAAAAAAAGAGTTTGTTTTGTAAATTTCCTGAAGTGATGTGTGATGGCGAGCGTAATGCACATATCCCTACCTTTAGGTTGAGAGTTGTGAAAGGCGGCACCCAACCTGTATAAAGTCTTACAAAAGATGTCATGTGTGGGAACATTGTGTCTGCAGACCTTGAGAGTCCAGAAAGAGTGGTGATAGAAGCCCTAGTGTGCAACCCGGAGACCAATAGGTCTGGCCTTTGGACCTTTTAAGTGTTTAACCATGCAACAGTTGATGTTGTTGCACCAAGGATATTGTGCTGCATAACTAAATACTTATAAGGTCCCAAAAGCGAGACCTATTGGCTATGCCAAAGCTTGTTTTCCGGGCTGCAGTGACAGCAGGCACATCATGTGCGCTGCTCACTTCTCACTAGTGGAGAAGTTACAGCATGACGTCATGACAGGGTGTGGTACTGAAATTCTGGACCCGTGTCATAAACATCGTCGTATCATGACGATTTTGGTATCAGCAGACCGAGAATGACGAGTATACTATATACAAGTATTTTCGTCGTATTCGAGTGACGAGAGCACCCTGAAATCAGGGATTCCGTTCTGAACCCTCGGGTTCCATTTTGTGTACGGCAGCCATTTTTGGTTGCCCTCACATAGGCCGATGACTAAGGCCGACCGGGTCCATGGACACGTACACCTTTTGCTGACTCCTGTGTGACCTGGGCAAGCTGTCTCCGTTGCCTAAGGCCAAACCTGCTCAGCCTGTTTCTTTCCCAGTGGCCAATCGAGATTAGGGATCAAGCCACAACATGCCATAAACTCTTTATTATACACAACTATGTCTAATCTTACTCGCACCTGTCTCTGTTCCTTTCTTTATGACCTGCTTTACGATGAGGAGGTGCCAGTTTTTATTAGGGGTCCGTCCGATATCTGAGGAAAAGTGTTGGGCCCTGCCGGGTAATTGATTGTGGGCTGGACAAACTGAAATATAGGCTTGTCATCATGATTCTGCTTTTTCTTTGTCGTGAAAATATGTGAATGGTCAACTGTAAATAAGGAATGTTTGCCTGAAGCATAATATTTGGTATAAAAGGGATGACTAGCTTTGTAAAGTTGAGCAGTCTCCTGAGAACATACACCGTGTTGTACTTCTAGGATGCCTGTTACTGGTTGCAGCCAATAAATTCGATCTTTGACATCACCAAGAAGACTCTGTGTTTCTGTAGTCTGAGACAGGAGAACTCGAAGTCTTTGTTTATTTATTTATTTTATATTCTTATATAGCGCAAGAATCGACCCCTTACGGGGTATCTCCGCGCTTTGCTTGCAGGGTGGCATGGCAGGTGTTACCAGAGGTTGTGATTATCAACTGAAGGTTGATTATTTATTCTTCCAGGAATAAGCAGGTTTTTAATTTTTTCCTGAAGGAGGAATGGTTGGAAGTTTGTCTTAAGCCGGGAGGTAGGTTATTCCAGAGATTAGGCCCTACCAGAGAGAAGGCTCTGCCACCTTGTCTGGTTTTTTTTACCAGAGGAGGTTTTATTAGCAATTGATTGCTTGAACGTAGTGCTCTGTCAGGTTTGTAAAGGGGTAACTTTTGAGTCAGATAATTGGGGGCTTTCCCGAACAGGCATTTGTGAACAATGCAGCAGATTTTAAATTTGATGCGTAGTCGTATTGGCAACCAATGAAGTTCTCGCAGCAGAGGCTTGGAAGGGGTTCTGGGGGGGACATTCAAAACCAGTCTTGCCGCTGTGTTTTGGACTACCTGGAGGCGATTTATGGCGCTCTCGTTGGCTTGTATCAGGAGTCCATTGCAGTAATCAATTTTACTTATCACCATAGTCTGCACTAGGGTCTTTCTGTAATTGTCTGATAGGTATGGGAAGACTCGTTTTAACAAACCAATTGTGTGGAAACATGCCCCAGCAACTGCACTCACATGTTCCTTCAAGGTTAGATTTTGATCTAACTTCACCCCCAGATTTTTTACTGTTAGTTTTGGGGTGGGTACTGGTCCCAGGTCTAAGGGCCACCAGTCGGGGGACCATAGTATGGACGCTTTTCCAAAGAGCATTAGCTCCGTTTTTCCAACGTTACATTGGAGGCGGTTGGCAGCCATCCAGTTGGATATGGCCCTCATGCCTTCCGCGAAATTATCCCTGACATTGGAGTTTAGGGAATGGAAAGGGTAGAGAAGTTGGGTGTCGTCAGCGTAGGACACCGGGGTGAATCCATATTTTCTCACGATCTCAGCAAGGGGGGCCACGTACACATTAAACAATGTGGGGCTTAGGCATGAGCCCTGTGGCACCCCCTTCGTGAGCATCCTTGAGGAGGAGCGATATGGTCCCAAGCTGACAGATTGTGAGCGCCCGGACAGAAAGCTCTCCAGCCAGGAAAGGGCCTGTCCTCCTATGCCTACTCCCTGTAAACGGCTCACGAGGATCTTGTGGGACACAGTATCAAAGGCGGCCGACAGGTCTAACAGCACCAGAATCATTGATCCTCCTCTATCCTGTGACATCTTGATGTTATTGGTCACGGAGAGGAGAGCTGATTCGGTGCTGTAGTTGGGTGTGTCCCCTGGCACCGCTGGGTTCTAAATAACCCAGTACTTCATCTGGTGCCCAACGTAGGGCGATTTCAGCGGTACCGGTCCAAGCCTGAGGTTCGTGAGGAGCTTCGTGTGAAATTCTGGAGGAAGGCCAACCACTTCATCGACCCCTGTATGTCGTCGTGGTCCGAAAGTCTTTGCTGCGAGGTTCCCTGCTTCCCAACGGCTACGAAGGACTGCTGCCCTGACTATCGCCCTGTCTTGGACCCTTTGATGATTTGTAGAGCGAGACGATAGACGAGTCTTCTGGTGACGTCATCGATACCTCAGTTAAGTATGAGTGGAGCGTCTCCCAGTCCTTAGTTTTGGTTCTTAGTTTTTGGGTATCCCCTTGGGATCTTTGAATTGGAACTTGCAAGTGCCAAAGCCGAGGGACTCGTGTATTCACGAGACTATCGTATTCGATAATCCTTTGAAGTTTGAAGCTAGACTAGAGAGCGAAGATGCCTGGTCTTAGCAGACTTGGAAATTTGTTTTGTTGTGGTCGGAATAGGGATTCCCGATTGGAGGACTCATGTCCGATTCCTCCGATTGGAACTCCAACCTACGAACTTTATGTGAAGCATGGCGTGGGCCCCATCCCATATAATGAAGTATGGATCCGATACACCAGGAAGGATGGTGTCTTAAAATGGCCCCCATATGGTAGCTACGACACCGAGATTTTTAGATAATCTAGAGGTTAGACATTTTAAGAAGAAAGCCCGGCCGGCGATGTTTGACGCTTTCCGCCTATGGCGAAAGGAAGCCAAACAGAAAGAAATTAAATTAGCAAAGAAAAATAAAAGAGAAAGGGGTATCTCGATAATGCAAGCTGCTATACAGTTTAAAGACAACGAAGAAGAACAAGCGAGTGAGCAGTTGCACAGGCAACGTAAAATGGCGATTGATAAATGCTACCCAGTTTTGTCGCCTCTCCAGCAAGATGTAGCAAAAGAACTTGAGAAAGACCCTTTAATGTCGCATTTGTTGAGTTCGCCACCCCCTAATGCGCAGAGTGCTGCAGCACCTCCGCAACCTTTAGTTGTGCAGCCTCCGGTTGTTTTGCCTCAGGTTCTTCCACAGCCGCCAGCTCCTCTTCAGTTGGCTCCTACTGCTACGGCGCAGCCTCAAGGGTCGCCGACTTTGCTACCTGCTCCGCCTTTACTTCCTACGACTTTGCCTACTGTATCGACTACCTCTTCTGATATTCCTTCTTATACTGCCTCTGCGTCTGCCTTGCTTCACTCTGTTTTTCCTCCTGTTCTTTTATCAACTTCTTCTGTTCGACAGAGAATGACTGATACTCTTGCTAGTCTTCTATCTCCTCTCTTTGGGGCAGCAATTATGACCCCTGTTTCAACGCGCAAACAGTTGCGTAGTCAACTGCCCAACTCTAGAGAGCGGGAAACATTGGATTATTTGGCACATAAATGGGTTACTGACCCCACAAGATATGAGCTAGAATCTGTTATGGATGTCTTCCGTCAATGGGAAGCACCGAAGCAGAGATATGTTTTTGAGAAAATGTGTGCTTTTCTTTGTGAGGATTTGGAGGATAATGATTTGGAGCCCAATCCACCTGAGCTGTGCCGTGTACGGTCGAGTTTGCGAAAGGCACAATCGTGGGTTCCGATGTTGAGAGAGCAGTTGCGACATTGTTGTCATTTAGGAGTGAGGGTATTTCTCAGTCGTTGTTTGAGCCTGATCACTCTGTTAGGAGGAAAGCAAGACAGTATCCAATGAGAGAAGTTCCTCCGGTTTGGAAAGAAGCAGTTCAGGCTGATGCTGGTCTTAACATTGATGCCGTACCGGCTCACTTTCAGCGTGTTTGGGTACATGTTCCATGGAAGCGAGCTGAAGTTTTGGCCCTTAAGCAGACTTTACCTGACCCCCGTAAAAACCCTGCAGGGTACTATAAGGAATTATCACAGACTGCAGACTCATGCATTATGAATTTAGCTGATATAGACATGTTGTTTGGGAATGTTGTTCCACAGCCTTTATGGGGATTGATTCGTCATACGGATCATGCGCAAGAGTTAGGTGACACATGGGCTAATATTAGTGCTGCAAATGACAGACAAGTAGGCGGCGCTAAACCTGAGCCTTTAGTAGCAGAACTCCCTGGTAAGATCGTTACTTGCATGAAGACTTTAATGCCTGCGATGCGTGTAAATTGGGATAAATTGTCTGTGTGTAAACAGAAGAAAGATGAAACTGTCTGATTTCTTCACCAGGTTTGAAGAGCCGTTTATCGACCACAGTGGTCAAGACATGAGTACAGAAGGTGGTCAACGGTTGTTCGTTGACAAGTTTGTGCACAATTTGCTCCCCGAGTTGTGTAAGAAATTGAAAGATTCAGAGAGTTCTTGGGCCGTTTCCTTTTCAGCACAGATATTGGCTACTGCACAGTATTATGAAAATAGAGATAAGGACGAGAAGGATAGAGCAGACAAGAAAACTAAAGAATTGAAGACAAAGGTTCTTTTACAGCAGGCGTATCCGCCTCGTAATGGTCAGCGTGATTATCAGCAACCTCAGCAGTTTCAGAGGAACTCGCAAAGGTTCGAGTTTTCTCAACCACATTTTCCCGTAGGTCATAATCAGTGTGCATATTGCAAAGGAGAGGGTCATTTTAAAAGTAGCTGCCCTGTTTTGTTACAGCGTATGAATGGTGTGTCTGGTACAAGAGGTCGAGGTGTTCAACAAGCTCCTAGAGGTAGAGGACGTGGAGGTTTCCCCCAGAACGCACGTTCCTTTCCCCCACAAAATTCAATTAATAGTTTTGATCAGCAGAATAACGCGTCTGGTAGGACGACTCAGTACTATGCTGATGACTACTATGCAGAAGGTGAGAATATAGAAGGTGATGATTGCTAGGACAGCCATAGACAAAGAGAGGGAGTTGTTTCAGTTCCAGTAGATCAGAGTGGACCTTATGTTGAGGTGATTACATCAGGTGTGTCAGAGCCTTTTCTGTTGGATACTGGTGCTCCAAAGAGTTCTATTAGGCACTCTAAACTCCCTGGCGCACCTTTGTCTGGCGAGACGAATGTTTCAGTAGGTTTTTCTGGCGCCCCGGTTAGGAACCCGATTTCTAGTCCTATGCCTCTGTCTGTTGGACCTTGTGAATTCGAAGCACCCCTTATTCTGACAACGGGTTGTGGTGAGAACCTGTTAGGAGTGGATCTGTTGAAAAGATTGTATGCGACATTGTATTGTTCTCCTTCGGGAGGACAACTTACACTAGGTAGAAAAGTGGTCTCCTCAACGTATTTGTCGAAGGATAAACTTCCGACAGAATTGTCATCTCTTCCTGACTCTATTTGGGCTACTGGTCCTAATGACGTGGGTCTTCTGGAAATACCGCCATATGTCGTGACATTGAAAGCAAATGTTAAAATGCCGCGCATTCCCCAATACAAGATCTCTAATGAAGGTGAAAAGGCGTTGTTAGCGATCATTTATGATTTGATTGAAAAGGATGTGATTGAAGAAACAATAGGTAATGTTTGCAATAGCCCTGTTTTGCCGGTTTTGCCTGTTTTGCCGGTCCTAAAACGAACTGACTCTTCTCAGCCACCCGTTTACAGGTTTGTGATCGATCTTAGAGAGGTGAATAAAATCGTTGTGCCACAATTTCCTGTTCCTGATATCACTGCCTTATTAACTATGATTCCAGCTTCAGCCACTTGGTTCTCGGTGATTGATTTGAAGAATGCTTTCTTCACCATCCCGATTGCCAAGGAGAGTAGGGATATTTTCGGCTTCTGTTTAGGAGGCCGAAGCTTCCGGTTCAAACGCGCTCCTCAAGGCTATTGTGAGAGTCCGTCAATCTATAGTCAGGCTTTAAAAACACAGCTTGATACGATTGTTTTACCTGATGGTGCTACACTTATTCAGTATGTCGACGATTTGTTAATCGCTGCAGATACTGAAGAGATTTCTAAAGAAGCCACCTTGTCATTGTTGCGCCATTTGTCTGATTTGCATCACAAAGTGTGTCTTTCAAAATTACAGTATTGTCGACAAGAAGTGACCTACTTAGGTCATCTCTTATCGAAGGAGGGAAGAAGATTGACCCCAGAAAGAATTCAGGCAATTGCAAAAATGAGTGTGCCAATTACACAGAGAGAAGTGCGTGCTTTCTTGGGTATCACGTCATATTGCAGACAATGGATACCAAATTTTTCCCTGCTGGCCAAACCTTTAGTGGCATTGACCTGTAAAGATACGCCAAATCCCCTTCCGTGGTCTGAAGATTGTCAGAATTTTTTTTCCGAATTGTGTAATGCATTGTGTTCGGCTCCTGTGTTGGGTACCCCCGACTACAGTAAGCCCTTTACACTATATGTCCATGAGAAAGAAGGTTGTGCGTTGTCAGTGTTGACACAGTCTTTTTGGTGACAAGCAGCGTCCATATGCGTATATCTCGTCGACTTTGGATCCGGTAGCTAGAGCGTTGCCGAGTTGTTTAAGAGCTACAGCGGCAGCAGCTGTTTCTATTCGGCAGTCTGCTGGTTTGGTGATGAACAACACATTGATCGTAATGGTTCCACATGCAGTGGACACTTTGCTAAACAGGACCAAGACACAGCACTTAACTAGTGCTCGATTGTCAGGTTATGAGTTGACACTTTTAGCGGGTCATGTGCACATAAAAAGATGCAACACTTTGAATCCAGCTACGTTGTTGCCGATTGTAGCAGAAACAGATGTTTCTGAACAGCAGGATTGCTTTCTTAAGACAGAGGAAGAAACGAAAGGGAGAGTAGATCTTAGGGACACTCCTCTCGTGAAGTGTGGTGGTACCTTATGGGTGGATGGTTCGTGCTTCAAGCTTCCGAATGGTGATACAACTGCGGCATATGCTGTCACGACTTTGCATACGATTGTTGATGCTGCACGCATCCCACATAATTCAGCCCAAGCAGCAGAGTTGATTGCACTTACGAGAGCGTGTGTGTTATCAAAAGGAATGAAAGTGACCATATATACCGACAGCCAGTATGCGTTTGGTGTGGCCCATAGTTTTGGACGATTCCTGATTTCGCATGGAGCCAAGATACAGCATGGTCAGTTGGTGAATGAGCTTCTAGAGTCACTTACTTTGCAGTTGAAAGTCGCGATTGTGAAATGCAGTGCACATAAGAAGGTTACCGATGATGTTGGTCGTGGCAATGCATTTGCTGATGAAGTCGCAAAAGAAACAGCAAGGGATGTGATGAGTCGAATGTATGTTGCGGGTCCTGCAAGATGGATTGGTGACGTTGGAATGTGTGAAGATACGATAGAGAGTGTGAAGTCTATTCAAGCTGAAGCTACAGAGTAAGAGTTGAGTGTGTGGAGAGAGAGTACGGGTAAATTAGACTCGAATGGTTGTTGGGTTGAATTGTCAGAGCATCAGCGATGGTTGCTACCCGATGCATACGTGCTTGCAGCGGTTACAATGGCGCATGTGTGAAAGGGATCTGTAAGTTGTTGGCTCCAGTATGGCAAAATGCTGGAATTCCCAAGTGTGCAGAGAATGTGGTCAAGAATTGTATAGTTTGTCTGAAATACAATCCTGGTAAGGGAACCCCAACTCCAGCTGGTCATTTTGCACCTCCAACGTATCCGTTCGAGGGTTTGCAGCTAGATTTCATTCACATGGAGAGGTGCAACAACTTAAAATACGTACTCGTTGTGGTTTGTGCCTTTTCGAGATGGGTAAAAGCATATCCCCTGAAAGACAATACTGCCTTATCCACAGCTAAAGCCCTTGTCAAAGAATTTTTCCCTAGGGTTGGCTTGCCAAGAATGGTCTGGAGTGATAATGGGAGTGAATTTGTGGGTCGAGTGATGAAGAGAGTATGTGAAGGGCTAGGTATACGCCAAAAGTTTCACGCTGCAAATCACCCCCAATCAGCTGGACTAGTAGAGTGCTATAATGGCACGTTAAAACAAACTGGCCAAGATACAAGCGAGCTCTGGTCTTAAATGGCCTGATTCTTTGCCTCTAGCACGTCTGTCATCAAGGATGACTGTGCATTCAAGAGCGGGACTTAGTCCTTTTTAAATAATTTTTGGTCGCCCGGCGAACATTTGGGGAGTGCCGAGGCCGACAAAATTTAGTGAGATTGAACACCCTGTACTGCTCGATTACTTGTATGATTTGACGGCTAAATTGCGTGTTTTACACCAACAGGTTCACAATACTTGGCCTCAGGTTTCTGAAGACCCAGGACACATCATCGATCCTGGATCCTAATTAAAAACTTCCAGCGGACAAAGAATGATCAGCCCCGTTGGATCGGCACCTACCTAGTCCTTTTGTCAACTAGATCGGCAGTGCGAGTGCAAGGAAAGAAGAACTGGATCCACGGCGTACAATGCAAGAGGGTCCCTTTGCCTCTGCCGTACGACCGGTGGGTCCAGGAGGGTATTGCTGACTCTGAGACTGAGACTGTGCCTCGTTTTCTGCCTTTCAGCGATGCACATTTAATTGGGACAAATTCTGAGCGTGAAAGCGACAATCTTTTGCAAGACGCCGTGCCACCATCAGTTCGATTGGACACTACCGAGCCTGAACTCTTATTCCAAGACCAGACATTACCTGGAAAAAGCCGTTATAATCTGAGTCCAAGAACTATGGACAAATAAACAAATTCCTTTTCTTTGCTATTTTTGAAAGTGCAGCTCCCTCATCCGAGAAACTTTTTTTGATTTTTGTTTTTCGAACCACCATCCGGGTTCAGCTGTAGGGTCGCGGGCGACAAGTCTTTGGAGTGCAAGCCGAAGACACAAGGTCGACGGTTCTGGTTGGTCCTTGGGCGTTTCCTTTGGACTGACAGGCGCATTCCTTAGCACGGAACACCCTACCTCCGCGAGCAGCAAGGTTAGAGGATGTAATTTTTCGAGATGGAGAGACCTGCCAAAGAGATGAACTTTAAAGCCAAAACGTGTATAATGAGGACCAGAAAACGTTTTTTAATATTATGCATTTTCATGTTGCTCAGTGTAATGATGTTTTTAATAGGATATGTTTTATTTTATTTTCGAGTGACATTTGCACCCACTACTCAGCCCATACCTCCTCCTCCCGTTTCCTCACATTCTTTTCACCCTTTGCCTGAACATGAATCGGTTAGAAGACTAGAGTTTATCAATAACTCCTTCGTTCAGCTTTTGCACCAACACCAATTAGTAGTGAACACGACTAACTGTTGGGTGTGTGGTCTTATGCCTCATACTACTGATAAAGGTATCCCTTATCTGGTCCTGCCATTCAGCTACAATGGTTCTGTATGGGCATACAGAACGATGTTCATCTATGCTCGTGAAGTCCACCCCCTACGTTCTGTAAGGGATAATCCAAAGAATAGTGCTCTAGTTAAGGGTATAGTAGATATGATTAGAGGAACTACTTCCTATGAGACTATCCCGAGAGATGAGACACTAGCGTATATTGGATGGAACGTAACCGGTTATGGAGTTAGTCTGAGTGAGAATCAGCGAGCTAAAAGATCCTCCCCGATTTGGGTTGTACCCGATCAGGGTCACTACTGTCTGCAGGGTAATGGCAAGAATCCGAAAGCTCAGCCAGGGGAGAGTATCTGCAATGAGACGTATGTCTTTGCGTCTCAGACTTCCCCTTCGTTCCTAGCAGCTAAGGGTACCTATTTCATCTGTTATGATTGAGCATACACATGGTTGCCCCCTGACTTCTCGGGCACAATTTTTGTTTTGTTCCTGTTGCCTCCCACCTACACAGCTGCGGCAGATTACCACAAGACAAGGGTAGTTAGAGGTGTCTTCAGTAAGGAAGGCACTGCAGGACAAGAATTGGGAGATGCATAAGATCTCCGAATCTATACATGTGGATAAAGGAGATTGGTCGCTGATGAGATGGTTCTGGGAACTAATATCCGCCTGGGGATGGAAGATTCTGATGGTCATTGGAATGATCCTAGCCATTCTTTTCCTGTTCTGTCTGTGCGTACAGTGTGCTCCTGCTATATGTGGCACCTGTGCTACATCGTGTGTAAGGAAACCTGTATCGAGAGACGAGCTAAGTAATAGGATGATGCTACAGCAACAGCTCAATGATTTTATGAATATAGACCTGGACTCAGATTAGCGTGAGTATAGGTTGATTGCCTATGTAAGGGCAAAAGGAGGGTCTGTGGTACTGAAATTCTGGACCCGTGTCATAAACATGGCCGTATCATGACGATTTTGGTATCAGCAGACCGAGAATGACGAGTATACTATATACAAGTATTTTCGTCGTATTAGAGTGACGAGAGCACCCTGAAATCAGGAATTCCGTTCTGAACCCTCAGGTTCCATTTTGTGTACGGCAGCCATTTTTGGTTGCCCTCACATAGGCCGATGACTAAGGCCGACCGGGTCCATGGACACGTACACCTTTTGATGACTCCTGTGTGACCTGGGCAAGCTGACTCCGTTGCCTAAAGCCAAACCTGCTCAGCCTGTTTCTTTCCCAGTGGCCGATCGAGATTAGGGATCAAGCCACAACATGCCATAAACTCTTTATTATACACAACTATGTCTAATCTTACTCGCACATGTCTCTGTTCCTTTCTTTATGACCTGCTTTACGATGAGAAGGTGCCCGTTTTTATTAGGGGTCCGTCCGATATCTGATGAAACGTGTTGGGCCCTGCCGGGTAATTGATTGTGGGCTGGACAAACTGAAATATGGGCTTGTCATCATGATTCTGCTTTTTCTTTGTCGTGAAAATATGTGAATGGTCAACTGTAAATAAGGAATGTTTGCCTGAAGCATAATATTTGGTATAAAAGGGATGACTAGCTTTGTAAAGTTGAGCAGTCTCCTGAGAACATACACCGTGTTGTACTTCTAGGATGCCTGTTACTGGTTGCAGCCAATAAATTCGATCTTTGACATCACCAAGAAGACTCTGTGTTTCTGTAGTCTGAGACAGGAGAACTCGAAGTCTTTGGGTGTGTCCCCTGGCACCGCTGGGTTCTAAATAACCCAGTACTTCAAGGGGGGCGTGGTGGGGAAAGAGAAATCCTTTGAAGAGTAATTTTCTCTCTGGATTTCCCTGCTCTTTTTGAAACTCAGGAGCATTAACATTGTCGTGGTGTCACCAGCGCTTTAAGCTTTTTCAATATTGCATAGGTGCTGCTTATTCATCTTAGGCAACTAACAACCATTGACAAAGCCAATAGCCCTGAATTGTTGTAGTTATGATGTTACTTGTTGTATTGTATCTGGATGCAATGAAAGAAACAGCAAAATACAAGTCGGGCGCCCAGTATGCTAAGCACAGATTTTTAGGCTACGTGTTTTTAAATCTTGCCTTTAAATACATTGGCCACGCCCCTTTGAGACCCCCCCCGCCCCTGTTTTTGCATCCCACTTAAAGCCCTGGACGGGTCATTTTTAGGTCTCGGGCAGGGCCGGACTGGGAACCGAAATATGCCCTGGCATACTGCTCAGTTCGCCCCCCTGTGGGGCAGGGAGAGGTGCGCCGAGCTGTTTGCTTGGGCCGGTTTTGGCTGATTTTGTTACAGGGGGCCAATATTGCCGGCCCCGGCAACAAAAACGGCCCACTCGAGGCCCAAAGCCGCCCACCACCCTTGCTGCCCACCGGGGAAATGCCCGGTGCCCGCTACAGTCAGTCCGGCCCTGGTCTCGGATGGGGGGGGCTGGCGTGACACAGAGGATCCCAAGGACAAGTGATTTGGTATGGGGACCATCACAAAAGGAAACCGGTGCATGTTTGGTTAATCATAAAAAATGTAGAAGAACCCTCACACACCAACCCAGATATCCTCCCGGCTGCCCACATGGTCTGTAAACTTCCACCTCGCACTCCTGAGCCCACTCTGAGATCTTAGCACTGGCCACTGGCAAAAAAGCGCCCCCTTTTCAAACTCCTCTGCTTTCTCCCCCACATCCTCTTCCAAACCTCACAATTCACTATTTGGGGTTCCCCAGGGCTCCATACTCAGCCCCATACTATTTAACTTATACGTCAGTCCCCTTGCCACCTTAGCCGAAAAATCTGGGTTGACGATCTACTCATACGCTGACGATACCCAGATTGTCTATTCACTTTCGGCAAATGCATACTCCAACCCGTCCTCCCTCCATTCTGGCCTTAATAATATTGCCAATTGGATGTTTGAGAACAAACTAAAACTCAATGGAGGAAAGACTGAACTACTTCTGTTTGGAAAACATCCTACCCTATGGGGCCCACAACATTGGCCTCCTCAGATGGGACCTATACCCACCCCCTCCAAAACCGCTCGCAACTTGGGCATCATCTTTGATGAACACCTGTCCATGAAACAACAAGCGGTCAGAGTGGCAGCCACTTGTTTTACCATACTCAAGTGGCTCAAGAAAATCAGGTGGATGCTCCCCCAGAATACATTAAAAACCGTAGTCCAAGCTCTAATTACATCTAGACTGGACTACGGCAACATCTTATATCTGGGGGCATGTAAAGAGGTCACTAAGAAACTGCAAACCGTGCAAAACGAAGCAGTGAGGCTGATATGCATGCTACCAAAAAAATCCCCAACTTCATCGGGTCTTCGGAGTCTCCATTGGCTCCGTATCGAACAACGAGCAAAATTTAAAGCTCTATGTTTTATGCATAGAATCAAGGCTGGCAAGGCCCCTACCTATCTGCGCTCTCTTGTTCATCAATATGCTCCTCCAAGAATCCTACGTTCCTCGACCCAACACAAGTTCCAGATACCTAGGATCAATCGATTCAGACAGGGTGGTCGCTCTTTTTCCTACCTGGCCCCCTCCCTATGGAACTCCCTCCCAATTCAGCTTCGCACGAACAACTGTTAAGTTCAATTTCGTAAAAACTTGAAAACATGGTTGTTCAACCAATAACTTTGTTCTCAATAGCCCACTAATCCCCTCTTTGTCATCTCGCTCATTTTCGTCCTCAGCGCCGGGAAACCTTAGGGTAGCTGTGCGCTCTAAAAAAATATATATAATAATAATAATAATAATAATAATAATAATAGATCAAAAGGAAACGGACCCTCCATCTACAAAAGAAACTGCTGCCCTACTGTCCACTCGTAACCTTCGGTCCAGTGGGCAGTTCCTACTACGCCCACGCCCATGCCGCATGATGGATACAGTGGGGGGTCTTTTCTGATCTCCCTCCCCACCACTGGAACAGACTACGCTTATTCAATCGGTCCGGGCCATTTTTAAAAAGTTCTGAAAACTTGTCTCTTCTGACTCTTCCTGTAATTCTTTCCACCTGGTTAGTCGCCACAGCGCTGACAGACCCTCTTGGGGTGATTCACACTCCGCCATCTATAGATATGGCACTAACATAACATATCCTGCTTCATCATGCAGTTGTCCACAGTTTGTAGGGGGGTGGATTTGCTCGACGGACCTAAATGGGGGCACGGCAGTGAAGGTTTTGTGTTGGGGGATCCGCGTGTAAACAAAAGTCACTGTAGTGATACAAGTTAGTTTATGTTGGATTCTTGGGGCAAACGCTGTAGGATATTAAAAACAATAATGGTACGGGATAGTGTTTGTTCCCAAATACCCTAAGTCAACATGTTTTGGGAGTCTTTAAAATTGGCTGCCTGGTGTTCAAATCCCTGAATGACCAGTGCCCTGTATTCATAAACAACCTAATTTCCCACTACACTCCCTCATGCAACCTCCGCTCGTCCCAGTTCCAACTGCTGAATGTCCCTACCTTCAAGCTAAAGCGCCAAGGGGGGTGCAGGTTCAAACTCTAGCCCCCCCGTCCATGGAACTCCACCCCCTTGGAAATCAGGTCTAGCAATAACCTACTGAATTTCAGAAAGTCTCTCAAAACCTGGCAATTTATCCAAGCTTACCAATGAACTGTTTCCGGGTCGGCAACCCCGTAGTACTTAGCGGCAAGAAACCAACTGGTGTACGAGCGCTCTACAAATCCTTGATAACATAACAAACCAAATTCCTAAATACTTTATATACTTTCACTGCCAGGTAAGCCCACATCATCTTAGTACTTTCAGAAGTGCAGGTGACCTTAATGGAACGCTGGACTTACTTCAGTCTTGTCTATATTTAAGGTGTATCCTGAAACTGCTCATTTCTGTTTGTGTTATCCAGTAGGGCCAGAATACCTGTATCAGTTTTAGTGATAAAGATTAGAATGTCTTCTGCATAGGCAGCAAATGTATACGTAGTATAATGGAATGTCTTCTGCATATGCAGCAAATTTATATTTAGTATTTTCTAAGTCAACACCAACTTGTTTGCCATCTTTCCTAATATTTGCTAGCAAATGAGCAACAGCCAAAAGAAAAAAAAAACAGGGAGACAATGAGCATCCTTGCCTCGTATCCTGTCCTAAATTTGAGGTTCTAAACAGTACACAATTCATTCTGTCATTAGCGGTTGGTGCAGCATAAATGCTCATCATCATGCAGAAAAACTGTTCTCTAAAACCAAATGTATGTAAACAAGCTTGCAGAAAAGGACAAACGACTTTTTACAATGCCTTTTGTGTGTCTAAGGCTATCACTGTTGTAGCTGAACGTTTTAGTTCATTTCTTCAATACCATAGCAGAAAAGTTAGATGTTAGCGGTAGAAAATCTTCCTTTCATTAAGCTTGTCTGAGTTAGGTGAATGAGATGCTGGAATAAAGGTTCAAATATAGACAAAAGGATTTTGTCACATATTTTACCATCTATGTTAATACTATGAATGTGTATATTGTTTTCTTGAGTGTTGAATCTTTCCCATCTTAAGGGATCAAAACAGTAACCTTCATGGTTGTGCGTTGAAATTTCTCCGACTTGACAATATATCTGAATAAGCAAATGAGGGAGTTTACTGTCTCCTCTTTGCATATAGTGTAAACCAGGGGCTGATGATATGCTCACCCATTAGGATTTAATAGCTGTAAGTATTTCCTATAGGTGTTTGAAGTATTTGTATGTATTTCAGAGAGCACTGGGAGATCCAACTTTTACATTGTGCATTTTTTCCATATCAACTGTTCACGATGGGGAGTAAGATGAAGCATAAAGATACACATAAGAAAGTTCACACCAAAACTAATGATATTGCAGAAGAAATTATCTATATATTTTATAGCTGACACATTCAGTTTGTTTTTTGCTTTAATCCAAGGACTATATTTCATGACTGGTGGATGGGATACTCGGTTAAAAACTGGTAGATATCCCATCCAACATATTACAACTTTAATAGGCTACAATGCACTGGCAATATGGTGGACGGTCTATCCACCCTGTTTGTGACAAAGCACCTCATCCACCAAACTTGAAATAAGGCCCTAGGGCCCAACTCTATTATGACTACCTATTGCTTTTATTAGGTGGTCTTTAGAGCATTCTAGAAGATCTTTTTCCTAAAAAGTGACGTTTCATATTTTTCTCCAAGATTTAGTAGCATTATCTGATCTTGTAATTATGTATGGCGGATGATCAGAGACTGATATAGATTTTACAAATGTTATGTTTACAAAAGAAATGTGGGATTTATCAATGAGGATGTAAACCTAGATTAACTTTGGTGTGGGTACAATAAAAGGATGAACTCCACTATCAGAAGGGTGTTGTATGTGCCACACGTCCTTAAGTTGGTATGTTTTACACAGTTGTGTCATGAGTGTTGGTCAGACAAAACCTACAGTACAACTGTTTAACCAAATTCCCCACAGAGAGACTAAAGTTCCCACCCGTTATGACATTTGCATCACAGAACCTCAGATCTACAGTCTTCGTGAGTCTCTTCCATAAGTTAGGGTCTTCAGGTGTAGGCGCATAAATGTTGATGGTCATAAATTGCTGATCCATATATTTTTTTTTAGAGTACTGTGAGCCTTTTGCCCTAGTCAGCCATCTCTTTTGTTATAACTGCAACCTTGGCTTTCTTAGGTATGTGTGTTAGTACCCCATTTCCTTATGGACAGAGGACACGTGATTTCATCTACCTATTAATAGCTTTCCTCACCCCAACCTTGCCCTCCTGTAGAAAGATCACACCACCCTAAGGTCCAGCGCAGTCTTCTAATAATTTTCACCTTTTGTTTGAGTGTTCTAAATTTTTGGTGTTTAACAAGAACAACAATAAGTTTAAGAACTCCAACAGGTAACTAACAAATACTTTAAGTTGCAAAATACATCAATGAGCTGGGGACCTCTAAAACTGGTGTCTTGGGCTATATTTGTGCCAGGCTGTGCTTTTATAGAAATCATCTCAACATCACCTTGTCATAAGGAGATAAATAGATGTAGAAAACTACTAGGATCAGGAAATAGATGGAAATTAAGTGACATCCTATTTTCAGAAACTGTTATAGATCACTTTGCCTCAAATGTCTAAAAACATGAACAAGAGTATATAGAAACATAGATTGTTTGATAAACTTTTGAGTTAGGCAATGATGAGTGAAAATATCACACCTGACATATACCATTACCATTTCCAAGCTTTATTTCGATCATTGTAGACCATAAAAGCAAAAGATAAAATACATACATCACGAAATTTTTAAACATTACAGACTATAACTATTAGTAATTAATTAATTGTACAAATTTCATGACAAGTTAAAAAAATATTAAGATTTAAAATACATTTAAAACAGAAAGTTCATGATTTAATAAGATCAAGCAATGGAAGATGGAAGGGGTAAATTTGGCATGTGCCAGGAAAATTTAAAAACTTGCGACGCCTGAGCCACATGGAGTTTAGGAAACGGGGCACAGCGAAGACAATAGAGGGGAACGTTGCAGTTCTCATAACTCTAAAGGCCTCCCGTATCTGTCTAAACCCCATGTTCCTGCATACTGGTAGGAGCTAATGCCTCCTGGGTACATTGTAACCTCGGCAGAAGAAAAAAAACATGTGTGATGGTTTCTTCCTGACTCTCGCATGCAGGACAGCCCGTTCGGAAGCCATTTGTTTGTAAATGCATGCAATGGCAGACAAACCCACCTAAACTGGAAAAAAATCTGAAGTTAAACCGCCAGATTTTATGTTCCCTTAGAGTTCAACCAGTCTAAAAGACCTGTAGGATTTAACTAACTCTAGGCGTGAAATTGTCGGGGACACTTCCTCAGGGTGGGTCCATAGGTTAGGCTGGCCTAGTCTAAAGCACAGGTCTTTTATATGTGCAAACCAGGGTAATTTTCCCACCCCTGGGAGCCCCAGGATCGCCTTTAATTCCGACTGATAAGCGGCTAATTCGGAGGTCGCCCATAATCTGCATCCAAAGGTCGTAATCCAATCTCCTCATTTATGGGTCTAAGCCCAAAGTCCATTCGTAGGGGGATGGGAGGGGTACTTGGCGGTAGACCCAAGAGCGGCCTCAAAGTTGTTCTCGCATTTGACCAGTGCACCTACGGGGCGGTGTCCCCAAAGTTCTGCCCCATACATTATAGTGCTCCTGATTTGGACTTTATAGATCTCTGTCAATGAGCCCGGTTGTCTGGATGTTAAGCTCCTATTTCATTTTGCTAGGCCCCTGGTCGTCTGTGCCAGCCTCAAGCCTGCCTTTTCTTGATGCGGGCCCCACCCAAAGGTTTTTGTCAGGGTAACACCCAAATATCCAAAGCCTGCCACCCTCTCCAACTTGGTGCCATTTAGGGTGGGGTTAGGGCGAGAAGTTTTGCTAGGGTTAAATACCATATAATTGGTTTTTGATGTATTAATCTCAAACCCCTATCTTTGCAGAGTAAAGAAAAGGATCTTTGGATACCCATGGGCGATTTAGAAAGTAACAAGGTGTCGTCCGCAAACATCATTGCTGGCACCTTGTCACAGGCAAGCTTTGGGGCATCAATATTGGCGACTTTATTGAGTTATTTTTCACAGAGCATTGATATAAAGACAGAACAGTGTGGGGGCTCGAACACACCCCTGCCTTACACCCTTGTTCACTGTGAAGCAAGAGGTCAGTTCCCCGTATCTAACCTGGGCAAAATTTCCAGCATGCAGTCGCCTGATCAGGGAGAGCAAGTAAGGTGGAATGCCCAGTTCTTCCAAAACTACCCACAGTTCATGACGAGGGACCAAATTGAAGGCTGATTTACATATACATTATTAAAAAACAAACCTTGAAGTGTCCCTATCTGAGTCAAAGATCTTTTTCAGGAATGTACGCAGGCCGTACGTGTTATAAAAGCAATATTCTTCACAATGTGCATAAAAGGCATACATGATGGACAAGCAAAAGAGAATTGAATATGCATGTATTTTAGTATTTTACTCGTGGACAGGGAGCCCTTTAGAATAGCAACAGCAATAAGACGACCTCTTTTCGCAGGGCCCGGCATTTGGAATCTGTTGCAGTCTGCATTTTTCTGAGCTGAAGATTTGAGTCTTCTGTTACTCCTACAGTAAGGTCTTTCAAGTATCACCACATTCCAGTTAGTCATGCATGACATTTAGTTTATTCATCAATAGGTCCATATATACTGCTAGTTCACCTTTCTCCTTGATTTGAGATTCTGGTACGCTGGCTCCCAATTGAGCGAATGATATAACTTAATATAGCACAGTAGTGACATTGCAGAGGTATCGCAGCGCTTATCCAATTACACATTGTACATATGACACAACGTGATTGAAGAGGAGAAAAGCCACGTTTTAAGAGCTTTCTTGAATGCAAGAGAATCAATTCAAAGCAGTAGATAATTCCAAATTTTGGGAGCAACAAAAATGAGGGATGTTTCACTACACTATATCTTTTAATGTGAGGAATGATCCAAAAGAACAAGTTACTTACCTTCGGTAACGCTTTTGCTGGTGGATACAGTATCGGCCTGTGGATTCCTCACCTTTTGAATTAACCCTGCGCCGGCATTTCACGGAAACTCTTTTTCTAGTTTGCCCACGTCAGCGAGGACGTCACAATGCAAGAGCTCCGCACGCAACTCTGTGTGAGTCATAAGAAGCCTTCGTCGGCGTGCTGATGTCAGTTCCACCTATTTTTCCCATGCCCTCGAGGTGAACGGGTAGACCAACAACATAATGCAAGTATACACAGTATACAAAATATTTATATATATTCTTGTGTATATTTGAACAGCCTTGCCTCAGAAAGGGTCATTATGGCATTGGCCGTCATCTTGTATTGTAAATACATTGTTCCCTTTTGTAAATTATTCCTGTGTATATAATATAAATACCTGCTACATTTTAGTATGTTTAAACATCGTGTAATTATTTGTGACCGTGAGCTTTTCAGTATTCTACTGGATATGCTTTTAGTTATTTTGTTTCCACATCACGTTTTCTTTTGTAGTCCATTCTTTATGCCTATTACTCTGAGAAGGCGTGTAGCATTGGTGTTTCTCACTTGAGTCCTTTGTTTTTGCCTACTATATAAACACTTTTTTTGTTTCTGGCGCGCTGTGTGAACAAGCTCTCTTGTAGAGTGAAACGCGTCACCCTAAATAAAACTACGTCTTCCCTGTTTCCACTGGTGGATTGATTTGCCTTGAGGCTGTGTTTGCTGCTGGTTGCGAGGCATTTTGAGGTCCCGACCGTTGATTCCGACATCTATTCGGAATCTGGACTGCTTTCTTCATTCAATTCTCCCGGGATTGGCTGCTCCCGGTTTCTGGACCCTCCCCGTTCTATGAGGCACAGTGTCGGCGCTGCTTCCGAGGTGTTGCATCGCCTCTCCGTTTGCTGTGCCCCCTGTCTACGCGTTGAAATTTTGCATCAGCTGCCACGCGTTGCGAGTGAGGAAGTTGTTAACCTTTCAGGCGTGGTGGAAGGCTCGTTCCGCCTGTCGGCCGACTGGAGGACAACCCGACACCGATTCCGGTAAGGTTTCTTCTTTTCTCCTCTGCTACACGCGGGCTGTGGTATTATTCACGCAGTAGTGGGTGTGGGGATTACCTCTTACTTTTACCAGCAGTCTGCCTCTTCATTAAAACACAGGGTCCCGGATTGTTATTCTTCATTCCGAGTTAGACGTATGTGTATTTTAAACACAAGACTATCATTTCAAGTGACGCGCTAAGAAACAGAGAAGCTACAGCTGAGGCACGCTTTGACAGTCTCCCTGTTCTTGCCCCTAAACAAACAAACGAGGCACCAAGCTCGGCTGATAACAATGTGAAAAGTCTGCTAAAAACATTGGAAAAACTCCTCCGTGGTGAAATTTCCAAATGGTGGGAGAAGAAATCCCTTGAGAAATATAGGGATGCCAACAGAATACCGCGGGGCTTAAGAGTACTTATTGTCCCCACATATGAGAATCCGGACCCCCAGATGCTTCAAGAATGGGCGGAAAACAACTTGAAATACTCAATGAATAGTGTGCATATTTTGATCAAGTATGCTGAATCTGACCGAAACAAACTGTTACTTGAAATCGACCGAGTGAATGGTCTATTGGAAGCATCAGGAGAGACCGATCTGATCACCAAAACCAAGGCAGAGATTGATATAAGGATAAAAAAATTGGAAGAAACCATCATTGAGCGGAAAATCACAAAATTCGCCAGAGATAAAAACGATTATGCCACAGGGAGAATCTTTACATTCTCAAGAAAATATGACAATTTAAAACGTAAAGCAGTGGCTAATGCAGGCATCGCTCAAGCCAATCAACCATCAACCTCTGCCAGTACGATACCATCTGATGGTAGTGACAATCTCTCGTTGAACTCGCTCACATCCGGCAGTGAAGACGACTTTACACAAGTAAGATCAGCAGAAGGTCTTACCAACTGTGAAAACTTCACATTAATAGATGAACTTAATTTTGTGAGCGAGGACCGGCGTTATTCCCTGCGCTCCCGGCAACCTCAGAGCAAACCAGGCTATCAAACAGCCAGCGCAGGCACGCAAGGAGGGTCCTCTTCAAACGTAAATACCACACGCGGAAAAGCAAAAAAGAACTGGAGAAGTTAACGACCACGGTAGAGAATACTGTCATCAATCTTACTGACTTTCCTTTGACTACAAAAGAACAGCAACTGCTCTCTCTGGGGTTGTCATATTGTCCACAGAACAGGTTTTCATATAACCAGACCAGGATTGATATTTATAAGTTTATCCGTAAGATTAAACTTATTAAATACTTTAGACTCGAAGCCAAAAGGAATCAAACTGAGTCTATATCCGAAGTTAATATGATGACACCGGGATTGAAAGTCCAAGATGTAGCGGGGCTACAAAACTTGCTGGATCTAGCTTTTGAGAATGATTCACAACCCACTCCTTCTGTGAGTCAAAGTATTGTGACAAGCCGCTCAGCAAACACTCCTTTCCGTCCAAAATCTACTTTTCTACCAATCATGCCCCGTGATTCGGTGGATGTTTTCAGTGAAAGAGTGATTGTTGAATTAAAAGCATTAAACAGGAATATTCTGAGTCAGAAGAATCAATCTAAATATAATGACAAGCAATACCATAGATTGGTGAGTAAACTTCAAAAGAACAAAGACATTATAATCAAAAATGCTGATAAGGGAGGAAATACTGTGCTATGGTCGACTAAGGACTACATCACTGAAGCCCAGAGACACCTTAATGATTCCTCTTGTTATCATTTAACTTCCCAGTTTGCGATGAACAAATGAAATGAGTCTACACGCAAACAAATCCACACATGGAAGCGAAAAGGTTTACTCACTAAAGACGAATGTAATTTTTTGGTAAAGGAGCATCCCATCACACCGGTTTTGTATTTTCTACCGAAAATTCACAAACAAGTTATACCTACTCCAGGTCGTCCTATTATAGCTGCGATTGGAAGCAATAATGAAAACATCTCCAAATATATAGACTTTTTTCTGCAGACACATATGCAGAATCTTCCATCTTTTGTTAAGGACACTACGGATTTTCTTGTCAAACTTATGGAAGTGGAATGGAATGCGAATCTACTGTTTTTGGTAATGGATATCGAATCGTTGTACACGTTGATACACCATCAACATGGCATACAAGCATGTAAATATTTTTTGGACAGAAGAGACATTTGTTTTCGTGAGCATAACATTATGTTGATGGAAATGTTAAATATCTGCTTAACTACTAACTTTTTTAAGTTTCAGGGTCAGATATATCAACAACTTCGCGGTGTGGCGATGGGCTCGTGTTTCTCCCCCAGCTACTCATGCTTGCATGTGGGCTGGTGGGAGGAGCACGAGCTCAAATCCACACACCGCCGATGGTTACCTCACATCAAACACTATTGGCGTTTTATAGATGACGTCTGTATCATCTGGCAGGGATCAGTGAACGAAGCTGAAATGTTTGTTAGAGAGGTCAATATGAATTCTCTTAATCTCAAGTTCACCTCTACCATCACGACCGACTCAGCTGAATTCCTTGATGTAAACATCTTCATCAAAAACAACCAAATTGTAACTTGCCTGCACAGAAAGGCTACTGCAGGCAACTCAATTTTACATGCTCACAGTTCTCACCCTGGCCACACAATTCAGAGCATCCCCTATGGGGAGTTCATTCGTATCTGCAGAATATGCAGTGAAAATGACTCCCTGGAAAAATGTCTCAATGAATCTAGACAACGGTTCATTCATAGGGGTTACTCTGATTCCATTCTTGATAAGGCTCTCCACAAGGCGTGCAGTTTTGAACGTAAAACATTGTTGATGCCCCAGGCTCCAAAGGTCTCCACTACTGATAGCACTGTGCGCCTTATTACCAACTATAGCACTCAGGAGCACAAAATTAGGGGCATTATTACCTCAGAATGGCCTATAATCCTCACGGATGTCATTCTTGGACCTATATTGCCCACTAGACCTAACATTACATTTAGAAGAGCTCCCAGCATGCGAGATGCTCTTGACAGAGCCAGTCCGGAGGTTCAGCCTAAAAAAAGTTTGACCATGAAAACTGGGTTCTTCCGATGCTCTTCGTGCCGAGCCTGCACTTTTGCCAAAAATAGTACCTACTATTGCACCGTATTTTGCTCCACACCAGTCCCTATTCATGAACACCTTACATGCAGATCGGAATATGTTGTGTACAAACTCAGATGCACATGTAACTTGGAGTACATCGGAAGTACTAAACTTCCGGTACACCAACGGATCCTACAACACATCCGTGCTATTGTCAATAGCGACAACAACTATCCTGTCGCGAGACATTTTCGAGCTGTTCACGACAAAAAATTAAGGGATCTCGAATATACAGTTTTGTGCTCTGTACCTCAACCCGGACGGGGAGGGGACAGGATGAAACTTCTTCGGCAGAAAGAATCTCATTTAATTCTTGCCTTAGATACCAAGGCCCCAAATGGTTTAAATTTGACCGAAGATTTGAGCAATTTCTTGTAAACTGTATGGTGACAGGTTTTGATTTATGAAATCATTCTTACCTTGAGTCATGTTTTCTGATGTGACGTAGATTATCACAAAGTGGTTGGCCGGCTGGTTAACCTTCATTTGTATATACTTGATTTAGGTGGTCTTTTTTGATATTGAAATGATTTTTCTTGTTATATTTGACATCTAATGGTAAAATTTTGTTTGCAATGTAATTATGTGGGGTCCTGTCAAGCATTTTCCTCTAAGCTGTAGCTCATTATATATATCTTGTATATTTTGTCTTTTTTACTATCACCCATTTATTATTTCATTTTTGTTTTTCTGCTTTCTCTTATTTCATTGCTTATTCGACTTTGGTTTATTATTTATTTTTCTTATTTTTGCTGAGGTCCCATTTACACTTTTGTAGTATGTTCGTAATTCTTTGCACAGGATCTTTTTCTTAGCTGCTCATTTAAGTTCAGTTTGGCAAGGTTATTTTGGCACTATGTCATCATTTTCTTGTTCTTGTATATTTGAACAGCCTTGCCTCAGAAAGGGTCATTATGGCATTGGCCGTCATCTTGTATTGTAAATACATTGTTCCCTTTTGTAAATTATTCCTGTGTATATAATATAAATACCTGCTACATTTTAGTATGTTTAAACATCGTGTAAATATTTGTGACCGTGAGCTTTTCAGTATTCTACTGGATATGCTTTTAGTTATTTTGTTTCCACATCACGTTTTCTTTTGTAGTCCATTCTTTATGCCTATTACTCTGAGAAGGCGTGTAGCATTGGTGTTTCTCACTTGAGTCCTTTGTTTTTGCCTACTATATAAACACTTTTTTTGTTTCTGGCGCGCTGTGTGAACAAGCTCTCTTGTAGAGTGAAACGCGTCACCCTAAATAAAACTACGTCTTCCCTGTTTCCACTGGTGGATTGATTTTCCTTGAGGCTGTGTTTGCTGCTGGTTGCGAGGCATTTTGAGGTCCCGACCGTTGATTCCGACATCTATTCGGAATCTGGACAGCTTTCTTCATATATATATATATATATATATATATATATATATATATATATATATGTACATATATATATATATATATATATATATATATATACATATATGCACACACACATACATACAGAAATACATACAGTATATAGGTAAAGAGGAAAAGAGGAAAAGCTCAAAATCAGAGCATTTCCCAACAACAAACTGTATGGCAAGCAAATTACATAACAACCAACAATGTCAAACAATAAGAACTTTTTTCCGGTATATGCAGCTGGACTTCGGGGAGGCGGGTGGGACAGTGAGGAATACACAGGCAGATACTGTATCCACCGGAAAAAGTGTTACCGAAGGTAAGTAACTTGTCCTTCTGATGGATACATCTGCCTGTGGATTCCTCACCTTTTGAATTGAATCTGTCTAGATAGAAGTTGACTGCCCTTCTAGGGTGCAGGCGGTGAAGCCTCTCCTCCTCCTTGGAAGGGGGAAGGATAGAAGGTAGGTAAGGTAATAGACTGTCCAAGATGGAAAGGAGTAACCAACTTAAGCATCAAAGGGCAACTATGAAGAGGCTCAAAAGGAGTCCCCATCAGAAATATAAGTACTAAATTCAAATCCCACTGAGACATAATAAAGGGAGTGGGAGGGAACATATTGGTGAGGCCCTTAATGAACCTCATAACAATGGGGGACTTAAATATAGACAGCTGGTCCGGTAAAAAAGGAAAGCTGACAAGTAAACATTAACCGTAGCCACAGCACAACCTTGCTGGGCCAAGTAAAGTGGAAAACAAAGTACATCAGATAAATTGGCCTTCAAAGGATCAATGGATCTCTCTCCGCACCACTTCACAAACTTGGGCCATCTAGAGGAATAAATAGATTTGGTGGAGTGTCTCCTGGATGATAAAATAACATCCAGCGCATCTGGTGGGAGAGAGAAAGAACTCAGATTGCCTTGTTCAATATCCAGGCATGAAGGTGTAAGCTCTGGAGGTGGTGTAAGACCTGACCCTGAGAGTGGAGGTCTGCCCTGAGAGGGAGACGGAGCGGAGGGTGCGATGAGAGGTGAAGAAGGTCTGTGTACGACACCCTTCTTGGCCAATCCAGGGCGATCAATATGGCTTGTGCCTAGTCTTGGCGAATCTTCCTCAGAACTCGAGGCTCAAGAACTCAAGTGTATGGGCGGGGGGAGAAACGCGTATAGGAGTTGTGAGCCCCAATCCAATTGAAACGTGTCCCCCAATGCCCCCAGCATTGAATACTGAAGACTGCAGAACGACGGGCAGTGTGCATTCTCTTGAGTGGCAAAAAGGTCCAACCAAGGAAACCCCCACATCCCAAAGATGTGATGGACCACCTCCAGATGAAGCCGCCACTCGTGATCGGCCGAATATCACCGACTGAGACTGTCTGCATGCACATTTAGCACCCCAGCCAGGTGATTTGCAATTACACAAATCTGATAGCCCTGAGCCCAGGACTGTAGTCGCAGAGACGATACGACTCTACACCTCCCCGTTTGTTGATGTACCACATTGCGGTAGTGTTGTCCGTCAGGACTTGAACCGACTGACCGCGAAGAGAGGGAAGGAAGGCCTTGAGAGCCAAAGGTACTGCCCTCAATTCCAAAAGGTTGAAGTGGAGCAACCTTTCCTCCGTAGACCAAAGACTCTTGATCTCCAGATCCCCCAGATGAGCACCCCACCTTAGAGTAGAGGCATCCGTGATCACCGTGGCCACCGGTGGAGGAAGTTGAAAAGGCTTCCCTTGAGACCGGTTGCCCTGCATACTCCACCAAGACAGCTCTGCTGCAGTGTCTCTGGAGATTCTGACATCTCCCTGAGATCTCCATTGTGCTGATACCACTGCCTTCGGAGGCACCATTGTGGAGTGCCCTCATGTGCCAGCGTGCAAGGTTGACCAACAGTATGCAGGAAGCAAACAGACTGAGCAGGCGTGGGACCTTCAGGACTGGAACAACTGCTCCATTGTGAAACAAAGGAATCATCTCCTGAATGTCGAGAATCCTCTGTGGAGGCGTGAAAGCTCAACACACAGTAGTGTCCAGTACTGCCCCTCTAAATAGGCTGGGCTGAGAGGGCACCAGGTAAAATTTGGGTACATTCATCAAAAAGCCCAAGTCAAACAACAGCCATGTTGTTACCTGCAGATGATGCAACACTATCTCTGGCGACTTTGCTTCGAGCAGCCAGTCGTCCAGATAGGGGAAAACGGGAATCCCCCACATCCTGAGATGAGCTGCTACCACCGCCATCACCTTTTTGAAGACCGAGGTGCGGAAGTAAGGCCGAACGGGAGGACCGCAAACTGGTAGTGCAGAGACCCTACCATAAGACGGAGATACTTTCAATGCGACTTCAGGATGGGAATGTGAAAATACGCATCCTGTAAATCGATCCACACCATCTAGTCTTCTTGCTGCAGCACCAGAAGAACCTGAGCTAGAATCATCTTGAATTTCTCCTGCTTCAGGTAAAAATTCAATACCCTGAGGTCTAAGATCGGTCTCAACCTGCTGTCCTTCTTGAGGATCAGGAAATAACGGGAGCAACATCCCGGACCCCTTTCCTGCTCCGGAACCACCTCTATCGCACCTTTCTGTAGTAAGGCAAGAACCTCCTGCTGCAGGCACAGCAAATGGTCTCTGAACACCAGACCTGGCAAGGAGGTGGAATTTTTTTAAAGAGTAGGGCCTACCTCTGTTCTACAAGATTCAAAACCCAAAGGTCTGATGTAATAGATTTCCAATCCTGTAGAAAATGGGACACCGACCCCCTACAGTACCAACATGCTCCAAGATGGGGGGATTCTAGAGCTGATTTCCCGTGGTACCAGTGGTGGGGACAGAGGAGGAAGAAGAAGATAAGGAGGACTGTTGCCGTGGGGGGGCCCTGGCATACGGCCTCTACCCTTTCACCTGTACGATTTGCACAGAGGGTTCTGCTGCTGCTAACAGCCTCGAAAGGAAGCCGTCTTCCCAAAACCTCAGTACCTCCTATATCCATAACCTATAGTTTGGGACTGCAGTCCTAAAGATTATGCAGTAGTTCTACTGTCCTTCAAACGTGTAAAGCTAAATCCGCATTACCACCGAAGAGGTAGATCAAGAAGAGTAGCCTGTACATCCGGCGAGAACCCCGAAGATCTGAGTCAGGCATGCCTCCTGGTAGCCACCGAAGAACCCATCACCCTGGCTACAAAATATGTAGTATCCAGCCCCAACTGGATTACCTGATGGGCTGCAGCCTCAGTGTCTGCCAAAACTTCCAAAAATTAACCACAGCCATTCTCTGGTAACTTAGGTGCCAACTGTTTAGCCAAGTCTATTAAGGCATGGATATACCTCCCCAACAAGCATGTGGCATTAGTTGACTTTAACGCCATACTTGCAGAGCAGAAAACCTTGGCAGACTGCTCCAATTACTTTGAGTTCCTGTCCCTTGGAGTGGTGGGTAAAGACCCAGGCAACTGCTAAGAACAAGAAGCCTGTACTACCAGGATTTCTGGCGAAGGATGGGCAGTAAGGAAAACTGGATCACCAGGAGCAGGCTTATATGATCTGGCCACAGTCCTTGAAACAACAGGGGCAGATAAGGGTTTTTGCCACAACTCCAGAATTGGCTCAGTCAAAGCCTCATTGAAAAGCAACAGAAGATGGAGAATGCAACACCTCAGTAAGTATATTTGACCTGATCTCAGCCGTGGGCGGTAGAAGGTCCATAAAGGTCAGCAGCCTTTCTGATGACAGTATGGTATGGTGCAACATCCTGTGAAGTTAAGGCTTTTGGGGATGAAAGCTCCGACCCTGGGTAAGTGTCTAAGCCACTGGACTCCCGAAGGCCCTTGAATTAATCAACGGAGTCGAGGATTTCTCCTTCTTCCGCCTGATACTGCTGGTACTTCTCTTCCTCCAGAAGCCTTTGGGCTTCTCTGCTGGAGCGCATTTGAGGGATAGGCGTTGGCGCCACCAGGCGCAGTGCTGGAGACAACTGCGCCGCTCGAAGCCGAGAAGGTGTCGGGCAAACACCAGATGGAACAGGAGACTGTGGTATCGACGTCGAAAATCATGGAGCCGGAAACTGCCATGACAGCGCCATCTGCAAAAATAGTGCCTGGGCATATTATTTAGAGATGCTAAAATTATAGACAAGAGGATCCATGGGGCAAGACGGCACACCAGTAGGGTAGGATGCCTTGGCAAACATGCCAAACATCGCATTGAGAAAATGCGAACGATCCGACCCTGGACCTGGAAAGGGTGGATAAGGATCTAGAACCACCTGGTCTGGATCTAAACGAGGCCGCGTGGAGGGCTGTGGCTGCGCCGGGAACATAGGATCCGATGCAGGTGAAGTCTCAGGAACAGGAGAAGACTCCTTGGGCACCCGAGAAACCCTGGGCGCCGGTGAATCCCTGGGTGTCTGAGAATGGGTCGGAGTCACCTGTGGTGAAGGAGAAGGCAAGACGACATCCTTAGGATGACTTCGCAGAAGTCGGCCTCGAAGCCCTATCCTTTGGAGATCGACTTCGAGATCCATGCCTTCGCTTTTTCTTGTGTTTCCTCGATTTTGATGTATGCGAGGTTGATGACTTTGATTTAGATCTCTTGCGACCCCTCTTCTCAAATTTTCCTGTGCTATGAAAAGCTTGGCCTCATGCTCTTTTAGCGCCTTTGGATTAATCTACCCGGGAGCTGGAACATCCTTCAATGTCATGGTCCAACGAAAGGCACCAGAAACAGTCATCATGGGGATCCGTGATGCACACATGTCCCCAACACTCCCTGCAAGGTTTGAATCCAGACTCCGTCAAAGTAGCCATTGCACTGATCCACCAAGAGTGAAGTAGAAACAAAGTAATACAAAACCAATTAGAGAGTCCCAGAAAACACGTCAATGGCTCGGGAAAAAGGGAACTGATGTTAGCATGCCGACAAGGTCTTCTTATGGCTCCGATGACATCACGCAGAGTTGGGTGCGGAGGCGTTCCATTGTGATGCCCTCGTGGATGTGGGAGAGCCAGAAAAAGAGTTTCAGTGCAATGCTGGCGCAGGGGTAATTGAAAAGGTGAGGAATCCACAGGCAGATGTATACATCAGAAATTGGTATCAGAAACGCAATGGGTGCAAGTTGGGCTATACCTTACCAGGCACTAACAAATCAAGGGATGTTGTGGTGAAATGCCTTATTGTCTGCATTTGGAAAGACAGCAAGGAAGTTAAAGATGGTAAGAAATATGTTCAGAGCGAAGGATATCAAGGAGGAGGCGAGCTGCAGTGTTTTATAGTCCCTGTAACTGATTTGTCAGATTATTTGCTTAAAGTTTCTTTTGGATCTTCTTCTTTGCAATCCAAATAGAACAGTTTCACTTTAGTAGATTGTATAATTTAGAATAGATTATCAGTACTGTACTTATTGTCAGAATAAATGCAGCTTGAATATCGGTCAGATTAAGTAGGTCACACATTGGAAAGGAGTGCAGCCATTTATGTGGTGTACTCTCCTGACGTTTAATGAGGATGCCAAGGGAGCATGCTTCAGAGAAGCATTACACAACATATAACAGACGCGACTTGCAGCGGTGCACTTCAAACATGTGCATTTTTCATAAAGGCTTGGCGGCTACTCATATCTGAGCCACGTGAGTCTTTTCATTCGTCTAAAAGATCTTGCATTTTGCAATTTCAAGTTTGTACAACTTTAAGCAAGCATTTTCTTTGCATTAAAAAGGAGAATTGTTTGAGCAGAAAATGCTGCCCGGTGTTATCTAGTGAGACTAAGTGCACATTTGCTTAAAAAACTTCATGCAAAATGATGGTACGAGAAAGGGAGTAATTTCAGAAATGTCACCAGCGTAATTAATATTTCACCCTTGCTTTTTTAAGACCCTGTGTCGGCATATCAAGAAGCTCGCGTCCGAGATGGCCGCGTTTTAGCTCGGCTCCGTTCGCTTTCCTGTCTGGAACGTCTATCCTGTGTCTTATCCTGCCCCGGGAAGTATTCTTTGATGGACTATGGAACTACGACATTTCACAGGCACTTACCGTTTGATCCGTTTGTTCCTGGGTGCCGCGGATCCTGAGCTGCGCCCTTGTCTGCTTCGGGGCCTCCGGAGCGAGCGGGCCTGACACTCCTTGGCGGCGCCCAGGAGGGACGATGCGCTGTGGCCGGCCCTTGATGGCGGTGTGGGTTCGGTCGGTGAGGCCGATGTGCAATTAGACCGGTGACGGCTATCCGGGCCTGGTTCGACGGTCCTGCGACCTGGTGTTGGGGCGCTGCCTTCCATGGACGGGGTTGACCGTGTATGTGGCTCGTCTCCCCTTTGTTCTCCGGTCCGGCCATTTTGAGTCCCTCCGCCCGGACTCGGAGAACGGAGCCGGTAGCGTGTGGGGAGCCGGTGATCCGCCTTCTTCTGGTGGCCCCCCTTCCTGCTCTGGTGGTGCCTCTGCTGGTGGTCGGCTGTATCCTGTTTGCCCCGCTGGTGTCCGGACGGGGGTCGGAGTTTGCCGCGGCCCCGCCGGGCTTCTAAAATGGCGGCCGGCCCCATGTCACCCGACCTGGCCGAGACTGGTGACGCTGGTCCGCCGCATGGCACGTTTGCTGAATACCGTAAAGGTGAGCCTACGCTTGGCGACATCCTCGCCGCCTTGCGCTCCTGGGGTGCTCCCATGGCCGCACCTATCATTGACCTGGAGGAGGATCATTTTGCCGGGCCTGCCGGGCCCCCCTTGATGGGTGCGGCTTCATCTCTGTTGTGTGCTGCTGGAACTTTCCTGGAGGTCGTGGGCCCGGCGGCTGTCGTCGGTGTGGGTGTGCGGATGTCTGCTGCCCTCCTTCATCCTGTGCTCCCCCCTGTGCAGGGTCCCGTCCGGCCTCGATGGATCTCCCCTTCCTTTTTTGCCTCGAATGGCCGAACGAAGATCCTGTGATTGCTCCGCCGGATCGGCCTTCCTCATATTGTCGCCGGAACTGTGCCTGCATTGCCTGATGTGGTTGCCGTTCTATCCTGTTCATCCGGGTCGCAATCGATATGACTTGTGTGGACTGCCGATCGGACTCCCTGTTGTTCGCCTCCTGTTCCACATGATCTGGTTCCTTGTGCGTTGGACGACTACAGCTTGGGATAAACAAGGACAGGGTTGAGATGAACTTGCCTCGGTGGACTATTATCTTGCGGTATGGTCGGATGATCCGTTCGTAACTGTATGACTATGTTTGATTCTCCTTCATGTTCCTGGACTTTATCCTTATCTTCCCGTGGGCTCTGAATATTTTCGGACGGGGAGGTGGGAGCTGCTGGGGTTTTGATTGTATGGCTCCTCTCCCGTTGTTACTTCCCTGTTTTCCCCTCTTCTTTTTGTCTTTGTGGTTCTTTCTTACTTTATCTCTCTATATTTCGGGTTCTGATTAGGGCGACAGGCACGCTGGCCATAGCCTTCTGCAGGGGTGCAGGGTGGGATGTGCGGGGTGGGGGGGGGTCTGTCGTATTGTGTTTTCCCCTTATTTTTTGGTTCTATGGCTCTTCTGTATCCCCTTTTTCGAGACGCGGTGTCGGCATGTGCCCCCTGGGGTGTTTTTTGCTAGCATGGGCCTTCTGGTATTTCTGCCGTCACGGTTTACTACGCATTTATTCCTCCTGTTACCGCTAGTTCCATGTGCCGGTCTATTCTTGAGTGCTTCGTTAGCCGTGGGGCGCGTGCAGTGATGCTGCGTTCTTCTTCTCCCCCCCTTTTTTCCTATGTTCTTTCCCCCCCTTTTTTCCCCTTCCCCCCCCCCTTTTTCTTTCCTTCCCTGGGTTGTTGTGACAGAGGGCTCTTTGTTTTGTAAGCTTAATTTTAGTTTCGTGTATTATTGTGTGTTCTCGTAGTGGTGGGAGGGCGCTGGGCAGCGGTTGCAATTGATTATTGTGGTGGGACTCACGTTCTGCCTTTACCAAAATGTGACTGTTCTTTTTGATTTTTCCTGTGTTCGATATTTCTGCTTGCTCGCGGCCCACCACGGCCCTCTGGACTTTACGGCTTGCCATTATTCTGCGACACCCTTTCTTCTATTATAAAATTAACCTTCTCTCATCCTGTTTGTGGTGGTTGCTCGGTGGCTTTGCACCTTTGCTTCTTGTATGGATCTTTGTGATATCCGCCTGGAGCTTCTGTACTGCCTGATATGTTTCCTTCATTGTGGTGGCCGGCCCGACGGGTTGTAGGCCCGTATTTGTGAGCGCTTTCTGTACAATAAAGGTTTAAAAAAAAAAAAAAAAAAAAAAAAAGAAAAGACCGTGTCCTATTCCAGACGTCAATTTATAGCCTTGCGCATTGCTGCAAAAAAGATATTTGGGAAAAGTTTCCGTACACACATTGCTCATCTCCCCAGAACACCTTTCTTGCACACGTGAGACTTGAAGACTTGCTAAACAAGCATTTGCAATGCAATAGGTCTCGCAGCATTAAAGTTTGAGTTATTGGCATTGTATATGACAATGTATATGACAATGTGTTGCATTAAATTTTTAACAAAGTCTGTATTGGTGTATAAAGATGATTTGCAAGATGATAGCGATGGAGTGGGGGATGGATGGATGGATGGAGTGGGGGATGGATGGATGGATGGAGTGGAGGGGATGGATGGATGGAGTGGGGGGATGGATGGAGTGGGGGGATGGATGGAGTGGGGGATGGATGGAGTGGGGGATGGATGGAGTGGGGGGATGGATGGATGGGGGGATGGATGGATGGGGGGATGGATGGATGGAGTGGGGGGATGGATGGAGTGGGGGGATGGATGGAGTGGGGGATGGATGGAGTGGGGGGATGGATGGAGTGGGGGGATGGATGGAGTGGGGGGATGGATGGAGTGGGGGGATGGATGGAGTGGGGGGATGGATGGAGTGGGGGGATCGATGGAGTGAGGGGATCGATGGAGTGAGGGGATCGATGGAGTGAGGGGAATGAAGTGGGGGGATGGAATTCATGTGTGCATTAAAAAGAGGAATCTAAGGATAGAAATAAACGGGGCACCATCCACTCGCATGGATACCTAAAGCAGGCAAGAGGTGGTTACGTCCATGATGTACAAAGTAAAGTGTGCATGGAGACCACTATCTTGTGATCTCATGCTCCAGCTTCTGAACGGACACCTTTGATTCAAGGTGAAGCGTACACAATTAAACATGAGTAATGTATTCCATTTAATACTGGTATGGATGGGGGCAGGCTTCATGTACAAACAAGGACAACAATTCAAGTGAAAGTTACAATGGAAGGGGAATGCTTAAAAATTAGACAGATAACCAGGAAGACAGCACCAGAAAAAGTATGTTTTTAGAAATGTTCTGAACAACTGATCCATGATCAGTGCAGTGTGTTAATTTTGCAAAAATAAAAATTTACGAAATGCACACTATCATGGCTCACTTACCAGCAAACAAAGTTCCTTATTCCACCTGGTGGAAACGGAGGCCCAAATGTCTTTGCCTGGCTTGCCACACGTTAGAGGAAGCGTAGCCTGGCATTTCCATAGAATGTTCTGCTGGGAACACTGGTCTCAGAGTAGGGACACTGCATGCAGTTCTCATCCACAAACTAAATACAGGCGAACGCCCGGCCACCCCTCCTCACCCTCCGCCAGAACCAACCACCAGCCGAAAATGAAGCTCTCACACCAGAGAGATCCCCCAATGCCTTAATTCGCTAATCATGCAACTCAGCAGGTGCCTGAACACCTCAGTCAGCGGCAGTGCATCTGACAAAGCTGCTGCTGCACAGAGGCAAATAAAGTGGTAATCATAAAGGCAGGGGAAAAAATGCTGTCGGCCCCCTAGAAACACCCAATCTACTGTCCTGCGGTCTGCCATGGTTTGTGTGCGCGCAGAGGCATGCGAAAAGAGGTACGTAGCCCATCAAAGGTGCAGGTGGGAAATGTAGTTTACTGGCCACACGAAGGCCAAGTCCTATGCAGCCTCTGGTGTGAGCAGGCAGGGAGTAGCTTCAAAATAAGAATTTAGGGTTTAGTCTGCAAATACCCTGTAGATGCAGAATTCGGGGCCATCACCTGTTAGCATCTTTAAAGATACCCTGCAGAGACAATGTGGAGAAATGCCTACCTGGTGGCCAGCACTACCAACGTGTTCGACAACCCTTCCCTCCCAGCGGGGCTGAAATACTAGCAGTGATTAAGCACCATCAGGAGAGTGTCACTGCAGATGGTAGCCTGATGTCCCCCCACCCCGCACCTCCAGCACCAGGTTTAATTTTACAACAAACCTGTGCACACCGGGAGACTGACGGAGCGACAAGGCGGCACTGATCATGCAGAGACTAAACATTTACTAACTTGTTGCGAAGGAGCAAACAAAAAAACCACAAGTTTAATAATGTCAGAATAGGGGCAAAAGAAATAACATCACGGACAACGGGAGGGCGGGCGGAGAAGGCATGGACAATGGGAGGGAGGATGATAGTGGTGGGCAGAGAGACAGCACAGACGACGGAAGGGAGGGCGCGTGGGTGGGGAAGGCACGGACAATGGAAGGGAGAATGAGGGGGTATTTTGAAGGCACAGACAAGAGGAGAGAGGGTGGGGGGAGGTGGCCGGAGAGACGACACGGATAACAGGAGGGTGGGTGGGCGGAGAAGGCACGGACAACGGGTGGGGGTAGGGAGGAAGGTAGGCAGGTAGGCAGGTAGAGAGACGGCACGCACAGGCAATGGTCGGATAGCGTAAACATGGCCCTGGCCATTAAAACGTTTTACACGAGAAGCAGAAGTTTTACTTTAAAGTATTTTTTTTTGTTTTTGGCATGGGTAGATTTTAGTGATTTGGGGCAGGGGCACTCGCTCACAGCATCCGTCCCGCCTGCCTGCCTCCCTCGGCTGTTTCTGCCTCGCGCACACGGAAAGAGATAAATGAAACCGAAACCTAAGAGGCGCGCGACGTGAGCTGTCTCGGTAGAAGCCCCCTCCCGCGGCTCCGTGATGGGTCCAGTAGAGTGCACATAAACCTTGGCTGAAAAAATGCCGGCCGCGGCCAGGAGTGCGCCCTGTGGGTTGCAAGCATCCGGCGGGGACCCTACAGATGCCCCGCTGTTCTTTCTGTCCGGTGGAGGAGGATTTCAGCCTGTGATCCCGCAAGACGGACGTCGAGCTCAGGAACTCAACACCGAGGACTGCGCCGAGGGTCAGGCTCTCACGGGAAGGTAAGAAGCAGTGGCGCAAGCGAGTCTGCTGTGCCCGGGGAAGCGTGTGGCTAGGGGGAGCACTGAATCGTGGTTGATGGTTGAAGAGCGATGGGTGCGACAGGGTAGAGCAGACAGTGGGGACTGGGTCTCTGTGTATGCGCATGCGCTGGAGCTTTCCAGGAGACAGCCACAGCAAGCGCGCGCGCGTGGCCTGCGCCGATCGCCTTTTTGGAGATGCGCGCGGCCAGGTGCTGTCTCCTGGGAAGCAGGCTCAGCAACAATAGATCTCTGGCGAGACAGCGCTTACGCGCTGTTCAACGCCACGAGACCTAAAAACCAGAGGGTATTCAAGACTCGCCGTTTCCAAAAGGACTACAATCTGACCACTTTTTAAGTTTCAGATTCTTCGATATGTATACCCTGGGGTCCAATGCGCTTGCCTTACCCATGTTCCATAGGTATGCAATTTCCTATAAGGCTTTACCTGTAAGCCTTCTGACAGGGGAACAACAGAGAATTAAGAAGAGGTACAACTGCCTTAACACGGTCAAGCAAGAGATCAAGCTCTTAAGGGCCATGGCTGAAATGGTCACCTAGTCTAGATTTTTTCTTTGCATTTTGCATCTGGTCATTATTTTAGAACGTAACAAGCAGGATTACAAATCGCAAAATACAATAGCAATTGATGTATTCATTCCTGCAAGTGGAAATCTTGAAAGCTCTGTAGCAGCACTCCTGACGCTCGTTCCAGCCACTCTCATGGTAGAGTCACAAAGATAACTGTGTTTCTATATTCTCCTGTACACCATCCAAACACGCTCTCCTGCCAGGACATTGTACCAGATAACACTACTCACATTGAACAGTGCTTAACACCACATATAATTTAATAAGAAGGAGATTAGAGTAAACTATGAGCAAACAAAAGCAGTTAACAAAAACTAAAAAGCATCTATAATAAATAGCAGAGTGCCTTCAAAATTTGTACCAAAGAGAAGTAAGCATTAGCCAATGCAAAAAACAAAAAAAGTGATTCAGCATGCAGAGAATTACCAAAGTATATTATGTTCAAGAAAAGAAAAAGAACAATGGCCCTATGTACCAACACAGATACAGTATTTCACACGTACGTACGCCTGTGAATATTAACACCCGCATATAATTTATCTCAGAAGAATATGAGGTGTTTCTTTAGCGCGTGACCCAGTTTATAGCTACAGAAGAACAGATTTCCAAATCACCAATCAGGGCAGCATGATAGCTGTAACTGCAAATATTGTGTTGATATTGTAAAACAGGAGTCTTTAGGGTAAGCCATGGAGTGCCGGATCCATGCCAGGTTTACTAGATAACAACCAATTATGTAAATTAGTTTAAACTGAGTGTGTGCAAATGTATCTTAATGGGATAACCTACAAATCTGACAGACGCATCCTTCCAGGACCAATATTGGCCACCATGTCTCTGGCCAGGCTAGGCCATGACCACTGCATGTCAGTTTGTTTCCACGTGACTGGTTTATGAAAATGAAGAAAGCAGCACTCACTTGTGATGTCATAGACTACCACTGCGATGGTGGAGTCACGGATGTAGCTGGGAATAAGGCTGCGGAAGCGTTCTTGACCTGCTGTGTCCCAAAGCTGCAGTCGAACCTGCTGGTACCAGGCCCGGGTGGAAGCAGAGAAACAGAAAGGAGACAGGATGGGAAAGAGAAAAAAAGGGAAGAAAGTGACCTTTAGAGAAATTTATAAATGGCTGACCTCTAAAGTTCATACTGCTGCTGCATACATTACCAAGTCATTCCACTAATGCATTTCTACCACCTGCCATACTTGAGCACACTCAGACATGAAAGGTTCTAGACACACATATCAGGTCTTCAATCTTCCTTTTGCTGCTCAAACAAGTGTTAATTCAAGTGAAAGAACATCGAGTGCCATTGTCAAGCTGTGGTGGACGTGGTGTAGGATAGGTTTTGGTAACCAGAACCTGAGGCTTTCTTGGGTGCGATGCTTGTGCTTCTCAGACCTACTTTCAATGCATGAGTTTTCAGTTACCTCTTTTTAGGTTTGACATATATATATAGTGCTCAAGCCATTTAAAGTGAGCAAGTTGTATTCTATACTTACATTAAGGGGCTTTGCATTACTCCCTCAGCCATTGGCTACTTTTGCTTCGAAACCTTCAGCCATTGCCTTGAGAAAAAGCGAATCACATCTCGGACCAGCAAACAGATGCATTTTAGTCCCACTATTCTTCTATAGTCTGCTTTCTGGTCTGGTAGCACAGGCTTTTGCCTGGGCTCACTCCACTTTGCATCCCGACAAACAAGCACTAGCTTGTTTACCAGTAGACTTGGCGTTTGTGCACCACGCATACCCCTGATCCACACGGCGTACAAACGTCCAACCTACCGGTCTTGACAAACCTTGTTATTAACTTCAGTATTCTGTGCACATACAGCCCTCGCTTGGAGGCAGCCATCACACTGGAAATGGATTCTTTGACACATGGTTTACATAGATCTAATTGTTGAAGATGAACTAACCCACTGTCAGGTCCCATTTGGGTGGTGATAAGGGGCAAGCAAAGACTACCGTGCCCCAACCACGGCGGTTGTGGTTGTTTACCTCGGATGCCTTCGAGTTGGTCCTACTATGGCTCTGCAAACTTGGCCAAGTACAACCCCTTCAGCACACGACTCTCATTGGTAGCAATGGAAAGCAGTAACAGGCCTCCTAAGGCGGTAAAGCCAAAGGCTTAAGCTCGGCACTTAAACACACATTGGTACAATAAACGACAGTCCAACCTAGTGCTTCTCTTTCAAGAACAAAAGGACTTTAATGCATAAGAGAACTAAATACTACACATAGGAAAATGTGCACAATGTAATCTAGTGTCCTGGAGCTAGTGTGAGTAGGCACAGGTGCAGGTTACCCCTATACGTTTGTGTCACTGCAATTTCTTTTTTCTTGGTTCACAGGCACCCACCCAATGAGTCTCACTCAGTTCTGTGAATGGGCTAACACTTGGAACGTTGCCCAGCTCCTCTAATACTCATTCAATGACCCTCTTCTGGGCTGAGAGTGAGTCTGCAGTTCCTCTTGGCCTCCTAACCGGTTGTACCTGGGTAATGCTGCTGTTTTAAGGGACAGTTGCTCAGGTGAGTACTGATCTTCTCATGGCTGGTCCGGTGAGTGTTCAACGCAGCCCCACTTGGGCTGTTCAAGTCAGATCAATGCAATCAAGCACAGCCGACCACAAGCAGATGGCAAGGCTCTGCACAGGTCTTGTTGGTTGGATATGGCTGCATAGTCTCAGGTTAGACAGCAGCACTGGGCCATGCTACGACTAGGTGCAGCCTAGCCATAGCATGGTTCAAAAGGTCAGGCTCATACCGAGGTCAAGACACAACTTCACAGCTTGGGCTTTGCAGCTCAAGTCATGCTGCAGCTTCACAATGCATTCCAGATATCATATCTGAGTGTCTGGCACCAACCTAAATCAGGGAGCACAGATAGCCCTCCACATTCCTCCACGTCTGCAGGACCACTGCACCAGGGTCACTCTAAGCCACACTCCTCCTGCAGGGTAGGCAGACTCCTTCCCCCTCTTAGCAGGCAAGCTGGCTTTAAGGTTCTCCAGGACAGATAATTCCCTATTGCAGCATTTGTGGACACGAGTGGTGTCCCCTCTCATCTAGGAAGCTGCCTGTCAGGCAGACACCAGCTCCGGTTGCACAGTATATCTCGGAGTACTCTGCAGAGCACTCCCTTTGTCACAGAGAGGTTGAAGCTGAAGAACAAGTTACTTACCTTCGGTAACACATTATCTGGTAGAGACTATCTGGCTTCAGATTCCTTAACTTTGAATTTCCCGGGCATCAGGCTGGATTTGGAAACTTTTGCTTAGCAATACCCCTTGCGGGCAGCTCTATTCTGTCTGCCTGACGTCTATGGCGTCAGTTATTAGGTTGCGGGGCCTATGTAGGCGCCATCCACACTAGTGGACGTCAGTACTTTTTGTTT
This sequence comes from Lissotriton helveticus, assembly GCF_964261635.1. NCBI lineage: Eukaryota > Metazoa > Chordata > Amphibia > Caudata > Salamandridae > Lissotriton > Lissotriton helveticus. The sequence goes on along the minus strand of NC_136064.1, from coordinate 90,966,050 downwards.
TTTCCATGCCAGAAACACAGAGCTATGAAGTAACTGACGTAGTCGTGCAAAACTAGGGCCCTGAAAGGGGAGTAACCCTAGCTCTACAATATTAGTCCGCAACACGGGGAGGAATGGGTGGGGCTGTAAGGAATCTGCAGCTAGATAAGAGTCTCTACCAGATAATGCATTACTGAAGGTAAGCAACTTGTTCATCTGAAAGAGACTTCTAGCTGCAGATTCCGTACCTTCGAATTAGATACCCAAGCCATACCAATCCGGCCATGGGTGCGGACCAATACCGTAAACTAGGAAGTCCTGTAGGACCGAGAGGGCAAAGTGCTGGTCTCTGCAGACCTGACCATCCAGGCAGTAGTGTTTCGCAAACGTGTGCAATGAGGCCCATGTTGCCGTCTGACAGATGTCTTGGATTGGGACACCCGAGCCAAGGCCGCAGTCGCTGCCTTTCCCCTGGTGGAATGGGCCCCTAATCCCTCCGGGGGCTGCTTCTTTGCCAGTGCATAACAGATCTTGATATAGAGAACGACCCAGCGAGATATAGTCCTTTTTTGCACTGCCCTTCTCTTCTTCGCTCCCACGTACCTGAAAAAGAGTTGATCGTCCACCCGGAACTCTTTCGTGCGATCAAGGTAGAACGTCAACGCTCTTTTTGCGTCCAGACGGTGGAGACACTCCTCTTCCTTAGAAGGATGAGGGGGAGCAAAGAAGGAGGGCAAGTGATGGACTGACCCAGATGGAAAGGGGTCACATCCTTTGGTAAAAATGATGCTCGGGTGCGAAGCATCACCTTGTTCGCAAAGGACATAAGATAAGGAGACAAGCAAGATAATGCCTGCAGTTAACTTACCCTCCGGGCCGATGTAATTGCCACCAAGAAGGCTGTTTTGATGGACAACATTTGGAGGGGATAATTATGTAAAGGCTGAAAGGGAGCGCACATCAGATAGGTGTGGACCAAATTAAGGTCCCACTACCACATAACAAAGGGCGTAGGTGGTGACAGGTGAGCCAGCCCTTTCAGAAATCTATGTATAATGGGAGATTTGAAGAGAGAGGGTTGGTCTGGAAGCCGCAAAAAAGCAGACAGAGCAGAAAGGTAACCCTTGAAAGTTTACAAGGCAGAGCCCCTGCTGGGCAAGGATAAGAAATGTCTTTCAGAAATAGGTTAAACAGGTGACTCCTGACCCCGCACAAGTTCAGCAGCCTTTCAGAGTATCTTCACTAGCCGACAAGTCACATGCTGAAGATCAGCAAAAGAATAACTTATATTCTGCTGTACAGGACTCAGCAATTTAGATTTTTTTTTTAACCTGCCCCGGACGGTCCCAAACTATTTAGCCACCTGTTGAAAGTATAACAAAATTAAAATACACTGGGTTCAGCAGTAATAAAGCCACCTTCTCTGGTTAGAATCTGGCATCTTCCACCTTCCACCAGTGCATTGACAAGTTTCTATTGATAATTTATTTTATGTAATTCAGACATTTTCAGGTTGTATTACCACCCCTTGGGTCTGAGTATCTTGTTGAGCCCTCCGTGACCAACTTCCAGACTACTTTGTTGTCTTTGTCTTTCAAAGTCTGATTATATTCCATCATATTTTTTGCTGAGTGTTTCTTTCTTTTTGTGTCTTACTACTTCTCGTCTAATGGATGTGACCTGAAGGTCTCGGCCTTGCATGCTGTTCTCCTTTAGGTATCTTTCAAATTTTCATTCTGTATTGACCCAGATAGAGTTGTTGTGGGCTGCTGATCCTCTGCTTTGTTCGCAACAGCTGAACGCATTTGGTCTTACTGGGGTGGTTGGTCCTAGTCCTTCCCTAGTCGTTCCTGCTGGAGTAGTGTCTCCCATTGTTGGTCTGTCGACACTCCTTAGATGGCTAATACCAGGCCTTTTCTGGGTTAGAAGGTGGTAAGGCTCTTTGTCTTCTTATCCTTCTAGTCACTGTTGACTAGACCTACTCCCAGTCAGTGTTTGCCAGCTCTGATCAAATGTACAGCTTCGAAAAGAAAAACTCAACTAGTAGTGCTCTTGCCTATGAACTTTCTGTCTGCATTTAGCAGCAGAGGGATGCTCCACGCGCGATCGCGCATGGAACATTGGTAGAACTGTGGACTATCACTGCCATCAGCTGTCTGATTCTGCTTAGTATGTAGGTTTGCTGCAATCTTAAATAAACCCAGCTACGTGTGAATTTGGTCAATACTGCTATGTATTATACAAACCAAAGGACATAAACCTAGTTTGACTTTTGTCGCTCGTGTATTTTAGACATTTTCCCCCAGAATTGTTACAGTCACAGCCCAGAATATGCCTCTTTGCGACCGTAGATAGCAACAAAAGAAACAGGTTGTCATTGGCAAATACTACTCATTCGGGCAATGTAATATAGAGACAAACAAGGGAACAGCTAGTAAACAATGTGGTGGAGAGAATGGAGTAAGACAAGCACATAGGCAGGTATTGGTGAGTAACGACTGCAGCGGAGGACGTTTTGCCCCAGGGGGTCAACAGGCAGTCTCTATCGTGGTCTCTCTGGCTTTGCTGGGTGGCGCAACTCCGAGTTACAGAGCTGCACTGCATTTTGACGAGACTTGGAGGCTCCTAGCTTGGGCTTCAGTTGGCGTATACAGAGAAGCCTTCAGTTTTAATAACGGAAGCTCTCACCTGTTGTTTCAAAGAAGAGTGGTATTGATTATTCATGAGAACGTACCCTCAGCTAAGTGCAGTTGATCATGGTTACACTTATCCAATAGAGGGTGATGCGGAAATGGTTTGCATCAGAGCCTTCATTAAGTACATTCCAAGCATCACTGACTATTCAGAGAGGGAATTGAATCCCATTCTAATCAGGCAGGATGGACGTGATCTTGTGTAACCTTGGAAACCTTGTAACCTTGAAAGCGACTGTTAATGCACTAGTTAAGAGCGATTCAGAGAATAGAGGAAGAAAAAACCAACATACAAGAGTCAGACAAGAATGGACCAACCAGGGGATTCAGAGGAGCTGAGAGAACCACATGCACGACTACTGCATTGGTGTTCGTCGAGGAGGGCCTGGATCGGCTGAGCACACCAGGATCCAAGGGTGCTGCATAGAGCTGCGTTTGAGAAGAGGAGTTTGGCAAAGGGAAGGAGACATGAGCTCAGATACAAAGGGTGTTGGAGGCTGCAGAGCACAGTTTATCACAACAGCAACTTTGTAAGAAACAAACAGGTAACCAACCTACCTGCAAACGTTACAGTGGATTTCCGACAGAAAACGATGCAGCATTTACCTCCCTTCAGTAACATTCTTTCTGGTGGATGCTCCATCTAATGGCAGATTACTCACCTTTAGAATATCCCAAAGCGTCAGACTGGAAGGAGAACGTCAACAGTAGAGCTCCCACGCGCCAGCAGTTGATGTTGTGCAATGCTGCACTGCAGCCTAACGCCATGGAAATGATGTCGCGGATTCACATATAAACGCCACTCCTACATGCAGACATCAGTTTCTCATGGCTGCCTTTCCACGCCTTCGGATGCAGAGTGAAGAACAATTATTGTTAACAGTGTGTTTATGTGTACTTAAGGACCTTTTTAGAAGCTGAAGAGATGCCTTCACAGAACAGGGAGGTGGGAGGGGAGTGAGGATCCTTCGGTCAGAGTATTCCCCAGAAAGAGCACTTACTGTTATTCTGATGGATATTTTTAATCACAGATTCCTCACCTTTGGAATAGATATCAAAGCAGCACCTTCCAAAGGGGGAGGATCTCAGATGTGGACTCTGACCAAGCGAGCGGTCTGCAGCAGTGCAAGATTCACACACTCCTGACTCATGCACCACAAGAGAGCACTGCAGGCTTGTCTCACACAATGGCGCATGACATGGGCAGCAGTAGTGGAAGCTCCTCACAGGACATCTACCGGGCCCCAAAGACGAAGCAGTGTAATCGACCCGCAAACCCCTCTGGATGCCTTCCACATAATTTCAACGACTATGAAGAGCAGACTGACTAACCCTCTGGAACCTCGGCTCAAATGTGGGTGATATAAGGGTTCCCCAAGGGTTGACTGATGCCAAGTAGTAATAATTATACTTCACAATAGTGCATGTGTCATTTTTGGGGCACCATAATAGCCAAACGTATGCTATGCTCCAAGTTCTATATTTTGCATGTGGTTTGTTGTAAAGTGCATTATACTAATTTGTTTGAAACACATGAACCAAAGCGAAGACAGTTTTGAAAGTGCAGGCAGTGATAAACAATCCCTATATGCACTGGTTGGGTGTAGGCATTTGTATTAAGTTTCCATTAATGCACCCTGAGGTAGTTCATGGAAAATGCTTACAAAATCCTATTTAAAGGCATTGTCTTTGGGATGGAAAATCAAGCCTAACGTTTTTGACTTTATTTCCAGTGCGAATTGCTGAGAAGAAAAGGAATCGACACCTCCTGGCCTATCCAGTTTATCACCACATGCACTCTTGTCTCCGTTTCTGAATTTAGGTTTATAACAAATTCGAATAATTGTATTGCTGTAAAGATTATTGCAAAAGCAATGTGTTTCAATTCACCAAAAATGCACAATTGTGAGGCGGAAATCCCACATGGCCTTGTTAATTTCATAGAAAACATTTATTTGACAATTCCCCATTTTACGGCAAGGACACCAGCAGTGCGAACAGGATCCACCCCCTTCTCTCTCTCTCATGGTGCAACAGTGCAAGTTTGCTTTAAACACTGAAATTGTACAATTATGATGGAGTAAGCAGTGCAAGCGTCCATCTAAACCACAATCAGGGCTGGGGAAATAAGAGCAGGCAAAGGGTCAAAGGCAGGCATATTGAGAAAAGAGGTTGGAGGTAGACCAGCATAGAAGAGGACCATATGCATGGGGGGTTGAGGCACGAGGGACCAGAGAGAAAAGGGATCCACAGGCAGACTGGCTAGTCTTCCGAGCTCAGCGAGATTAGGAAGGAGAATGGATGGATTGGGTCGGAGTACCAAAGCCGGAGTGCAGCGCATAGAAGCTGGAGACAGGTAAGCCATCAGAGTACTGGCTTCCTTATTTACATCAGTGCAAATGGAGAGCAAACGTGATTAGAGCTGGAGACTGGGGTTAGAAATGGCTACGCTTCCCCATAATCCAAATCGGGTACACTGCTTAAAGTTAAAAACACACCACACACACCACACACACACACCACACACACGCACAGTTTTGTGCACACACCGACACTGTAGTCCATGACACCTAAGGGTACTTACTACCTTGTGTGGGTGTGCTTGTTGTGAAAGGACGCTCGCCATCACTCACAGTGGAGGGGTCCAATTGCTGAACTTCGCTGACCCAATACCCAAGGCTCTTTGCTGTACTGGGCTGATGAAAAATGGGAATGCCAATAACAGACCAATGGAGGAAGAGGTGCTTCTAGTATATTATAAATGCAATTTTTGGAAAACTCAAAATGACTTGGCTAATGCAAGACCTAAATAAAATGTAGTGAAACGTGAGTATCACTAAATGTTTCTCAGCTCCCTCACATTTAAGATAACATTTGTATTTGAAAATGAGACACAGCAAAGCAAATTGATTGAGTAGGCCAGCAGCATACTTGTATTTTTCAGTTGGCTTTGAGTGACCAAGTAGTTTTTTAAAAGCCAAAGAAATGTGTCAACAATCAATCAATCAATCATTTGTAAAGCGAATTACATACCCTCAAGGGTCTCAAGGCGCTCCGGGGGGGGGGGGGGGGGGGGGGAACCCTACTGATCAAACAGCCAGGTCTTGAGTATCCTCCTGAAGGTCAGCAGGTCTTGGGTCTGTCGTAGGCTCAGTGGGAGGGTGTTCCATGTCTTGGTGGCGAGGTGAGAAGAATCTCCCACCGGTGGTTGTTCTTCGGATGCGCGGGACGGTGGCGAGTGAGAGGTCGGCGGAGCAAACCCAACACGGTGACCCAGACAGAAGGTCAGACATTTTATCATTCCAAATTAGATGTTAGCCATCTGGAGACTAATTACTGTACAATGTACAGAAAAAGAGTCAAAACCTAGAAAGAAAATGCACGAACGACCAGGAACGAGCTTGAAATAAAGGAGCATCTCACTAAGGGCCCCAGGAACAGCTCCTGTGAAGAAAGTGTGATGAAGAAGCACCATCACAGTAAAGGATCAAGACCCGGATCCACTTGGCTGCAACCCGCTACTCCTGAAACACAATCTACTGTCTTCAGAAACAAACTTTTTTTGTGACTGGAAATAGGCCTTTGAGCATGCAAAAAGGAGCAATACATAGACTGCTCCGTGGTCACCTGTTCATCTTCAAAATGAAATCTTTGCCAAGACTTCGCATTTCAATAGGAAGTACACTCCGAGGCCTAATGCACGTTCGAGTCAACCAAAGCACGCCAAAAACACAAAAAGACTCATGATTTAACACCAAAAAACAGACTTTAAAAAAACAAAACATTAAATGCGTTGGATAAAAGTACGCACTCAAAAAGTTGCAACATCGAACACATGGTCTCCCACCAATTGCCTCAAATCTTTTCATACTTCCTAATCTTGCTTGTAGAATTTGGGAGATAAGAGATTCAGGACTAATTGGGCAGTGCAGGGACCAGTTTCCACTGGCAAAAATATCTTGTGTTTGAAAAGCTGAGCTTTAAGTGTTTGTGTTACATCACCAAAGGCAGGAGAATAGGATGCACAAGTGTAGGTCAAAAGGATCTTCTGGTTTGAGGATTACTTGGTAGCAGGAGCTTGAATTATTTAATGATGTCTGGAAAAAGGATAATGTTACTTACCCAGTAAGGATCTGTTCTTGGCATATAGAGTTGTAGATTCACATGCTTTGCATACTCCTGCCATCTAGTGTTGAGTCCGGATGTTTGCAAGTTGTTTTTCTTCGAAGAAGTCTTTCCAGTCACGAGGTAGGTGACTCCTCCTTTCGGTGATTGTGCCCATGGGCATCGACTCCATTGTTAGATTGTTTCCCCGCAGCAGGAGAATGGAGTTAGTGAGTGTAGAATAGAACTGTCCATGTGTATGAATGTAAATGGAGAAATGCAACAACCACAGGAGACCGGGGAGGCGGTGGGGCATGTGAATCTACAGCTCTACATGCCAAGAACAGATGCTTACTGGGTAAGTAACATTTTCTATTCGAGGCATGTGAGCTGTAGATCACATGCTTTGCATAGACTATATAGCAGTATACTCCCAAATCAGTGGCTAACCTGCAGTGGTTGTAGTTGTTTGAAATAGTGTTTTACGTACTGCTTGACCTAAGTACTGCTTGTTGTCTCGCAAACACATCTACATAATAGTGTTTGGTGAATGTGTGCGGTGTAGACCATGTTGCTGCCTTACACGTCAGCCAGGGGAATATTTCCTAAGAAAGCCATAGTAGCCCCTATTTTGCGAGTGGAATGTGCTCTAGGGGGTATTATTAGAGTTTGTTTTTCTTTAGCATAATGTATTTGGATACATTTTACAATCCATCTTGCAATACTGGACTTAGATATGGGATTACCTATGTGTGATGGAGAAAAAGCAACAGAGTTGCTCTGGTTTTCGAAATTAGTTCGTTCTTTCAACATAATATAGTATAGCTCGTCTAACATCAAGTGTGTGTGTAAAGCTCGCTCTGCTACAGAATCAGGTTGAGGAAAGAACACAGGTAACTCAACTAATTGATATGAAAGGCTGAAACTACTTTAGGCGAAAAATTTGGATTGGTCCAAGAACCATCCTATCCTTATGAAGTTGAAAGAAAGAGGCTTTTGTATAGTTAATGCCTGAAGTTGACCAACTCTCCTTGCTATGAGGAAAGCAAACTTCCATGAGAGGAATTGTAATGACATTTGTACATTGGTTCAAAAGGTGGACCCATTAGCCATCGAAGGGCTAGGTTTAGTTTCCACTCTGACGCAGAGGAAACTCTTGGTGGTATCACCCTTTTCAACACTTCCATGTAGGCTTTGATCACTCGTACTCTGAATAGAGAAGTGTTGCCTATTTTGCACGTATGCAGCTACTGCTGCTAGTTGTAACTGACTGGATGTGTAAGCCAATCCAGATTGCTGTAAATGCAACAGGTAACAAATATTGTTTTGTAAAGAGGGATCAAGTGGATTGATGATGCTATTGTTACAATAGATAACAAACCGTTTCCATTTTGCTGCATAACATGCTCTAGTGGTAGGCTTTCTAGTCTCCTTGAGAATATTCATACAGTCTGGTGGTAGTTGTAAATAACCAAACTCTATGACTTTAGGAGCCATATTGCTAGGTTGTGTTCTCTGGTATTTGGATGTCTGATTTCTCCATGGCTCTAAGTGAGGAGACTGGGTGTGAGATGTAGCTTTTGATGTGGCACCACTGACCGTTCTAACAGGGTGGTGTACCACGGTTGACGAGCCCATGTGGAGGATACTAAGATCAATGTGAGGGATGTTTGTTTGAGTTTCCTAACTAGTAATGGAATTAGTGAGGGAGGCAGAAAAGCGTAGGCAAATATCCTTGACCAATTCATCCATAGACCATTGCCTTGGGATAGACGGTGTGGGAACATGGATGCAAAGTTTGGGCATTTTGCGTTGTGTACTGTAGCAAACAGATCCATCCGCGGAAATCCCCATTGTTGAAAGTACGGAAGAAGAACTTGGGAATTAAGTTCCCACTCGTGAACTTGTTGCCCGAGTCTGCTGAGCAGGCCGTCGATTTGATTGTCTACTCCTGGACGGTGTTCTGCTAGGAGATACATGTTGTGATACAGGCGCGACAGCTGGAGGGAGTGTGTGCCTCCCTGTTTCTGCAGATAATACATCGCTGTCATGTTGTATGTGTGGACTAAGACAGTTTTACCTAGAAGGTGAGTGTAGGAAGCTTTGATTGCTAGGAACACGGCTTGAACTAAATCTTGTGATTTGGCCTTATGTACATCTGGGAGAAACTGTAGAAGTTGTTATATTTCGTCCCAGTGGGCTCTATCATATCTTGCAGGAAGACCTTGGGTGTTAGCAATACGCCAATGATTAGCTGCTTGCCAGTAGCATCAGTCGGTTTTGATTCCTTATCTGTGGGAGGAGCTTCCCCAGACGCTTGAGAATTAGATCACTTTCGAGCATTGGATACCACTACAGATTCCAGTGGAAACTGACCATTAATAAAAGTAGGGTCTGTTGGGGAATGTTTGTATTTTCTATCCACTAGAAGGACCCTTGCACTTACAGGATCTTTAAAGATGTTGTCTGTGTGCCATAACAAACCTTTGAGCATAGGCAGTGTCTGACTGGATTCATGTGTTGCTAGAGTTTCAAATAGAAAATCCTCCTCAAAGGACTCTTTATGGAGCTCTACCCCATGGTAGTGTGCTGCTCTAGCAAAGGGCACCAGATATGACAGATTGTCATCAGGTGGAGATGGTCTGGTAGGGTAAGGATTTGCGTCTTTATCCTGGGAAGGATCAATGGTATAATCCTTCCAAGGATCTATTGATGACTGTGTGTTATCATCAGTGTTACCTACATCAGGGTGAGGGAGAGGAGACTGACTAGGTGTAATGTGTAATTGTGGTGGAGAGGGAGGAGATGGTAGTGTGTGGAATGGACTAGTTCCCACATGTTTCTACTTCAATGGAATTGTAGAGCTGTTGTCACCCGGAAGCTTGTGTTTGGATGGCGGTTTAGCGTGAATATGCCCAGTATCCAGACTACTATAGAGTTTTTTATGTTTCGGATCCAAATTAGGTGGTACAATGTCCATGCTTGGATATGGTTGCGGTACTGGCAGCTGTTTAATTTTCAGTGCCGAGCTGGAATTTCCTTTCGGCACTGAGGAATGCTTCTTTGGTTTCGGTGTCTAACGTTTTGGCTCCAAGACCATTTTATGCTTACAGCCCAAAGGTTTCGGCTCGGAAGTGGGTTTTGCCGACTCAGTCCAGAGCCGGAAGGCTTGCAAGAGTGTTTGGTGCCGAGCCAGGAGGTGGAGCGTTAGAAACCTCTTCTGGGTGCGGACCTTCGCATGAAGGCAGAGGTGGTACCGAAGCCTTAGATTTTGTAGGGACGGTGGAAGGGGACTTCTGTACTAATGTCCCCTTGTCCCTGCGGCACATCGTCGTCTTCAAGGACGATCTGCAACTCTGCCTCTGAGTCTGATGCCACTGAAGCCTGTTCTTCTTCGGCTGCTGAGACTTCCTCTTGTTCGAAGTCTTCGCCGAAGAGATCCGGTGTCTCGTCTAACTGCTGCTGCTGCACCTCTCGATGTTGAGCCTGACGATCATCGAGAGTTTTCTTCGAACTGAAGGATCGACATGTGTCACAGTCTTGTTCTTTGTGCTCAGGGGATGTAGCTCCGTAGGCAGATACTTCGTGTGGCACAGGGGGCAGAATTCGAACTGAGGCAGTTTCATCCACAAGGTGCCGGACCAACGCGGATAGGTCAGAAGGCCGCCCGAGAAAACAGCAATCTGAATGGATATTTCATGATGGTCGAAGCAAACCTCGGGGAAAAGGAAACGCGTTCGAAAACAATACCATCGAGGGTAGAGTGGATTGCGCACCGAGGGGAACCCGAGGACGGACTCCGAAACAGAGCGTAGCAATACACATCCGAACATGATGGCGGAAAAAAACAATCTAACAATGGAGTTGATGCCCATGCGCACTGTCACCTAAAGGAGGAGTCACCTTACCTCGTGACTAGAAAGACTTCTTTGAAGAAAAACAACTTGCAAACATCCGGACCCAACACTAGATGGTAGGAATATGCAAAGCATGTGATCTACAGCTCACATGCCTCGAGCAGTTAGTTACTTTCAGTAATATCTGGGGGAAGGTTTATCTTCCCCCATATACCTAAAACAGTATGGACAACCCAAGGAGCCGGACTGGATCTGTAAAGCTTTTACATTAGCATCAGCTTTCCAACTACGTTAAATCAGATTGCATGGGGGGCGTGGCCAAGATGGCGGAGAGCTAGGACGCGTCTTTCTGAGCTCCTGCTCTCCGTCTGCCAACTTAGCTTCAACCAGCACTTCCCGGAGCCCCAGAGTGTCCCTGAAGCTTGTTGAGCGTGTCTGGATCCCTCCGGTGCCACATTGCGGTGACAGGCTGGTCCGGGAGGTGAGTGCTGGCACCGGATGGTAAGAGGCCTGACACCCCGGTGACACGCCGCAGCCGCGGCCTCAATTCAGGGGCAGCCCCACCGGAGGCTGTCGAGGCACGCATCATCAGCGGAGGCCTGCGGGGCGTGCTCCGTGGCGCAAGCTGCCGGCAGCAGAGGAAGGTGCCAGGCTTAGACCCTTGATCGGCGGTGGCCCGGATCCTGGGCAGCGAGAGGCGGTGGGAAGCAACGCAGCGAGGTGGGACGAGACCCGCAAAATCGCAGCGCGGGGGACGCTCTTGCCCCCAGCCGCAGACATGGACCTCAGGGAGGAGTTGGCTGCAGCGCGCCACTCTTGAGCCAGGTTGCTGGGTCGGGAGTGACTAACTACCGAAGGGGAGGTGGCGGCCCCAAAGAGGTAACGAGAACCAGCAGCGCGAGACACGGCGGCCCTTGAGCGGTTGATCCCGGAGACACAGGTAGCTCTGCGGGGGGAGCTGGAGTGTGGTGCCGCAATGGTGGAGAATGGCCCCCCTGCGATCCCCACCCCGCTGGCTATCGCATGGCTGGTGCGGCAGGCGGCCACCATCTTGAGGCGCACAGACCAGCACCATAGGCCCGCAGAGGAGGCGTGCAAAGATAGAAGTGCTGTGGAGCAGCCGGGACTAGCGGCAGATTGAACTGTGACACAGCGGGGTCCAGATTAGCAGGCGGAGCCCCTCCCCTTCTGCGGACTGGTTGGAGTGGTGCCCTACAATTTGTAGCAGAGTGCGACGACCGAGCTGTGTCCAGGTAGCAGTCAGACACGTTGGTCTGCTTGGAACGGGGGGCCTAGGAGCTGTACCTGATCCTATTCGCTATTGGGAGTCCCCTCGTGACCTGGGACTGAGATGGGAAGAGGCAGACATTGGTGATTGGCGGCAATTAGGCGCTGGGCATGGAAGGTGGTGTACCTCATCAGACGGCCTCCTGCTAACAGCCCGGAGCGGTGACAAAGCCTTTTGGAGAGTGAGACGAGACATATTGGCGGGCCCCAGCTGCCGGGACAACCGTGCCCTGCAAGTGCGGGGGGCAGGCTTTGCCACATCGGCGCGGCACGGAGCGCTGGTCGGAGATCCCCGCACGCTGCTGCACTGCTGAGCATGTCATCATCTAGATCACGGAAAACGAAGGCTCAAACAGACATCTTTGGCAGAGCGCTCCCTGGTACGACGGCGATCGCGCCTAAGATTGGGTCCCCGCAAACAGTCCCAGATGCGAGCAGTGAGCCCATCACTAAAGCTTTTATGGAGTCCCTCTTGAACACCCTCCGGGCAGACATCCAGACTGTCAAAACGGAATTAACGACCGAGCTCAAGGAGATGCGCAGAGATGTTGACAGCGTGGGGAAAAGAGTAGCCACGCTGGAGGAACGGTGCGATGCGACCACGACCAACGTCAACATGTTGCAACAAGAGATCCTCTGTCTCCAGGATCAGAATCTGGACACTCAGGTACACCTTGAGGACCTTGAGAACAGGTTTCGGAGACACATTAGAATTCGAGTAGTTAAACCTACGGAGGACAATGCAGACCTCTTTGCGTTCACGGAGGGCCTCTTTCGCCAAATCCTGGCGGCCCCAGAGGACATGGTTATTGTGCTGGACAGGGCGCACGCATTGCCCCCCCACGTGTTCCTAACGCCCCTCCGGTGGACATTTTGGTGTGCCTGCAGGATTTCAAGCTCAAAGAGACTATCCTCTCCAAAGCGAGGTCCCTCCATCCTGTCGCATACAAGGGGCACAACCCGGTTCTCTATCAAGACCTGGCTCTGATTACTTTACAGCGCCGGCGACAATTCCGCCCTGTGACGGAACATCTAAGACAGCAGGGCATCCAATACTCCTGGGGACACCCATTTAGACTCATATTTCGCCTCAATGACAAGCTGCACCAGATGCACTCCCATGTTGACTCCTGTCGCCTAATGGGACTGACACTTCCAGGTGAGGACGACGACACCCAGAGCAGCTTCTCGGGGCCCGAGGTCACACCCTCAGGGTGGTCAACGCCAGAGACGTCGCAGACGGTTTCGGAAGCCAGACAAAGCGGACATTGCCAAGAATCAGCGAGATTCCCTGGCTTTGGCTACGGAGGCCCTGGCGGGGGAGGAACAGACGGCTGGTGGTTGAAGGGTCACTCAGTGGACTCGGCTCTGGCCTTTCGAACAGGGGCGGATGGCGGGAGGAGCCATAATCCCCTCTGTCGGTCGCAACTCGAGCCTACAATGACGACCTTCTGGCCTATCTGGGATGGCGGACAATTTTCCTGGACATACCCTTTTCTCCTGTTTCCCCCTCACTTGTTGTTGTTTGTACTCTCATTGGGTCTATCCCTCCTTTGGGGCTTTGGTCAGGGGTATGGGTTCCCTCGTCCACATTTTTCTTTAGTTTCTGGTTCTGTCTTTTCTTGGCACCGAGGTACTCCAGGCACACAGCTGACATTCATCCACCCTATTAGGTTCCACTCTACTCAGCGCTCCCTTCACCACACCACTTTGGGATGACACAAGCCCCACTTACTATCCTTACGCTCAATGTTCGGGGCCTAAACAACCCAATTAAGCGACGGTCGGTCCTTAACTACCTCGAGCGTTCCAAAGCGGACATATGCCTGTTACAAGAGACGCATCTCCTTTCTAAAGACCATCACAGGCTGAAATCCCGAGCTTTCCCGATACAATTTTTCTCCTCCTCTAATACCTCCAAAACAGCAGGTGTGGCCATACTGGTCTCCCCTCTTCCAGGGCAGGGTCCTTCAGAAGGAAGCCGAGATAAGGGGCCGTCTACTTACATATCAATTCTCCCTGGGCGGGATGACATTCGTTGGGGGGTCTATCTATGCAAACAATGATGGGCAGCTCAAGTTCCTCCTTCAGGCTCTCAGTGAGGCAGATGCCACGACAGACCGCCACTTGTTATTGGGGGGGGAGGGAACCTCAATATTGTCTTTGATAATGCCCTAGACCGATCCGGTCAAAGAACCCACAAGGCAGGGGTACTCACCATCTAGGGGCAGACCCGCCTTCGAGAGCTGGGGTTAACCGATCTTTGGCGCCACCTACATCCCCACACTCGTAGCTATACATTCTACTCCGGGGCACCCAAAACGTATGCCCGACTAGACTATTTCCTTTGCTCTTCCTCACTTAGGGCTCATGTCTCAGACACTGATATCCTCACAGCTTCTCTCTCGGATCACTCCCCAGTTCTGGCTTCCTTCCTGCTGCCAGCTTCGACCCGTCCTCAGCGACACAGGCGCCTGCGAGATACACTGCTACATCACACCCCTGTGGTGGAACAAGTCAGAAGGCCATCTCAGACTTTTTAGAGCGCAGCGCCAACACTGACCCTACACCAGCCACACAGTGGGGAGCACTGAAAGCAGTTTTGCGAGGGGTATTTTTAGCTATATCGGCTGCTGATAATGCGGAGAGGGAGCACAAATGCGCTGAACTCATGAAAAGAGTTTCTGAATTGGAACAGATGCACCAGCGCACTGGGGCTTCTCGAGCCTGGCGTCAATTATGCACGGAACGTAAACACTTGGCTGCTCTAGACCAGGACAAGGCCGAATACGCTGCCCTCAGACTTCGCCATTCCTACTATGTGGGAAGGGACAGATGTGGTCGCCAATTAGCAAATAAAGTGAGAGTGGTTAGGCAGCGACAAGGGATCCAAGCGATCCGGTCATCGGGGGGAGAGTTAACAACCAAGGATGCAACCATAGCAGAGACGTTTCGGGGTTACTACGCAGGTCTCTATGCTGGGGATACTTTAGATAATCAGGATAGCGCCGAATACATAGCTCAGGCTCACATGCCCTTTCTGACGCAGTCCCAAGCTGAGCACCTGGAAAGGGGGATTCAGAAGGAAGACGTTATCTCTGCAATCTCCAGGCTTAAAACTAGGCAAATCACAAGGTCCTGCCTTTTTATAAGACCTTTTGTGTTCAATTAGCGCCGATCCTGGCGACCCTGTACAACACCTTTGACCGGGAGGGAGTCATTCCCAGGGACATGCTTGAGGCGGCAATAGTGGTCATCCCCAAACCAAGGAAGGATGTAACGACATGTGGGGCATACCGGCCCATTTCTTTTTTAAATATAGATCTTAAGTTATACACTAGAATTATAGCGTCCCGCCTCGCTCCGTACATGACCCAGCTGGTCGACCGTGACCAAGCAGGTTTTATCCCGCAAAGGCAGACCAGTGACAACACCAAACGCATCCTTCACCTGATTGAGCAGGTGTCTCGCACTCAGAGGGAATGTATGCTTCTGACAATTGATGCCAAAAAGGCTTTGGATAGGGTGCACTGGCCTTATCTGGAAATGGTCTTGTTGGCAGCCGGCTTGTGGAAGAAACTGCAGACTAGGATCTTGAACTGCTACCGCTCCCCCTGGGCAACGGTTCGTGTGAATGGCCACACATCCTCTTGGTTCACCATAAGGAGGGGCACTAGGCAGGGGTGTCACCCCTCCTCTTCGCACTATATATGGAGCCACTGGCACTTAGAATTCGGAAACATCCCCTAGTCACAGGTATGAAGTTTGGGGGTGATACCCATACTAATAGCCTGTATGCAGACGATATACTCCTCTCCCTTTCCAACCCGATGCGGCTATGTGCGCCCTCTGTTGAATTATCCCTGTTGCTGACTACTCTCACTCATTTACAGGAGGAACACCAGGTGGTATGGACTTTGACAGCGGTCTTGTATCTGGGGATTCAATTGGGCCCTACCATCCCCGTCACGGCTGAAATGAATTACTCTAACCTATGCAAACGAATTTGCACGGTTCTCAATAGCTGGCAGCACTGCACTCTGTCCTGGCTGGGCCGAATCGCAGCTGTAAAGATGACTGTCCTTCCCCAAATTTTGTACCTTTTTCAGACTCTCCCTATCCGGCCCCCACAGGGTTGGATCCAGAGAACGCAGGCAGACCTATCGCGCTGTATATGGCACGGTCGTAAGCCACGTTTCCACCATCAAGTGGCGGTACAGCCGCCAGAGAGGGGAGGGGTGGGAATTCCTGACATTCAGCTTCATTTCCATGCGTCCCAACTTAGATACCTAGTGGAGTGGCAGCGCCTTGAATCCGCCAAACATTGGCTGTTCCAGGATCAGGCGATAGCAGGTAGGCCTCTCCAAGGGGTGCCCTTTTTAAATAGACAACACAGACCTCCGAACCTATACGCTTCTTATATCACGAGCACTATTTTGGACTCCTGGGACCGCACAAACTTTTCCAAACAACTCACCACCTTCCCGTCACCCCTTACCCCGTTGTTTGACAACCCTGAGTTCCACCCTGGCATGGCGGCCTCTGCCTTTAGCACGTGACGCTCCTCCCCTTGTAGATCGTTGGGTCATCTTTTTTACCTGGAGGGCATCATCCCCTTTCCACAGTTGAGAGCATTATGGCCTCTCAGAGCAGGAGTGTCTGCCTTATCTACAGGTTGGACATTGGGCGTTTCAACCCACAATCCGACCAAACGCGCAGCGTCTGTTGACCGCATATGAGAAGTGGTTAATAACACGCACCTCAGACAAGAAGCTAATTTCTGATATTTACAAGATGCTGCTGACTACCACCACGCACACATACATCGCAAGCCGTGTCAGATGGGAAAGGGATCTGGGAAGAACCTTGAGCCACAAAGAATGGGAGGGAGTTTATCATAGGGCTAGACACTCAGCGTACCATATGGGTCTCACTGAGACGCTTACTAAGGTCGCCACATACTGGTACTACACCCCTGAGCGCATTCACCAATTCGACAAACGCAGAAGCGACCACTGTTGGAGGGGGTGCGGGGAGGTGGGCACACTAGAACACATTCTCTGGAGCTGCCAGGTCATACAAGCCTATTGGAATCAAATCCTAGATGAGGTGGATGCACACCTCGACACGCAGATTCCACATTTTCCATCATATGTCCTACTGGGCCTCCCCAATCCACTGGCATACCCCCTTAAATCACGTAGAGGCCGCCTGATCGCTATTGCTCTGGGAGCAGCGACCTAGAATATCCTGGCCCACTGGCACTCCACTCAACCCCCAGATACATACCGGATGGCTCCACAGACTATGGTTGGTGCTGGGCATCGAGAAGCTTACACTGACAACGGTGGGTAGGGGGTCTGAATTTCCAGAGCTCTGGCAACCTTTTCTCACACTGTTAACGGCAGAACCCCGGGAGTTGACATGTCCCAGGTATCTACTTCTCCTTCGTCTCCCGGACACGCCAATTCCAGATGCTACACCCCGAAAGCCACGCCAAACAAGGCGTTGAGAGCAGTACTCTGGCATCTGAGTTTTCCCCTTTTAATTTATGGTGGACGAGGGGGAGGTGGGTCGGTGGGAGGTGAGTCGGGGGAAGAGCGGGGGGGGGTTTCTTACCTTCGGCGGTTCTGGACCGTCTACTATTTGAAGGCTCGCTCCTAGCTATTTGCCTTTGGTAATACAATTCATTGCGCCCTGTTGGGCTTATATGTACTATTAACGGAGCAGAGTGCCTAGGTTGCCTTTTTCTGCTTGTTGAAACTAATAAAAAGATTCAAACCATAAATCAGATTGCACAATTTCAAATTGGCTTTAATTGTCCAAGATGCTATCACATTGGCTGTATGTGGCGCACTAGGGTATGTTCCTTACATTTTTCTGAATACAACTGAGGCACGTAGAGAAGATCTGATTAGAGATTAACAGCAGAACAACAGAGAAAAACCTTGGAATTTAATTATCATCAGCACTATATCAAAATGGGTGGAGAAAGATGGGAGAGGAATCTGCAGGACCATGCTGTATCTGTGATAAATTGCACCCCTGTTGGCATGGTCCCCTGCCTGCTTCTTTTGAAAGGCTGTTGGAATTCTGAAACATTGAGAAAATAATATTCAAGTACTTACTGCATGTGTTTCCAAAGAGAGACTGAAAGTCATACGAGTGCAAGTATATTCCCTGTATTTGGTTGATCTTAAGTGAGAGTTGGGGAGGCAGAGTTGTGTCTGATGTTTGAGATTCAGAGACAAGCTAGGAATGAGCACGTGGGTGGAGGCTTGAACAGCCTGGCATCTGCTTGTAGCTTAGAATGGTTAATCATACTTGACTGAAAAGAAAAAATGTATAGTGTAGAGCTGGATTTCTAAAGAGCTCCGGTACATAGAAGATGAAACCAAGCGTCACTGGTTAGCCACTGGAGGGAATACATTCAAGTGGCATCTCCTAGGGGTATACATTTTGATAAGCTTTGAACTAACCATTTACTTAGTACAGTAGTAGCTGAAAGAAAGTAAGGAGTGGAAGATCCAAGTAGGGGCATATCCCCATCTCTGCTAGGTTTTACTATATCTGATTGTGTTGAAATCGAAGTTTTGAATAACACTGCCAAATTCATGTTATGAAGGCAGCTGTTCTGTTGACTGCAGGGCAAAGACTGGGCACAGATCTCAACCAGAAGGAAGCAGTTGAAGTTTGTGTGATAAATATGGCCTACTGAGCCATGACCTGTGTGGACTCTCAAAAGACTGACACAGTTGGCAGTCTGAAAACATCAGGAAGACAGCTATATCATGAATGCCTGTGACGCTAATCCTTAAAGCAGAGGAGAGACTGCTGAACAGTAGCAAAGGGTTGCGACCACCCCCATCAAGAATTGCATGTTTAGAAAGATAAGCGTGTGCAGATCTACTGGTACTTCCCAGGGATGTGACAGATCACTGAAAAAACTTTCTTTGTGAAGTGGAACAGTTTACCAACTGTAACTGGTTTGCCACTTGTATGTCTACAGAGTATTTGATCTAACTTAGAAAAGAGGAACAAAACCCTTTGCCCATTTACTGTTTGTTGGTATCCGGAAGGAATACTCTTCAGTGGAAGAGAAGGACTCAGATATCGGAACCTGCAACTGGGAAGGTAAGACCAAGACACGGAAGGACCAGAAAAGACTGGCTGCAGTTAGGTCTCAAGCCTGAAACATAGATGGAACTCTGTAAAGTTTGGAAACTATGAACTGTGCCTGCCTGAACAAGGCAACATAATCCCACACTTTACCTTTAGTCTGACTGAAGGCAAGAGGCAGTCTGGAGCTGCTGTGCTACTGGAGAAGCAGAAAGCCTGTGATCACTCGTGAATAACTTGCAAGAACTTTTATTGACTGTTCATGTAGATTATAGAAGAAGAGTGGAATGGAACTATTACTCTGAAACTCTGTCTCCTAGGATGCTGATTCAGCTTTTGCCTCCGAAGTCCTATTTTAATAATAAAATATTTTTAGTTTTGATTAAATTGGTCTGGGGACTTTACAAAGTGTTTTTTTGGTTCAAGTGTTGTGTTGTATTTAAACTACTAATCTTTAAACCCTCAGCGCCGGAGATATTTTATAATGCTTGGGGCAATCCATCCATCCATCCATCCATCCATCACTCCCTCCCTCCCTCCCGAACTCTTTCCCTCCTTCCCTCCCTCTATATATCGATCTCTTGCATACACACAAAAGATATCCAGCAAAGGATGTGAAACCCTGCAGATCACTCATGGTTTTCCCAAAGAAACTAACTGCTGAAACAAAAAGAACATTTTAAATAGGTAGGAAAAATTATAAATAGGAGACAACATTTTCATCTGTAATTTATTTTTCAAAAGTAATACACTGTGCGTCCAACAAACCCTTATAGTCACCTGGAAACACCTAATACCCTGAGCCAAAATCTGAATGAATGAGAAGTTCACATCCTCTGCATTCCAGGATTAATGTGTAGGACGTGAACAGCTAGTCCTCTGCATTTAAGTTGTTAATATGCATTTTCTTAATTAGAGTTCCATCGCCTCTTAATCAGATTGTGCCCAGGATGGCTCCATAAAACTCAACCCCTGATTTGGCATATTTTTGCTGCTTGATGGAAAATCCCAGGGAACAAATTAGGGGGACCCACTCCTACCAGCCATTCAACAAAGTACTGAAAAACCTGGAATCTTGACCTCTTGAGTGAGACCGTCAGCACAGCTAGCTTTCTGGTGAAGAGTTGCGGAGCAGTCGTAAGACTAAGGAGCAGAAATGGGAATGGTAGTGCTGGAACTCTACTGTGACATGGAGGCAATGCCAATGAGCTAGGGGAATTTGCGGATGGAAATAGGCATCCTGGAAATCAAGGGACTTCTGCAAAGTCTAGGCTAGCTGACTTTGTTCTCTCAAACAACGAAATTCAACAGTCCAGAATAGGAATGAGGCATTTCTCTTGTTTGAGGTCCAGAGTTAAAGGGAATAAAATATTGTGGCCCTTTCCTTCACTGGTAGCAGTTCTTTGAACCCTACCCCAGTGCAACAGGGCGAGAACATCTGCCTCCAGAATTCAGGCATGTGCTGAAGCACTCTTCATTGTAGAAGGGGGAGTTCTGGGGCAATGGACAGAAATACAAGCGGCAACGTTTGCAGACCGGCTGGAGCAACCAGCGATCTCTCATAATGGAATCTCAATTGGACAGAAAATGAGACCCTTCCCCCTTTCCCAAAAGCTGAGGGTGGTGGAAGGATGAATCAAAGAAGTTTTGAAATGGCAGTGCCAGCTGAAGATTTGGGAGTGGCGATGAGTGAAATGGGCATACTGGTGTTGGCACCCCTTAAGTCACCTCTACTGTGAAACAAGTAGCAGATCGATTGCAAAATTTAAACCAGCCAGAAGGTTTGACACTGTTGGGACGGTTATATCCGGGACACACCTATAAAGGGACAATAATTTGGTGGAACTGCTTGGCTAGGAGGCTAATCCCAGTGAAAGTCTAATGAAACGATTTCTGAACCACTCAAGGGAATTGTCAGCTTTCTCACCAATGAAGGCCATGTCTGGATATCTCCAGATTAGACTATGGAGCACATCCAAGTAAGTCTGAAAAGATGAATCATCATAGCCATAGAATGGGCCTTCTCTATCAGACAGCTGAGCCTAGGTCACAAATGAGGATCTCAATTAGAGCTGTCAAGACAATCCCCCACTAGGTCCAATAATAGTTTCTTTATGTGATCTGAATGGCTTAAACCCATATTTACCATTCCCTACAAGACAGGGATATATTCTCCAAAGAAGCATGTGGCGCTCCCATTGCACAGGGCCAAACTGCCAGAGGCAAAGACTGTGCCCTACGGAATCACACT
This sequence comes from Lissotriton helveticus, assembly GCF_964261635.1. Taxonomy (NCBI): domain Eukaryota; kingdom Metazoa; phylum Chordata; class Amphibia; order Caudata; family Salamandridae; genus Lissotriton; species Lissotriton helveticus. Next base: position 90,944,760 of record NC_136064.1, on the reverse strand, counting down.
GTTTGCACTCACAGTCCAGTGGTGCACTAGGAATAGCATTGGTGTTAAATTTCGCATTAGATGTATGTACCCCCAAACTCTTTGGAGAAGGATGTGTCAATAAGAACTTCGGATCAGATTACATAGGCCTAGCGATATGTCTGTGGACTGTCAGGCCTCAAAAGAGTTTAATCTAAGCGCCAACATGGTTCCAAAGTAGAATTGGTTCAAGGGTCACCAAGTAGGATTGTTTGCTTTCTGCCAAAATTCTGAATTTAGGCACCTCAGATGGTAAGGGTAACAGAAGCACTTGTGCTGCGTTATGCAGTGGATGTGAATTAAAAGACCTCTTCCGAAGGAGGGACCAAAAGATATGGGAAACCACCTTTTGGAGATGTATCAAGACCATTTGAATTTTTAGATCTAAGAATAACCAAGAATCTGTGTCAATAAAATATTGTCAGCCTCTGAATAGCTTCCTGCATGCACCCAAAATTCAGCTTAAGAATGTCCAGGGTGTTTAAATCAGAGTTCAAGAGTTCCTCCATTCAAGCGTATCTCGGAATCCTTTTTAGGGCCTGGAAGGCACTAAAAAGAGCTGAGAGAGCTACTCTAGGAAAGGCATGGGAATTGGCATGGAGGACAGTGCCTTTGTAGGCAGTGGCTTCTCAGTGCAGAAACCGGAGACTGTGACGGCGCATAGTTGTGTGGTGTCTGAGTCAGAGCAACTGGCTTCTCTAGGCCTGCAGGATCTGGTCCACCTTTGGGGTCTTAACCAGGGGGATGAGGGACAGTACTGATTATGTCCAACACAGCCTGATGAAAGGCATCGGCTGCGAAGGACCAGCAGATAAAGGAAACCCCAGTTTAGGTTTCTACGACCTGGGATTTGTTCTGAAGAGTCTGGCTTTGTGGAATGGTGCCACCAAGTCTCAGAATGGACCCAGGAGCTGGACCACTTCCACAAGAAGAGGAAGAGAACTTTTTCTTTATTTGGAGTGTATGATTTTTGTGGTAGGAACATTTGGCAGAATGCTTCCTGTCAGAAGACTTACTTGAAGGATACGAGATGGACTGTTTTGGGGTCTCCTAAAGAGTTTGAGACAGAAACAGACTGGCTTCTGATGGCCATCAGGTTTTACATACCAAAGGATTGTGGTCATTCAAAAAGCAATCTTTCTACAGCAACTTGATTTGAACTCTAGGAACTAAGGGGACATCTGGCCTAACATGCTGTTGTAACAGATGTGAGGACATTTTTTTTAAACACAGAAGAGCTCTGGAACTGTATAAGTACAACAGGGAAAAAACAAAACTGATGCCAGTGTGACAGATGGTGCCAAATTTAGCCAATATCATCACTTCCTGTAAGGTCTGAGCCTCTGTGGAATCACATGGTACAATACAAAAGCACTGGAAAGCAATTTTGAGGCTGCCTGGCTCCAGTAAGGTACCTTGAGCTATTAATGAAGTGAGGAATCTGCGAGAAGAAGTATCCATCAAAGAAGTGATGTAATTGTGCTGTCTTGTAGGGTGCCTAAGTAAGCAAAGGGGGACAAGCAGAAAAACGGAGATCATTTGAGCCGCTTTTGACCCATGGCTGCTCAGTCTTTTTAGTAATAATAATAATCCACATTTGTAAAGCGCACAATCACCCGTAAGGGTCTCTAGGCGCTGGGGGCCGTCGGGAAGATTAAGCAAGCTATTGCCCAGAGTCACATGGTGCTGGGCTAACCTGCCGCCGGAGCCGGGGATCGAACCCTGATCCCAAGATTCCAGCGTCAGTCGCCCTGGCCGCGGCGCCACACCTCTCCCAAGGTGGAGTGATGTGCTGTAAAACGGCACTGGGCCTGTCCAGTGGCAGAATGACAACTTCATTCTGAGCAATAGATGATTTGACGACTTTCCCAGATGCCAATTACAGAAAAGTGCATGCTGCCATCAGGGTCCAATCCAATTTGGTAGTAGCAAAGAATGTTATTTTGTCTGGTGACCTGTAAGTGAAGGGCATGCACCTAATGAGAGGAACTAAGAAAGGTCTCTTTATGATCGGTCTGAAGTTTGTGGAGTCCGATGAATCAAACCTTGCATCCGGAGTGCATTTGGTATAGAAAGGCTTCAAATTGCTGGGAAACAAGCAGGAAAAGAGAGTCATGTATGATATCTTTGACCTGGAGTGCTGGTGTACCAGGGAGCACAATGTACATTAAGTGTGGGGAAGAAAAAGGACAGAGGTGATAGCAGGAGCAGGCAGAACACAAATCTGGCTTGGAGACAACAGTGTCACTAGCTTTGGGAAGCAATGCAAGTTCTTCGCAGGATTTAGGGATGACGGAGCGAACTCTACAAGGCAATCTTAAGTGAAGAGTCTTTGAAAGAGACGGAGGCATTGGGATATTTCAAAGGACTTGATCTTGATGTTGTTTTCTAGGGCTTTGGCTTTAGAGATGTGGCTTGTTTTCAGAATCCTAGGGCTTGGCTTGGCAATGGACAATAGCAAGAGGCGTGCTTTCAGAGTTCTGGAATTTGTTGATTCTGTGGAGGTCTCTGGATAGATATGTTTGCGTCAGTGACTCATGTCATAAAGTCTCTTTATTTAGGGTGGCTTTGTATAATCTACCACAAAGTGTAAAGATGATGAAGCCAAGATATACCCCAATCAACCTGGTCGAGATGCATTGGGACACAAAATATGGCAAGGTGCTGCTAAGCATTCAATGAAGTGAATGCTTTTAATGATCAAGTAAAACATAACAAACAGTACAAAAATGATTGATGATTCTAGTCTACAAAAATAAGCACAAATCACAGGTTGGTTTGACAGAAATGGTAAAGAGCAGAAGAATCCCTGGTGCAACTACTTTTAACCTCAAATGTTCTCTACCTTAGTCTCAACTAAAAGCAACTTCATAGCCTCATAAATGGCATACCTACTTGTAATGTCAAAGAGAACGATAGCGGAGGCTGAGTCCCGGATGTAACGGAGCCAGGCTGTGGAAGCGCTCCTGGCTAGCTGTATCCCACAGCTGCAGCCGGATCTGGGAAAATGGAAGATTTGTGGATAAAATAGAGGGAAGATAAAGGATGAAGTGGGGGAGAAAGGAAATGTATAATAAATAAAAACCTAAGCAACAAAAAACAAATCTACTGCAACATAATCATCAAAGAAAAGGCTGTGAGGCAAACAAAGTACACATTGGAATACAATTCCAAATTAGTATAAGCTCTATAGATCCCTCACTGCAAAGTATAGGGTGCATGAAATTACAAGCCGATCTCCTGTAACACGCGGCACTTTCTAGAGCCAAAGTAATCTTTCAATAGGTACAAGGCAGTTAATACTGCAGTGTGTTAAAAGGTACCCATGGCACAAAGTGCTTCCTTAGACAGTGCATAGTCAGCATAGTGCCCTGGGTGCTAAACGTGTTTCACAAAGAAAATCCGAAGCCTATTATATTTCTCTAAATCAAGGAGCTGTGGTGATGCAGCTGCATCATGGTCTGTGGAAACAGAGCATCTGGGTTCGGCGTCCACGCTTCTGCACTTTATGCAATTCTGAACAAATCACTCTCTCATTTTCACTGCCAAAACAGGGAGTGCTCCTGAACAGGCTTCACTCCAGTATTCAGCACTATATGAACAGTATGTAGATTTCTTCCAGAAGTATACTGCCTGAATTACTGTGTTCTCAGCAGTACACCTCCGGCACAAAGTGTTCCCTCAAAGGGCCCATTATACTCACTCCCAGCTTTTTTAGGCTGCTTAAGAGGGCAATGTAATCTCGAATACATCCAAGGTTTTCTACATACTGTGAGGAAGTATACTTCCAACACACTGATTTCAAGGAGGCAGATCACTCAAGGCTGTATTTTCTCACACAACACATAAGGAGCTAAATGTCGTCACCCTTGTGACTTCATTGGGTACACCCCAGACATGCTATGGCTTCTCCGCCAGCACGTCACCGACACGGACCCTTCCATGTGGGTTACCCAGACACTGTTCTTAGTGAAATGGTAATACACTGCTCCTTTAAAGTAGCAGAAGACTACATACAGCTAGAAAATCCAATACAGAACAGATTTCAAACAATCACTGACAAAGCCAATGTCTGACCCTATGCGAATATGATTTTAAAAATTATTTTCTTTTACCAAACAATATCGTGCGGTTTCCAGATAATGTAGTGCCAATTATCTAAGAAAGTCATGTGACACTGTAAACTATCACTCACAGCATGCAAAGTCTATGAGACAGTAATGGCAAAAGTATGCAGAGTTGACCACATAGCCACGTGGCGGACATCAGCTTCTGAAAGGCATCTGGTAAGAGCTTTGGAACCAGCCATAGCCAAAGTGCAGGGGTCAAGAAATGACCCCTGAAGGATCATTCTTGGCAAAGGCGTAGCAAACGTTGATGCAAAAGAAGACCCCAACATGAAGTGGTGCATAGGTCATTGCCATACCCTTCTTGGCTTCGGAGAAGTCCAAAAAAAGAAAGCGGATTATCCAGTCTGTCATGTTGAGTCCAATCCATGAAGGAGAAACAAAACACCTGGGATCCAATTTACGCAACTGCTCTTAATCATTGATTGGATGAAAAGAAGGTAAGAAAAAATGGCCCATACGACAATCTAATTTATCTGGGTAAAAAACTGTGAATGGTAGATGAACAGAGAGGGCTTCAAGTTCTCTGACCTGAGGGCTGTAGTTCCTGTCATCAATAATACCATCTTCAGATTATGGAGTCTAACTGGAAAAAGGTCCATCTGCCCTAAAGGAGTTTCCACTAGGAAAGTCTTCATAAGATTCAAATCATAATTAACATTGTGTGCGGGTCGGGGGGGCGGGGGTAAGTAAAGTAAAGTAAATCTTTTTGAAAATTCACCACTAGGGGTCGATCTAAACAAGGATGGTTGGTCAGGAACAAACATGAAGATGGCCAGGGCAGGGCTATCACATAACCTCTAATTGTAGTCTGCGCCATACCCCAGAGATCCTCCCTCAGCCCGACACTGTTCAACATTTACATGGCCCCGCTTGCACACGTCGCCCTACAGCACTACCTCAACCTAATCTCCTACGCGACAACACTCGACTGATCCTCTCCCTCACCAAGGACCCCATCACCGCCAAAGCCAACCTCCACGAAGGCATGAAGGCTGTCGCCGACTCCAAGGAACCATACAAATGGAAGCATAAGGCATAAATTCAAGATATTTCCTGTTCTTAGCTGTTGCAAACAGATCAAAGCATAGACACCTCAACTGGGGGAATATCACTTTAATCACTTAGGGACATTAGAAGGAAAGAAAGAGCAGGACCTAGACCGTAAGGATCAGATGGATGACCCAGTCCTCCATCACAATATTCTCCCAACTAGTGGAAAAGCGTGACTTCCACCCACCCATTCACCAGAAGATGGTTGTGAAAACTGGGGGAGAAAGGATGAAGCCAGAGAGGTTTTGAAGCAGCAGAGGCCAGCCAGGATTCGATTTGTTGCTGCTGCAGACGATATCCTCTAGACCCATTTGTGTCCAGAAAGGAGCAATATATCTGTAGGAGTGTTTGGAGTCGGTGCGAAGATTAACACTCCGGGGGGCTGTATGCTGGAGTAACCTTGAAACCTCCTACATTGCTGGTGAAATTGCCTCGCTGTAGAGGCTAGGCCGAGACAAAGAGCTGTAGCTCTGCTGTTTCTGAAACATTTCAGGGAGGAGCCCGCCTTCTATCTAAGGTAGCTACTCGCCATTGAAGGACACGTCATTAGGATTGTCTGGACAACTTCAAAGAAGTCAGAGGAACATAGTTAAGCATGGTGGAGAAGCAGGACTGCTGTGCTCATGGACAGAATCACGCTGTCCGCACATTCGAGACCATACTTCAGGATCTGCTTGGATGCGCCTAACGGTTATTGACTTAGTTGGGAAAAGGATGGTCTTATGGGCTGATGACTATGTTTTGACAGTCTACGCAGGCTTCGGACGTAGCATGGCAGAAGACAAGTAGCTTCAACATACAAGGGGCAAGGTTGCCAGAGGCAAATACTTTTCAGCCCATAACTGGGAGGTACAGTGGAAGAAGCATTTGGAATGAATTGTGAGGAGGAAGCTATAACCAAACTTTCCTGCAAAAGATGCAAGAACAAAATACAAATTTCAGTTCAGTTGTTGGGGCAGTAGTTGTGCTCAAAATCCCTATGGGAAACACGTTTTGGGACCCCTGCACCTTTTCTCGGCCCTGCTTAACGAATCACTGCAAAAATTTCCAGACAGCAGCAGAAGTGAGTGGCGCTAAAGTGAGTGGCACAATAGTTTGAAACATTTGGTGAAGATTCGTCAGTTTGTTTTATATAGTACCTCATAGGATAGCACTCTTCTAGATTGGAATTCTTTGGAGTATGCATCTACTAATGCGGCCTATAAGAGAATTATTTTGCTTTAGTGCGTGTTCTGACACTGCGCCTAGGTGTAAATTGAAGTGAAAAGGTGTAAGAGATGGGGAGCTCAAGCATTGGATGCTACTTTATGGCACCATGAAGAGGCAGTGTAAAGTGTGAGTGCAGGTCGTTTGACTTGGGTAGTGTTCTGGGGTCATGCTAGTGTGGCGGACTCTGCTCAAACTGCATTTCATTAGGTGTGTAGCTGCACATATACATGGGTGTAAGAGAAAAGTCTACTATGGAATAGTTAACAACTTACAGTTTAAACCACTCTGCATATGAAACCTGGGAAGTGCATGAGTTGAGGGATGCTCCCCATAGGAGGTGCAATCTTCTATCAGCTTTAGTACATGCTCAGAAATCCATATGGGAGCAGAAGAAAAGCAACCAATACAAATAAACATTATGCAGTCAGCCACATTACATATTAGGATGGGCAGTGTGAAGTAACAGAGGAGCAATCATTATACAACCGGTACTAGTATATTCCATTGAGCCCATCCATGGGAGGCAGGGGCAACCCATACAAATGGGTTTTTATGCAGCTAATCGTGGAATATGCTCAGGGAAGTTCAAAGAGGTGTAACCCAGAAGAACGGATAGTTAATTATACAAGCCACTATTGTAAATGCTTAGCGGCATCTACTCAGGAGTGGCAAAGAGCACCCCTATGACAATACGATAGGCATTATACACCCAGCCTAGGATCCACTCTGAAGAATCCACTCAAGAGTGTCAGAGGAACAACTCATAAGAATGGGTATTATACAACCAGCCATAGTATATGCTTGATAGCTCCAACGTCGAACAACAGAAAAACATTATAAAACCAGTATAGTATGAGTTCTGGTGGGTCTTCACAAAGTAACAGAAAAGCAACCATTATGCTATCAGTCATGGTATATCATTTAAGGAGTTCACCTGGGTGTTATACAAACAGCCACAGTCTATGCTCTTAAGGGTGCACTCAAGAGACGGTTGGTGGTACCAACTTGACTGGGTGATACTAGGGCAGAGTTGGGGGCTGGATGACAACTAACCCAGTGGAAACAGGGAAGGAGGATGGAGGACCTTGAAAGTCTTTAGACCGTCAACGCCTCAAAAAACTGCTTGTACGATATCCAGTCTTGACAGTCCAGAACCTACCTGAAGCTCAATCCAACCGAGACAGAATTTATCTCATTTAGCAAGAACAACAAAGAAGAAACAGTACAAACTTGAGTCAGTGAAATTAACCTTGGTGGCGTCTAGCCCTCTGAAAGCCCAGTCACCTGGATTCACATAGGAGACCAACCTCACCCTCAAGGAACACATTGCCAAAATAAACAGAGGCCTGGTACCAGCTCTCTCTTCTAAAGACAGAGCAACCATTTCTTCCAGAGAGCAACTTCAGAACTGCTATTCAGGCCCTCATACTCTTGCAACTGAATAGTGGTAAAACCCTGCTCCATGTCCTCCTGGCACCTCTTATGAGCATCCTACATGCTGCAGTGCGTCTCATCCACGGCCTGAAGAAATATTATGACATCCGCCCAGTCCTGATAGAACTCCACTGTCTCCCTTTGCCAACCCGCCCAGCTCCAAACCATCATTTACAAAGCCATCATGTCAAGCTCACAATCTCTGGTGTTTCTGGTCACACCTGCAACCAGGACACTATCAGACTGCAGACTATGAAGCGTAAAAAAGAAAAAACAAGACAACAGGCCTTTCCCAGGATCTGGAACAACATCTCCATTCCCATCAGAACCATCCAAAACGCTGCTCCATTTAGGAAAGAGTTGAAGATGCACTTCTTTTAAGAACACTACATCGCAAAGCGTTAACCGCACACAACTCTGCTACCTCTCCTATGCTGGTCTTTGACCATTTAGAGTGTCCTGCTGCTTTATGGCTAGTTTCATGCTACAGAATACCATATATACATACAGGCCTACCTACATACAGGGCATGGTCTGGGACCTAGACACTTTCCAGGCAATAACAGACCCTAATAGGTACAAACAGGGTCACTCTTAAATTGGCCACCTGGTCTGGACGTTCTGAGAGGAGGGCTTCACAGATGCAGGAAAGAATCGATGCTTGACAGGTCATGTGACTGAGTGGATCTACCACCTACAAACTGCTTGTGTGGTTCCTAAACCCAGGACAAAGTAAAAAGCCTCCCGGGACAGCAGAATGGCACGGGTCACAACAATGGAGCTTAAACAAACGGTAATCAAAATAAACAGAAACATTTAACCCTTTAAGTGCTGCCGTCGGCCAACGGTCGTCACGGGCACTACCTCCCCAGTGCTGCGTGCGACCGTTGGACGTCCAATTCAGCACTGGATAATGGACAGCGCAGCACTGGGGAGGTATATTTACGAAGCTCCTAAGGTGTTAAGCGCCCAAAAGTACAATAGGTCTACAGCATAAATAATAGCCCACCCGTGCAATCTTTTCCCACAACAGTCTTATGCAGCAGGCAGTGTCCATTACACACCGACCTTCCCCGGTGAAGTGATTCAGGCTCTCAAAGTCCCTCCCTGTATTCACTGCGGTCTCTGTAGCATCCTACGACCTGGACGAACCAGCCGATCAAAGATGGCTGGGAGGAGCAGTTTTAGGGTAAGTGTCAATCAGATAAGTAATTAAGTATCAACAGAGAATAGGTAAAATCTTTCGATAAATCAAGTGCCTAATTCTCAAACCTTGGTCAAAGCACAGGCTTCCGGTATAACAAACACAGGCTACATGACATACAGAGTAGGAAATGGAGGGTAACCAAAATAACAAGCATTGGCACAGCTAATATGTCTAAAACGTATTGGCTTTGCCAATGATGTGCATCGGCCCAAAAAAAAAAAAACACTGCAATGATGCAAATGCTAGGCGTATGTGTCATGACAATATTGGTGGGCGCTTCAGTTCATTTGCGCATTTATGAGTCACCACGCATATGCAAGCAAACGGAATGACCAGAACAGCAATGTAGTCATTAAAAAAAAAAACAGTTCCAAGATGGCAGTCAGCACTTAGAGCAGTAAAAACACAAATATACAACAATGGGAAGGAAAGCGGTCAAATAAGCAAGCAAGCAAGCAAATGAGTGACAAGAAAGTCGAGCAATGGGCTGGCTGTAAGCACATTGTAAGTTTCCGGTATGGTACACAGGAGGTCCTTTTCAAACAGACAGCTAAAAGCGGCTTGGGGCGTCACTAACCACACATACCTGGCGATCTTGCTGGGGGCAGGACTCCAAGCCCCAGGGAGCCCCAGAACAACAGACGCATCATTACTGCACCCAGAGGCGCTTATAAGGCGCGTAGGCTTGCCGCAGCACGAGACGTGCCCAGGATGCACCAGGGCGCGTGCCAAGACCGGGCCAGTCTTCGCCCATCATTGACCGGAGGAGGCTAGGCTGGGCTTACTCTCTTCGACTCACCTCCTGGGAACTGTAAGTTTTCCTTATCTTGTTTTTTGGCCTTTGTCAAGTACTGTGTGTTCGCCTTAAACATGGGGACACGGACACTCTGAACAATAAAGTGATCTATTGGCTCATGATGAAGCGAGATTGCCGCTCTGTTATCAGATCCGATATTATGCATACTAGAAGGTACTAACCTGGCACATCCTCCTGTTACCATATTTCTATTACATTGTGTTCAAAGTGTGTGGCTGAAAGTTTCATACATTTCTAATTGTGAACTCATGTGGAATAAGGCTAAAAGCACTTCCTCCTACCAATGGAAGTCACGGCATGCGGTCTTTAAATCTGAACAAACAGGCCAACACTATGTTATTGTTGTCGCTAACTTAAAAGCAACAGATTGACCTAGCGTGCTCCTTTGGGTTTGTGTTCTTTTGTGACAATGCTTTCTATAGAACCAACAGAGATGTCACTAATGCTGTGCCTCGCAGTAATCTAAATGTTACCGAGTTGGCTACAACTGTTTGTACTGATGTAACATTGCCAGAGAATGATTTGCCTTTGACCACTGCAACAGAACCCAAGAGTACTGGGACAGATTGTGCAGACACAGAGGCTGAAATCATAACTGCTTTCAGGTCAAAAGTAAATGCAGAAATAATTTCCAGTAGTGGGGACGATGGGTTATCATTCCATGGTATGGAGGTCATTCATACACATTTAGATGATCCGCTAAGTCTGTCAAACTCCCTGGAATCTAGGAAGGCCAGGAAATGTCATTCATCTATTACCCTTCTATCTTGGAATGTGGCTGGTATAATGTCTAAGCTGGCCGATCCTGACTGGACATCATATATTGAGGATTATCGTGTATGTATATTCCAAGACACTTGGGATACTGAGAAAGTGTCTATAAATGGGTTTATGACATTTAGTGTGGAAGTGAAACCACCAGTTAAATGTGGGAGGGATATAGGTGGTCTATTAATCTTGATTAAAAATGACCTTCCATGTTCCTATATCCCAGGGTGTTAGAATTGGGGGTCTCTGGTTGGCGCACGTATGCACTTGTGACAAGCAGGGACCCTCTCCTCTAAGTCAGGGCGAAGGATGACCCCTTAGAATTACCCTTGCTCACCCTCTAGGTGCATGGCGTGAGAAGCCAAGGCTATTCTTCAGGCGCTATTCAGTTAAGCATTTGTAATCACACACATAGTAAAATGTACCAATCCCCCCACAAATGGACACCAGGCTGTGAATATATAAAAAATACGCTTCTTTATGTAAAAATATATATATGTATCTCAGCAGACTTATCACAAGACCAAATAACGTTTTTGTAGCACCACAGATTGTAAATAGGCAAACTTCTCTTCTTGGTTCTAATTCACAAAAGGTTCCTTGTCAATTTATTTCCAACACAGTTCTCTCAGTTCCAGTTACTTTAAAAAGAAAGGATAATGCCCCAGTTCTTTGTTGGCAAGGTTGGCAGTCCGTTAAAAATACTTCTTGGGCAGTTTCTAGGACTTCAGGCCAGTCTTAGGCCTTCTGGGTGCTTCGTAGCGCTTCTGTGCGCTCAAAAAGGGAGAAATCGCGGCACCCTACCAAATCTCACGCATCTCGCGTGAGTCGCGTACCTACGTCCCTACCAACTCTCACGCATCACGCGTGAGTACGGGTACACGACGTACAGTGTTGAAATGAAGGAACGAAGCGTACAGTTCAGGTGAGTACGCAGCGGACCTTACAATGAATCTGCAGGCGGGAGAAGAACAGAACGCCCAGTACGTGGCTTACAATTCTAAAAGCGCACAGTTGATTTAACACGTTATGGGCAATGCGAGGCGTACTCTGGGCACAAGCACTACGGAGCGCCCTCGGCTACCCCAGCAACGCGATGCGCACAGCGGTGCGAGGCACCCAACGTACAGTTCACTTACGGCCACACGGAGCGGGTGGTGCGAACGGGGGAAATCAAACGTTGCTGGCCCCCAGCCCGGTGAATTCGGCGAGGGTCAGCACAGGCTTGTGCGACTCCGACGGTGGAGGCACTCTTGGATCTTGACGCCAGCGGGCGTGTACAGTCAGGCAGGCGCGGCCCGCGACCCTTGGCACGACGGTGCGGGGGTCTCCTCAGCGGGGGCGGCGCGGCCTGACGAACCTCGGGAATTGCAAAGCGGGGTCAAAGGGCACGGACTGTGCAGCTGTAGACCCGGTGGATCACAATCCACAGAGGGAATTCCGGCGGGAGGAGGGAGAGCGTCTCAGCGCGCTCCAGTAGCAGGCAAGGGGCAGAGGAGCAGGAAGCCAAGCCTGGGGGCAGAGAGCGACTCCGGTCGGAGCGAGGCTCTCACAGGACAAAGGCTGGCAAGCTCCAGAGTGCCACAGCCCTAGGAGGGGGCGAAGAGGGGCGCAGTCTGGCTCCAGCGGGATGCACACACGGCTCGAATGTCAAGACGAGCAAAAGCACCAAGGACCCACTAGTCCTGGGGTCCAGGTCAGGGGGCAAGCTCAATCAAGCCCTTGGAGAATGTTTAAAGCACAAAGCAGCAAAGTCTTTCCTCAGTAAGTCTTCTCCTCTCCTTCCTCAGCAAGGCAAGCAGCAGGCCAGTCCTTCCAGCGTCTCTTCTCCTTCTAGTCAGGTAGAGGTTCTTTGTGGTAAAACAGGATTCTAATTTACAAGGAGCAGGGCTCCTACTTTTATACACAGTTTCTTTTGTTCTCACAGGCCAGGGGGGCCTTTGCATAACTGCTCTCAGCCTCTGAGCACTTGTTGGGGGTACTTCTGGCTTCTGCTTTCAGTGTGAGGGCAGCCACATCAGCCGCTCCCCAGGGGGGCGGAGCCAGCATTGTGTGGACAGGGGCAGCCAGGAGTACTTTGTTGACAGGCTTCGCCCTTCCTGGGCCAGGTGCAGGCTGAGTCATCAGTCGCTCCCCAGGGGGGCGGAGCCAGCATTGTGGTGGCAGAGCACAGCCTGATGCATAGTCCAGGGAAACTCCCACCTCCCACTAAGGTGTAATCCTCCCATTCACCACCTGTCATCCCCCAGCCCTGTCACTCACACCACCCAGACAGTCAGATACACATCCAAGCAGAGGCGGGCTGAAATGGTTAGGCAAGCAAAGGCTAACTTTCTAAAAGTAGCATTTGCAAACACAGGATATTAAAATAAACTTTACTAAAAGAAGTATTTTATTATTCTGAGTTCAGGCATACTAAACATTAATTTCTACCATGTTCCCTGAGCCTGCTGGGATTATAGAGTGTAATAATTCCAGCAGCCCATCTGGCCTAAAGGGAACAGGTAGCCTTACAATAGTGAAAAACGAATTTGGCAGTAATTCACTATTAGGACATGCCACACTCACCAGAGCATGTCCTACCTTACACTTACAATGCACCCGGCCCTTGGGCCTACCATAGGGGTGACTAATATGAAGTTAAGGGAAGGTTTAGGGGCTGGCAAGTGTGTGCACTTGCCCAGCCAGCATGACAGTTCCAGACTGCACGCAGGTTCTGCAATGGCAGACCCTAGACACATTTTAAGGCTGCTTCTGTGGGTGGCGCAACCAGCGCTGCAGGCCCACTAGCAGTATTGGCATTTACAAGCCCTGGCACTCCTGGTGCACTTTACTGGGGACTAACAGTAAATCCAATGAACCAATCATGGACATCAATCACAGATACACTTTACAGTAGGGAGCACTTGCACTACGGCACGGGTTGGCCGTGGCGCAGTGCCCTGAGCAGCGGACACCAGCAAAAACATCTGAGGCACAACAGCAAAAAGTGGAAGGGAAACTCACGCCAAGGTGCCAGGTCTAACACAGGGCAAATAAATTGCCCAGATTCACTTGTTATTATTGTCACCTTCCCAACTGGTCTCTGTTATGTTATGTTAAAAAGTATTTGTTGAGCGCGCTGCCACCGGTTGGTTTCCTGGCGCTAGAGTAGACAGAGAACAGATCCTGAGGAAAGCGGGAGGGAGGAGACGATCAGTGATACGCTTGCTTAAAAAGCCATGTTTTTAAGGCTTTCCTAAAAGACAAGATGTCTGGGCATGATCTGATCTCAAAGGGGAAGGTATTCCAAAGGCGAGATGCAAGAACCGCAAATCTGCAGCCACCAGTGCGTTTGCGTTTGAAGGCAGGTGTCTGGAGGAGAGCTTGGTGCGCAGAGCGCAGATTGCGGGAGGGGGTGTGCCTGGTGAGGAGATGGTCTATAAATTTAGGGCTTTTGCAATGGAGCGATTTATAGATCATGCAACCAGTTTTAAAAGAGCAACGTTGGGCCAGGGGGAGCCAGTGGAGGTCCCTAAGCAGCGGAGAGGCTGAGTGCCATCGCGGTTGCGCAGTGATTAACCTGGCTGCATAATTCTGGACCATCTGGAGGCGCTTTAAAAGATAGAGGGGTAGGCCTAGGTATATGGAGTTTGCATAATCCAGGTGGGACAAAACTGAGGTAATTGTGGTAAATAAATAATTAATTACCGGTTCTATTTTTCAGGATACTCATATAAACAGATAGCTCAATAAATAAGAGTCAGGATTCGAGGTATCTTGAGTCTTCAGGCTTTAATCAGGCATAAGGGAAAGGACAGAACAGCCTGGAAGCACGGGACGGCAGCTGCACCCCGAAAAGTAACATGCATAAGTATATATACTAAAATAATTACATTACATTCAATACAGTAGGCGTAGCAGTAGGCGTTACTCGTAGCAGTCGCGAAAGATAAGGGCAAAATGATGTAACAAGAAGGCGTGTACAGGGCGTATACATAGACATGTGATGTAAACGTAACAGAAGTGTCATAAATGGGGCGGAAACATGGAGGGGGCTACCTGAGCAGCTGGGACCTTTAACCTAGTGGTGCGCGCAAACGGGCAATGACGTGTTACCAGGGAGAACTGGGGGCTATGACTTCTGTGCTAGAAGAGGAGACTAAAGTCTGGAGTGTCAGAGCGACATGTACCTAAGGCATATCTGGTATCTGGTGTTTGGAGAACATGTTGATAGAATCCAAAAGTTATCAGGGCAAAGGCTACTAGACGTTAAGACTGGTGCGTGCATAATTCTACAGGTGTTGCGTGTGCTAGGAATATTCTATGAATATTAATACAGTATTTCTCTTACATGGAGACAGAAAGGCTAGACCATGACGGAAACTATTGATGCGATTCAGTAGCTTAGGAATGCAGAGAAGGAGGGCTGGACTGATAACTAGAAGCATAACATACTCTTGGCAGACTGGCAGGCAGAGCCAGGCCGGGCCGGGCACTGTGAGGCAGGAAGTAAGCGAAGGGTCAGGGATGCAGGTGGGGGCTGTATCGCTCCTCGGAGAGGGTTCAGGAGACAGGAGCTGAATCTGGTGTCCGGGCCCTTTTGAGGCCTAGAAACGGGGACAATTCAATGAATTAACGTGCACACTGTAAAATGTGGCAACATAGGTTTACATAGGCCTAATATTCGTTGTTTTCACAAAGACTGGAAACTGGCATACTAGAGTTGGACACAACTATAATTGCGTCTTTAATCGATCATAGGGGGATACATGCATATCGATCATGCACATATAGTATAAGATGGGGAACACGTAGGCACATATAACATGGCAAAATTTACTTTTCCACATTCCCTCCTTGTGCCCTACGTTTCCATCAGGAAACATCAATATTCATGATACTATCTATCATTTCATATAGCATCATTTGCTCGTCTCGAATTGTCTTGGAACGGGATTTAGGACTAGGAATACAAGAGGTAGCACACATGCCGCAAATCGCAGGGCCACATTGTAAACAGAGGCAGCAACTGAATATGATCATTACTGCAATACCTAGGAATGACAATACTTTCCATCCCCAGGCAGATATGATACTCCAGAGCCAACCGGACCATGTCCAGGTGCCTGGATTCTGGTGTAACTGATGGGCAATTTTATGAAGTCTGGTTATAGCTGAATAAACAGACGGCGCGTTATTAGGAATGAAAATGCAGCAACTAGATCCGATGACTCTACATGCTCCTCCTCTATCGGCCAGTATGACGTCAAGAACGAGACGATTTTGGAGCACGACAAATCTCATAGCAGATTGCTCTTCGGTTAAGTTACCTAGAGCAGAAGTAGTCTCATTCACTACTGCTTCAAAGGTTCTGGTTAACCTACGTATTAACTTACTATTCTGGATAGGGCCTATAAAGAAGAAGAAACCTCTATTGAAGTCTGTATACTGTTCTAAAGCAGTTTCAGTTTGATCGACAATTGGGGACTCGATCTCCCTTTTATGTCTGACGTGTACTAGATGTGTGTTTCTGTGATAATCAGATGGGGCTAGAAAAACTGGTGGCAGTAGGAAAGCAATATAACATGTTCCATCCCAATCGAGGGGCAGACGAACATATGCGGTCTGACCACAAACAAAATAAGAATGACGTGAGGCTTTGAAAATAGATTTCCCACTGTCACTATACTCGACCATAGTAGTACAATCACTATGTCCTACATGTGCGGAACCATTCTTTCTGACACATAATTCGCCTTTGACTGGTAGTACTGAAATAGCAGGCAAATCTGGAGTAGTATCGGACTGAACATTCAGCACCATAAAATTCGAGGAATAATTACCTAAATCATATACTTCATTTTCTAGATCTAACCCTGTTCTATGGGTAAGACCTAGCTTGTCTGGGAAACATGTTCTATTCAGAAGGGACATATCATTTGAGGATGACGTTAACGTGGACCACGCTCCACATGAACCATTATGTGAGAATGGATAAGGAAAGAGTGGCAGAACTCCTTTCGGTGTCTGGAAAGGGGGGAGTCGACCACACACCCAACAATTAGTGGCATTGCTGGTCTGGTGTGAATAGTGTAACATTCGGATGAATGTATTATTTCGCATGGCAAGACGATAGGATAACTAGTGAGGAGGCAGATCACTAAATGTGTGCTCTTTTGTAGCATTAGAAAACATATGTACATGTGAAATTGGAAAACATAAATGTAAAGCATAACTTGTGCAGGTAACCATAAGACTCAAAAATAATAGAAAACATAGAACAACAATACATCTTTTAGAGTTTTGACTAACTCTCTCACTGTGGGGGTCTATCTCATACATGTCAGGAACCTGTCTAACCGTTTCACCCGAGAGGGACTTAGACAATTAAACTGGCTGACTTATTTTACTAGACCGGAGTTTTTGTTTATACTCCTGCTGCGGAGTTTTCTCTAACAGTGGAGGCTTGAGTTCAGAGTCTGTTTTTAGGCAGTCTTTAGGAATAAGGCAGTCCTTAACAAATGTCCTTTCTCGTAATCCATGGAACTTCTTTATATGGCTCAGGTGGACCCACCCCTTCCTGCCTTCAAGTTTTACGGCGGTCCTTGTGGTTAGCAAGATCATGCGGGGGCTCGCTCCAGCGGACTTGAACGATCAAAATTACGCACCAACACCAGGTCGCCTGGAATGACCTCATGCGGTTTCACCTCGGTGTTGTCTGGAAATGCGGCGGCAACCTGTAAACGACAAGAGTGTAGGGCAGACATCAAGGAAGCTAGGTAATCTGTCAGCACATTACTGGAAACGTCTGTAATACTGCGGGGTCTAGGTGTACCCCACATGTTTGGGGGGCGGCCGAATACGACCTCATACGGGGACAGACCTGATCTGGAATGTGCGACCATTCTCATATAAAATAGAGCAACTGGCAAAGCTACTAGCCAGTCTACACCTTTTTCTTTACAAACTTTTGCAATTCGGATTTTCAGAGTCTGATTATATCTCTCTACGAGACCGGCTGCTTCAGGATGTCGTACACAATGGAACTTCCACTTGTACCCTAACAGAAGGGACACATGTTTCATGAGCTCGGATGAGAATGGCTGGCCGTTATCTGAATACACAACCCTAGGTAATCCGTAGCGGGGAAAGAACTCACGAACCAACTGCCTGGCAGTGGTCGCAGCTGTGTAATCTGGAACTGGATATGCTTCTGTCCACCTGGACAAAGCACATACAACTACGAGGACATACTTGAAACCTCGACATCGCTCCATCTGAATATAATCCATCTGGAGGACTTCAAAAGGGTGGTCAGGAGGTTGGAATCCACCTTGTTCCACCGGGACACTTTTACCTGGATTGAACTGACAATATATCATACAGGTACGGACTTTCTGTTTGGCTGCAGCTCGTAAGTGCTTGTTGAACCAGAGGTTCTGAATACTGTCTAACATAGCTTTTTCTCCTAGATGTGCTGGACTATGTGCGGTGTTAATAATTACTTGAACCATAGAGTCGGGGAGGAACCATGTGGCTTTTCCCTTCGTCAACCATCCTTGATCTGTCTGGACCCCTCCTTGTTCGGACCATTTCTTGATTTCATCGGGAGTAGCATGTGACTGGATATCTATGACATCTTGTGTAGGGTCCTTAACTGTCATACAAGTAGTCTGTTCTGGAGTATGTGTCAGTATTGTGTTAACTGGAATGTCTGGAGTCTGAGCTGTAAGCTTGGCTGTTCGATCTGCTAGATCGTTACCTTGGGAAATGATGTCAGTGACTTTCGTATGTGCTTTGCACTTCATGATAGCGATAGCTGTCGGTAAATGTATTGCATCTAACAGGGCTTGAATAAGGAGACCATGTTGAATCTTGGTTCCATGAGAAGTCATAAAACCTCTTTCTTGCCAGAGCACTCCAAAGTCGTGTACGACTCCGAATGCATAACGTGAATCTGTGTATATGTTAACTTTCAGGTTCTTGGCACGTATGCAGGCTTGGGTCAGAGCGACTAGCTCTGCTGCTTGAGCAGACAGGGTGTCAATACGATGTGTTTCTATAACTTCAGTGTCAGTAGTCACTGCATACGCGGCTACTAGTTCTCCTGTACTTGTTCTCATACATGAACCGTCCACATAAAGTGTCAGGTCCGGATTAGGTAATGCAATATCTGTCAAGTCTTGTCTTGGCTTTGTCATGGTGTTAACAACTTCCACACAGTCATGTGTGGCAGGATTTGAAGTAACTGACGGTAACAGTGTAGCTGGATTTAAAATATTGCAGCGTCTGATTTCTATGTGTGGCTGGAACAGTGTCAGTTCATAACCTGTTAAACGTGCAATTGTCAAGTGTTGAGTCTGGGTTCGGTTTAAAAGAACTTCCACGGAGTGTGGAACTTGTACTGTCAGGGAGTGTCCTAACACTATGGAATCACTTTGTCTGATAGCTAGTGCTGTGGCTGCAACTGACTTGAGGCACGCAGGTAGAGCCTGGGCCACTGGATCTAATGTGCTCGAAAAATAAGCACAGGGCTTGTATTGTCCTGCTTGGTCTTGTGTGAGAACGGATAATGCAGTACCATCACGTTCTGTGACAAAAAGTGTAAAAGGCTTACTGTAGTTCGGTGTTGCTAGAACAGGTGCTTGACATAAGGCTTTCTTTAACTCATTAAAGACAAGTGTATGTTCCTGGGTCCAAGGGAGGACAGTCGATACGGCTGCCTCCTGTGTCGTTAGCTGTATCAGTGGCTTGGCTAGAAATGCATACTGAGGAATCCATTGTCTGCAGTAAGAAGTGAGGCCAATAAAAGCTCGTACCTCCTTCTGTGTCTTGGGCTGTGGAAGACTCGCTATTAACTGGATACGGTCAGGTGTCAACTGCCTACCCCACTTGGACAGTAAGTGTCCTAAGTAGACCACTTGCTGGACACAGAATTGTAATTTGGAAGGGGACACCTTGTGCCCCTGGTCGGCCAGAAAATACAGAACCGTAAGTGACGCTCGCTCGCAGTCACGTTCCGAACGGGCTGTGATTAGTAGATCATCGACATACTGGAGCAGGGCAGTGTCAGTTGGCATGTGAATATTGTCTAGTTGTCTTTTAAGTGCTTGACTGTAAATGCTAGGACTTTCTGTGAAACCTTGAGGAGCTCGTGCAAATTTATAGCTCCTTCCATTTAAACAGAATCCGAAAAGGAACTGGCTGTCTGGATGAATGGGGACACTGAAGAATGCGTTCTTGAGATCGATGACTGTAAAGAACGTAGCTTCAGAATCAATGGCTGTCAAGAGGGATGAAATATCTGGGACTACTGGGTACTGAGGTATGATACATTTATTAAGTTCTCGAAGATCAATCACTAATCGATATACTGGAGGTGCTTTTGGATCAGTACGTTTCAGGACTGGAATGATAGGAGAATTACATACATTGGAGTCAGTTTCTACAACCACTCCTTGAGCAATCAGCTCGTCAATAATTTTGGATAAGGCTGCTACAGCCTCAGGTGGCAATCTATACTGTCTGATTCGTGGCAAAACTATACCTTGCTTCAGAGTCACACGATGGGGTGTGATCTGCATACAACCTACATCAGTTGGACCTTGCGCCCATAAATGCTGTGGTACATTCAATAATCTTGGATCAAAATCGCGTAATACATAATGACCTTTAAAGTCTCTAAGGAACAATCGTACTCCTTCTGGGGAGCAGCATGTAACTGCTCCTAACTCTTTTAATGTTTTGATACCTAACAAATTTTCTGGACAAAATTTCGTAAGTAACAAATCAGTAGTTCGGGACAATGGACACACTTCTAGGGTAACTGGTTTCGATATTTCATTAACAATTGGCTTTCCTGAAAATCCAAGGGAAACATTTCTTGAGCCTGAGAGCGGAGCCCCTGGAACCTCGTCATGACTGATGGTAGTCCTACTTGCCCCTGTATCAATCAAAAACTTTCTGTCTTTCCCTAATACTTCACTATGTACATAGGGACCCTCTTGATCTACAGGTATCTCGATGAGAGGCAAGCCTACCTCCCTCTCTAGGCTGTTTCATGAATATGGCTGATAATCTGGATACTCGGACTGTGCATACTGGTACATCTGCTGTGTAACATGCTGTGTTGCAGCTATAGGCTGCGGTACTGTAACTGTCTGTTGTGCATTCTGTGGTGGCTGAGAAGTCTGTGAAACTTGTTCTTGTCTAGGCGGACGTGGTCTTTCTTTAGTTTTACCAGTAGCTATGTTGTGTTTCAGAACTGCACATTCATTTATAAAATGACCTGGCTGTTTACAATAATTGCAGGTCCCTTTAACGGGAGCTGCAGAATGACTGGCTTGATTCGGACCCCTCTTCTGACTGTCTTGTGGAATAGATTGTGCAACTAATACTTTCATTTTCGTGTCTTTCATACGTCTCCTTTCGTGTTCTTGCTCTTCCCTGATTCTGTTCTGGTGGTACTGGAGCATTTGTAACATCTGTGACGGAGTATTAGCTTGCCAGGTACTTTCGACTTTCAGTACTCTATTTTTAACTTGTGGACTTGAATTCTCGACTAGTTTGGTAACAAAAAGATGAGGGTACGATTCACTACTTGTTTTCAGACCACTGTTAATAATAAAACATTTTTCAAATCTAGAATAAAAATCACTAGTGTCTTCGTCTTGTTTCGGTTTACAGGCTGAGATTGCATCCCAATCTTCCTTTTTCGTGGCTAGTAATCTTGGCAAAACTTGTATTAATAACTCGGGCAATTCTTCAACTTTATCCCCAAGACCGGTACCTGGTACTCGGGAAGTATCTTCAGCTTCTAAAGCTGTCCAATCTATCTTTTTCTCTCCCACCTCCCATTCTTTTTCTTTGAGTTTTCATATACCCCTGCGGGCAACAGGACCTTTAACATTTTAATGATATCAGGATACGTGTATTCTCCCATACGGAGCATGTCTTTTAATTCTCGATGGAACCCTGCTGGATCTTTGTCGTGACAGGGAATTAACTTTTTCATCTCTAAGAGTTCCATCTTTGTGATAGGGGTGTAAACATATACTCGTTCTAGATCACCACCCGCTGTCCTAACTGGGTGTACTTCTCGTAACGGATGCTGTCTATCTATGTAAAATGGTTTACTTTCTGGAGGTGAGACATGAACAAAATGCGGATTCAAAAACGTTCGGTATTTGTGGCGCTGTTCTAGAATGATACTAATTAAATCGGTACCTAGACCTTTCCATCTGTACTGGAGTAACTCGTTTAATACATCATGTAGTGGACCTGGATCGGAATGCTGTTCCTCATACAGTGTGATGAGGTGCTGGATCATATACATACCCACCAGTCGCTGCTCGACTGGGGGCAGTTTCAGAAACATTTGTGCCACTATTTCGTCTGGAAAAGTGGTAGAATCAGTAGTCCATCGGACTGCTGATCGGGCTAGTTCTTGTTCATACATTGTACTAAGTTCACTATAGCCTATTCGTGATTTCAGAATGTGATCGGTAGCTTGAAATACTTGTTCAAGAGAACCTTGTTCTGGTACTGAAGGAGGGAAAACTTTCTTGTGTTCTAGGCGTGAATGTTGGTCGGGAAGTCTAGTTCTACCTACATACGCTATTCTGGAGGGATTCTCGTCGTCTACCTCTTCAGTAGAAGAGTTGTCTTCTTTCTCGGTAACCTGTGCTGCTTCTCGTTTCTCGTGTATCTTTATTATTTCCCTACGAATTTTCTTGTACATACTCTCTATACAGTTCTGTGTCTTGTGTCTTCCCTCGGCTATATGATCACTCCACCTGGTCAGGACTTTCATTTCTTCCGGATCTTTATCTGGATAGTCTTGTTCCCTTATTAAACAATTAATTAGAAACTTTAAAAGCATGAGCTGAATCTCGACTTTTCTTTGGACCATGGCGTCGCCAATACTTTCTGGATCTACTCCTGTACGGATAAAACGATATATTCTGTCTAGATAACCTTTCATATTCGGTAGGGTGTCCAAATATTCGGTCACCCGTCTTACACGCAATGAATATATGACCATATTATCATCGCCTGAAACTGGATCATAACGGCATTCGGTAAGAGCTCGCTTGATATCTGCAAATGTCTGAATTTTTGGCGAACGCTGTAACGCTCGTTCATGTAACTCAAGTATCGTCATACGTCTGTGTTGAGGCGGGGTTCCAGGAGGACTTCCCCCCCGTGGCCCCTAGACTAGAATCGTTGACGGGTATTGTACGTGCTGGCAGAGTGACTGATGTAGCGGGTACATGTACTGTAGGCTGGACCGGGGGTACTGTGACAGGTACTGCAACGGGTGCCCCGGTGGCTGGAGGAACAGGAATTACATTATTTACAGGAGCTGGCGGAACAGGATTTGCATATTCTGGGACTGTATCGTCCAAATAGGACGAGAGAAAAATATCAGCTGCGGTCGGTTTATGACGTAGCTTAATCGGAACTAATGGTGGCGGTAAATTACATGGTGCTTCCGGGGTTGCTTTTGGCAAGCCCTCGGCAAGAAGAGGATACATACCCTTAATAAGGGCATTTCTCTGTCTGTCTGACTGTTCTGCTTTAACTCGTTCACCTACTTCGATTAATTCCCTTTCTTGGGCTTTTTCTGAGGATTCCCTACTTAATTCTGTTTTTCTGATTTCTTTTTCTGTTCTTCTATGGGATTCTTTGCGCCATAACTCGATGGCATCTTTCTGAGACTGTCTGGCTTTCTTTTTCCATAATGCTTCTTCTACTCGCATGATGCACTCGGCATCCCATGTGCCTGATACAGGCCATCTATATTTCTCTTCAAGATCTTTCGTGTAATCTGACCATAAGTCTAGATATAATATGGCGTCTAAGCCATGCTTGTGATACATAAAATGTCCTGGACTGTCCCTAGGAGGGACAGGGACTGCTTCCTCGAGCAGCCCTTTTCTGGTCTTTAACTGACGTAACTTGGAGAATAGAGGCATTCTTTAGGCTGGAATCTAGACACAATACAATACACGATAAACACAATAATAACTGAAAAAAACAAATCACTCATACCACGACACTGAAAACACATTAAATAACATTTAAAATAACAGTTCGGACAGAATATTACCTGGTATACTGAGAACAGAACACATGAATTTCTCGAGAACAAGACTTACTAGAATGACTAGATGTACTGCTAAAACAGCACGAAACTTACCGGTCCCATAAAGAGACACGTCTGGACCCGCATCCACCTAGGTGGACACTTCGTGTTGGATCTGTGTACCCAAACCCACGGACCAGAGACAAATTAATTGACTCTGTCTAGATACTACCCCAGCAACGGTACTCACCGGGCAGCACGAACGGAAGGCCTCGGACTGGACTGGACTGCTACGACGACGGACTACGAACTTCGGACTTCAGTTACAGGTGGGCCTCCGGATACCTCGGACCCTGGACTCTCGGCTTGGGCTCTGGTCGGGACTCGCCGCGTTCCACACCGCCTCGTCTGGATGCTGGACCGCAACCTCCGTCTCCTCCGTGGGCCTGAGGGATACTTGAAGCAGAAATATCTGCCGGTGCGCAGTAGAGTTCCGTCACGGCTGCAGAGGGTCAGGGGGCCTGCGTGGCTTCGCCGGCGCGTGGGGAAAGGGCAAGTCCCTATTCGGGCGCCATTATGTGGTAAATAAATAATTAATTGCCGGTTCTATTTTTCAGGATACTCATATAAACAGATAGCTCAATAAATAAGAGTCAGGATTCGAGGTATCTTGAGTCTTCAGGCTTTAATCAGGCATAAGGGAAAGGACAGAACAGCCTGGAAGCACGGGACGGCAGCTGCACCCCGAAAAGTAACATGCATAAGTATATATACTAAAATAATTACATTACATTCAATACAGTAGGCGTAGCAGTAGGCGTTACTCGTAGCAGTCGCGAAAGATAAGGGCAAAATGATGTAACAAGAAGGCGTGTACAGGGCGTATACATAGACATGTGATGTAAACGTAACAGAAGTGTCATAAATGGGGCGGAAACATGGAGGGGGCTACCTGAGCAGCTGGGACCTTTAACCTAGTGGTGCGCGCAAACGGGCAATGACGTGTTACCAGTGAGAACTGGGGGCTATGACTTCTGTGCTAGAAGAGGAGACTAAAGTCTGGAGTGTCAGAGCGACATGTACCTAAGGCATATCTGGTATCTGGTGTTTGGAGAACATGTTGATAGAATCCAAAAGTTATCAGGGCAAAGGCTACTAGACGTTAAGACTGGTGCGTGCATAATTCTACAGGTGTTGCGTGTGCTAGGAATATTCTATGAATATTAATACAGTATTTCTCTTACATGGAGACAGAAAGGCTAGACCATGACGGAAACTATTGATGCGATTCAGTAGCTTAGGAATGCAGAGAAGGAGGGCTGGACTGATAACTAGAAGCATAACATACTCTTGGCAGACTGGCAGGCAGAGCCAGGCCGGGCCGGGCACTGTGAGGCAGGAAGTAAGCGAAGGGTCAGGGATGCAGGTGGGGGCTGTATCGCTCCTCGGAGAGGGTTCAGGAGACAGGAGCTGAATCTGGTGTCCGGGCCCTTTTGAGGCCTAGAAACGGGGACAATTCAATGAATTAACGTGCACACTGTAAAATGTGGCAACATAGGTTTACATAGGCCTAATATTCGTTGTTTTCACAAAGACTGGAAACTGGCATACTAGAGTTGGACACAACTATAATTGCGTCTTTAATCGATCATAGGGGGATACATGCATATCGATCATGCACATATAGTATAAGATGGGGAACACGTAGGCACATATAACATGGCAAAATTTACTTTTCCACATAATCACCACCTGGGTCATGGCTGCAGGAGTGAAGAAACGACGAACCGTCCGTATTTTCCTGAGCTGGAAGAAACACTTGGAGACCACTTGGCCCACTTGAGTTTTTAAGGAGAGGTCACTGTTCAGGGTCACTCCAAGTGTCTTTGCGGCAGGGGTAGGGGGTATGCCCATATTGGATGGCCAGTAGTGAAGGCCCCAGAATTTGGCACTGTCCCCTGTAAGCACCAGCTCGGTTTTTCCAGGGTTTAATTTTAAGTGATTTTGGTTCATCCAAGTTTGGATGAACCGCAAGGTGGACTGGAAGTGAGAAATGGAGATTGTGGAGTTGTCGATCGTAAAGAGCAGTTGCAGGTCGTCTGCGTAGTTAAATACAGACACCTGCATGTCTCTTAAGGCCTGGATTAGCGGAAGAATGTAGATGTTAAACAGGTGGGGTGACAGTGAAGAGCCCTGAGGAACTCCACAGGTGATGGACCGTTTGGGGCCAATCAGGGTACCAAGGCGGACCGACTGGGAACGATTCTCCAGAAAGGACTTCAGCCAGTCTGCCGCTAGGCCCCTGATGCCAGCCTGGTTGACACAGTCAATCAGTATGTCATGGTCGACCGTGTCAAAAGCGGCCGATAGATCGAGGAGCACCAGGGCCTGAGGAGAATGTCTATCAGCGCAGTCATGGAGCGAGTCAAGGACCGCGACTACCACTGCCTCTGTTGAGTGGGCAGGGCGAAAACCTGCCTGATGGGAATCTAGACAATTAGAGCTCTCCAAAAAGTTGGACAGATGTTTCGGAAAATGGGCTTCTAAAACTTTAGCCAAAAAAGGAAGCAAAGAAATTGGCCGGTAGTTAGCCATGCAGGAAGGGTCCGCCCCAGATTTCTTCAAAAGTGGGATGACTGTTTCCTCCTTAAATGCACGGGGTACTAGGCCGGAAGTGAGAGAGGTGTTCAGTAAGGTAAGGGCCGGCGTAGGGACGGAGGACAGACAGTCTTTGAGAATGTAGGGGGGGCATTTATCCGAGGGTGCCCCGGACTTGACTCTTGTCAATAACGCTAGGAATTGTTCAGAGGTCATGGTAGGAAACCTGTCTAGTGTAACCTTGAAGGTGGGGGAATGGTAAACAGAGGGGGTAACACTAGAGGAACTGGGGATGCTCGCTTTGATGTCTACAATTTTATCAATGAAGTATGTATTGAGGGCATCACAGAAGGTCTGGGTTGGAGCCACCTTAGGGCGTACGCTGTCTAAATCAGTCAGCTCGTTTAAGATTGAAAAGGTATCTTTGGGTTTGTCGGTAGAGTTTAGGATACGGAGGAAAAATAGGCAGATTTGGCTACCAAAATGGCCTTCATGTATACCTTCCTGGCCGTGATGAACTCAGATTTTAGATCAGGGGAATAGCATCGGCACCACTTTCGCTCAAGTTGGCGCAAAGATAGTTTTTTTTCTTTTAGGTCTTGGGAGAACCAACGTTGGGCGTCGGCGCGTCGGGCCAGTTTGATATCTTTGAAGGGTGCGTGGATGTCGCTGGCATTTTGGAGCCAGCCCGCTAGGTTGGACTCGGCAGAATTAATATCGGGGTGTGGGAGAGGAATCGTATTGTTTAGTGTATGAATAAATGCTGGTTTGTCAAGAGTTTTCCATTTCCTTGCCCTGCAGCAAGTTAGCGCGGAGGGTGATTTGAACGTAGACCAAGTAAGTTTAAATTTGAGGAGAAAATGGTCTGACCAGAGGCAGGGAATGGTGAGTGGGGAAGTATTGAGTGGAAAATTGGACCAGATATGATCTAGAATGTGACCTTTACAGTGGGTAGGCAGAAGAACTTGTTGGGAGAGGTTCAAGTTAGTGAGGAGCTCAGTGAGCTCGCAGGAATGAGGACCTTCCGAAGGGTCATTGAACCAGTAATTAAAATCACCTGCCAAAAGGATCTGAGAGTGTTCCATGGCTAAGTTGGCGATTTGTTCGCTAAACAGGAAAGGGAAGGATGGCATTGATTTGGGAGGTCTGTACAGAAGTACGCACAACATTGTAGTGTTAGGGGTTTCAAACTTTAAGACAAGATTGTCAATGTCTGGTAAGTTGATGGGGGTAAGGGTGGTAGTTTTTAAGGAAGAGTGGATGATTGCTGCCACCCCTCCACCAGGCCTGCCATCGGCACGATCTGCATGGATGATGTAATAGTTTGGGGGAAGTGCAGCTAAGATGTCTGGAGCAGAGTCTGGGGTCAGCCAGGTTTCCGTTAATAAAAGGACATCAGGGTGCTCTGTGATCAAAAAGAGAAAGATATCCTGTTGATGTTTGACAAGAGAGCGGGTGTTTAAGTAGAAGAATGTCAGGGAGTGAGGTTGGGGGTAGGCTTGGGCCGAAAGAGACGTGTATTGTACGGTGTGGAAAGCAAATCACCAGGACATGTGCAGTCCACCAGGAACCCTAGATTGTTCGCTTTAGTGTGGGTGACTCTCGATATGTGACCCTGACCGTTGTTGTAGGATAACAGGGCAGAGCGAGAGAATGGGCAGAACCGGGCAGCATGCCTCGCCCCGGTTGGGCCCGGACGGGCGCTGACGGGCTCGCCCTAGGCGCGCAAACGGCGCGCCCGCTGCGCGACCGGAAGATACACATTTATATACCGGGAGGGAAATACCGGCGGGGGGCGTGGCCTCTCGGAAAAGGGGCGTGGTCTGTGTCCGCGGCGGGAATGGCGTCCCTGGGTTTTGCGGTTTCAACTGCAACCAGTGCTTAGATCCGCTGTGCGGTTTAGATCCAGAGCGTGTGAGCCCAGAGCAGGGTACAGGAAATGGGTGCAGGAGGATTAAAACAGGTAATGATAAGTGACACTCAGATTATTAAAATCGTGCTAACCTACTCCCGGCTTGCGCCTCAGGAGAATTTCTGTCTATGGTGATATTAAACATCTACGTAAGATCTTCTAAGGCAAGTGCTAAACCACCCCTTCCCCCCCATCCCCCCATCCCCCCCTCCACTTTATTACTTCTGGAAGAGGTCTTGGTCTCTGTGTACTCTTTTACTAGAATAGTAGTAGCAAGTGACTTCACTACCACTTTTGAATCATCACTACATATTAAAGAGATAACAGACGCAGAGGATGAATTTTGCCGGAATTTCCCCTGCTGACAGGAAATTCTAGGAAAAGCCCCTCTGCCACTGTTCATAAATTAATCTCCAACAGTAGGCAGAGATTTAAGGCCTTGTAATGGTCGTACTATCTCAGAATCTGAAATGGCTCCAACATTCAAAAGAGGCTCCCACGCTAGCATTATAGATTATGTTAACCTAAATGTGAGGCTATGGTCACTCTTAGTAGATATGACGGTGTAGCAGCGAACTTATAGTGACCATAACTCACTAAATGTATTGCTAACACGGCAATCCCTGAAAAGGATAAATAGCACAAGTTATACATTTGTGCTAGAACCAATTTCAGCTGATAATCGCTGTTATGTGACGTGGCCGAATGTTTAATCAAACAAAAAATTATATTCGCAAATATACAAGCTGTTCTTAATGTTTCTATTAACGTATGTAGGTACAAAGGATGTGGATATCCCCATGTTAAATACACATATTTCATTATTCGGTGAGATGTATAAGATTTTTTTCTTTTTAAGAGATCGCCCATACAAAATTAACTTCGGCCGAAGATAAGTGGTTCAACCACGCCTGTAAACAGGCCAAGACCCGCTTGAGAACAGCTGTTAAAGGAGGAGATAGGACAACAATTGTTGAAGCCGAGCGCAACTATAAAACAACTATGAATATCGCTAGGAAAAACGGTGTGGATAAAATTTGGCTTCACATGTTAGCCGCTTCCATAATGAACGACTCGTTCTTTCTGGCGGGCTGCAGCCCAGGCTAACTCAGGAAGAGCGACAACCTATCAGCATCACATTCAGCCAGACAGATGGGTGTCGCACTGTTAAAACGTAATCGACAATCATGAACATCACCGGCGCCATCTTGCCTAACAAGAGCCACTGTCCGCACGTAAACGGCATCCATTTTAGGTGCCACGGCCATCTCGCGCTTTGCGAGTCACCTATGATTCACCCTGACCCTCCAAACATCACCGGTGCCCTGATTCAGCATGACCAAATGCACTAAGGTCATAAAACCTTGTAAGCCTGACAAAGCCCCGGAGCCACTTCCCACCCTAAAACACATGTGTCCTTTCATCCCCTGCACATGAGCAAGGCCTTCTGATAACCCCCAACTGCACCTGGCCACTTGATCCGGTCCCAGGCTGTAAACCAAGCCTTGCGGACGTACTTTATTGCCCCCACACAGCAAGACTTGTTGCACGAACAGAAATGCTTGATCTTATCACTTGCATAACCTTTAGATCTGACTGATCCCACTCACTTTTACGTCCTGTCAATGTCCAGCTGCAAGATGGCAATCATCTGTTAGATTTGGGAGGGGGAACGACAGCTGGTGGGTCTGTGTGGGAACCGGCTGGAGGCAGGAATTCCTAGGATGTTTGACCACCTATAAAGTCACTGTAAATTGTATAAAAAGGAGAGCAGCAGAGAAATTGTTAGAGCACCTCCCAAAGACATTCTGCGTGTCCGAGTTGACGTGTTCTTCTCTGGAGTAATAAACCTGTTCTTGCCTTCCAGTTCCCAGCGCCAGCCTCTTTATTTTGGTAACTATTATTGAAGTAAATTAGAGGCGTCTTGCGCCGGGCAGCTTTGGTATTTACAAGAGAAACGCTGCTTTTCTACAGCACTTCGAAGATCTGTATGCTGCAAAGGATCTTGATGACCCACCAATGTTATGTTAATTTAGTCTTTTATAGCGCGCGGCTACTCCATTGGAGTGTCCCGGCGCTTTTATTTGGCAGCTCATAAAAGAAAAACACAACACAATAAAATAAACAGAACTCAACAAGCAGAGAGAGAGGGCACACTAGAGGACACTAGAGGGCAAAAAGCCAAGTTTTAAGGCCCTTCCTGAAAAACAAGAGTTGATCAGGCCACAGTTACAGATCCACAATCCTTAGCTTGCTCAGAACTAGTAATTCCGGTTTCTAATACCACTGAGGCTGTGTCAGCCACAGCTATCAAACTTTAAAAACCAGCCAAGGCACTAGGACCTGATAAAATTCCAGGGGATTTATACAAGACAGAGCCACTTGTCTGGACTTCACATATAAGCTTATTGTCACATGCAATAGAGACAGGGGATGAGATACCGGAATCCTGGAGAGGAGCCAAAATCATTTGCATTCACAAAAAAAGGTGATGCATGCACCCCTTCTAACTACAGGCCAATCCGTTTGATCGACAACCTGAAGAAGGTCTTTGCACAACATGTGCTGGATTAATTGCCTGACTGGGCTGAATGTAATAACATCATGACTCCACTCCAGGCTGGCGTCTGCACAAAGTTTGGTACCTGCGACCACATTTTTAGATTTGCTATGCTACATTGGAAATATGTCACAATATTCAAACAAAAGCTATTTGTGGCCTTTGTAGATCTCAGGGCCACCTTTGATCTCATTCCACGAAGGAAACTGTGGCAGGTTTGGTCATCCATGGGGTTACCCACTAACCTTATCCAGCTTATGACCAGACTCCATGCTAAGAACTTTCCTCAAGTTCGATATAGCAGTAAGGGTGAACTAACCGAACGCATCCCTGTCGAGCGATGTGTTCGCCAGCGGTGCTTT
This sequence comes from Lissotriton helveticus, assembly GCF_964261635.1. Taxonomy (NCBI): domain Eukaryota; kingdom Metazoa; phylum Chordata; class Amphibia; order Caudata; family Salamandridae; genus Lissotriton; species Lissotriton helveticus. The sequence goes on along the minus strand of NC_136064.1, from coordinate 90,913,626 downwards.
CTCACTCCTACATTATTCATTTTATACATGAATGATGCAGTGGCTGTATTGTTAAATTGTAAAAACGATTCCCCTGATCGGAGTAAGAGAAAGATTCCTAAACTTTTATTCAAGGCTTACTCGTTACTTATTTCTAAAACTCCGATGGGGCCTCAAATCTTAATTGGCAGGTTCCAAGGGTTTTGCAGGTCAAATGGGCCTAGAGGTCAATGCAACTAAAATAAAGTATATGGTGTTATGAACGGGCCAGGTCAAAAACTCGCACGGTTGGGGGAAGCACTAGACAGGATGCATAGTTTTGATTATATTGGGGTTAAGCTATTGGAGAGCTTTAAATGGTCAGGACAAATCACCAGGAGCGCCATGTTAATAGAAAAGATATCACATGTTACAAACAGGTTACATAAGCAAACAAGTTCACGCCTTGTTTCACCATTCCCTAGAGGTCTATCGTGCAAAAGCACAGCGCACTTAACTTTATGGTGCTGAGATCTGGGGCTATACAGTTGTTCATCCGCCATCTATTGCTGAAAACAAATTTGCAAGAAAGACACATCTTTAATTCCACTATATTTTGAATTGGGATTAAAGAGATTTAATGATCAGGCAGCTCTTAAATCCCTAATGTATTGGGTTTGTCTCTTGTCTACACCGCAGTTAAGTGATTACAGAGATGCGCTTAAAGATCTACAAAATGTAATGGGCGCAAAGGCAGTTGCCTGGATTTAATTTGTTTCACATTGGTTCAAGAGGCTGGGTCTTCATAGGTTATGGGATGCGCCTAATGCTAGATCTCGAGCCGACTTCGTCAACTAGAACATTTGCTACTGGGTACACATACATGAATTTTACATAAGAAGTTCATCCAAATGGATTGTTGACTAACATGTACCTTGATTTTAAAATTGGTTCCGTGTTTTGAAACTTTTTTAGATTTAATATCTCTTTCCCTAGCAAAAAGCCTGTATGACGGTTCTTGTTTAAATAGTCTTCTATTGAGATTCTTTATTAATAAATGAAATATGGATTCTTTGTCCTGCTTGTGCCTTGGACAAGGAGACGGAGACGCACATGTTTTTTTGTCCAGCATACCTTGGGTCTCGCAGTAAATTGATTCGCCCAATATGTTGGTCCCTGGGCTTGTCAAGATATTCATTGACACATTGAATTTCAAAAAGTGATCCGATCCCAGCTATTGTTTTTGCGGTTAGCAAATTTTTAAAGGAAATAGTACGTTGAAACATGCTGTGCTCTTTTTATAAATACAACCTCTGGACTATATATCAATGCACAATTGAACAAGTTACTTAACTTCAGTAACAATATATCTGTAAGAGACATATATTAGTTATAGATTCCTTACCTTAGAATTAACCCAGGCGTCAGACTGGATCCGGAGAAATCTTTTCTTAGCAGTACCCCTGCGCGTCGGTTGACTCTGTCTGTCATCGGTGTCGTGGTATCCAGTATGACATCGTGGTATCTACTTAGATGCTACATCTGCGCGCTGACATCAGTTTTTAGTACATGACTTTCCACACCAGAAGCGCAGAGCCATGCAAGACACTGACAACTGGTGCATAAACCTAGGGCCCTGAAGTGGCGTCCCTTACTCTAGAAGTCAGTTCGCAGAACGGGGAGGTCGAGTGGGGCGGTAAGGAATATATAACTAATGTATGTCTCTTACAGATATATCGTTACCAAAGGTAAGTAACTTGTTCATCTGAAAGAGACAATTAGTTATAGATTCCTTACATCAGAATAGATACCCCAGCAATACCAACCTGGGGGTGAGTCTGCAAACCAAGTTCGCACCAGAAAGTCCTGGAGAACCGAACGGCCAAAGAAGTTGTCTCTCCTGACTTGGCTAAAAAGGCAGTAATGCTTGGTGAAAGTGTGCAGTGATGCCCACGTGGCTGCCTTTGTAGATGTCACTGAAGGGGAATCCACGTCTGAAAGCGGTAGTGGCTGCCGTCCCCCTGGTGGAGTGGGTGCGCAGGCCTACCGGAGGTTCATTTTTGGCCAAGTATTAACACATTATGATGGAAACAATGACCCATCGGGAGATGTTTCGTTTTTGCACGGCCCGACTTTTCTTCGCACCCACATAGCCCACGAAGAGTTGATTGTCCACCCCGAATTGGCGTGTGCGATCAAGATAAAACGATAACGCACGTTTTGGATCCAGACGGTGGAGTCTCTTGTCCTTCTTGTGCGGGGCGGGAAGAAGGTAGGCAAAGTGATGGTGTGACCTATGTGGAAAGAGGTAACCACTTTGGGAAGGAATGAAGGCCTTGTGCGGGGTACAACCTTGTCCAGATGAACTGCAAGGAAAGGAGGCTTAGAGGAAAGAGATGGGAGCTCTCTCAGCCTGCGAGCAGTGGCGAGGGCAACCAGAATGCAGTTTTAAGAGTTAAGAGCCTGAGAGGGCAATTATGGAGCGGCTCGAATGGAGCGCACATAAGGTAGGTTAAGACCAGATTCAAGCCCCACTGGGGCATCACGAAAGGAACAGGAGGAAAGAGGCGAGTGATGCCCATAAGAAATTTATTTACAATAGGGGACTTGAAAAGAGAAGGCTGATCAGGTAGCCTAAGAAAGGCCGACGTGGCCGAAAGATAGCCTTTAATAGTGCCCAGAGCAGAACTCTTCTGGGCCAAAGAAAGAAGGAAGAGGAGAACCTCACAAAGGGGGGCAGAAAGGGGATCTACAACCTTTGCTGCACACCATGCCACAAATTTGCTCCACCTACAGGTGTATACCGTTTTAGTGGAGGGACGTCTGGCTGCCAAGATTACATTACAGACTTCGGGAGGAAGGTTGAATGCTGTCAACTGTTGCCGCTCAATCTCCAAGCAAGGAGGTGGAGGCTTGATGGGTTTTCGTGGAGGACCCTCCCCTGCTTCTGCAACAGAAGATCCTCCCTAAGAGCCAGTCTGATAAGAGGATCGATGACCATGTGTAAGAGCTCGAGATACCCGACTCTCCATGCCCAGTCCGGCCCACAAGAATGACTTGGGCCTGTTCGCGCTTGTTCTTCTTCAGCACTCTGGGTAGAAGTGGTATAGGCGGAAAACATACCGAAGACTGCAGCTCTCCTCTTGACGAAAAGCGACGCCGAGCGAGTGTCGCCTTTGAAATTCCAACACGCAGAACTGCTGACATTGAGCATTCTCTTCGGGGGCGAATAGATCTAATCAAGGCTCTCCCCACTGACAAAAAAAACCTTGCACCACCTCCGAGTTTTTACGCCATTCGTGATCCAACACGCATCTGATTTAGTCTCCCCTGGCATTCAGAGACCCTGCCGCCAGGTGTTGAACCACCGGGGACAGGCCCTGATGTTCCAGCCATGTCCAGAGGCAGAGAGCCTCTTGACATAGGGTCCACGACCCCACCCCGCCCTGTTTGTTGCAGTACCACATGGCGGTGGTGTTACCCGTGAACACCTGCACTACTCTTCCTCGGACAGATGGAAGGAATGCCTTCAGTGAGAGATGGATCGCACGTAGCTCCAGAAGGTTGATATGGAGCTGGGACTCCGCTCGAGGACAGAGGCCTCTGATCTCCACCTCTCCCATGTGGCTGCCCCATCCAGAAGTGACGCATCTGTCACTACTGTGAACACTGGTTGGGGAAGGGAGAGTGATCCTGGTTCGAAAGCCACCACTGCAGTTGGCGTGCAGTGCCCTCTGAGATCTGGACGCAATTGGAAAGATTGCCTCGATGCTGCGCCCACTGTAATTTCAGGTCCTACTGCAGAACCCGCATATGCCATCTGACATTCTCCTCTAGCAGGATGCAGGAGGCCATCAGACCCAGTAGCCGGAGGTCATCCGGACCGAAACCCGGGATAGAGGCTGAAAGATCGAAATCATAGCCTGAATATCCCGGACTCGCTGCTCGGGAGGATAAACCCAAAACTGCGCCGAGTCCAGAACCGCTCCGATGAAGAGGAGCTTCTCAGAGGGAATCAGGTGTGACTTCAGCACGTTGATGGAAAACCTCAGTGAATGTAGGAGGTCGGCCGTAGTCTGGAGGTGACTACTGACTGGGGCGAGCCTGCCTTCAACAACCAGTCGTCGAGATAGGGGGAAGACTGGAACCCCTGATCTGCGTAGATGAGCTGCGACCACCACCATCACTTTCGTGAACACCCAAGGGGAACTGGTAAGGCCGATGGGGAGCACGGTAAACTGAAAGTGCTCATGGCCCACCGTGAACCGCAGGTAATGCCGGTGGGCCGGCAGGATGGGGGGGTTTGGGGGGTAATATGCGTCCTGAAAGTCCAATGCTAACAACCAGTCTCCAGGGTTTAGGGCAGACAAGACCTAAACTAGCGTCAACATCTTGAACTTCTTCTTCCAGAGGAAGCGGTTCATGTTCCCGAGGTCCTAGATAGGAAGCAGGCCCTAGTCCTTCTTGGGGACCAGAAAGTAGTGGGAATAACAACCACAACCTCCTTCTGGCCCAGGAATGCGCTCAATGGCCCCCTTGGCCAAGAGGGCAGTGACTTCCTGCTGAAGAAGCGCAAGATGGTCCCCCGACTTGCAGTGGTACTGAGGTGGCATGGCTTGTGGAGAAGTCTCGAAGGGGAGCCCCTTCTGCCAATTTTCAGCACCCACTTGTCCGATGTGATGTTGCACCAGTGGGGGAGATGATGGCGAATTCTGCCGCCCACAGGCGTTTGATGGGCCTGAAAGTTCGAACTAGGAAAGTTTTGCTGTGGATGCTGCGGAGTTGGAGGTAGACTGACTGCCTGCTGGCCCCCAGAACCGCCTTGTCGGTTCACATGTCCACGCTGAGGATGCTTCTGCACAGACTGTGGCTCTAGAATGAACGTGTTGGGGCACCCCTTCCTTGGCCACAAAAGGAGTGGAAGGCGTAGGGGGGCGAGTGGCCAACAGGTCCAAAGACTTGGCCGTAGCCCATGAGTCCTGAAAGCGCTCCAACGCACTATCTTCCTTATTGCAAAAAAGGCGAATGCCATCAAAGGGCATGTCCATCAGAGTGTTCTGGACATCCTCTGAGAAGCCAGTTGTACTCAGCCAGGCATGGTGCTGAAGTGCCACTGTCGTGGAAATCGCCCTGTCCAGCGAGTGTGCGGTATGAAACCCACAACGAATGGTGAATTTTGCGGAGTCTGGACCAGCTGTTATAGCTTGGGAGAGTACGGTCTGTGCATCCTACAGACAGTTGGGAAGCACCTGCGCAACCGTATCCAACACAGAATGGGAATACGGCCCAAAAGGTATGCGGAGTTCACCGACTGCAGCCCTAAGCTCGCTGATTAAAACAGCTTCTTGCCCAGCTGCTACAGCTTCTTGGACTCCCTATCCGGAGGTGCGGAAGGGAACGTGCTCTGAGAAGCAGAGGCTTGGATAACCAAGCTCTCTGGAGTGGGGTGTTGGGAGAGAAGGAGGGGGTTGCCCAGAGCCAGGCGATGGCATCGTGCCATGTTCTTGTCCACAGGAGCCCCTGTGTTGAGGCCTGGACCAAGTGCCCAAAAGAACGTCAGAAAGTGTGTCATTAAAAGGCAGCAAGGGCTCCGAAGAGGTTGCCGCCGGCTGAAGCACTTCTGTCAGGAGGTTAGTACTGACGGTCACTGTAGGGAGTTCGAGGTGGAGGGCCTCGGCTGCCCTACGCAACACCACTGCGTAACTGGCTCCCTTCTCCGTAGCCACGGTTGGAGGAGACAGCATGCCAAGGTCAGGTGAGGTGTCAAGACCACTTGCATCCCCCAAATCCTCTGCCCATTCCGTATCATAATCACACTGAAGTCTGTGAAACAGGCTGAAAATAAGGAGGACGGACAAAGGGGTAAAAAGGCCCCATCGGCGTCGGAATCAACGTGGCGCTGTGTCGGGTTCAGGGCTGAAACTGGGGCCGACGTTGGCGGTGGTACTGGACGATGTCGGAGGTGGTACCAGAGTAGGAGTCGATGCCGGTGGAGGTGTTATGAGGTCAACCGGTGTCACCCGGGATTCGAGCCCGGATCCAGGGGGGTCCTACGGCGCCAGGGCCGAAGCTGACGGTGGTGCCGGAGCCGCCGGCAATGAAAGGGCAGGACCCCCAGGCGGGCCCAGGCGGCCCAAAGAGTCGGGCCATGGCAACAAGAAACTCTTGCACCTGAGCAGGCGTCGCCAACTGACCCGGAAAGGGCGGGTAGGCCGGCGGCGACGTCGCAGGTTCTGCCGGAGCCCAATGGGTGGCACCACCTGCACCCTCAGCCGAGTCGCGTGAAGGGAAGTCGAAGAGCGACGACGCTTCTTCAACTTACCTGACCCGGAGTGCGAAGACTTCGAGCCAGAGGAACAATGGTGACGGCTCTGCAATCGGTCCCTCGACCTCCCACGGGACAGGGACCTTGAGCGGCTTGGAGCCGACTGCCTGATGTCCAGCAACTTTCGGGACTGCTTCCGCAAAGTCTTCGGCGCCACGGCCCGGCAGACCGGGCACGACTTGGAGTTGTGGTCGCGCCTGAGGCAGTAGAGACACACGCGGTGTGGGTCCGTCACCAACATCATGCGGTGAGAGTCCCCACAGTTCTTGAAGCCAGGCATTCCTATGACACCAGGAGTCGATCGACTCAAAAGAATTGAGGCAAAAGGCCTTGAAAAAACTCATTCAAATAGTGACTGGGGGTCCTTGCTCTTTCCGGATCTGCGCTTCCTGGCACGGAAAAATAAAGAACTTAAGTCAGCGCACAAGGGCGCGTCTAAGTAGCTCCAGCGACATCATCTCGGCGGCGACCACGCCAACGACGCACGAAGACGCCTACCGACGCGCAGGGGTACTGCTGACGAAAACTTTCCGGATCCAGTCTGACGCCTGGGGGTAATTCTAAGGTAAGGAATCGATCACTACGTGCTTCTTTCAGATATCCCGGACTCGCTGCTTGGAAGGATAGGCCCGAAACTGCACTATGTCCAGAAACACCCCAATGAAAAGGAGCTTTTGAGAGGAAATCAGGTGTGACTTTGGCATGCTGATAGTGAACCCCAGCGAATGCAGGAGGTCTGTCGTAGTCTGAAGGTGGGACACAACTGCCTGGGGCGAGCCTGCCTTCAAAAGCAAATCATTGAGATAGGGAAAGACTGGAACCCCTGATCTGACCAGATGAGCTGCGACCACCGCCATCACTATCGTGGGGCACTGGTAAGGCCAAAGGGGAGCACTGTGAATTGAAACTGCTCGTGGCCTACAGTGAACCGCAGGTAGCGCCTGTGGGCTGGCAGGATGGAAAAGCAATCTGTCAAGTTCAGCACCAACATCCAGTCTCCAGGGTCGAGTACAAACAGAACCCTGGCCAATGTTAGCATTTTAAGCGATTAAAGGCCCTGAGGTCTAGAATAGGACGCAAGCCTTTGTCCTTCTTAGGCACCAGAAAGTAGCGGGAACAACAATCACAACCTACTTCTGGCGCAGGAACCCTCGTGACAGCTCCCTTTGCCAAGAGAGCTGATACTTCCTGGCGGAGAAGCGCCAAATGATCCTCCAACATGCGATCGAAGGACAGTGGCATGGAGGGAGGGGTAGTCTTGAAGGGGAGGGAGTAGTCCCTCTGGACTATTTGCAAAACCCACCTGTTCGAAGTGATGGGTTGCCAGTGGGTGAGGTGATGGCCAATCCTGCCGCCCACTGGCCGTTGGTGGCCCTGAAAGGTCAGACTAGGAAGGCTTGGAGGCTGCTGCAGGAGGGGGAAAGGGTGGACTGTTTCACCCGCTGGCTCCCAGACCCGCGAGAGCGCAGAGTCTCACGTTTGCGGCCATGCAGAGGCTGGGCAGCTTGCCTAAACCGGTGACTGGACTGGGTCGAACTTGTCTGGGCACTCCTTCTGCAAGCCACAAAGAGGTGAAAATCAGACTGAGGTGGACGGGAAGACGCAGCGAGGCCCAAGGATCTGGCTGTAGCCCGAGAATCCTTAAAGCTCTCAAGCGCCTAGTCTGCTTTGTCGTCGAATTGAAGAGCAAGTCCAACAAGGTTGACTGGACATCCCAAGGAAAAGCCAGACGTCTTCAATCAGGCGTGGCGCCTAAGGGTTACCAACGTGGCAATCTTTCTGCTCAGTGAGTCAGTGGTATCCAGTCCACAGCGAATCTTGAATTTAGCTGCGTCCCTCTATCTTCCACTGCTTGGGAGAGAATGGCCTGGGCCTCCTCCAGGCACTGAGGTAGCACTTACGCAAACGTATCCCAGATAGTATGGGAGTATCGACCCAAGAGGCACACGGTATTCACGGACCGCAGTGCCAAGCTGGGGTAAGAGAAAATACGCTTCCCAAGATGATCCAGCGCATTAAATTACTTGTCTGGGGGAGTAGAAGGGAATGCGCCCTTGGAAGAAGAGGCTTGGACCACCAAGCTCTCGGGTGTTGGGTGAGGAAAACTGGGTCGGCCGGAGTCAGTCGATGGCGGCGTGCAATCGTCTTTTCCACAGGAGCCCCTGTGCTGGGCTTGGACCAGGTGCCCAGAAGGATGTCAGTGAGGGCTTAATTGAAGAACAGAAGTGGTTCAGAGGAAGTTGCCGCAGGCTGAAGCTCCTCTGTCAGGAGATTAGTCCTGACTGCTACTGAAGGGAGCTCCAGGCTCAAAGCCTCGACTGCCCTTCTAACCATGTGAACTGGTTGGATGAGAGGCAATATATAGGCACAAATAATTAGTACAGAAAAGCACATCAAAAAGGCGTCAGCAAGTAGTCGTTTCTGGTCTTTTTATTATCGGATGTGCTTCATATGAAAGAACCAGCCAACGCGTTTCACCCAAACTTGGGCTTCTTCAGGACAATAGGTTTACGGAGTGAGCTATATCCTCAAGAGTTGGGTCAAGGATGGTTTATGTAAAATCCTAGGATGTGATAATGAACCTCCTAGTAGAGTAAAATCCTGTAAGTATAGGTAATGCGGTGTACTTTAAAGCGGCATTAGCTGTATCGTAGCGTGGACCCGTGTCCACTAAGTGCGTCGTGTAGCCAGCACGTCCGTTGGAAACTTCCCGGACACGGCGCCCTTGGCCCAACTCTTGAGGATATAGCTCACTCCGTAAACCTATTGCCCTGAAGAAGCCCATGTTTGGGTGAAAGGTGTTGGCTGGTTCTTTCTTATGAAGCACATCCGAGAATAAAAAGACCAGAAATTACTACTTGCTGACGTCTTTCATTGATGGGCTTTTCTGTACTAATTGTTTGTGCCTATATATTGCCTCTCATCCAACCAGTTCACATGTTTATGATCTACAAGCGGCAGATCATTTGAGGTGGGCAAGATCATCTACAACTAGTGACTAGTCCTGGTGGTGCAGTCATCTATGACCCAGCTGCTTCTTTCCCTTTCATTCTGCCCTTCTAACCACCGCAGGGTAAGAGGTTCCCTTCTTCATAGCCACGGTAGGGGGAGAAAGCATACTAGGGTCTAGATAGTGTCCAGACTACTGGCATCGCCCAGATCCTCTCTTCAGTCCCGCTCTTCATTTTGGTCTGTCAAATGGTCAAGCGACCCCAGTAAATCCTCATCAATACCTTCTGGGCGATAAAGAAAACAAGGGACGAACAGGGAAACAAAGATACCCTCCAGTGTCGGTTAAGGTCAAACGTCTCCATGGGGGCCCGCCGGAGATGCCAGCATCGAAGGCCATGGAACCTGGACCAGCTCTGCGTGGCCAGAAGTCTCGGTGGTGGAGTCGGGCTGCACAAAGATACTGTGGAGAGCTTCATAAAACGCACCAAAGTTAGGCAGGGGATGCCCCAGTTCCCAGAAACGAGGGGAGGCGCGGAGTCGTCTTTAAAGGAGGTACTGAAGACAGAGCCTGAGAGCGACAGCGCTCTTGGTCCCACTGCGCTTCAGCTGACAGACTAGGAGAAGGCGAAGAGCGTTGGTGCTTCTTTGCTTTCTTCTTGTGCTTCAACTTACACGAGGATTTGGAAGATTTGGAGTGGGGCGAGGTGTGGGGGCTCCGTGAGAGGTTTCGAGACCTCCCCCTCAAGCGAGACCGGGAGCGACGCAGAGCTGACTACCGGGCCTCCAAGAGCTTTCGGGACCGCTCCTTCAAAGGCTTGGGATTCATGCTGGTGCACTACTTCGGGTCGTGGTCGCGCTCATGATACCAGAGGCACAGACATCAGTTTGTGACAGGCCTCGCAGGGCTTGAAGCTGGTCCGACGGTGTGACATCACTTGCGCACCAGGAGTCGAAGACTCAAAACGAAGTAGACAAAATGTTGAAAAAAGCTTAGTCAAAAAATGACCAAATGGGTAGCTCTCTCCAGATATACACTCGGCTGACGCAGAAAAAGAAGGAACAGATGTTGGTGCAAAGGGGTGGCATCTAAATTGGCACAGTGACGTCATAATGGCGACCACCACACCGAGGACAGAAGTTGAGTCGACCGAAGCCACCGACAGACTCGCAAGGGATACTGCTGAGAAAAAATTCTCCGGATCCAGTCTGACGTCTGGGGAAAATTCTAAGGTAAGGAATCTCTAACTAACTGTCGCTTTCAGTTTCCCAAGTATTCGATTGCCTCTCTGCTAGTACTATTAACCTAGGTTCAGTGGATAAAACAGCCCCCTCATATGAGATCTTGGATCGCTCAACTGCTTATGGATTTTGGACAGACTGAGCGAAGCAGTTTTACTAAGATCACAAGCTTTATTTCCTTTGGAGCACCATAGACCCCTTTCATCCCAGAATATTACAATCAATTGCAGCCTTTCTAACTCAGCTGTTACTGTCCATCTGCAACCATTTCCTGTCCTCTGGAACCGTTCCTTTAGACAAGAAGAAAGCTATGGTAGTTCCGATGTTAAAGACAAACTACTACAGCTGACTCCTCTACCCTCCGAAAATTTGACAAATATCCGCAGTGTCTTTTTCAATGAAATTTCGGAATATGGGTGTGAAAAGGACCCAATCAGTTCACCCGAAAACAAAAAGCTGCTTTGTCCTGCGCAATCAGGGTTCCGGCCACTGCACGGCACAGAGTATGCCCTCATCACTGTTCTGGATGATATTCAAGTGGAGATCTAGAAGGGGAACTCTGTTGCCCTGGTTTTTTATATCTCTTATACCACTCATGAGATCTTGATCACCAGATAAATGCACATATGCATTAGGGCAGTGTTTCCAAAATGGTTGGGTGTCACAAGGTGATTTATGGTAGGTCGCGAAAATCAAAAGCAATAAATTTAGATGCCTTTAAATTTTGTGTTCAACATCAAATTTGGTGATGATTTAAAGAGGTCAAATGCCAGGCTGCTTCATTCTTTTAACATGGGGACTGGTGTGTACTTTTCTTTCTCTGACTGCAAAGTGAGAAGAATTTTAAAGTGAATTATGCGACAATGTAGGCAGTTGTTTTCTGCAATATACAAGAAAATGTAAATACTTTAAAATAAACTGCGTGCATCCTGCAGTTAGTAAAGCACAAATGAAGCAATTCTTTAAAATTCTGAAATGTGCTAAAAACAAGAAATTTTTATAGGATCAACACAAACCAAAAAACCTACTTGGTGATGCACAAATGATAAATATTCACAGAAACCCGATTTCCAAACAATCATTTGTGGGCTATATAGTTTTATCAGTAATACTTCATGTCTGCTCAAATTTAGTAGCCATTTCAATCGAAAAGATGTTGTCTGTAAATGACAATGCACTAAAATACAATGGTTTAGTTACATTCAAAAATCGCCCGTCTCATGTCCATTAAAGGTAGGTGGGTTGTATAAGTTTGTTGTTCTGGAAAAGTGGGCTGTGGTTCCAACAGGTTTGGGAACCACTGCATTTGAGTACGTCCACTGAGCTGGTATAGCTCTTATCTCAAAGACAAGATGTCAAGAAGTGTATCTAACCCTGCTCCCTTCTGAATTCAGGGCTATCGGTCAAGGAGTTCCTGAGGGTTCACTGTAGAGTCCCACGTAATTAACACTTCTCTCCGACCAGTGACCAGGCTTATACACAATCAGGGAGTCCCCTTTATGAATTACGCAGTTGACACTCAGCATATTATCTGTGTCGATCAATCCATTCCATCTCGGTGTCAAACGTTTCATACTTGTATGCGTAATGTTGTTGTATGGTATGGAGAAAAATAAGACAGAGGTTCTCTACTGTTCCAGGAGTAAGATTCCACTGAAACTCCCCTGAGACTTCTGGGCTTCGCATGGGGAGGCTCTGTCCTCCACCTTATAAGATGTGAGAACGTTAGTTTTAATTCGATACGGATCCCTCTCTGTCTACGCAAGTTAATACACTTCTTTCTACTTGCTTTGCCCCATTGAAATCACTACGGAATATCTTACCTCTATTTCTGTTACACCATCAATCACTTGTTGTCCAGGCTGCAATTCGGAGCACATTGGATTACAGTAATTCCCTATTCCTAGGCTCACCAGACAATCTGGTCGAACACATGTATGTACAGGATCCAAACTACAGCAGCCCAATTGCCTCTAGCTCTTCTGGTCCTATCTCTGCCTCTGCTGCTTTGGATACACCGCAATGGCTCCCTGTACCCCAAAAGATTACTTTCAAATCCATCTGTACAGTGCACAGGACAATTTATCAGGTTGGACTATCTTACCTTTTGTCGTTATCTTCACCCTTGTCTTCTATGGTCTAATCTACTTATTTTTAGCAAAGTTTGAATGCTTACATTTTGGAGGAAGAGGTTTCTCAGGTTAAGCCTCCTGTCTTTGGAGCATTCTTCAGTGCTCTCTTTGATCCATTCCTGATCTTGTGCGATTTAAGAACTCTCTGAAGACTTGTTTTAGCGCCAGGACACCTCTCAAGGTAGCATGTGCACTTAACAGCTGTGAAATAAATCTGACGTTCTCATTGCTTAAACCAATAACGAGTACTGCAAGAACTCTTTGCTTTATGAGAATAGGCGAAGCACCCCTGCTGCTTCTGAACAGACATTTCCGTGAAGTGCAGGCCAATGCTATTTATATTTGTTTTTTATACTCTGCATGTATTTAAAGTTACACTACATTTCTGAACACATTTAAAGATTGTTTATTTCAACAGCGTGTGAGTGGGACTGCAAGTTAACCCCTTAAAGATGCAATGCATTAAAAATGCAGAAAAATATGAGATGTTCAGTGACAACAGCTTGCATTGAGTTATAGGTTTCAGTGAGTTTATTAGCACACCTGAACGTCTATTCCAGATGCATTAAGTGATGTTCAAATAGCTGGGCAGCTGATTACAAGACATATCTTCTGTTGTGTAGGTGCCCGTTCGTGACCTTCGGTCAATTGAAATGCCAGTAAGTATTGTATATTTAACATCGAGCCTAAAGCGTGACTCTATAGGCGGGACTGTGCTCAACAGACTAAGGCCCATTGTCTCCAGATGTTCTAGGATGGAAGCCCACTCCTTCACCAATACCGTCAATTTAAAAGATATGATGCTGAAAACACAGAGCAGCTCCAAGAACTCTTCCAACAATGGACAAGTCAGAGGGGGGGCATAATGCTTTATAACCTAAGAAAGCCAGGAAAGGATAATCTGTTTCACCAGCTTCCGAAAACGCTTCCTATCTGGAACATAAATAATATAGACTAAAATCTGCTCCTCTCCTGCATTAATAAAGATTGAACTTCATGTTCTATTAAGTTATGTGCTGTGTTTCTGCAGTGCTCAGTATTTCCAGCCCCCACAGAATGCACCATAATTCAAACTGAACATCTGGCGTTTAGTTTGCCATCTTAATCAGAAAAATGTCAGCCAAACACGTCTTTATCAAGAGAATTAATAATAGAATCTGGGTAGGATGTTGCAGTTTGTGCAGCTTTACTTACAAGACAACTTCTCTCAGGGTAGAAATGGAGTGTTGAGGTCGCCAGCCTTAGACCTTATCTTCCTCATATCATCCTATCCTCAAAGAACTCCCCAGCCAGGCTATACATTTCTCACGTGTCATTGCACCCATCAGGCAGCTTGAGGAACTCTTCCAACAACTAGAACGTCTCAGAAGCTCGTCGAAAGAATTACAGGGGCGGCGTTTAAGTAGATATTGCAACGTCATTCCGATTCCGGCGATCAAGACGAACGTGGAGTTGACTGATGCCACCTACCGACGTGCAGGGGTGCTGTGGAAGAAAAGTTCTTCGGATCCAGTCTGACGCCTGGGGGTAATTTTAAGGTAAGGAATCCATAACTAATAGTCTCTTTCAGATATGTTCCTTCTCTTCAGACAAGGCATGTGGGATACTTATGTATAGCACTTCAAACCGGTTTTGCCATTACTTGGAGCTATAGATAATATGTTATGGGTCTTAAATTAAGATTGCTTTGTCCTTACAGGGATTACAGCGTATGCCCCGCAGTTGACAAAGGATTTTAGTAGTAAATGTGTTAGTAATGTTAACTCATGGATTGGACTGCTTCAAATATTATGCTACTTTTGTGATCTGCCAAAACTCAGAAAGCCGTACCTGGTATGGCACTTTTGTGTTTGTACACAATAAGCCTCCAGAGCAGCTGGAAAAATAATTACCAACAAAGTAGCATCCCAAGGACCATTTGCTTCCTTTGATGGAGCGGCTGATGTTCAGGAAATTCAGCAGACATTGTCCTGGAGCACACCCTCTCTTTTCATGCTCATGATTCCTTTTGACTTTTTATCCGGTTTAGCGTGCATACACTCGTGTGTGTTCCGTTCCGTTTCACACAAGTACTATAAATTCATGAGACAAGATGGCCCGCGCCTTGCAGGTCACCGTGAGTTGCACAGCTGTATGAACTTTAGTATTCAAAATAATTCACTTTCACCAAAGTTATCCCAAATTGTGTCCATTTTATTTTCCAAGTTTTGTCCAAATCTTATTGACACGTCAAAGTCACGAAATTCATTTAAATTTATGCTTTTAGTTACTTCATGATTGCCTATCCAGGCCTAAACATGAGCAATATTTGAATCTCGAGTTCTCCAAATTATGCAAGAATTCCCTCACACCCAATGTATTTCGGTAACAACCTTTGTCAGGGGTATCTGTGATATGAAAATATACATGTGTCAGTCACTTTTAATTAACATCCAGCGTGATTCAAAAATACTTAAAAAAATACTTTAAAAAATGTGTGCTCACTTCGAATTCGTGTTACAACTAATCAATAGTCCCCCACAAACTTCGTGCTTATGCTAATTCTATCCCAGCAACAAAACAGAAAAAAATTATTAAATAAAACCACCCTGCAATCATTTGTCATCAAGCTAATCCTTTTTAGGTCTCGCAGAGAGACCTATTGCGGTAAAACCAGAAAATTACCTAACCAGGCGGATTTCAACAGTTCACGTGAATCACGTGACCACAAGCACGCGCATTTCCCCACATGAAAGGCATCAGCCTCCCTCCCACAGGCTTTCCCAGCATGCGCTCGGCCGGCCTCTGCCAGTTCTCCTCCCCTAATTATTCACTTAACTTACATGTGACTCGCATCTCTATTCCCCCCTGGTCTCACATCAAAGGCATCAGCCTCCCACAGGCTTCCCTCCCCCCCTACCCCCCTGAACGTCCTCTTTGGCTCCCTAACTTCTGCCCTCTTCCCCCCCCCTTCCTTTCCTTTTCGTGTTCTTCGATGGTTTCTCTTGTTTTCTTGCTTCCTGCACTCTTCTCTTATCTTTCCTCTTCCTGCTCTCTTTGAAATTTTCATTTCCCCCCTTTTCCTTCCTCCTCTAATTCTCCCTTATGGTGCTTTCCTCCATAGCTAATATTTTCTCCTTGTTTTCCACCCACATTCTCTATTTCTGCTCACACTTTCTCTCTCTACGTACAATCTTCCCTTCCACCTTCATATCACCTTTCTCCACATTTTTGTTCTTCCTGCCGTTTCTCATTTCCTCTTCGATCTCTTCTCCGTCAATAAAAATGTTAAATCCTAGCTTTTTTTTACAACTTATTTCCTGGCTTGCTTCGTTACACTTCCCACCCCAGAGAGCACCTTCACCCCCAACCACCTCCCTCCCCAATATCCACCCATTTCCGGGGAAGAGTTAACACTGATGCAGGCACAGTAAAATACCAGTGAAGAAGAAATTGTGGTGGTCCGTTAAATGAACGTCAGCAAGGCACGCTGGCCCCACCCGCACCTCTGGGTCCCGGTTCCGCTGCACCGGTTGAACCGCCGATAGCTACGTACAATTAAAACAGAATGAGCGCTTCAAGCACTTGGCTAAATTGCAAATGTAATTTTGTTCATTTTGAATCCAGGCAGGAGTTTCTTTGAACCATAATACATTACAGTTAAACATTCATTTCTGTCTTCATGCAGTAGCTGTGTTCCGTTTTCAGCCCTCATTGTCATTGTTGCCTGCTTGCAAGTGCTTCTCAGTTCACCAGTGCCTCTCGAAGTGGAGCTGCATTACACGTTTCAATTTGTATTTTGTTTCCATTATAAACATTGCTCTTAGGATGCTTCTACAAGGTGTAACCCATTTCCAGTTCTCCTTTAGAATCAATATGATACATTTTAGTAGTTAGTAAGTGTAAACTGGATAACATGTAACATGTAAGTTGGAGAGAAACAATGCGCTGTTTCTAGCACCATATTGCTTTTCTGAATGTAAGGTCTCTTTAAAATGCATTTCACCCATCTGCATCAGTTGCTACCTGCTTTCCCTCCCACCTCCCACGGCCGCTTTTCCCATTCACACGCTCTGCAGGTCACCATTTGCCAGCATGTGCCCGCTAGCACTTTCATCCCTATCACTCCCCCCTCATTAACAGCCTTGTTTATCTGGTTTTCGTGCTGGAACCCAATCTGTGCCTCATGCATCTGTATCCCACTGTGGCAAGGGTGCGTGTCACTCTGTGCTGGATGTCTCTGTATCCATGCATGCGATTTGTCACACTTTACTGAATATGTTTATGCCACACTAAACTGCATGTGGGTATGTCACAATGTGAAGAATCTGTCTGTTACACTGAAATTACGGTGTATTTCACACAAAATGTGTTTGCTTCATTCTGTCTGACTCACTTCTGAATGTGCTGAATGTGCCCTCACTCTGTAGATTGCATCTTGATTTGTGTCTATTTTTTTTGCTGAATGGCGGCATGTGTGTCTGTGTGCGCTCTGAATATTTGTAATTCCCTCTCTCCCCATTGTGTTGAAAGATGCTACGAAATATTCTTATTCACTTACTAGTGACTTTGATACAATATTTTCAGTGCCCCATAAAATTAAATAGCTCTAGTCATCTTTATGCCACACTGTGCTGCCATTGGTTGGTCATATGTAGTCTCGTGCCCATTTTGTCCAATCAGTGGCTCAGCCTTCCTTGTAAACTACTGCTTCCTGGGGCAAAGGTACGCTCATTACACCCCCTATGCCCACAATTCTACCTTAGGGCCCCAAGGGGTCCCTTAGGATTACCCACACAATAAACCTGTTCCTCTCTTTTTAATTTCTGACTCAGAAATATATTGTAACGCCATCAGTTTTTTTAGACCAAGCGCTAGACCAAGCGCGTGCCTCTGGACCACATACAATGTAAGACCCGAAATGCGCGTTTCCCACGCAGCAGGCTTCCTCGTTTCTGAGGCCTGACTGCACGCCGGAGTGGCCCGGGGACATCTTTAAGCAGCAAACAAGCAGAGAGCACTGATGAAAGGGAGAGCCGAGCCTTTCAAAGAGGGTGGTGCTAAGCCAAAAATGCTCTCCTGAATAGGGTGCCTTGAATCAGCAAGGACGACAAACCACACACTTAAGACAACAAAGAGGGCCTGGCATTGCACAAAAAAACATGTGTTGCCAAAAATGTCAATTTCCGGAGGCATGAGAGAGTGATCTTTTTGTGAAGGCCTTGGGGTTTTTGTTGGCCACTCTGGTCCGTTTTTTCTTTATTTTTTCTTTTTTTTAAAACCTTTATTGAAGCATTCAAAAGACTACATACGCAGGCCTACAACCACAGGGGCCGGCCGCAAACTCAGGAAATAGTTCAGGAGACATGCAAATATATACGACCAAGTAAAATCGACGATACAAGTACAGCATGTGATTGTATGTGCCACAAAGCGAAAGGATATCAAAGGTTTCATTTTAAGTAATGAAGAAGCAGTAGTGGCTGCACTATCAATGGCGTCACACCATATAATAAAAGTGAGAAGAGATGGGGGGGGGGCGTGCCCCGCAGTGCAATCCGGACCAGGTGATGAACAATACAGCTTTAGACACACTACGCCCGCCGAGGCAGACTAGGAGTAAAAGTCAATATAATAGCAAGCGATTTAGCAAGAGCATCATCCCGAAAACCCACCCTCCAGAGACAGTGAGGTAGAGGCAAGTATAGACGCCAGACAGAGAAAGAAGTGAGATAAGGAAATACAGCCAACCCTACCGAAGAAGAAGGAAAGCCCACCGAAAGAGGAAAGAAGGAAAGGGACCATAGAACAAAACAAACTAAAATAACAAACCCCCCCAGCACCCACCACCCTGCACCCCTGTAATGGCTACGGCCTACCCCACTAACAGCATGCCTGTCGCCCCGGAACAGCCCCAAAGAAGGGAAGAAAGAAAGAAAGCGGAGGAGGAGAACAACAGACACATCCCCGGCCCCTGTACCCCCCGCCATTAGCGACCTCCCCAAAACATATTGTCCACCAATAAAAGCAAGTATTGAGAACCTACATGGGGAGGACATCAACAAAAACCGCCCGACACCCAGTGAGATACACGCTACAATCCCGGCATAGATCACATAGCATAGGTAACTCCAAAAGTTAAAGTCCACCTGATCAGTTCGGTTCTTCACGAAAACCCCACGTCACCCAAGCCACAGCAATCACGAAGAAAGCGAAGCGTCCCAGACAGTTCAAAGCGATGGTATCGGGCCGAGGACAGGATACTAGTTGAAGTCAGCCCTGACCAGTGCGATTCTTTATGAAAACCCATGTCGCCCAAGCCACAGTAAGCATGAGGTAAACGAAGCGTCCGTAGCAGTTCGAGTCAGCGGAATCGGATCGAAGACAGGATACAAAATAGTTCCCTGTGTCCACACAAATTGCCGAGTTTTAACATCAAAGTCGTCCGATTAGTGGTATCATTATTAGCCAACTTGCCTGCCGTACCCCAGTAACACAAGTGACAATCCCGCACAGGCACCAGACGGAACAATCATGCAAGTATCAACCAAGACCCGCCCGATCCAGTGCATGGATGCGACCCGTTTCGTTCACTGCAGCTGTAAGCAAGCACCGAACTGGATCGAGGTAGCAATCCTGGAGTCCGGCAGCACACAACAAAGCACTGTGAAGCCCCACATCACCGACATATCCAAGAGCCATCAGGAAACCCCGTTGTTGTCGCACGGTCGATAGCACAGGATCCGGGAGAAACAAGAGAGACGTGTCCTGGCGCCACCACAGCTCCTCGACAGAGGTCGGAGGGGGGACAACACTGATTAGTATTCCCGAAAACAATGCCTCCATCCGACCCTCTGCTTCCGCCATGAACACCGGGCGCCGCTCGTTAATGCCGTGTGTCTGGCTATCTTGGTCAAACAAGCCGCTTCTCACACACTCCCGCACCGTGAACTCCAGGGGATATTCGGCAGCCGTCTGCCAGTCCGCATCATGTCTCACAGCTGCCGAGGACCCATCTACGGCAGTGAGGTCTGTCTTGCATAGACCTATCCCCGATACAACCACATCAAAGCCGCACTCCAGGGCTTTCATCTTCCAACACAAAAAGGAGTGTAGTTCCACAATAGCCGCCATGATATCGCTCAACTGTATTTCCGTTTTCTCTCCCCCATTAGTGGCCCCCTTCGCGACTGCCGGAGCTCCATCGTAAGAGGCAAATCTGTCCGGAGCGGTGAATCGGACCATGGTGTTGTCTTCGGCGGTTCGAGTCATGATCGCAGCCGGGCCCCTTTCAAACGCCATCGCATGCATTGCCGCTCGTATTGTGGACCACACTCCGATAGGCAGAAAAACACCCCATAGTTGCTATCGGCCAGCCGGTGAATAATCCCGCAAAAGTTGGGACACAGCCGGCCGGCGTCGGGCGTTCTCCTTTCATTCAGGATATTTGCGATCGGCGTGTGGGGTATCCACTCTGCGGGGCAACCGACGGGGGGGGGGGGTACGTCAGTCACAAGCAGAGCAGCATATTCTGATAGAATGCGTGGTCTCCCGTCCAATCCGGGAGGGTCCCAACTTCGTCCGCAGGAACCGGCACTTTCTCGTACCTCACTGCCGTTGTTATTCAACTCGAGGCCGGCCACTCCAGTACCATAGATCCCGGTTTCAAAGCAGGGGCCGGCCGCAATCCTCGTGACGCCTTATCTCTGTCCACCCAGCAGGTAGGACAATCGGGGGTACACCGATCGGCAGCATTTCCTCTCAGCCGTGCTGGGACATGGCAAGGGCGCAGGATAAATGACAGGATATAGTGGCAGGAGAAGGAGGTCAGCGGAGCCGGGAGCCTAAGCGGCCATCTTGGTCGCCAGCTTGGCTCCTTCCCCCGTTTTTTCTTTATTGATTAATTTAATGCTTAGTTTGTCGTTCCTGTCAGTTCTGTACACTGCATCAGTGGAAGTGCTTTTCGGAGTTAATTACAGGTGGGTGGGTTACGTAACTTTACATAGAGCGGGTTTTAGGTGGCCGGTTGAAATGGAGGCCAGATATGGAGGCCGACACACGGCAGGTTTACATCAGGTACGAACCGAAGTTAGATAGCAGTAAATAACGATCTGGCAGTGGGCAGTGGGCGAGGAGCCAGAGGGGCTGTGTAAACATTGATTGCAGCGAATTTGAGGTTAACATTGGGAGTTAGTAAAGTTAAAAGACCGGGTAGGTTACGGTTTGGGGAGGATTGGATTTACGTTGTAGATGGTACATTGCAGGCTTATTTGTAAGTCACAAAAAGGATTAGCTTGATTGCAGGGTGGTTTTATTTAATACATTTTTCTGTTTTGTTGCTGGGGTAGAATTAGCATAAGCACGAAGTTTGTGGGGGACTATTGATTAGTTGTAACACGAATTCGAAGTGAGCCCACATTTTTTAAAGAATTTTTTAAGTATTTGTGAATCACGCTGGATGTTAATTAAAAGTGACTGACACATGTATATTTTCATATCACAGATACCCCTGACGAAGGTTGTTACCGAAATGCATTGGGTGTGATGGAAGTCTTGTATAATTTGGAGAACTCGAGATTCAAATATTGCTCATGTTTAGGCCTGAATAGGCAATCATGAAGTAACTAAAAGCATACATTTAAATGAATTTCATGACTTTGGCATGTCAATAAGATTTGGACAAAACTTGGAAATAAAATAGACACAATTTGGAATAACTCTGGTGAAAGTGAATTATTTTGAATACTAAAGTTCATACAGCTGTGCAACTCGCGGTGACCTGCAAGGCGCGGGCCATCATGTCTCATGATGGTCAGGAAAAGCATTTCCTATCACTGATCGCCTGCAGGATATCAAATGTACCAGCGTTCTAGTAAACACTGAAAGTAGACTTCAGAATGGGGGAATCTGTCAAATATGAAAAGGGTGGATTACGTTATATGACGTTTGACGCAGAGCTTAAGCAAGCCAGCAGCACCTGGACAGGCTTCAATACATTTGTGCCATGCACCAGTACAGCTCCACCTCTTTTTCAGGGAATCAAGGGCTGTAAAAAGGTAAGCCCTGCGGAATGTGCGTACACGCGTGCAGAATTGGCCTGCAAGTGCCTGGCCCTCATCGGACTTCAAACCAGGCAGTTCGCACAGAGTTAATGGGTCTTTTAGACCAGTGGAGCGTGGCCGCAGTGGTCTTTAACAACAGCTGCTACTGATTCTAACTAAAAGTGTAAAGCCATTAAAGTGGCAGCAGCCAAAGGGGGTGTGAAATTCATATCGCCCGACGCCCAGGGCACGTTGTTTGGGATCTAGGACTGCAAGTTTTTGTGTTTAATTGGTCTCCTAAACAAGTATACCAACCCACTGCCACATTTAAATACTTGGCTGCCAGTTAACAGTACAACAATATGGAACCGTTGCCTGCTACCAAGGCAAGATGTGTATCCATATATATAAGTAGTTCAAGCTTGTATGCATTATTCATTATTACAAACGCCTTTACTATTAGGATGAGTGCTATAAGAAAACGCATTGAGCTCAGCGTGTATTACTGAGCGTGGTTCCTATATGAACACGTGTCTACATGTTCGCAAAATGTAACCATTTGAAGTAACTTCTAATGCTCCAGATTGCTCCATATCCAGAACCATGAAATCAAAATAAAAGGTACACTAAACAAATGCAACTTAAAAAATGTTTTGTGCTAAACGATTGCGCAACTTTACATACCATGTAATTGAGGAATCATTTAAAAACGTGCTATATACGAGCCATTGGAAAAAAGAAGAAAAAGCCACCAAAGTGCAACTGCAGTTATATGCATTAATGGAGGTGTACGACTTTCAGAAAATTACAAGAACTTCTAGAAGTAGGCCTGGGAAGCATACCCCTAGCAAACTTCTGTGATACACGATTTAAGAGCAATTATGTTTGCTTATACGAAAATCGTTGAGCAAAGGCAAATTCACTTTCCCACCTCCCCATTTTTCCAACCATGAAAAAGGTTTTACAATGTAACAATGTGGAAAGGGAATGAAGAGTGGAAGGAGACTGATGAATACCCATAATCATAGAAGTCCATGTGTGAGCACACTCTCGCAGGGCAACCCAGCCCTGGAACTACTACTTCCTACCTACTTACAAGCCCCTGTATAACCCTAATTCCAAATTGCATGGTTCTGGCACAGTGGAAAATCCCCACCCATAAAAACTGGTACCAAGCAGCCCAGCAGTACCATGCTAGCGCAAGTTTAACCCCATGGAATGCGGAATAAAAACACAGACCTGGTTTCACCAGGTGCAATTGCGAACAGGTTTCCACTTTTTGTGGGTAATATGGGTAATATCGCTCACATTTACCAACTGCTCTGGGCAAGTTGTACATGTGGGCAGGAGCTGCTGTGTGGAGAAGAGGATGGAAGTGAGAGAATGGCGGGAGAGGTCAGAGGAGACTAATCTGGCAGGGGGTGCATCACATGCTCACCATGGAACATGGCCAAGGGTTGTGGGTGGTGGGTGAGGAGGCGGAGAAAATCGTTCCAAGTAATTTTGCCAGTCGGTAAAATTGGGTCAGTTCTCTCTCTCGAGCTGAATCTGGTTTCGGGAACACCAGCCCACTCAAAACTGAGCAGAATGCCAAACAGAAAATCCGCTTTGCTCAACTTCTATTCAGAGCCTATATAGAGTTACAGAATTGAGGCAAAATCAAATCCTTTCTGGAATCCAAACCCTGATACAACATAAGCCTTGGAATAATCAAAGAAATTATCAGAGCTTTTAAATAATGAGCAGGGTGCCATAATCTGTCCCCTCTATGCATGGCACTATATGGGACAAGTGGATTTTTTGATAGGACAAGTCATTTTTTAGAAGCATCCTGTTCCCTGGAAAAGTATATATTTTATACAATTTCACACCCAAGATAAAGAAGTTACTAAAATAACAAGTTACTTACCTTCGGTAAGACCTTTTTTGGTAGAAACTTCCTCTAACCACAGATTGTCCATCTTGTGAATTTCCCACAGACGCCAGACTGGATCTGTAAACTTTTTGAACCAGTTCAATAGGTTTGATCGTGAGGCTCTGCGTCTGGCCCGTCCTGCCCTGGATGCGATGTTGGGACCCTCCTGTATGAGCCACCTCCTCCCACGATGTCAGTTTCATTACGATATCTGTCCGGGCCAACAGACACAGATCTATTGAAATCAGGAGTGACGGTGTGCAAGACTTCCAGATTAGGATCTTACTAATGGGCTGCATGAGTTCTTTCCACAGAGTGGGAAGCAGGGTGCGTTGGTGAGGAATCTAGTTAGATCGAGTCCGTAACAGAGAAGGCATTACTGAAAGTAAGTAACTTGTTCTTCTGATAGAGACTACTAACTGCAAATTGTTCACCTTGTGAAAAGATACTATGACTTTACCTTCCCAAGTGGTAGGTCTGTGTAGTTGTTCACACCAGGAAACCCTTAAAGAGCAATCAGGCCAAGTGCACGCCCCGCCGGATCTTGTTGTCCAGACAGTAGTGCTTCATGTTCATGTGGAGGGACGCCCACACAGCTGTCTGGTTTATGTCTAGAATGGTGCACCTGGCACCAGCGCCATAGTACCAGGCTTCAGTCTGGTGGAATGAGAGCATGAACCTTCTGGCGGCTGCTTCTTGGCTAATCAGTAGCAGTTCTTGATACATACCACAATCCATCGGGAAATGGTTCTCTTTTGCCCCACTTTTTTGCCCCAGAGAAACTGATGAAAAGTTGGTCATTCTCTTGGTACTTCTTGGTCCGATCAACGTAAAAGCAGCTCGCTCTCTTACGGTCAAGTAAGTAGGACCGTTCTTCCTCTTTGGAGGGGTGAGGCAGTGTATAAAAAGCCAACAAGGTAATAGAGTGCCCTATGTGGAAGGGCATGACTACCTCGGGCTAGAATGCAGCTTTCGTCTAGGACTAGTTTGTCTGGGTGGTACTGTGGACAATGTCTCACTCACTTGCCTGACTGATGTTATGGTGATGAGGAATGAAGTTTTGATAGTTAGCAGGCGAAGAGGATAGCAGTGCATCAGCTCGAAGGGTGTGCAAATCAGTTAGGGAAGACCAAATATGGTTCCCACTACAGCATCACAAAAGGTGTTGGCAGGAACATGTGAGTCAGTCCTTTCAAAAACATACATCACAGCAGGTGACTTGAATAGGGATGACTGGGATGACTGATCCAGTAAGTGTAAGAAGGCGGAAATCATTGAAAGTTAACTTTTAACAGTGGTCACATTGAGACCTAACTGAGCCAAAGACCAACAAAACAGAAGAACATCTGATAGCTGTGCATGCAGGGGTTAAATGTCACAGGCAGAACACTAGATAAGAAACTTCTCTCAGCGTCCTGTATAAACTGATTTGGTAGATTCACTATTTTGGGAAGGGGCTAGAGAGCTCCACGCATGAAGGTGTAGGTTGCAAAGGCTCAGGGGCGTGGGGGGGGCTTGGCCCTGCAGCTGTAACAGAAAGTCCTTCTGAAGAGACAGCCGAATTGGGGGCAGGAGCTCATGGCCAGAAGTTCCAGATACCGCAATCTACTCACTGAGTCCGGAGCCACTAGAATAACTTCGGCCAGGTCTTTCTTGATCTTTTTCAGCACTCTTGGTAGGAGAAGGAGCAGAAAGGCATACAGGAATCAAGAACCTCAATAGTGACGGAAGGCATCTCAAAGGAGGACTGCTTTGAGAAATCTAATGTACAATGGCTTGGACACTTCGCGTTCTCTGCAGTGGTTCTCCATATTGGTGGAAGATGCCCTGGGCCTCCTTTGAATTTAACGGCAACTCATGTTTCACTTGGCACCTATGGTTTAGCGCGTCTGTCCTGGCATTTAAAGGTCCTGCCGGGAATTTGGCAACCAGGAAGATGTCCTAGGACTTCAGCCACTTCCAAAGACATAGAGCCTTCTTAGCACAAGACCAACAACTGTGATTGTTGCAGTGCCACATGACAGTCATGTTTTCCATGGGATTCAGGACTCGTTCTCGTTTGATGTTTGGAAGGAACTAACCGAATCGCTTGCAACTCCTGCAGTTGAGAAGCCACCACTGCAGATCTTTTGCGGTGTCCTTCACCACCACTCTTATGGACTCTACCCAGTCCCTTTAGTGCAAAATCCACTGAGACTTTGTAACCCGCTACACCGCCGTCCGCATATGCCACTGGCGTGGTCCACAAGCAAGATACAGGATTCCAACATGCCCAAAAGCCTCAGAGCCGCTCTCACCGTAAGCCAGATCAATCACTGAACAATCGAGATCATAACCCGAATGGCCTGAACTCGTTAAAGCAGAGAAATGCCTCTGAAGAGCACATATCCAGGATGGCTCTAATGTAGTGGAGCCATTGTAAAGGATTCAGGTGTGACTTTGGCACGTTGATGGAGAAGTCAAAAGGTATCAGCGGGTTGGCCGTTGTCTGGAGGGGGTAAGACAATGATGACGAGCCTGCCTTAAGTAGCCATTCATCAAGTAATGGGAAGACTGGTATTCACACCACCTGCAGAATGGCTGCGACTACCACCATTACTTTGGTGAACACCCAAAGTGCACTGTTAGGGCCAAATTGGAGCACAGGGAATGAAAGTGATGCTGACCTACCTGAAACCGCAGGTAATGTCTATAGGACTACATGATGGGAATGTAAAAAAATGTATCCTACAGTTACTTTGCTACTATCCAGACTCCTGTATCCAGGCAGACAGATCATCGGCCAGGGCGAACCTCTTCAACTTTTACTTTCAGATGAAATTTAGAGGGCACAGATCGTGAATGGGATGAAGGCTTCAGACCTTTACGGCATCAGGAAATAACAGGAGGAGCAACAAGTCCTGATCTCTGATACCAGCTCCCTCTCTATTTCTACCTTGGCCAAGAGAGCTTGAATTTCTCCACAGGTTATGGACAAGTAATCCTCCATGAGTAGTTGTGGTGCGGGTGATACGTTTGGGAACACTAGACAGAAAAGGCAGGGAGTATCAATGTTGTACGCTCAGGAGCACCCCTTGATCAGACGTGATGGTCCTTCAGCAGGTGAGATGACCGGTGATACAACCTCCTAGAGCAGTTGTGAGCCACCAAGGACAAGTCAAAATGGTTTTACGGCAGATGCCGAGGGTTTGGGTAGCTCTTTGCCCCTGGACACTGCTTTGAACTAAAAAGGACTTAGAGGCATGTTGTTGCTTACGTTCATATTCTCTTTGCCTTTGCTGGCAACCCCCTCTGAGACATCAAAAGAGGAAAATACAGGCATGGCGCCCAAGTACTACGATGGTATCGACTGCCCTACCCAGACAATTGGTGGTGTCCAGTGAGGGTCTTATTGAGTATTTTGCAGCATCCTGCCAATCCATAATGAGCCCTTGTAAGGTTAGACTGAGTTCCTCTTGGACAGCTGGCAAGATTGACGCCACTCTGTCCCATAACACATGCAAATATCTGCCCAGGAGGTATACTGCATTTATGGAACATAGTGCGAGGCTGGCAGAGGAGAACATTTGTTTCGCAAATGTTTTTCTTCCTTTTTGATTTCCTGTCAGGTGGAGTGGTAGGTAAAGGATGGGGGTTCAGCTGGCGTATAGATGCTTGCACCACTACACTCTCTAGAGTTGGGTGCTGCAGCAGAAAGTATGGGTCTCCAGGAGCAGGCCTGTGCCGCCTCACTGCTGAATAAATGAGGGACAAGATTCTGGTTTTGCCCATGTGCTCACCAAAACATTGGTCAGGGCCTTGTTAAAGGGAAGCAGAGGTTCCTGGTTAGATTGTGCTGGGTTGAGGACCTCCATGAACACATTAGTTTTGACCTCTTTTGCATGTAGAGTAGAGTCAAGTACCTCAACCACTCTCCGGATTACAGTTTCAAAGGAAGTGAACTTCTCAGTAGCCATAGTGTGATTAGGAAAAGAAAATGCAATGTCTGATGAGTTATCCAGACCAATGGCATCCTGGAGGTTGTCAAAAACCTTGCCATCTTCATATTGGTTGTTATCATCAAGGTCATTGTTTCCAATATCATACTGTGGGGAATAGGCTGTTTCAGAGCAGACATCATTTCTAGGTCTGGTCAGTGTGGCATGGGTCTCAGAGTCTGCTAAAACTCTTGGCTCTGTTTCAGACTTCGGTATTAGTGTTGACACTTAAACCAGTGGTGCAGGTCAGTGAGCCGAAG
The DNA here is from genome assembly GCF_964261635.1 of Lissotriton helveticus. NCBI lineage: Eukaryota > Metazoa > Chordata > Amphibia > Caudata > Salamandridae > Lissotriton > Lissotriton helveticus. Next base: position 90,885,848 of record NC_136064.1, on the reverse strand, counting down.
GTGGTACTGTGATTGGGGCCAATGTTGGAATCTTGGGTGGTGCTGGAGTTACAGGGCCAATGCCAGGGAAGGGGACAGCCTCCGAACGAGGTCAAGGGGCACAGTCAGAATTGAGGATGGATTGGCTAACAGTAAAAGGGCTGGAGGCTCTGGTGGATCCATGGGGCCCGAAGGCAATCCAAAGAGATCCAGTGTGACACCAAAAATCTGGCACCTGGCTACCCTGGGCTGTTGCAGCGGTTGCGGTGTTGATGAGCATTTGGGATAGGGCAGAAACAAGACTAGCGTTGGAATCGGTTCCGCAGTGGTGGAACGACTCCGTGGCCTAAATGTGCCTGGGGCGTTGTATGACTCTAAATGGTGGGAGTGGTGGGACGAGAGAGGCCCATCCTTGGGTTTCTATATTTTTTGTGGGACTTCTTTGACTTACCTGATCTCAGTGTACTTGATGAGGAAAGGTCACAGGAGCTGCCTCGTGAGCGAAAAAGAGTGTCTGCACTCGGTATACTAGGACACTGCACCTTTGACTTCGAACCGGAGAGCTTTTTCAACCTAAGGCGTTTGGCAATGGAGAGTTTTGCCTCGCGGTGCAGGATGGCCTTCTTGTTGATATTTGCACAGTACAATCACAATGAAGTCGCAATTGGAGCCAAGGCACCATTTACAAACGTAATGGGTGTCCCTGACCAACATCTTACGATTACAGTCACAACACAGTTTCAATCCTGACGTTTTAGGGGGTAACAGTCTGCACACTGTTGAGACTAGTTGAGAATTTTGAGAGAAACTGACAATATTCAAGAAGCTTGGGATAAGCATTGGTAGGCGCAGAAAGAAAGAAACTAATGTCAGGGCACAAAAGTGGCACACATATAAGGGCCTTGACGTTGTATCCGGGGCAGGACAGACTTGATGCTGACCCATACAACGCCACTTATTGATTCATGAGGGAATGGCTACAAAATGTTTGTCTGGGGGAAATTACCAAGAAGAGAAATCTGCCATTGGAAGTCTCTAACAGGAATTGCAAATGTACTGTGATATGGTAAAATGGAGGCTAAGAAGGGAGATTTAGTTCAAACAAGGTCTTAGGAAGAAACATTGGACATAAGCAAAAGAGCTGTACACGTCTGGCTTGCCTCATCTTGAAGGACCTATGGGAAGGTCATGTCATACATTAAAGATGCAAGGTCTAGATCTACCACAATGCTAGTGGACCCTACTGAGTGTAATCACCTGTGAAAACTTCTGTACTGCAACAAGTGCTACCACAATTTCGGTGTACGATGTGATTAAGTCCAGAGGTGAAATTGAAATGGACCCCATCAGTATACTTTTTGAATTGAAACCCAATACAGAATTGAGGATCACCTGTTGGGGCTTTCAGCATTGACTAAAAGAAAAAAAAATGGTGTGAGTCTGCCAGATCTCGTATGTTCATAGCCAGGGTCTGTCATAAAAACACAAGCACATCTGTGGTCTAAAAAGAGCGTTCAGAATGCTTTTCATACAACATTTTGTAAAATACTTAACAGCATGTAAAACACAGTGGAAATATCTACTACCCATCTGATACTAAACTACCTTTAAAGACAAGCAAAAACATACTTAAGCGGCCACTGCTGTGTAGGGCGAGTATACAAAGAAAGGGGGTGGGGAAATCTGAAGCAAACAAGACCAGATATGCTGAACGTCACATTGGTTTTCCATTTTAATTCTCGGAATAAAGTGATATTCACACATTTGCGCTTGTATGTTGAAAACCAAAGAAATATGTAAACCCTTTAGAAAGCCAATCACGGAATACACCTCTAGCACAATGGCCAGTCTTCCATATGCCACCAAAACACAGGGTTCAACTTGGCCTTGAATAAAGTCAATGCCACATATTTTAGCATGGTTCAATCTCCAACTGATCTCATATCTCAGCCAAAAGAACATTCTTCAAGAACGCAGTCATGAAATAAGTGAGTCTTTAGCTATGAAGAGAGTGAGCGGACTTCAAATTGATGCACTGGAAGTATTGGTGGGTGTCATCCTGTGGTGTGGGGATTTCAACCTGGTCTTGGACAGATGCCTGGATTGCTCTAGCCCTAGGAGCATCCTCAACCCCCATTCCCTGGGGATACAGCTGGGCGTATTGGTCAGATATGGTTTATTGGATATTTGGAGTGGCCGTCGTTGCAAAAACGGAAATGCATCTATTACTCAGCCCCACATGGACATTATTCTGTACAGACTATTGGCTCATCTCGATTAGTGCAGCTCCATGGTTCTCTGATATAACTCACCTGCCGCTCACACTTTCAGACCACGCCCCGGTCATGCTAGCCCTCAGTCCTCCGTCCTCCCTATGGTTCTGGCCCTTCCCTAGTGATGCATTGCAGGACACAGTTTTCCACTCCGAGATCAGGGAGGAGATACTGGAGTACTAGCGATTTAATGAGGGTTTAGTCCCCTCACAGGCAATCCTGTGGGAAGCCTTTAAAGCAATATCCGGGGAGTTACCATAGCTTAACGGGCGGGGTGCTGAAGGACAACCAGGGCCAGATAGAGAAGAGAGAACAGGTCCTAAAGAATTTAGAGGATACTACCCTGCAGTTAGATCCGGCCTTTTAACTTCTGGATGGGTATTGTCTGCTTAACACTTACGGTAACCTAGCAGATAGGTAAATAAAATATCTGGGCAAATATGTCCTAGCTCGACGGTATGGCAAGGTTGAGCCCCCGGGAGCACATTGGAACCACTGCTTAGAAGAGATAGAAATAAAAATCTTGTACCCGAGCTACCATTGGTGGCTGGTAGAAAACAAGAAGGGGTAGAAGAAGAAAAAAAATAAGCAAAACTTACCTTCTGCTCGCGCTGCCAGACGCCTCCTCTCTGCAGCCTCTCCTCATCAGAGGGGAAGCACTCAGGCTCCCTAAGCCAATGACATTGCTGCAATTCAGCGTTGTGATCGGTTCCCCTAAGTTTTCTCCAAGACAATCACAATGTTGCCTTGCAGCGTTGTGATTGGTCTGAGCGCTGTGGTTCAGATGGGGAGAGGGAGCCTGTGGGGGTACATGCATAGTGCGCATGAATGTGCGGTCAAACATTCATGCACACTTTGAGTGGGCAAACCACTCCTCCCCTGGCCCCTGCTCTGGCCAGCCCTGCCCCACACCTAGGAATGGAAAAAGAAAATGATAATGGCGCGTTTAGTTATGATCATTTGCTTTTTCCTCTGCACAGCCTTAGCAGTGGGTCGACGCTCCTCCACCTTAGAGTAGAAGCCAACCCTGCTAGCTACACTTACCAGCCGGTGAGATACTGATTACTAATGAGGACATCCCCTTCAATGTGTTCGAAATTATTGACAGCTATACACTTCGCGTTTGACAATGGCTGCACCTGCTAATCGCGCACATCTCAATGATAATGCAACGTTGCGGCTCGAGTACGCCCCGGTCAATTTTTAGTCTAAAGAAGAGATTCTGGTCGCCATTGAAAGCCTGCCAGGCCGTAAAGCCCTGGGTGGTAATGGGCTCACTGGGGAATTTCATAAAATCTACAGACATGTGTGGTGCCCACAATTACGAGGTCTAGGCAGGGGATTTTGACAAAGGGATCATACCTCAGTCCCTTTGGGAAGCAGTAATCATGCTGCTGCCTAAACCTGGCAAGGAGCCCACTGCCAGCTCCTTGTACAGACAGTTGTTGCTCATGAATGTTGATAATAAAATACTTGCAAAAGTAATAGCCACCAAATGATCTGTCTTAATGAAACAGCTGAATTCCCTGGCCCAGTCTGGTTTTGTGTCCCATCGATAGACTGCCACTAATTTTTGCACATTTATTGTGGTTCTGAACCAGCTAACCCCACACTTGAAGCCCCAGCTGTGCTACTCGATGCCGAAAAAGCATTTAATTTGCTGGAATGACTGCTTCTCATGGAGGTACCGCCTAAAATTAGGCTGCCACATGGATTTATTAAATTCGTCCAGCTCTTATACACTCAGCCAGTGAATAGGGTGCAGGTCAATAGGCTTAAATCGGACCCATTCCCTACATATTGTGGCACCAGGCAGGGATGCCCCTCTGACCCACTTACTATTCGTTCCAGCAACTGACCCATTAGCAAAGGTTTTGTTGAAGGGAAACCTCCATCAAAGGCTAAACTTCCCCACTGTCTGGCTTTCGTTATCCATGTATGCCGAAGACATTCTACCATTTGTCAAAAACCCAGCAGAGAACATATATCACCCATAGTCCGTCAAAATAGTTTGATTTGGAGGATACTCGGGATTATCTATCAACTGATCCAAATCCGAGCGATTTCCTCTCATGGAGTCCAGCTACCCTGTGGATCTGCAATTCCCCATCAGTTGGATGATGAGCTTGGTTCAATATCTGGGGGTGGAACTCCATAGAGCTGGAGAAACTATTATTTGTTTCAACTATGGCCCATTCATGGAGCGGTTGGAGACGCAGATAGATTTCTGGATCAGACTACCCGTGTCACTTATCGAAAGGATTGATGTCCTGAAAATGGTGGTGCTCCACCACATTCTATATAGCTTTTTGAATATGCCAATCCACACTTTTCTACACACACTTTGGAGTGCATTGCTCAACGAGGTTTGGGCTGACAAACAGCCTAGGACTCAGTGGGATATTCTCATGCTCCCATATGGGAAGGGGTGACTGGAAGTACCAGAATTTAAATTATTCAGTATAGTCGCACAGTTTTAATACGAGTGGGGCCCTCCTCCCCAAGGGTATACCCCTCAACCACAGGGAAATAAAGTCTGTTGCCACGACCTACTGGGCAGTTAGGTGAATAGGTGTGCTTGGGAGAGGGACATTGGTGCTATGATCACACAGACACAGTGGCACTACTGCTACATGCACACCTAGATTGTTTCATTAAATCATTGTCACACACGTTTATACTTCAAATATTTACAATGTGACTATTCATATTCTGCTGAACGGACCAAGAGTGACAACCCACAACTGCACAATTGACCTATGTGGAGCCATGACCATGCAGATTTTATACAACGAGCCTAGATAAGCCAGGCAATACAGGCCTTCTAGAAGTAGGTGGTAGACTCACTGTCAGATAAACTAGATTATATTTCATCACCTCAACCCCTTAAGGCCCTTCTGAGCTATGTTTAAGACATACCATGGGGGATATGCAGGTTGAGCGCTCTTGCACTACTGCTGGTTCGCAGGAGAATTGCCATATGTTGGGAAAGCACTCGGGTTTTGGCGCCGACCGGGATGGCTGTGTGAGCGTGTAGCTCCGCGCCGAGTCCCGTAATTAATCCTGTTGTTGCTGCCTGCGGGACCTCTGGAAGCCGGAATTTGCAGTGTGAGGTGTCTGCTGCCCGGCGCAGAGAGTCGGGATGCTGGCGGTACCTCGGGGCTGAGCGGAGACGGAGATCCATGACGCGGTGGAGCCCGGCCGTGAACAAAGGCAAGATGGCGGCGTGAGGGTCCGGAGCGGACTGTGGACTGTGGGCGCCTGTGGCTGGTGTCCTGAAGGCCGCCGAGTGGAGTGTGGGGTGCGGAGAAGCGCTTGAGGACACCCACGGGTTCGAGCGAGGAGCCGGAGGCGTTCTCCCCCTACATTGCGGTCAGTGTGATTCCTCGCGCCCTCCCCCCTCCCCCTCCCGCTTGCTGTCCTGGAGGCTGGCGCGGGACAGGCGGAACTGGTGCGGCGGCGCCTGTGGCGGGCGGAGGGCACTCATTTCGAGCGCTGGCCTGAGACGTCTGAGGGGGCCGCGCTGCCGGGCAGACCCGACCGCATGAGGACATTCTGGTGCGGGTGGAAGGTGGACGTTACAGCCGCGAGAGCAGAAGAGCCGGGGCTCACGCAGTTGGGGACCCAGAAACTCGGGAGGTGGTCCCACGCCTATGGGCTCCTAAAACCCGGACGCACCCTGCCTTCACCGTCAGACCACAGGGGCCTCTTGTGTTAGCGGGATTCCCCCGCCTGGATTGCGGTGTTTCCGAGGTGGGACGCATCTGGGGCGAGGGCTGTGGTTGTTCTATTGGCCTGTTCAGAGGCCCTGATCGGGCGGCCGGCGTGAGTGGCCCCGGGGGGCTCCCGCCTCCTTGCCGGGAGAACCGTTGCTGCCCTGGAGGCTGGATTTGGAGGGTGGCCCTGGGTCCCACTGATGGCACTGAACTGTGTTTGGCTGGTAATGGCCGCAGCCTGAAGGCGCTTTTTGGGGTCACAGCTGGCACGGGACGGACACAGGAACTGACATTGCTGAGGAGTGGGGAGCCCCGTTGTGTGTCGCCGCAGTCTTCCCCGGGAAGGAGCGACTGGTGGTGTAACTGGAGGGAGAATTGCGGTTAGCGGGGCCTTCCCTGGTGGACTGGGGGGGAGCATCCTCCGGGCGCAAGATGGCCGCTGCGGGCAAGGTTCTGGGCCCACCGCCAGGACAAGATGACGCGTCCACCTCGATCCAAACTGGAGGTGCCCGGACCCCGCAGGATGACGCTACGCCGGAACAGAGGCTGAACTTGCGTCTCGACGCTATCCTGGCCGCGATTACTACAACAAAGGACACGCTGCACGAGGATATTGCGCAGGTTGCCACGGGGCTAGGCCTCCTGAGGGCGGACCACACCAAGCTCTCGGACAAGGTGAAGGAACATGGGCAATTACTCCTGGACTTGAAGCCGGCTGTGGTGTCGGCGGAACACAAAATAACGGATATTCTTGGTCGTTTGGCGACTCTGGAACGACGGGCGGAGGATGCGGAAAGTCGTAACAGAAGGAACAACGTGAGGGTAGTGGGCCTTCCGGAAAAGATCGAGAAAGACGACGCAGTGGCGTACATGGAGGACTGGTTTAAGACTGTAGTGGCGCCGGAGGGGCTTTCTCCTTTCTTCTCCTTGGAGATAGCGCATAGGGTCCCGGCTAAGCCACCCCTGGAGGGCCGACCACCCCGACCGATGGTGGTAAAACTGCTGCACTATAAGGACCGGGACCTCTTGATACAGAGAGCACGTTCCCAGGGTCCCTTCCAAGTGGATAATAGCAAGGTCACGATCTTTCCGGACTATACACAAGAGGTGCAGAGACACAGGGCGTCCTTTCTGTCAGTTAAAAAAGAGCTGAGGGAAGAGGGGATTCAGTATTCCTTGCTCTTCCCTGCCAAACTACGGATTATTCCCGATGGCAGGACACACTTCTTCCAAACTCCGGACGAGGCTTGGTCGTGGTTAGAACTGTACCGGGCTGGAACGGACCGCACGGATAAGAGCGGAAGGGACAGACCAAAACCGATCCGGATCAGGAAATCGCAGCGCATTCGCTCAAGGAACAAACTCCAGCGGGCCATACGAGATGCCCAGATGGCGGAGGACAGGAAGGGGGCTGTGGCAGCAACGGCGAGCATTACGGGATCACAGCAAGGAAGAACGTCGGAAGGATCGGCCTCGGAGGTGGAGGGTGAGAAATCTGGAGGCGATGAGTCGGACACAGGGAGTGCCAGGGGTCCGGAGGTCACCCCACAGACTTCGGATGGGCTGTTTAATGAGTGATGTCTCGATGACTCTGACACCCCGGGGTGCCGGCTGGGATTGACTCTCCAGACTTTTGGTTTGCAGTCAGGTATGGGGCTGTGTAAGCAGCATGGGACTGGGGCGCGGGGTGGGAGCTCTGCCTGTTCTGGTTCGGTGCTCTATCACCCTCTTGTGGCCCTTAAGGCCTTCTGTGGTGGCGACCACAGACTAATGTATGTGTGTGATTTTGATGGTTTGGAACGGGACTGAAGCTGGGCTATTAGGTCCTGTCCTGGGGAGTGGGGTTTGGGGTGTTTTGGGGGGGGGGGAGTTGGGAAGGGGGGGCAACTGCTGCAATGCGGGGAACAACTGGTTAACGGTGACAATGTGTAGAACTGCCTATTATGGGGTCGTTACCTAATGTGAAATGTATCACATGGAATGTCCGCGGACTTCAGACAATGGTGAAACGTCATAAGGTGCATGCATACCTGGTGAGGCGGGGAGAGCAGATAGCAATGCCTCAGGAGACTCACTTAACTAAGAAAGAATGTGGAGCCTTGCAAAGGTGTTTGGCACGACTTATTCTGCATTTGCCAGAGGGGTACTAATATGGGTGAGAGTGGGAACTCCGTTCCAAGTCGCGACACAGCGGGTGGACCCCGAGGGTAGGTATGTGGCGGTGGAGGGGCGGCTTTATGGTAGAGAGGTGGTCCTGTGCAGTGTGTATGCCCCCAATTCCGATCAGGCCCGTTTTTTTGACGGCTTAACGAGTTCGCTGGCTCACTTTTTGGCTGGCCCGGTCTTACTAGGGGGCGACTTTAACTCGATCACTGATGTGGAACTAGATAGGTCACATCCGCCGTTGGTCGACTCTCCAGTTCGCAGGCTGGCGGCTCATAGGAAGGATTGGCAGGAGAGGTGGGGATTGCTTGATGTGTGGAGGGAGCAGCATCCGGAGGTGAGGGACTACTCCTACTTCTCCACAGTGCACGAACTGCATGTTAGATTGGACGCAGTCCTGTGTGGTGGCACTTTGGCGACGCTGGTGTCCAATACTGAGTACCTGGCTAGGACCATATCAGATCATAACCCCTTATTGGTGTCAGTGCAGTGGCAAAGGGCTAGGTCGGCGGTCCCGTCTTGGAGGCTGAGGCCTGAGACACTGGAAGATCAGGTGTTCAGTGCCATGGTTCAGCAGGGCATTGACCGCTACTTTGCGGAGAATGAGGGCTCTGCCACGTCCCGATCGGTGGAGTGGGATGCGATGAAAGTGGTGGTGAGAGGCGAGTGCGTGGGTAGATTCTCGAATGCACGGACGGCGGTCTTGAATGACTTGGCGAAAGCGGAAGTGGAGTTGCGAGGCCTGGAGCGACAGAGGCCTGACCGGCCGGACCTACAGGAGAGACTGGCGGAACTGAGGGAGGTGGTGGCGACTGAGACTGAACGGCTGCGGTGCTATGACTATAAGTTATACAGCGTTAAGGTGCATGAGGAACGTGATAAAGTGGGTGCGCTCCTAGCCAAACTTGCAGATCCAGAACCTAGAGGGTGCCCGATCTTGAGTATCAGAACAGAGAGAGGGGAGGTGGTCTACTCACAATCAGCTGTGCTGGCGCGTTTTCAGTCGTACTACACGGGATTGTATGAATGCCACCTGGAGGTGGGGAGGGACGAGATAGGTGACCACTTGGCCTCACTCACACTGCCAGTGCTGGATAGTGAGGTTGCCAAAGAACTGGGGAGTCCGATAGCCACTCTCACCTCCGCCAGTGTTATCGCGCAGATGGCTCGAAATAAAACCCCAGGGGTAGATGGTTTGCCGATTGAATTTTATACCAAATTTGTTGACACACTAGCGCCAAAACTAGTGGTGGTGTATTCGGAGGCCAGGCAGCGTGGTTGCCTGCCTGAGTCAATGAGGGAGGCACTTGTGGTGCCTCTGTTGAAGCCAGGCAGGGATGCGTTGAGTGTCACGTCCTACAGGCCGTTATCAATGCTGACGGTGGACTATAAGATCCTGAGTCGCATATTGGCCTCCAGGTTACTGCCGCACATGACAACACTGGTGCATAGGGACCAGGCGGGGTTTATCCCGACTAGGAATACCTCCATGAATATTCGAAGGCTGGTCCGAATTTTGGATAGTGCCGGGTCTTCAGCTCTTGATTCCGTGGTATTGGCAGTAGATATCGAGAAAGCTTTCGATAGCCTTGAATGGAGGTATTTGGATGGGGTACTAGTGAAGTTCGGAGTTGGGGAGGGTTTCCGGAGTTGGACGAGGGTGCTTTACAAATCGGCTAGGGCGAGGGTGCGCCTGGGCCCGCTGATATCTCCGGCCTACCCTGTTTGCAGAGGGACGAGACAGGGCTGCTCGTTGTCACCCCTGCTGTTCGCATTGGCGATGGAGCCGCTTGCGGCGCAGGCGAGGACAGGCGCCATGTATGAAGGGATCGCGCAAGGGCCGGAATCGCATTATATATTGCTGTATGCTGATGATTTGCTTCTGTACTTGGCGGATGCTGAACGGTCTTTAGAGAGAGCGGTGGATATGCTGGATGGATTCGGTCGGCTGTCAGGCCTTAAGGTGAATTGGACTAAGACCTGTATATTCCCGCTGCGGGCGGGTACACCCTGTCCCCTATTGACGAGGGAGGTGGTGTGGGGAGCCCTTTGGCTTCACCTACCTTGGGGTGCGCATTTACCACGAGGCGGCGGACCTACTAGAGGGGAATGTAGGGCGATGCATTCGTGCACTGAGGGGCAGCATGACATTCTGGGCCTCGCTCCCCCTGTTGGTACTGGGCCGAGTAGCGCTGCTAAAGATGGTGGCGCTTCCGCGGCTGCTTTATTATTTTCGAACACTGCCGGTGTGGATTCCGCAGCGGGTTTTTAAAGAACTGAAGACGCTGGTGACTGGCTTCCTTTGGGGCCAGGGCCGGCGGAGGGTTGCACTGGACACTCTGATTAGGCCTAAGACTGAAGGGGGGATGGCAGTCCCCGATTTTGAACTGTATTACTTAGCAGCACAACTGCAGATCCTAACACAGAATGTTGCCCGGGAATTCAGGGGTCCTGAGAGTGACCGCGGAGCTGGTATTCCAAAGTGCGTCCTTTCTTATATAGTTATGCAACAGAAACTGGATCTGAAGGGGCTTACGGTGGAAGAAAGGACGCTTAGGTCGTGCTGGCAGAGGAGCGTGAAAAGAGCGAAGAAAGTCCGGCCGTATGCACCGGAGATACCTCTGGGGATGTTAACAGCGCTGCCGCACGGGGGTGACTGGTCTAGGCTTCTGGAATGGGAAGAGTTGGGACTACTGATGGTGGGGGATCTGTCTGTTGATGGAGTATTAGTTCCCTATCAGGTGCTCCAGGAGCAGTTTGGGTTGCCGGACGGTACCTTTCTATTACACACGGCAGTGCTGGCGGCGCTGCAAAAGCATTGGGGGGTGGGGCTCGCTGAACCGGAGGTGACCATGGCGTGTCAATATGTGGTAATGGCCGCAGGCACTGTGAAGGCAGTGACGTGTATCCACATGAGAATGTTGTACGAGGGGTTGTCACCGCTGCTGGCTTTGAAATCGCGATGGGAAGATAGCATAGGCAAGCCCATCCCGGACACGGTCTGGAGTCAGATCCTGAGACGGACGTGGAGGGGCACGAGGAACGCACGGTTTCAACAGGTACATTTTTTTATCTTACACAGGGCGTACCTGACCCCGGAGAGGTTACAGCGGTACTTCCAGGTGCTTGACGCAGTGTGCCCGAGGTGCTTGGCTCCCGAGGTTGACTTGGATCACCTGCTTTGGGGGTGTCCGAAACTGGGGACATATTGGCCGGAAGTAGGGGCACTCTTGAATGCGGTGACGGATAGGGAGGTGGACTTTGATATGGCGGCTTGTCTCCTGCTCTGGTTCGCGCATACTAAGAAAACGAGAATCACGAGTGCATTCATTGATTTAGGACTTATGTTGGCGCAGAGGGAGATAACCTGGCACTGGAAATCTAGAGAAGGCCCTTCAGTGAGGAGATGGATGAATGAGCTGTTGAAGTGGGCGGGCAGTGAAAGCATTATTAGAATGAGGCAAGCTACTAGACTTGGCAAGGAGAGCTGTCTGGACATGGCGAGAGCCTGGGAATTGGTGGTGCAAGCGTTGCGTGATTACATGGTGGGAGAGGATGAGGAGGAGTGATAGTCCTGGTGGATTCCATGCACTCTTAGCGATTGCGAACGACTCCTGATATGTGGCGAGCCCCTGAGATGGTACGGTTTTGGACGACCCGCATTGGCAGCAGCAGCAGTGGTAGTTGGGGGAGGTGGGGGGGGGAGGGAAGGGGATCCGGAGGGAGGTTACTCGACATAGCGGCCTGGATCACTCTCGGCAGATAGTGTGTGGATCAGATCAGGGTAACGGGGGGTTCCTGAGGTAGTAGGTAGGCATTCTGGCTGTTACACTGGGGGGACCTGGGAATGGGACTCTGGAGAGGTATGGCTTGAACTATGTCGGACCGGGTTTGAGCCACTGGCGGTCCTTCCTGGGGCATTTGGAGTGCGCTTGTTGATACATGGGGGGGGGGGGGGGGGGGGGGGGGGGGGTTAAAGGGGGATAAAAGCAGATACTAAAATGTGATGCTGGTCGAATCCTGGGACAGGGGTACACAGAGCTATCTTCCTGGGAAGGAGGGTTCTGCAGCGCCGCCCAACCTCCGGGATGTGGGCTAAATGGCTGTGTATGGTGCCTCTGTTGTCTTGGGAAAGCACTCACTCACCTGGTACACAGGAGTGGATTACAGACACGACCCTTTGCAACACGTAAAGTGAAGTCTATGCAAAACTACAACCCCCCCATCCCACACCAAGAAACAGAGGGCCCCATGATCAGCTACCTAGCTCAGACTGCTGTGGACAACTCTGATGAGGGTTTGGATGCTCCTGACCCCGTGGAGCCGACACACAATCTGGCAGCCAGAGGATACCAGTGAGCAATATTGATTGGACTAGGCGTGAAAGGGCACGGATACTGTTTTGAGGATGACATACAATGTCGTTTCTTCGCTGCTGTCTTTTTTTTTTTTTTTGAAGACCTTTATTTGCATCATTAGGATAAACATGCGTGGGCCTACAACCAATCCGGCCGGCCACAAGTCAAAAACGATCAAGAATCAATATAAGCGACACAAGGCCAGTTGGCAGGCAAGCAAACACAATCGAACAATGCCAAAGATGGGACAAACGGCAATAACGGCCCAATATCAGGATCAGTGAGGTCCATTTTATAATAAGGGGACAAGGCTCATGGCTGACTCACAAATACAGAAAAACCCCAAAACAGGATTACACCCATGCCAAAACGAAAGGAGGGGAAAGGGGGGGGGGGGGGGTGGGGGGGAGGAGGATGTAAGGCACGATACGACCGTAGCACTAAACAAACGCAAAATATAGTGGAGAAGCATACAAGTGCTACCAAGATCTCATAACCCCCACCCAATAACACGCTAACGGAGGCAATGGGAGCAGAAAACTGTACGAATCGAGCCCACTTCTCTCAATACGAGCCTGGGAAAAAGGGGGAGGGGGGGGGGGGAAGGGAGGGGGGGGTTAAAGGGGGATAAAAGCAGATACTAAAATGTGATGCTGGTCGAATCCTGGGACAGGGGTACACAGAGCTATCTTCCTGGGAAGGAGGGTTCTGCAGCGCCGCCCAACCTCCGGGATGTGGGCTAAATGGCTGTGTATGGTGCCTCTGTTGTCTTGGGAAAGCACTCACTCACCTGGTACACAGGAGTGGATTACAGACACGACCCTTTGCAACACGTAAAGTGAAGTCTATGCAAAACTACAACCCCCCCATCCCACACCAAGAAACAGAGGGCCCCATGATCAGCTACCTAGCTCAGACTGCTGTGGACAACTCTGATGAGGGTTTGGATGCTCCTGACCCCGTGGAGCCGACACACAATCTGGCAGCCAGAGGATACCAGTGAGCAATATTGATTGGACTAGGCGTGAAAGGGCACGGATACTGTTTTGAGGATGACATACAATGTCGTTTCTTCGCTGCTGTCTTTTTTTTTTTTTTTGAAGACCTTTATTTGCATCATTAGGATAAACATGCGTGGGCCTACAACCAATCCGGCCGGCCACAAGTCAAAAACGATCAAGAATCAATATAAGCGACACAAGGCCAGTTGGCAGGCAAGCAAACACAATCGAACAATGCCAAAGATGGGACAAACGGCAATAACGGCCCAATATCAGGATCAGTGAGGTCCATTTTATAATAAGGGGACAAGGCTCATGGCTGACTCACAAATACAGAAAAACCCCAAAACAGGATTACACCCATGCCAAAACGAAAGGAGGGGAAAGGGGGGGGGGGGGGTGGGGGGGAGGAGGATGTAAGGCACGATACGACCGTAGCACTAAACAAACGCAAAATATAGTGGAGAAGCATACAAGTGCTACCAAGATCTCATAACCCCCACCCAATAACACGCTAACGGAGGCAATGGGAGCAGAAAACTGTACGAATCGAGCCCACTTCTCTCAATACGAGCCTGGGAAAAAGGGGGAGGGGGGGGGGGAAGGGAGGGGGGGGAGGGAAAAAGGGAAGGGGGAAAAAATAGGAAGGAAACAAGGGGGAGGAAACCAAAAAGGGACAGAAAGGGGGGGAAAGGAAGGGAGAAGGACAAAATAAAGGAAAATAAAAGGAGAAACACAATCGTGCAAGATGGGCGCCACCCCGGGCCAGGCAACCCGCGGCTGATAGTACAGAAGAAAGTGGAAGCTGGCGAAAAGAAGGGAGTGGCAGTCGCGACAAAGCATCGAAACCGAGAAAAGTGGCATAGCGACAGACCCCAACCCACCCATGCCTGAGAAGCGAGGACAGAAGCGGCACCGCTATAAAGGGATAGAAAAGGGCCATAGAACCAAAAGAAAACATCTGAAAGACCCCACCCACCCGTCCCACCCTGCACCCCTGCAGAAGGCTACGGCCTACCCTCCAAACAGCGTGCCTGTCGCCCTAATCCGAAACCCGAAATATAGTGAAAAAAGGAAGAGTAGAGGAAGAAGACAAAAAGAGGAGGAGAGGAAATACAAAGCAAAAAGAAAACGTGAGGGAGGAGCCAGAGGATATGAGCAAACACATTCGGCCACGACCCCCCCGACCAACAAATGAATAAGTATCAAATCAGTACTACACCTTCACATACAGCAAGAACCATAGGGAGGGGGAGGAGGGAGAGATTATAACGTGTCACCGTGTCGGGAGTACAAACATCAATGCAACGGGCAGTTAGACCAACAAACTATCATGTCGTGCAACTCATCCCCAACCCTTCCTAACCACGAAACCAACCCAAGAAAGGATAATGTGAAGCGGACCACCTCGCACAAAATAATTGTAACGCAGTCCAGAGTCACGGCAGTGATATGAATCAGGTAGAGCCTTCGTACGGAGGGAATACAAATAGTCAATTAAGCAAGTCAATTGTAGCAGGAACGACAGGGCAAGCAAAGGCAGGCCGGAGTCCAAGTGCGCAGTTCGGCAACACAAAGGTACCCCTCCAGAACCAAAGTTCGGATCCAACGAAGCGGGAGCAAACAGCGGCCCACCATGAGTCCCAGGTACCCGGGAAGGAGCAGATCTCCGCGTCGTGTGGAAGTCCTCGAAATCTAGGCGGCGAGGAAGCAGAGGGTCAGAAGTCACCGGTCCATCAAGCGGCCGAAGAACAACAACAGCAACTCCTGGCGCAGCCGAAGGGGGCGAAGCAATGGCGGCAGCAGGACGACAGGGGTGCATGAAAGAGCGGCGGCCCAAAATGGCGGCGAGCCGCATAGGGTCGGTAGAGGCACCGGGGGCCAAGACAGCGTACAATGACATCAAGGCGTCCAGGACATCTCCAGGCGTGGGCGCTCGAGTACACACCCAGGCCTCTGCACCATCCGGCCGGTAAGGAGCGTCGGTGCAAAGCGGAGCACCCCCCACGTCGTCAGTAGCCATCTTGTGAGTTCCGCCGCCCCACACTCCACCTTGGGCCCCCAAACAGTTCCCAAATGTAGGACTTTACAGACCTCCGGAGGCTCCCAACAACAATCTCACCGGCACAGGATGTGCGAGCGCCCGATGGGGGGGGGGCCCCCTCCGAACAGTGGCAGGCCCCACAGGCGAGAGCCAGGCGCGGGGTTCAGGACCGCCGGACAGGACAAAGGCGAAGGGACCCCTTCACACGGTCAGCCCCCAACACATCTCGTCCCCCTCCAGCCGCACGGCCCAGTCATCGGGGCCGGTTCCGGATCTCCGGGGCACACGCACAACGGTTCCCACCAGTGGCTCACTTTCGCGGCCGGGGCCGACAATCTCTTCTCCGCCGGTCGGGTCCCGCAGGAATCTCTTCTCTGCCGGTCGGGTCCCGCAGGCGAGGTCCCGGTCTCAAGTGCCCGGAGGCCCCAATCTCACCGAGGGCACAGCTGCGGATCCACAGCACACAGGAACCTCCGGACCAGACGGTGAGTAAGAGTGGGTCTTTAAAGTTCAAATTCTGTATGGAAGTAGCGTCGCAGTGCAGGATATAAGGCAGGATAGTCGCAGTTAGCCGGAGGGCCGACGGAGCCGAGCTAAAAGGCGGCCATTCCGTCCTCGAGCTAGACTCCTCCCCGCTGCTGTCTTTTAAATCTATAGGTTCTCTTTTTCTGCTGTTTTTGGTACTATCTGATCTTACTAGTCATATTCGAATGTCATCTTTGGTGTTCCACACTTTACTGTGCGTTATTGAAGATTAAAACATAATAAAAACTTTTTTTTTTATGCATGGGAACAAATAATTATTTGGTGAACAGAAAACTGTTTGTTCTATCAACACAATAACTAATAGTGATTTTCACACGATCAATGTGAAAATCAAATTACTTTGAATCAAAAAGGCTACTTTATTTTCAGACCCGTACTAAAATAGAAGATTACAAGTCTAGTTCAACCTGCTCCCATCAGTATGCTATAAAAAGCTACTATATACAAGAGAACCTTAATATCACAAACATGCAGTTTTCAACACTGTAATCTTTCCCTTTCAACCCGTTTGGAAAAAAAGGAAAAAGAACTAATGCACAGAAGTTAGAATAAACATTCTATGAAAGGGTTAAGCTCCAAGTAAGTATGAATGTACTGACATTGTAAAAATAAAGAAACAGAAGATAGCCGTTGAGTGAGCTGAGCTTCAGAAAGGTAATTACATCAATGGTTGCACCCAGCAGTAAGTAGACTCCCCTCCCACCCTTCCAGTCATCCAAAAAAAGGCAGTGTTGATGGGGATAACAACATGGCACAATGCTGAAGTTGACTGTAGAGAGACATTGTTTAAGATAGCACAACATCAGCAATATAGACTATGCTGCTCTACTTGGAGGCATTGAGGCCACACACCGTACTGCTAGAGTTACCTCCATTTTGAGAGCTACAGTTATTGGGATCCTAAGGCAGGAACAGCCATTGTTAGCTGGTATCTAGAAACACAGTCAATAGCCCAAAAGCAATTGCACATTTTTAGAAAGAGTTACAGGTGAAGAAAGATTTACATTGAAAAAATTGGTATTTACTTCCAGTGTTCTTTCCGCAGAAGTAGGACGGTCTGCCTAAAAGAGGTGTTTCCAACCAGTTGACCGCAACCTACCAGTAGCTCCCAGACTCCTTCAGAGTAGCTCGAAGCCTTGAATTAACTTTTAAATAAGCTCAGGGTCACATTTTTCTTTTTAAATTAAACGAAGGCTGTGTCTATTTTACATTATCATCATCAGGCTGTAGATATGAGGGCCTGATTATGAACAGTGCTCAGTCAGATTAATGACCCAGACTGGGGCTGGGTCACACAGGTGAAGAACTGAAGCGCTGAGGCATTTAACGCTTACATAAAAGTGTTTGTCAACTCAATATAGAAACATGAGAACAAATTTAAAAAATGTTAATTGAAAAGGTATCTTAATGATTAAGTTAACTCTTCATTTTAATTTTCTCCCATTTCTAAGTGTCACATTTACAAACAGTACCCAGTGGCCAGTAGACACTGTGCCATAACAACCGTACATTTTTTAAATGGGAGAAATTTTAATTGCGGAAAAATGCCCCATATTTTGAAATTGTTTGCAGAACATTTATGGGCACTTTAAATTTCTCCCATTTATAAAAATAGTGGTTGTAGATTTTTGTTATACAGGTAACGGTGCCACACATGATGAAAGGTATATCCTGTGCTACAAGTACATAAAACACAGGCTCTCAGTCACACATACACATATATCCCAGTCACACATGTTCATACATCCCCCAAGACCACGCTCTCACTGACACATAGGAGCCCCGTCATAGTGCCCCTCGTCTAAGTATTTTGTTCTAACCATAGTATCCGACTCTATGGACATTAGGCTTTAAGTCAATGAAGCGGGCATGGGGCTGTCTGGAAACAATGCACACGTTGTTAAGCCTTAAGTAGAACACAATGATTTTCACTGATCAAAAGTAGCTCTCAATACGCAAAACGGATGGAGACCACTGGATTAGAACGACTGGTATATTTTCATTTTTCTTTATAGGAAAACGGCCGGCAAAGATGTCAAGTAAAGCATTCTGGCCCGACTGGCGCACTCTTTCAGCTTCCACTGCAGTCAGAGGCTGCGCATTGTTCACTCACCGTACGATCTTCCAGGTACATTGTTTTCGACAGAAAATCTATTCCAATCGTAGCCTGAAAAGAGACCAGAAAAACTGGTGTTAGAAAACTACTAATTTTTTAAAGAGAAAAAAACAGAACAATTCATTCGATGGATGACATGTGTAGCTCTATTAATGAAATCTGATTTAGAAGTCATTTACATGTATTTATTTTTCGATAATTAAATCGTTTTCTTGACATCTTTCATTTTTTGGAAACATTTTGGAAGTTATTTTTAGAATTGAAATACCATCAAGACATTCACAGAACAAAATTGAAAGCAGTTATAATAAACTAAGTCGACACTGCCCACAAGAACTATGAACCATTATAGGCAAGATATGAGGACAATCAGGAGGTCGACTAAAGGCTATAAGTTTCTGTAATTTTCAAATAGGCTGGTGTTAAATTATGTTTTCTGGCTCCCCCCTCCCATTCTACCGCCATTAAGACAGTGACATGTTGGCTGTGTCATCACCCTGGTCCCCTTACTTTAGAGATTATGGATGTAACTTTGCAGATTCCAGCATTCGCCTGTCCGACTGAACACCAGAGGACCCCCAACTCGGTCAGAGACCCAGTAAGAACCTGGGAAAAGGAGCCATAAATCTTTCTTTGCAGGATGCAATTTAAGGCATGTAAGCGCTTCACTGGTGTGGCGCCTCTGAGGTTTGCCAGCTGGATGTGGGCTGGACAGGGATAACCATGCTTGGTTTGTAGCTTGGAAAAAAAAGTATCTTCCTTCATCTTTGTAACTCTGGTGGTTAAGATTAGCTCCACATGACAATGTGGTGTGAAACCCACTTGGAGTGCTTCTGGGACTGAATAGATCAAGTGGTGCCAAAAGCCATGTGGGAGCCCATTTGTCCTGCATTTCAGTGTGTGCAGGGCTACTCCACCATAGCGCTGGCAGTACACTTTACTGAGGAGGTGGTAGGACTGCATGAGGCCTGCTCAAATAAGAATTAGCACATGAGGGATCAGGCTTTAAGCATAAAATGCCCTAACAAGGGGAAGCACATAAGGCTACAACAGCAAGCAGCACATGCGGTGAAACATTTGTTTAGCCTCAGCGTGGTTCGCCAAGGGAAAGCAAAGCCTCTTCTACTTGCCCAGGACCCAAGAGTGGATGCGTCTATCAGCTCACCCGTTTTCAGTACATGAACCCTGAAGAAGGAACCTGGGAAGACAAGGAGGTGGCCGAAACATAAGAACTGGCGAGCCTGGTGATCTGTAGAGACTGAACAAGAGACTCAAGGTAGAGCAAAAAATAAAAGGAGAACTGGCAAGTGCAGTGATCTATAGAGACTGAGCAAAGACTCAAGAATGAGAAAGATTCGAGGCGGAGGGACAAAATAAAAGGAGGACCGGTGAAGCGGTGATCTATAGAGACTGAGCTAAAGACTCTAGGCAGAGAAAAAACATAAAAGGAGGACCTTGAACCTGGCATGGCACCTGGTGAAAGCGGTGATCTATAGAGACTGACCAAATACTCAAGATGGAGCTAAAAATAAAAGGACTGGGGTGATGTATACAAACTGAGTAAGAGACTCACGGCGGAGTGGAAAATAAAAGGAGTAGGGAGTGCGGAGATCTATAGAGACTGAGCTAAAGACTCAAGGCAGAGAGAAAAAAAAAGTGAAAGGAAAGACATGTCTGCTGCCATTTAGAATCTGCATGGTATGCACAGGATTGACCAAATGCTTGAATAGACATCCTCACAGAAACTTACTGTCCTAGCACAGAGAAAGCCCTCAGAGTATTGTATAAATACAAGTGTGCATAAGGACAAATTGTTGTGTTATTTTAGGTGGTTTTGTAGCGGGTACACTCACCTGGCAAGGTATCCTAGAGCAAAATATAGAAAGTAAGACAGCATGCAGGCCAGACAACAGAATAAAATAGGTAAGTTTTTAGACTGTTCCTGAGGAGAGGGAGGCAGCTGGTCAGGAGGCTGTGAAGGGCACGCTCAGGGAGATGGGACTTCAGTATGGCATGCTCTACCCAGCGCACATGCGTGTGCATGTACAGGAAAAAACCTGCGAGTTCGACATCCCTACGAAGGCACAGTAGGTCTGTATGAGGCATGTCAAGGATCGCCAGAACACTCCTGGGGGCTCCCGGGCACGGTCCCCCTGACCTGCAGGCCATGATCAGTTCTGATCTCTTTTCAGCGGACTAACCAATGCTGCATCCTGCGCCCTGGCCGCCATGGCGTTGGGCCCTAGTTTTCTGCAATGACATTAGTCTGTGCCTCTCCTTGGTTTCACTATCATGATAGGCGAGTTGAACTGCGCTGCCCTTACAGAAACAGCACCAGGTAATGGGCTTTTTTGACCCACAGAGACGTCTGGTGGGACAGGCTCACCGCAGCATTCACCATGCACTCTGTTGTGCCTTCTCACACACGCCTTTACCCCGCTTTACCATTGGCTACTTGTGTTTTTGCAATGGGAACCAGATGTTGGTGTGCTGGCCACCCCTTATAGTGTACACCAAAATGTTATTTGTAGTGGGATGGGTGGGAGGTGGCGGTAGGGGAGGGATTTTTTTCTGCTTTTAAATTTGCACTATTTTCCAGGTTTGTGATATCGTAACCAATAGGTCCTATCTAAACACCTTTGAACATGCTGGGTCTGTCTCGACAGCAGCCCAGGATCTCAAGATACCCTTTATGTCCTGAAACATTAGAGGAATTAGTAACTCCCGCAAACAGCGATGACCTGGAAAACTGCAGATTGAGGATACGGGATTGCGCCTCTGGCTTCAGAGCTGTTAGGCGAAGCCATGATGATCTTCTGGCACAAATTCTGTGTGCGCAAGAGTGTGCTGAGAGCGTAGCTCCATCCGCTGCCGAACTAATAACTTGGTTCGCCACCAAGCTGCCCTCTAGTAAGACCTCTACAAAGTCTTTGCGGTTTTCCTTAGGTAACTACTCTGAGAACCGCTGCATGGAATCCCAGAACGCTCTATTGTACCGTCCCAATAGAGCCGACGCACTGGAGACCTTTAGTATGGAGGAGGAGGAGGTGCCACATACTTTTCTACCCCACGAGTCCTGCGTTTTGCTCTCCTTGTCCGGTGGGACCGTAGACGAGGAGACCACTGAATG
Organism: Lissotriton helveticus; assembly: GCF_964261635.1. Taxonomy (NCBI): domain Eukaryota; kingdom Metazoa; phylum Chordata; class Amphibia; order Caudata; family Salamandridae; genus Lissotriton; species Lissotriton helveticus. The sequence goes on along the minus strand of NC_136064.1, from coordinate 90,864,522 downwards.
TATCTTTCTGGCAGCCGCCACAATTACCAAATCCGTTTTTGGATCTGAATTTAAGAAATCAGGATCTTCTTCTTACGGGCAATATTTCTTAAGAATTCTTGCCGGTGAAGTCTGGAGGGTGGCTGTCGTGAGAAAAATTTCAATAACTAGTTTCAGCAGCCCCGGTACCAGAGGTAGTAATGGACGAGAGGACGTCTTCTGATTCAGCGTTTTGAAAATGACTGAAGAGGTACTCTGGTGAACTGGCATGGGGATGTTAAGCTTGGAAGCCCCCCTGGCAAGCACGTCCTGGAAAGTGCTCACATCATCCACCGGAGAGATCCTTGACGGCGGACTATCCGTAAGGGTGGGCGAATAGTTTCGCTTTGAAGAGTACGTTGAGGAGGTGGAAGGAGTTGGTGATCTGTCTTTTCTCCTTCTGCTGCGAGATCTTGACCTCCTCTTAGGTGCTGGTGCAGGGGAACGAGTACGAGCTCTTCCTCTTGGAGGCAACAAATCTGCATCTTTGGCTAGGCGAGCTAGCGGAGACCTGTGAGCCAGGCTGGGTTCTCTACTAGACTCCATAGGACGAGTACGATCAGCCCAATGATGCAGTGGTTGCAACCATCTGGGGGAAAGATGGACAGATGTAGGCCTCAGTGCTCTACCAAGGGAACAATATGGAAACTGTGCAACTTCCTGGCGAGCTTCTGCAGCATGGTGAGAACCAGAGTGCGAAACCTGGCTATTCGAAGATGAGATAACCACCTCCAGAGTACAAGACCTGGAGATGGAACGGCGTGAACCTACTCTTGATGTCGAAGAAGGAAACGGAGAGAGGTTTGCTGGGACTGACACTGACGGAGACCTCGGTCTCGACGTCGCTTGCGATGCAGATCTTTGCCTTGACGCTGATCTTGAATGCGCGTGTCCCCGCGTTGATTGTCTGGACGGAGATCTGTGCCTCGACATCGACCCCGATCTTCTATCCTTCGACGGAGTGCTGCGCCTCAACATCTACAGCGGCACTAACAAAACTGTGCCTCGACCTCGATCTTCTCAATGAAGGAGACTCCTGCCTCGATGTCGACTGCGCTCTCTACGACGGTGAATTGTGCCTCGACGTCGAATGATGCCTCGACGGAGACCTCTGCCTCGAAGTCAACATGCTTGTTTCAGCAGAGGGCTGTGTCTCGACGTCGAACTTCTACGCTTCGACGGAGGACTGTGCCTCGATGTCGAGCTCCTTTCCTTCAACGGAGGGCTGTGCCTCGACGTCGGCAATGGTACTAACGGAGGGCTGTGCCTCGACGTCTGCAATGGTACTAACGGAGATTGGTGCCTCGACGCGGAGTGTCTTGCTGGCGTCGACGGAGGGGCCTGCCTCGACGTCGACGATGGAACATCAGACGATCTCTGGCTCGACGGCGATCTACGCTGAGACCGCAACGTGGATTTCGTTCTCGACGTCGAAGATGACTTGCGTCTCAGCATCGATGACCTGTGTCTCGATGTCGATAGTCGCTGAAGAGTCGACAGCGGAGAATGTGCTCTTGACGCCAGACGCTGATCCAACGCAGACAGAGACTTGCCTTTGGAAGTTGTAGAGCGGCGCTCCTGCGCCCAGTCCCTAAACGACTATCCCGCCGCCGGAGCCTTCGACATCGAGCCAAACGCCGAAGGAGAACATATAGGGACCTTGCTCCTCGACGTCGAATGCGCCCTTTTCTTGGTCTTCACAGGCGACCTACCTCTTTCTGAGAGGACATAATGCCTGATTCTCTCCCTGTCTTTTAGAGTTCTTTTAGACAGCTTCCTGCAGTGAAGACAGGAGGTAGGGGAGTGAGAATCCGGAAGACCGAAAATACACACCTCATGTGTGTCTGTCTTGGCCTTCTTCTTGCCACAGGCAGGGCAAGGGTCGAATAAAGAAGGCATTTCTGACAGAAAAAGAGAACTTCTGCCACAAAAAATGGGTTAACCTGTACTCAGATGTCCAAAGACGTCGAGTGAAGTCAGGAAAACCTAAAACAAAAAAAAAAATCAGATTATTTTTGACAGAAAAGCCAAACATGTAGAGAGCTGTGAATCCAGGGTCCTGACAGAAGGAGCCGGAAAGAACAACTGACCTAACTGTCACCCCTGAGGCATGATGGGAAGCTGGGGGTCGTAGCTGCCTTAAAGGCACAGTGCCAGTTTTTGTGGTTGAAAATGCTTTCATTTTCCATGCTATTGTTTGCAAAGCAGCCTGTAGGCTGACAATGTCTAAGTATTTGCAAGTCTTTTTCTTTGCTATTTATGAGTGGTTTACTCATTAAAAACAGAGTTCAAGTGCTACTTGCCCTCTTGTGTTTTTATGTATTGGCAAAGACAGTCTTTTTGTATGCAATTACATGGTTTATCTATCCTCCATTTGGGGGCTGCATTAGTATGGGAAAAAATGATATATATATATATATATATATATATATATATATATATATACACAAGATCTGAGAGGTGGTGATTACAAGCGGAAGCTAAGACGATTGGAGTCGAGGTACATCATTGAACTCCAAACAAAGTCACCCGGAGGTCTTAATGCGGGGGAAGAATTAATATCACATCTGTAACTAATGATTTAAAAGAGTCTGTATGAGCTGTGTCGATGCCAGAGTATTTTCAACAATGAATTGAAGAAACCAGGGTGCTAAGGAGTCAGGGGATTATCTTATAGACTTCATAACGCATACTTCTATTTAGAAGGTACAGTGAATTTGGAATGAATTATGAACAACTTAATTCTCACTGTCTGCCCATCCAGGGCTCTATTGCTGTTGCGGGTTCTAATATATCTAGATTCTCCCCAGACTTAGAACTACAGGGTATAATGAATTCCGGTGCACTTTGGAGAATGTTGGATTTTGATTTAATACTAATTCGAATGATCTTGAATTAATTGTCTTGCTATGATTGCCCATTCAGGGCTGAAGATAAGGATATAAGCATTTATTTTGTGTATTGTAATATCTAACATCATATGCATTCTTTCCAACAATAATCCGAATTGCTTTAATTGAATCGATGTAATTGTGATCTGGTTTTACCATTACAAGATGGCGTTTATGATTTGGACAGCAGTCCGTTTTTTATTTCGAGTATATTTGCCTTTATTAACTTCCGCCTCGCCGTCGCCAGCTGACACTGACGAAGGCAAGTGCTGAAACGCGTTTGTTTTATTCTTTGCTTGTGCAATAAACCCAACCAGGTTTAACCTACTGCGAGTGCTGGTTTGTCAAGTTATTTTGACTGTGGAGCGAGAATATATATATATTATATATATATATATATATATATATATATATATATATATATATATATATATATATATATATATATCAAAAAATGCCCAGCATTTGAGGCCGCACAACACTGCGATGAAGGAAACATCCTTAATTAGAAGAAACAGGCAGCTTCCGATTCCGTAATACATCCTGTGGCCTGACGCGTTTCGATGGACTTTCACCATCTCTTCAGAGGCCTCGTGAGCAGGAAAAAATGACGTGCATGACTCGCCGCCCATTGTATTAATTGGCTTCCGAATGCCGAATTTGTTGCATTTTGGGCAGCGTAGTCCATTTAAGCACTATTTATCCCCTCCAGTGGGTAACATGCCCACGATTGATTGCAGGATAAATGTTTTTCAAGCCCTCCATTAGGCTTCCCGAATCGGACTTTGCCTGTTAAATTACAAATCACAGTACCATTTACAGGGGGAGGGGGTTCCCCCTGTCCGCATCCATGAAGTTCTTCGGATGGTGCGATCCCTCTACGGCGTGAAGCAGCCGTATAAATATGTACCAAAAAATGCCCAGCATTTGAGGCCGCACAACACTGCGATGAAGGAAACATCCTTAATTAGAAGAAACAGGCAGCTTCCGATTCCGTAATACATCCTGTGGCCTGACGCGTTTCGATGGACTTTCACCATCTCTTCAGAGGCCTCGTGAGCAGGAAAAAATGACGTGCATGACTCGCCGCCCATTGTATTAATTGGCTTCCGAATGCCGAATTTGTTGCATTTTGGGCAGCGTAGTCCATTTAAGCACTATTTATCCCCTCCAGTGGGTAACATGCCCACGATTGATTGCAGGATAAATGTTTTTTAAGCCCTCCATTAGGCTTCCCGAATCGGACTTTGCCTGTTAAATTACAAATCACAGTACCATTTACAGGGGGAGGGGGTTCCCCCTGTCCGCATCCATGAAGTTCTTCGGATGGTGCGATCCCTCTACGGCGTGAAGCAGCCGTATAAATATGTACCAAAAAATGCCCAGCATTTGAGGCCGCACAACACTGCGATGAAGGAAACATCCTTAATTAGAAGAAACAGGCAGCTTCCGATTCCGTAATACATCCTGTGGCCTGACGCGTTTCGATGGACTTTCACCATCTCTTCAGAGGCCTCGTGAGCAGGAAAAAATGACGTGCATGACTCGCCGCCCATTGTATTAATTGGCTTTCGAATGCCGAATTTGTTGCATTTTGGGCAGCGTAGTCCATTTAAGCACTATTTATCCCCTCCAGTGGGTAACATGCCCACGATTGATTGCAGGATAAATGTTTTTCAAGCCCTCCATTAGGCTTCCCGAATCGGACTTTGCCTGTTAAATTACAAATCACAGTACCATTTACAGGGGGAGGGGAAGCCTAATATAATATGTACATAACTGTCTAAGACCAATAAAACATGCTTAATAATTTACAAATCCCCTAGTCGAATTTGTACATATTTACATAGGAACGAAAAGGCCATCATAATCCCATGTTAAAGACACGTGTACAGATCCTCCGTGGTGTTAAGGCCTGAGGGATGCTTTGTGTTCAGTTCAATGATATACCTTGTTTCGAGGCGGCGTAGTTTGTCCTCTCTACTGCCGCCTCTTCTGCTAGCCTGTACACAGTCTATAACAAAATATTTCAAATCACTGCTCCTGGAGTTGTGTTTTGCTTTAAAATGTCTAGCTACAGGGTATGTATTATCCTGGTTTCCTAATGCCTGTAAATGTTGCAAAATTCGTTTGTGTACTTGGAGCTTCGTGCTCCCCACGTACAACAGATTGCAGGGACAAGTTAACACGTAGACGGCATATTCCGTCTTACATGTCAATACTTTAGTGAAATTGTGTTCCCTACAATCGAACGGAGAATAGTAGCTTTTTTTGTTGGTTGCTTGTTGACAGGCTTTACATACCTTGCAGTAAAAAAATCCTGCATGTGTTTGATACCAAACAGAGGCTTCAAGGACCTCAGGACTGGTTTGAACCAATTCATCCTTCATGGACTGCCCTCTACTGTATGTTATACTAGGCCTCTTAGGGAGATCCTTCCCTATCACTGGATCACTGAGAATTAATGGCCAATTTTTGTTGATAATTTTCTCAATTTCCTTGTGTTGGGCACTGTATTGTACAATAAATCTGAATTCAGGGTTTCTTTTGGCAAGATCCTCATTCTTTGATGGAAGTTGTGTCACATTAGCCAGCAAAAGGGACCTATCTTTTGAGTTGGATTTAGATATAGCCGCATCTATTATTTTGGGGGAATAGCCCCTTACTAGAAATCTTGCTTTGCTATCCAACTGTGCGTCCTTTAAGTCAATCGGTCTACTATGTATTCTTTTTAGACGCAGCATCTCACCATACGGGATGCTGTTAATTAGGTGTTTTGTGTGTGAGCTGCTAGCGTGCAGGGTAGAGTTTCCCGCTGTGATCTTGCGGTGTAATCTGGTTTCTATTCTACCCTGTTCAATGAAAACCTCAGTGTCCCAAAAATTTCATCGATGTCTTTCTCAGGGTGGCTGTGAATTGAAGGTTTAAAGTGTTTCTGTTGAGATCTGACACAAAGGTTTCTGCTGATGTCATATCCCCCCTCCATATCACAAACAGGTCATCGATAAATCGTAACCTAGTTACCACCTGTGATTGCATAGTTTCTGAGTGTTGAACCAGGAGGACCAGTTCCTCCCACCAGCCCATGTGTAGACACGCGTAGCTGGGGGAGAAACTGGCCCCCATGGCAACACCCTGCAACTGCCTGTACATCAAGTTATTGAACATAAAAATATTGTTCTCCAGGCATATTTTTACCATCTCCAGCAAAATTTCCCTATGGTCTGGCATATCTCGCAATGCTCTTTCAAGGTAGAAATTAAGAGCAGAGACCATCCGAGTGTACAATGCTGGTATACAGCGAGCAAACATCCAATGCAATCAATATGTAATCATTTTCCCATTCAATATCTTTGATTTTATCAAGAAAATCACTAGTATCACTGACATACGATGGAAGACCTTTGACCTCTCCCTGTAGGAAGAAATCAACGTATGGGACATATGTTCCAAACAGCTCTTCCTCGCTGAAATAATGGGACGCCCAGGGGGGTTGGTGGGGTTTTTATGCAGCTTGGGTAAAAAGTATATTGTCGGTACAACAGGATAGTCATTTCTGAGGAATTTGTACTCCTGATTGGTTATGAGGCCCTTGGATTTCCATTTTGATAGTTTTTTGTAACAGTTTGTGTACATAGTCTTGAGTTCTGTACTTGAAAATCTCGTATAGCAAGTTCTATCATTGAGCTGTAAAAGGGCTTCTTTCATATACATGTCTCTATGAATTAGCACAATATTACCTCCCTTTTCCGATGCTCGAATTATTACATTGCGATTTTTCTGTAATTTGGAGATAAAGAGCTTTGTACTCGGCTATTTCCTTGTTGTATTTGTGTCTGCCTCTGTGGATTTTCATATTTAGATCCTTTAGCTGGTTGGTGACTTGTTCATGAAATAAATCTATTGAATCTTTAAGCATGACCGGAGTGTAAGTGGACTTAGCTCTGAAATTCGTTAAGGGTTTTTTCCGTTGGTTGGCTGGTGCATGCCTGAAATCATCATTCGTTTCTGGTTGAGTAACAGTCATACCGCTGTCATGCGATGTATTAGATCCCCACATTTCGGCTAGTTCTTCCATTAATGTTTCTGTCGCCTGGGAATTTTGACTGGCATTGATGTTTCTATTATCTGGCTGCTCCACTTGCTCATCACCAAATTTATTCATTGTAAAATATTTTTTGAGTTTCAATTTTCTTGTGCTTTTATAGACATCCAACCGTGTATTAACATAATTGAACTCCCTTTTTGGACAATAAGTTAGACCTAAGCTGAGTATTTGTTTCTCTTTTTCATTCAGTTCTATTCCTGCGAGATTTACGATCGTTTTATCAAGATCCATGGGGGTTATTAATTCTTGTTCCATCCCTGTTAGACCTGGCATCTTTGGCGTGGTTTCCCCTATCTTTTTGCCTCTATCTCCTGTATTTTTGATGCTGTGCTGGATTTCGTTTTTGCTGGTTTAGATGCTTTGGACACTCTGTCACTGCTGATCAGTGCCAGAGTGTAAGTGCTCCCTGTGTAAATTGTTATTCTGATTGAATATACATGTTTGGCATATTTGTATCACCATGAAGTCCCTAGTAAAGTGCACTGGGTGTGCCAGGGCTGGTGATGACAAATGCTACTAGTGGGCCTGCAGCACTGATTGTGCCACCCACAGGAGTAGCTCTAAAATGGTGTCTCAGGCCTGCCACTGCAGTGCCTATGGGCAGATTAGAACTGCCATGTCCTCCTGGTCAGTGTCCACACTGACCAGGCCTAACCCTTCCCTTTTCGTGCACATCAGCCACCCCTATGGAAGGCCCAAGGTACCCCCCTGGGCAGGGTGCAGTGTATGTGAAAGGTAGAGCATGTACTGGTGCAGGTAACATGTTCTGGTAGTGAATTACAGCCATTTTCGTTTTTCACTATTGTAAGGCTATCTTGCTCCATAGATTAACATGGGGGATGCTGGCTACAGTGGTTAACAGCATTTCTTCCCATAGGAACAAGATAGGACATAAGTATCTAGTATCCCTGAACTCAGAATTTAATAACACACCTTTTAGGAAAGGTTGTTTTTAAATCCTGTGTTTGAGAACAGCACTTTTAGAAAGTTGCTGTTCTCTTGTCTGACCCTTCTGTGTGCCTGGGCCTGTTTGTGTATTGACTGTCTGGTTTGTGAGTGACAGGGGCTAGGGAATTCCCCAGCAGGATGGATGAGTCAGCACTAGGCTGAATGACTGCAGTTGCAACTGGAGTGGTGGGAGGAGTTAGCACCTGGGCTGAATAGGGCTGTGCCTGCCTTCCACAATGGTGGTTCCACCCCCCTGCTGGGCGGCTGAGGACCCTGCCCCTCACTCTGAAAGGAAAGATGCAGCCAGCAAAACAAAGTGCTCAGGATCCACCCAGAACTGGTTCAGACCGGGCTCAGTGCCCACATGCACCAAGAGAACAAAGACTTTAGGGGTATAAGTACAGGACCCCTGACAACAGAAAATTAGATCATCCTGGAAATCAAGAAGGAACCTCTGCCAAGGAGAAAGCTGAAACTGAAGAAGGAAGATTGTCCTGCTGTTGCTCTGCTGGACTGTCCTGTTGCTTTGCTGCCAAGGAGAGGGGAAGGACTTTGCTGTGAGCGGTGTCCCCTGTCTTGAAGGAATCTCCAAGGGCCTGAGAAGAGCTGGCTCCCTGTTTTGAAGTCCCAGGAACAAAAGGACTTCACCCCCAGCTTCCCTGAACTCTGCTGAGAGAGTTCTGTCCCTCCTAGAGTGCTTGATCCAGTTGTGGGGCCTCTGGAGGTTGGGCCTGTGCTGGGAAACTTGAAACTAAGCTTGAGTGACTTTTGAAACTGAAAAGTGTCGCATCGCTCGCTTGCGGAGCGCATCCCTGACAGTGCGAGAAGTTTCCCGCCGCTACGGAGGTCGAGATCGTCGCAGCGACGTCGCATCCTTCGTTTGCGGGACGCACCAGACCGGTGAGGGAGAATCGAACATCGCTGCGAGTATCGTCGCAGAGCCTGTCGTCGCTGGGTGAGAACGCCGCACCGCTTGCTTGCGGACCGCATCACGTCGCTGCGAGTGTCGTCGCAGAATCATCGCATCGAGGAGCTGCGAGAGAAAGGATCGCCGCTGGACCGCGCATCGTCGCCCCGGAGATAGTCGCAGCACCTACGAGATCGTCGCATCGTGCCTTTGCGAGAACAGACTTCCTACGGAACCTACGCACCGGAATCCATACAAGTGGCCTTCCTCCCCATACAGACCGGATTCATCGCAACACGCCCGCTGCTGCAGCGGGCTGTCGCATCGCCTCCCCAGGGTCTCAGGAGCAACGCATCGCTTGTTTTCCACCGCACCAGCTTCTGCTTTTGGAACTTTGTTGCAACTAAAGGTACTGTGAGTACACGTGACGCAACTGTGAACTTTTCACGCATCTGTGGTTTATTTTACCGCAACTTGAAGAATTTTAACGCAACCTTAAGAACTCTTTTTGAAACCATATTCTTGAACTGTGTATGTTGGATTTTTGTCGTTTTGGTCTTGTGTAGTTTAGATTAAAATACCTTTATTTTTCTAAACTGTTGTGGAGTCAGTTTGTGGTGTTTTCACTGTGTTACTGTGAGTGTTGGTACAAATACTTTACGCATTGCCTCTGGTTAGCCTAGACTGCTCGTGCCAAGCTACCTAGAGGGTGAGCAGGGGTTATCTCAGAGGGTTATCTCCTTGCCCTGACTAGAAGCAAGGGTCCGTATTTGGACAGTGGTACCTACCTCTGCCAACTAGAGACCCCCAGATCTAACATTGGTGGTCAGGCGGTGGGATTTGAACTTGTATTTGTACTTGACCCACAGTAATTGGTGTACATCACTAGTGAGTGCAGACCACTACGCCACCGCATACTACTGATTTTTGGTTTAGATTTTTCTATTTTTGAGTAACTCTTCAATATATCATGTCTGTGCATGGGAAGGCACCCAGTAAGGAGGCAGAAGTAGAGATGGAGTTTGCCATTGGAGATTTGTATTCATACAAAGTTGAGCAACTTAGGAAATTCTGCCTTGAGTTTGAGTGCCCCATAAAGAGCGCCTACAGAAAGGAAGAGCTGCAGAAAATCTTGAAGGCCCATTGGGAGACACAAGAGGGAGAGGATGATGTGGATGTAGAAAATGGTTTTCAAGTCAAAGATCTGCCAGTGGGCAGAGTAGGCTCAGGAGCTGGCAGCAACCACTCCGGTAGGGGCCTCACCCCAGAAGAGTTACAAGAAAATCAGAGAGTAAGAGAGTATGAGTTGGAAGTCATGAAAATGAGAATGCAAATGAAGCAATTTGAAATGGATAAAGAGAGAGAAAAGGCGGCGGAGGAGAGCAAAAGTGCCCGCGCCTTGGAGGAAAAGAAATTGCTTTTGGCTCATGAATTGAGCATGAGGGAACTGGATCTTAAAGCCAAGGAGGTGGAAGCCAGTTCAAATGGTGGCAGCGCGCAGCCAGTGCATGGGGGTAAAGTATATATTCCCAAGGACCTGGTGCAGAATTACCATAGGAGTGAGAATATTTATGCCTGGTTCACTTCGTATGAAATTGCATTGAAGATGAATGGTGTGCCTGATCAGCATTGGGGGGCGGGCCTGTGGAAACATTTTGAGGCTTCTGGGAGGAGTGCTCTAGAGCCCTTAGAATTAGCAGGTGCCATGACCTACCCCAATATGAAGGAGGCCTTATGTCTCAGGTATGGCCTTACCCCAGAGCAGTACAGACTGCAGTTTAGGAACTCCAAGAAGAAAGAGTCTGAGACTTGGATGGAGTGTGTGAATTTGTACTCGCGTGCACTGGAAGGTTGGATGAAGGGCAGTAAAGTAACTGATTTTAAGGGGTTGTTGCATTTAATCAGTTGGGAGCACTTGAGTAGTCTTTGTGTTCCAGAGCTGCGCCAGCATCTTTTAGACAGCAAGCTGACAGACCCCATTGAGCTTGCTAAGGAGGCGGACCGCTGGACCAGTACCAGGGTCCACAGAGGAATTGTGGGTACCACAGCCAAAGGTGGGCAGGGTCCCCAGCAGAAGAGTGGGGGGGACAAGGGTAACCAAAAGGAGTTCTCAGAAGGGCCCCAAAATAGTTCCCAGGGAAAGGAATCCCAACTCTCCAAACCTAAGCAGCCATGGCCCTCTAAGGGCAGGCGGGACAATAAAGACAACAGGGGTCCACCTACCTGCTATCACTGCAATGAGGTGGGCCACATTGCTCCAAAATGTTCCAAGAAGAAGCAAGCACCCACTGGTGCCCCCGCCCCAGCGTTAGCTAGTGTAGCTTTGGGAGGGGATTTGGTTTCTAGTGACTGGGGGGAGTTAGCAGTCATGACCCTTGTCTCTCTAGGAGACCAAGAGATGGTCCAGGAAACCTTGCTGCCCTCTAACACTAAGAAATATGGGCAGAAGGTGACCATCAATGGGAGGGAGATTGAGGCTCTGAGAGACACAGGAGCCAGCGTGACGTCTGTGAGGTGTCAGTGGGTGTCTGACGAGCAAATCATCCCTGGTGTACTCCGCCCTGTAGTGGCAGCTGACAGCTCAGTGCGCCTCTGCAAGCTGGCGAAGGTTCCCTTTGCATGGGGAGGAGTCTTTGGTCTTTTGGAGGTAGTTGTCAGTGATGCCTTGCCTGTAGACTGTCTGTTAGGCAACGACCTGGAGAGTTCTCCATGGAAGGAGGTAGAACACAGAACTCACTTGGAGATGTTGGGTCTGCCTGCATGGATCTGCGTGACCACGCGTGCTATGGCAGCCAGTAAGGGTGATTCAGCAGAACTGGAGCCTGAAACAGTGGCCCAGAGACCTGCCAGGAGAGGAAGAGGCAGAGGGCGCGGGAAACCAGCCCCAGCCGTTCCCACGGTCCAGGAAGGAGCAGAACCCGAGGGGGATGCCCTGGAACCTACAGGGGAACAGGTAGCCGAACTGGGAGAATTGCCTGAGCTGACCCATTGGCAGCAAGAAGGTGGTCCCTCCAGGGAGGAATTCTGCCAGGCACAGAAAGAATGCCCTTCCCTCGAGGGTCTGCGGCAACAGGCTGTAGACCAGGCAGCAGGTGGAGCAGCCAGAGATCACTTTATCTACTGGGAAGATGACTTGTTGTATAGTGAGCCTAAGTTTGCTGAGCCCGGTGCAGCCCGTGTGCTGGTGGTACCCGAGCGCTTCAGAAACTTCCTAATGGGTCTGGCTCATGACGTGCCTCTTGCAGGACATCTGGGGCAAGACAAGACCCTAAACCGGCTTGTCACCCACTTTCACTGGCCCCAGATGAGAAAGCACGTTGGTTCCTTTTGCAGATCTTGCCAAACCTGTCAAGCCAGTGGCAAGACTGGAATGAAGCTGAAGGCCCCCCTTCAGCCCTTCCCAGTGGTGAGCACCCCTTTCGAGCGGGTGGGCATAGACATTGTAGGGCCCCTGGACCCCAAGACAGCCTTAGGCAACAGGTTCATCCTGGTCTTGGTGGACCATGCCACCCGGTACCCGGAAGCAGTCCCTCTCAGGACAATCACAGCACCCGTGGTGGGCCGTGCATTGATGGGGATCTTTTCCCGTGTGGGGTTCCCCAGAGAGGTGGTCTCCGACCGGGGTACCAACTTCATCTCTAAGTACATGAAGTCTCTGTGGGAGGAGTGTGGGGTAACTTATAAGTTCACCACTCCTTACCACCCTCAAGGAAATGGGTTGGTTGAAAGGTTCAACCGGACCCTGAAGGGTATGATTATGGGCCTAGCGGAGCCCATGAGACGCAAGTGGGACGTCTTGTTACCATGCCTGTTGTTTGCCTACAGGGAGGTGCCTCAGAAGTCCTTAGGGTTCAGTCCCTTTGAACTCCTGTATGGCCACCCTGTTAGAGGAATCTCTCACTGGTGAAGGAGGGGTGGGAAAAGTCCTGTGGGAAAACCCCCCAGGATGTGTTTAGCTATGTGCTGGCCATCCGCAACCAGACACAACGCTTCAGGAAGCTCGCTCAGGCGAACCTGGAAGCAAGCCAGGAAGAAATGAAAAGATGGTATGACCAGAATACCACTCTGGTCGAATTTCAACCTGGGCAGGAAGTGTGGGTGATGGCGCCAGTGGAGCCTTGTGCGCTCCAAGACAAGTGGACTGGGCCATATGAGGTGGTGGAAAGGAAGAGTGAGGTAACCTACCTGGTTAACCTGAAGACTCCCAGGCAGCCCCTGAGAGTCTTACATGTGAACCGCCTCAAACCATACTTTAAGAGGTCTGAAGTAACCATGCTCCTGGCTACAGATGCAGGAATGGAAGAGGATAGTGATCCTCTCCCTGACCTCCTGGCAGTTAAGGAGCAAGATGGGTCAGTGGATGGTGTGGTCCTCTTGCCCACCCTGACCCCATAACAGCAGAGTGACTGTCGCCAAGTGTTGGGTCAGTTCTCCTCCCTGTTCTCCCTGACCCCAGGAGTCACCAACTGATGCGTCCATGATGTGGACACTGGAGACAGTCTGCCTGTGAAACAGAAATTTTACAGGGTAGCTGACAAGGTCAGGGCCAGCATCAAGGAAGAGGTTTCCAAGATGTTGGCGCTAGGGGTGATTGAGCCCTCCAGCAGCCCCTGGGCTAGCCCAGTGGTCTTGGTGCCCAAGAAAGCTGCTACCCCCGGTGGCCCTCCAGAACTCCGGTTTTGCGTGGACTACCGTGGGCTCAATGCGGTCACGAAGACTGACGCACACCCCATCCCCAGAGCTGATGAGCTCGTGGATCGGTTGGGAGCTGCCCAGTACCTCAGTACATTTGATTTGACTTCGGGGTACTGGCAGATTGCCTTAACTGATGGGGCCAAAGAGAGGTCTGCATTTTCAACGCCAGAGGGGCACTTCCAGTTCCGTGTCATGCCCTTTGGGTTGAAGAATGCCCCTGCCACATTCCAGAGACTGGTTAACCAGGTACTGACCGGGCTGGAGGAATTCAGCGCCTCATACCTGGATGACATTGCTGTGTTGAGCTCCACGTGGGAGGAACACCTGCAACACCTCTGCGAAGTGTTGAAAGCTCTGCAAAGGGCAGGCCTCACTATCAAGGCCAGCAAGTGCCAGATAGGGCAGGGATCTGTGGTGTATTTGGGACACCAGGTGGGGAGCGGCCAGGTGGCGCCCCTACAGGCCAAGATTGATACCATTCTGGCTTGGGAGCCCCCCAAGACCCAGACAGAGGTGAGAGCCTTTTTAGGACTCACCGGGTATTACCGGCGTTTTGTCAAAGGATATGGCACCATTGTCGCCCCTTTGACAGAACTCACTTCCAAGAAGTTGCCCAAAAGAGTTGACTGGACTGACGCCTGCCAAACTGCTTTTGAAACCCTGAAAACTGCTATGTGCACAGCACCGGTGCTCAAGGCACCTGACTTTTCCAGTGAGTTCTTAGTTCAGACAGACGCTTCAGAGCATGGTGTGGGAGCAGTACTCTCACAAATCACTGAGGAGGGAGGAGATCAGCCAGTAGCCTTCATTAGCAGGAGACTACTCCCCAGGGAACAGAGGTGGAGTGCGATTGAGAGAGAAGCATTTGCTGTGGTCTGGGCTCTGAAGAAGTTGAGGCCCTACCTGTTTGGGACTCACTTCCGCGTTCAGACCGACCACAGGCCCCTCAGATAGTTAATGCAGATGAGGGGTGAGAATCCAAAGCTGTTGAGGTGGTCCATCTCCCTACAGGGTATGGACTTTACGATGGAACACCGCCCTGGTACAGAACACGCCAACGCTGATGGTCTGTCCAGGTTTTTCCGCCTTAGTGAAGAGAACTCCCAAGAGGGTGGGTAGTTCTCCCCACTTTCAGCTGGAGGGGACACGTGTTAGACCTGGCATCTTTGGCGTGGTTTCCCCTATCTTTTTGCCTCTACCTCCTGTATTTTTGATGCTGTGCTGGATTTCGTTGTTGCTGGTTTAGATGCTTTGGACACTCTGTCACTGCTGCTCAGTGCCAGAGTGTAAGTGCTCCCTGTGTAAATTGTTATTCTGATTGAATATACATGTTTGGCATATTTGTATCACCATGAAGTCCCTAGTAAAGTGCACTGGGTGTGCCAGGGCTGGTGATGACAAATGCTACTAGTGGGCCTGCAGCACTGATTGTGCCACCCACAGGAGTAGCTCTAAAATGGTGTCTCAGTCCTGCCACTGCAGTGCCTATGGGCAGTTTAGAACTGCCATGTCCTCCTGGTCAGTGTCCACACTGACCAGGCCTAACCCTTCCCTTTTCGTGCACATCAGCCACCCCTATGGAAGGCCCAAGGTACCCCTCTGGGCAGGGTGCAGTGTATGTGAAAGGTAGAGCATGTACTGGTGCAGGTAACATGTTCTGGTAGTGAATTACAGCCATTTCCGTTTTTCACTATTGTAAGGCTATCTTGCTCCATAGATTAACATGGGGGATGCTGGCTACAGTGGTTAAAAAGCATTTCTTCCCATAGGAACAAGATAGGACATAAGTATCTAGTATCCCTGAACTCAGAATTTAATAACACACCTTTTAGGAAAGGTTGTTTTTAAATCCTGTGTTTGAGAACAGCACTTTTAGAAAGTTGCTGTTCTCTTGTCTGACCCTTCTGTACACATAGGCGGCTCCCCTGACACTCACAGGGAGCTTAGCCGGGCACTACACGGCATCACAGAGCCGAAATTGCTTTTAAAAAAAGTTATTTTTCGAAGTTGCTCAGAAAATTTGTTTTACTTTTTAATTGACTCCTTGTCATAGCGCCTGCTCATTTTAGCTGTTGGGGGCATTTTCGAGCCGTTTCTGGGCTCTGAATGACCTCTGGTAACCAAGTTGAAACCGGAAGGTCCCGCCATCTTGGATTGGGAAGAGGGCATTTTGCGCTCTAGTGCGAGGGCGAACACAGGCCCTCGTGCTATAAATCAAGGCAGGAGCCTCGCGCGCAGCCTGTACACATAGGCGGCTCCCCTGACACTCACAGGGAGCTTAGCCGGGCACTACACGGCATCACAGAGCCGAAATTGCTTTTAAAAAAAGTTATTTTTCGAAGTTGCTCAGAAAATTTGTTTTACTTTTTAATTGACTCCTTGTCATAGCGCCTGCTCATTTTAGCTGTTGGGGGCATTTTCGAGCCGTTTCTGGGCTCTGAATGACCTCTGGTAACCAAGTTGAAACCGGAAGGTCCCGCCATCTTGGATTGGGAAGAGGGCATTTTGCGCTCTAGTGCGAGGGCGAACACAGGCCCTCGTGCTATAAATCAAGGCAGGAGCCTCGCGCGCAGCCTGTACACATAGGCGGCTCCCCTGACACTCACAGGGAGCTTAGCCGGGCACTACACGGCATCACAGAGCCGAAATTGCTTTTAAAAAAAGTTATTTTTCGAAGTTGCTCAGAAAATTTGTTTTACTTTTTAATTGACTCCTTGTCATAGCGCCTGCTCATTTTAGCTGTTGGGGGCATTTTCGAGCCGTTTCTGGGCTCTGAATGACCTCTGGTAACCAAGTTGAAACCGGAAGGTCCCGCCATCTTGGATTGGGAAGAGGGCATTTTGCGCTCTAGTGCGAGGGCGAACACAGGCCCTCGTGCTTCATAAATGGCCGCACTCACTCGTCCGCGCAGCGGGCGCAGCGGGCGCGCCGATGGCGCGCCGGAGGCGCGCCAGAGGCAAGCCCGTCTGGGCCCGTCCGGACCCGTACGGACCTAGGGCCAGACATGCTGCCCAAAGCAAAGCGAGGGCCTTTCACATACTCGCAAGAACAACTTTTGTCTCTCTGCCCCAAAGCCTCCTGCCTTTGTCCGAGGGGTTTGAGGATGGATGTGCTTTTCAAAGGCTGCGATCTATGTACTACGGAAAGTAAAGAGGCCCAGAATGCCCCCCCCCCCTAGGG
Source organism: Lissotriton helveticus (assembly GCF_964261635.1). Taxonomy (NCBI): domain Eukaryota; kingdom Metazoa; phylum Chordata; class Amphibia; order Caudata; family Salamandridae; genus Lissotriton; species Lissotriton helveticus. Next base: position 90,847,775 of record NC_136064.1, on the reverse strand, counting down.
AGCCACTTCGTTTAGCCCTCCTGAACTGTAGATCTTTACCTAGGCACTCCTTACACATCCACCATCTGATTCTGGATCATAAGCTTGATGTGCTATTCTTGTCGGAAACGTGGACATCTGACAGTTCAGATTTCGACATGGCGAACGCTCTTCCCCCCGGATTTTGTATCTTCTGCCAGCACAGACCGCGAGACAGAGGGGGCGGGCTGGCCATTATATATAGAGATACTCTGACATGTAGGGCCACTGAAGGGTCTATCCTGGATGCGGAAAGTTGTAGCTTTAACATTCAACTGTCCCCCAATGACTCACTGTCGGGGTTGCTGATTTATCGGCCTCCGGGCAACATCAAGCAGTTCGTGAACTCTCTGCTTGAAGAGGCCCCAATGCTAATAGCGTCGGCACCCAATTTTCTCCTGCTTGGAGATTTAAACCTACATTTTGACTCAGCGGAGGAGAAAGCTGCAAACGACCTAAGATCTGAACTTGGGTTGGGGAACATCACCCTCCATAATCAGGAGCCCACCCACGTCAAGGGCCATTTATTGGATACGGTGTTTTCTAATCTTCCCCTTCTTTCCATGTCACCGTCCCTGCCTCTCCCTTGGACCGATCATTTTCTGATCCCCTTTCAACTGGGTTTTGTTACAGCTCCCCCATCTCCCCCGGCAGCCACAGCACAAGTACCAGTAAGGGCATGGTCGAAACTCTCGGTCAGCGATCTTACACGCAAGCTGACACATACCATCCCAGTGCTTAATAGGGATCCTATAGAGGCAGACGAGGCATTCTGCGAATGGCTCAGCACAGCCTTAGATGCGGTACTCCCCCTGAAAATAGCCAACAGGAAGATGGGGGGCCCCAAATCCTTATGGTTTACCCCAGAGCTGGGTCTTCTGAGAAAAATCTGTAAAAAGAAAGAACGTGACTGGCGGAAAAACTGGGCAGGAAACTCTAAAGAAGAGTACAGGGCAGCCATGAGAACTTATAAAGTGGCACGCAATGCCACCAAAGCGGCCTACCTTGAAAATAGGATAAAATCATCAGCCAATTCTTCAAGGGAAACCTATAAAATTCTCAAAGAGCTGCTCAAAGTTCCAGTATCTCCAGAACCCTTAGAGGGGAGTACGGACCGCTGTAACCTCTTGTCCCAGTACTTTAACCAGAAAATTCAAAACATCATAGCCGGCCTCCCCTTGCCCCGTCAGAGCCCACCCTCAGGGGAGAGCTGTCTGGCCACTGACAGAGCCGTGCTGGACAAGTTTGCCCCGATTACCAGGGAAGCTTTCTGTAAAGAGCTGGCCGCGCAAAAAAGTGGCTCTCCGACGGATCCCATGCCTATGTACATCCTAAAGCAGTTTAAGGATATCATAGCGGGACCGGCAGTAGATCTACTCAACGCTTCCTTTGCTGCCGCAAAGGTCCCCCCCAGTTGGAAGCAGGCTATAGTAAAAGCCCTGCAAAAAAAAGCGGGGCTTGACCCCGCTGAGTTGTCCAACTTTCGGCCAATCTCCCTACTGCCAGGGATGGGAAAGATTGCTGAGAAATGGGTTAACCAGCAACTCTCGTCCTTTTTGGAATCCAACGAGTTGTTACGGCACACCCAGACTGGCTTTCGGCCCGGTCAGGGTACTGACTCGGCGCTGATCACCATGGTAGAAGAGGGTAGGTGCATCTTAGATTCAGGAGGATCAGCAGCCCTGGTCCTCCTGGATCTGAGCGCGGCATTTGACACGGTGGATCACAAGATCTTGATCCACCGGTTGGAGGAGCTGGGAGTAGGAGGCTTGGCGCTCACCTGGCTAACGTCATTCTTGAGTGATCGAACATATCAAGTGTGCGAGGGCAACAATAGATCAGTGCCCACCCCCCTTCAGTGTGGTGTCCCGCAGGGCTCATCACTGAGCCCTACGCTTTTTAACGTCTACATGGCCCCACTGGAGGGGGAGGTCTCACCCTTTGGTGTGAAACTCGCAACGTACGCGGACGACACCCAATTGATTGTTTCGCTCTCGCTCGCAGAAAGCCATGGTGAGAAGTTTGCCGCCTGCCTTACCAACATCATGGCATGGATGGCCGACTCAAGACTCAAGCTTAATGCCTCCAAAACCGAGGGGATGTTGCTGGGAAATCTCTGCACTTCCCTCCCCAAATGTATGTGGCCGGCTTGTTTAGGAGATCCTCCGACCCCGAAGGGATCCATAAAAAGTCTCGGCGTCTGGCTTTAACCGGAGCTGTCAATGCACACTCAGGCGAAAAAAACTGCAGGGTGCTGCTATGGGCTGCTCCGCTCAATACGGAAAGTTATGCCCTTACTCCCACTAGACTCCAGGAAATTGCTGGTACAGGGCCTTATTTTGTCAAGACTTGATTATAACAACGCCCTTTTCTTGGCTGCACCAGAATACACCCTGAACGTGCTCCAGAGGGCACAGAATGCAGCTGCAAGACTGCTGACGAATACATCTAGAAGAACGTCAGCGAAACCAGCCTTGAAATCGCTCCATTGGCTGCCCATAAGAGCGAGAGTGAAATTCAAAGCGCTCTGTACAGTGTTCAGAGTCCTCCAAGGCACAGGCCCTCCGATCCTCAGAGATCTGATCCGCCCTTACAAATCAGCACGAACGCTCCGCTCTGGCGAGGAAAACCTGGTAGCTATCCCGAGAGCAAAAAGAGCAAGGACCGGAGGTCGCCGCTTTTCAATAAATGCGGGTCAGCTATGGAACTCCCTCCCAACATCAATGAGGAAAGAACCTAGCTTGACCAGATTCCGAAAATCCCTGAAAACGTTCCTTTTCCCCCAGAATGACTAACATCTCTGCATGCGGTTCAGAGGTGGTCTGTCTGTGTGTACACGTAGCGCTGGGACGCTCAAGGGCAGCCATGCGCTTTAGAAATTCTTTTTCATTTCATTTCATTTCATTCATTTCTGTGTGCCTGGGCCTGTTTGTGTATTGACTGTCTGGTTTGTGAGTGACAGGGGCTGGGGAATTCCCCAGCAGGATGGATGAGTCAGCACTAGGCTGAATGACTGCAGTTGCAACTGGAGTGGTGGGAGGAGTTAGCACCTGGGCTGAATAGGGCTGTGCCTGCCTTCCACAATGCTGGCTCCACCCCCCTGCTGGGCGGCTGAGGACCCTGCCCCTCACTCTGAAAGGAAAGATGCAGCCAGCAAAACATAGTGCTCAGGATCCACCCAGAACTGGTTCAGACCGGGCTCAGGGCCCACATGCACCAAGAGAACAAAGACTTTAGGGGTATAAGTACAGGACCCCTGACAACAGAAAATTAGATCATCCTGGAAATCAAGAAGGAACCTCTGCCAAGGAGAAAGCTGAAACTGAAGAAGGAAGATTGTCCTGCTGTTGCTCTGCTGGACTGTCCTGTTGCTTTGCTGCCAAGGAGAGGGGAAGGACTTTGCTGTGAGCGGTGTCCCCTGTCTTGAAGGAATCTCCAAGGGCCTGAGAAGAGCTGGCTCCCTGTTTTGAAGTCCCAGGAACAAAAGGACTTCACCCCCAGCTTCCCTGAACTCTGCTGAGAGAGTTCTGTCCCTCCTAGAGTGCTTGATCCAGTTGTGGGGCCTCTGGAGGTTGGGCCTGTGCTGGGAAACTTGAAACTAAGCTTGAGTGACTTTTGAAACTGAAAAGTGTCGCATCGCTCGCTTGCGGAGCGCATCCCTGACAGTGCGAGAAGTTTCCCGCCGCTACGGAGGTCGAGATCGTCGCAGCGACGTCGCATCCTTCGTTTGCGGGACGCACCAGACCGGTGCGGGAGAATCGAACATCGCTGCGAGTATCGTCGCAGAGCCTGTCGTCGCTGGGTGAGAACGCCGCACCGCTTGCTTGCGGACCGCATCACGTCGCTGCGAGTGTCGTCGCAGAATCATCGCATCGAGGAGCTGCGAGAGAAAGGATCGCCGCTGGACCGCGCATCGCCGCCCCGGAGATCGTCGCAGCACCTACGAGATCGTCGCATCGTGCCTTTGCGAGAACAGACTTCCTACGGAACCTACGCACCGGAATCCATACAAGTGGCCTTCCTCCCCATACAGACCGGATTCGTCGCAACACGCCCGCTGCTGCAGCGGGGCTGTCGCATCGCCTCCCCAGGGTCTCAGGAGCAACGCATCGCTTGTTTTCCACCGCACCAGCTTCTGCTTTTGGAACTTTGTTGCAACTAAAGGTACTGTGAGTAAACGTGACGCAACTGTGAACTTTTCACGCATCTGTGGTTTATTTTACTGCAACTTGAAGAATTTTAACGCAACCTTAAGAACTCTTTTTGAAACCAAATTCTTGAACTGTATATGTTGGATTTTTGTCGTTTTGGTCTTGTGTAGTTTAGATTAAAAATACCTTTATTTTTCTAAACTGTTGTGGAGTCAGTTTGTGGTGTTTTCACTGTGTTACTGTGAGTGTTGGTACAAATACTTTACGCATTGCCTCTGGTTAGCCTAGACTGCTCGTGCCAAGCTACCTAGAGGGTGAGCAGGGGTGATCTCAGAGGGTTATCTCCTTGCCCTGACTAGAAGCAAGGGTCCCTATTTGGACAGTGGTACCTACCTCTGCCAACTAGAGACCCCCAGATCTAACAATCCCCCTTTCTTTTTGTTCTTGTTTGTCCAGCTTGCTCCTACGTTTGTTTGCTTTCCTCCGCTCTCTTCGTTTGACGTTTTTTGGGCGGCGTGGTGCTGTTGCCTTGTCCGAGGGCGCATGGTCTGTCTTCTGTCCTCGCAAAAAAGGGCTAGCTCCTCATCTAGTGTATTTTTGGGACCTGCTGCCCTTGCCTGTTCATTTTTTTCCTGGTCACTGTCGGGATTAGAACTGTCCTCCGATACAGAAGATCCAGTTGCAGCATTTTCCATTCTCAAGGTTACCGGTTTAGTGCTTCCTTGTTTATCTGCTTTCCGGTTTTTCCTTAGAGCCTCATACTCTGAAGATAAGGATATAAGCATTTATTTTGTGTATTGTAATATCTAACATCATATGCATTCTTTCCAACAATAATACGAATTGCTTTAATTGAATCGATGTAATTGTGATCTGGTTTTACCATTACAAGATGGCGTTTATGATTTGGACAGCAGTCCGTTTTTTATTTCGAGTATATTTGCCTTTATTAACTTCCGCCTCGCCATCGCCAGCTGACACTGACGAAGGCAAGTGCTGAAACGCGTTTGTTTCATTCTTTTCTTGTGCAATAAACCCAACCAGGTTTAACCTACTGCGAGTGCTGGTTTGTCAAGTTATTTTGACTGTGGAGCGAGAATATATATATATATATATATATATATATATATATATATATATATATATAGTACATATATGGTTTCCATATATAATTTTTTTATTATTTCCGGGGTCCACGCACATGGGTGGGAATATTCAGTGCTTATGACTATTGATGCCCTGGAAGAGAACAGCAATGTTTCGAAAATTAGATGATCAATCAATCAGGAGTTATAAAGCACAGCTTATTATTCGAAAGGGTATCCACGCACTTGCAGGCCCCAGAGTCTTACTCGAACAGCCATATCTTGAAGGACATTTAGAATTTCGGAAGTGAGGTGATGGTCCGTAGGTGCATGAGTAAGTTGTTCCAGGTCTTTGCTGCGATGTGGGAGAAGGAACGTCCATCACTAATACTTCAGTAGATACGGGGAGTAAGGGCAAGTGAATGGGAGGTGGAGTGTAGTGTTTTCGATGGTTGGGGAAGGTTCAGGCAGAGGTTAATGAAGGCATGTCCTTGCTTGTGTAGAGCCTTTTGTAGGTGGGTCAGTAACTTGAATTGGCATCTCTTCTGTATAGGGAGCCAGTGGAGTTTCCTGAGGTGGGGTGTGATGTGGGTTTGCAGGGAAGGCAGAGGAGGAGTCTAGCAGCGGCGTTCTGTATATTCTGAAGTGTCTGTAGAAGGGGTGCGATCATTCCTCCGTAGAGGGCATTGCTGTCGTCCAGTTGGCTGGTGATGAGGCGAAAATAAAGAAAAGTACACAAAGAAGTTATGACCGATAAATAATTACTGGGCTACACATGTGCCAGCACTTAAGACAGAAGGACAGCTGCGCTAGTCTACATCAATGCATCTGACGATCTGGATTCCTACTACGAGCTCGCTTATTGTCTATACGGCTCCACGCGGGTCCGAGAATGAAAGAAATACTGACAAGGGTGCCAGCCGGAGCTGCTAAAGGGGGAGAAGAAAGACTGGACCACACCAGTGATACCATTAATAGGCAAACAATTGGTGGAATAGCGAGAATTATTTGAAATTATTAATTAAATAAAGGTTTTGAAAAAAGGGTAAGTAAGCTGAGGAAATGAAGTGCAGCACACTTAGACAACCTGTCAGCTTAGGAAACAAGATACCAGTTACAGAGTATGAATACTTACAAATATAAAGTAACACCTGAAGGAGTCTAAAGGTACCAAAAACAAACCGATGCAAAAATTAATTAATGAATAGCAATTTAGCGCATAACAAATATTTAATGAATGTAGAACCACAGTTACATACAAGGCAATAAAAGGATAGTACATCAACAGAGGCCACTGTCAGTCTACAATTAACTACACAGATTTAATACTGTTACTGAAACCAAGGAATTTGGGGAGAATCAATTACAAGACAAAAGGTTTAGCTCCCAATTTTAATATCTCCAATAAGGCCCTCTCTGCCATGGCTATCTAGCTTCTCAGCTGTGGTTTGTCCTGTGAACCCAGAGAAAGGAGTGATATCTTTCAGCAACAAACTAGAAATCTTTCCGTTATCTCGGACACAATTCGCCTAAAATCTTTTTTTCCCTAGACAATACATACGTGGAATGTTTTAACCCAACCAATTGAGATCACCATCTACCTTTAATCCCCCCCAGTTCCAAATTGCCTACCCAATCCTTGGCCTTTGAAAAAATGGTTCCTTAAGAAACAAATGCATTGAAAACACTACATGAATTATTACCTTTGAGGAAAGACAGGCCCTCAAAAACAATTACTATTTTCTATTTCTATTTCTATTTAGGGGGTTTTATAAAGCGCATGGTGACGCAACAACGGCGTGTCCCCGCGCTGAGGAGATACTTTATTACTGGAACATACAGAAGCGGCACACCTACTGAGCGAATAGAGCAGTTTTGAGCTTAGCTCTAAAAATTGATTCAGATGGCTCTAATCGCAACGCCATGGGCAGCTTGTTCCATCTAGCGGCTGCAAGGCATCTGAAAGATCTTCCCCCCATCCGTGCTTTGGACACCTTAGGGACAACCAGGAGTCCAGAGCCGGAAGATCTCAGGGAACGGGGAGGCTCATAAGGTGTCAAAAGTCCTTGCAGAGGGAGAGGGGATCTTCCATTAATGATCCGATGGCACGTACAGAGTGCTTTAAATTCTACCCTGCTTCTGACCGGGAGCCAGTGCAAGGACCGGAGAGCCGCTGCCGAAGCAGCTCTTCTGGGTAGTCTAAGCACCAAAGCTCTTCTGGGTAGTCTAAGCACCAATCGGGCAGCGGCATTCTGTAGGACCTGTAAGCGGCTGAGATTCTTCTCCAGGGTGCCTAAATAGAGAAGGTTGCCATAGTCCATCCTTGATGTGACTAGTGCATGTACCAAGGTTTGTCGGGCTCTCACAGGCAAGAACTTCAGAGTCTTCCTGAGGCTTTTAAGGGTCCCAAAGCATAGTCCGACCACCTGGTTGATCTGAGGGCCAAAGGTGAGGGCGGCATCAAACCAAATGCCCAAATTCCTCGCTTTTTGGCACGGGATGGGTGTTGGGCCCAGGGAAGATGGCCACCATGCCGACGTCCACGCAGACTGGCAACCCCCCACGACCAGCACCTCGGTCTTGCCCCCGTTGAGCTTGAGGCAATTGACGGACATCCAGGCAGCAAGGTCTTGCATGCATGCTCTGAAGATGTCCGCCGAGAGACCGGGTGCGCGCGATAGGGAGATGACCAACTGCGTGTCGTCGGCATACGACACCAAGCTGAGGCCGTGACTCTCTACTAAGGTGGCAATCGGAGCGACATAAAGATTGAAAAGTGTTGGACTCAGGGACGAGCCCTGCGGCACCCCCTGGTCCAAAGGAATTCGCTCCGAGTAGTAGTCACCCTGCCTCACTTGGAAACCCCGGCCAGTGAGAAATGAATAAATCCATTTCAACGCTGCCCCTCTCACCCCAACTTTGTTCAGACACTGTAGCAAGATGGAATGTGCTACAGTGTCGAACGCGGCGCTAAGATCTAATAAAATTAGCGCCATTGTTTGTCCCTCGTCGGCACCCTGCCTGAGGGCTTCGGCGGCCCTCAGAAGGGCGGACTCCGTCGAATGACGGGGCCGAAACCCGAATTGGGTAGAATGAAGATGGTTGCCTTCCTCCACATATGTCATTAGCTGTTTATTTGCCACCTTCTCCGCTACCTTAGAGAGATAAGGCAGCAAGGAGATGGGGCGTAGATTGTCCAAGTTCTCGAAGCTAATGTTGGGCTTCTTGCGGAGGGGAAGCACCACAGCCTGTTTCCAATCCTCAGGTATTAAGCTGGATCGGAAGGAGACATCTAGCACATGCCTGATGTAGGGTTCAAGGGTCTCCAAACTGTCACTCAATCTTTTAGGGGGTGCGGGATCTCGGGGAGAGCCAGATTTAACAGACCTACAAATTTTAATTAGCTCTTCCGGTGAGGGGGTGATAAAGTTAAGTAACTGATTACAATCATCTTCCTCTACTGCTAGGTCTATTGGCTCTTCCGCTGCCTGAGGTATTTCGGGGAAAGCAGCGTAGATTTTAGACACTTTGTCTCCGAAATAAGTAGCGATGCGGTTGCATGCTGCTACTGAGTGATCGTTGTCTAGACTTGCAGTTTTAGGGGTAGCTAGAGACTTATATATGCTAAACAGTTCCTTGGCGGAATTCTCTGCCCTCTGGATTCTGTCTGCATAATATGTGGCTTTCTCAATACGGATTCTATTATGATAGATACGTCTCTTGATATGATAAACTTCTTTCATCGAATCATCATATGCCACTCTCCATTGTCTCTCTGCCCGCTTACAGTCCCTTTTGGCGAGACGCAATGCCTCGCCAAACCAGGGAGCAGTTGTCTGTCTATGGGCACCTTTTTTTGGCCGACCCAATGGGGCTGTGCAGTCCAGAGCGGCTATGATGCGATCATTAAGCAATTTGTTTGCTGTTGTCACATCCTTGCCTCCTGGAGGCCCTTCCGCAATGAGAGCCTTATTGAACTCTGGCAGGGAAAATGTTGCCCACCTTCGACGAGGGTAATTGAGAGGGGCGGAAGCGCAAGCTTTGTGCTTAGGCAGGTGAATGACAAACGGGACAAGGAAGTGATCTGTCCAGGGCAAGGGCTCTGGGGGTGCAGCCAGGACATCCACCCAGTTGGCAAATATGGGATCTAACAGATGCCCACGGTTATGTGTGGGAAGCTGTCCCTTGAGCTCTAGCTGTAGGGTATTCAGTTCCTCACAGAGCTCCATCGCTCCTTTGTCTAGTGGATCTTCTAGATGTGTATTTAAGTCACCTAGCAGCAAAAACTTGTCACTTCTTAACGCTGTTTCAGTGATACACTCCAGAAGATTACCTTTGAATCTGGACATAGGTCCTGGTTGGAGGTAAACTAGCAAGCCTTTTAGAGTTATGTTACCGTCAATTGTTATGGTGAAAAAGCCCGCCTCACAACTTGCCAAACTGACTGGTTCAAGTTTACAAGCCCAATGTTGTTTAAAGAAGATCGCAATTCCACCTCCTCTGCCTTTCGGTCTGTCCAGGCGGACCATCTGATAATTTTCTGGTAAGGCCTGTATAATATCAGGGTCACAGCTGGAATCAAGCCATGTTTCTGTAATGAACAGTAGGTCAGGGTTTTTATCGATGAGAAGCTCATATACATCATATTTGTGACAACTCAACGATCTCACATTAATGAGGCCACAGGTCAAGGAAAAATTACTAGTCTTGTTATCTGCTTTCCCTGTGTGGAAACGAAATTGGCAGTGACGACACCCTTCATTCAGCCCAGCTCTCATACTGTGGAGTCCTGGAGTACACACATTGAACGAGTAACTTACAAGTTCATTCCTGCTCCAAGTGATTCTGCTGGCCGGGGCAGGGGTTCGGGCCCTGGGCCGTGTCCGGTCGCGGACGGGCGCAGACGGGCTTGGCTTAGGCGCGGCTTTGGCGCGCATCCTGCGCGCCCGCTGCGCCAGCCCGCTGCGCCGTCTGGCCAGAACACACATTTTATAGAGTGTAAGGAGGGTGGGAGGGCGGCGCGCCTAGAGCGCACCCCCAGCCCTACCTAAGATGGCGCCCGCCGGCGCTAACAAACAATTCCAAGAAGACGACTGGGCGAGGCAGGGAGGGTACAGTACAGCGTGTGAACAGATGTCAGTGTGCCTAACGAATTCCCCAATTAAAACTTAGTATTTAGAGCCCCCAGGTACAAATGGTAAAAAACGCTATAATCACATTTTAAAATGCTATTTTCGCCCGTTAAATATGCCAGCAAGAGAGTCCAGCTAAAAGTGCTCGCAGCCCTAGTGTCTCTCGCTAGGGAGAGCTCTCTATTGTCATTAAGCTGCAGGACAAAGGTGGAAGAATTATATGGACCAGGATACCACAGCCTATGTTGATGAAATCAACAGACAATTAATTAAGCAATTGTGACCATTACATAACCCTCAGCGGTAACCTTTCGATACAAATACAGACTACCATTAGGGAGTTAACTCAATGCATCTGCTTTAAATAAACAGGAATTTGATTTCCTAAACATTAAATCTCCCTGTACACCAGCCGAATACACGTTACTCAAGATGCATGAATATGCTCTTACACCACCTGGATAACCAATAATCTTTGGTTACGGCTCAGTACTGGAACGACTGGGCAAGTGCACTAACCATTTTATTAAGAAATGTGTACCCCCTTATACTTAGTTATGTATGAGACAGTGGGGATTTGATCAATCAAATTGAAGGCACACCCTCCAACAGTGAAAAACATTTGGTGTGTCTTGACATTGAGTCTCTTTATATCAATATACCCTCAACAAGATGACGCAAGGGTCATTACTGAAATCTTGCACAAACGGCCAGTACCCACTGTACACTTGCTCTACAGAGTCCTCACTAATTACTTTCAATTTGACTGCACCTATTACCTACAGGTAAAAGGTACATCGATGTGAGCTTGCTTTGCTCAGAAATTTGCAATACTTTACATCAATGACTTTGAATGTAAATTAATCTAGAATTCAGACAAACTTGTTTTTCTCCAACATACATCTATGGAAAAGATACATAGATATTTCTTCATCAGGAAAGGCAATGTTGATTACCTTACCGAATTCCTTACGTGGCTCAATTAATTATTAATGGGCTTCCACTTAACTTCTCAGTTTTTGGATCTGGTTAAGTCAGTTCATTATGGCCTACTTAGTACTAGCTTGTATTGGAAACCAATCAATTGCCATGCCTTACTACAATATGCCCGTTTGGACATCTTTTGTGTATTCACAAAAATGACAAATGGAAGAAAGACTACTTTAGGGAAGCTGAGATATTGGCACAAGGCCTACTGGTTAGAGGTGACCTGTGCAAGCTCATTAAAAGTTCTCTCAAAATGGTTTTGTATGTTCCATGTGAACATCTACTCCTCCCTAAGAATGAGAAACATATAACTGCATGTTTTTTGTCACCACACTTTGCACACATAGTAATATGAGATTACTAAAATCATCAATAAGCATTGGCCATTAATTCAAGCGATTGCCTCACTAAAAAATTCCTGATCTTCTCCTTCAACAGAGGATGCAATCTTAGGTAGCACAATGCCCATGCTGTCATGGAAAAATCTAACAAGAATCCAAATGACATGCCGACCAACACGCGGTCTCTGTAAAAGTGTTGGCCACTACACATGCGATAACTGCATCATGGAAGGTTCTACGATAAATACCAAATAATTGAAACATGGGGATGTCAAATACAACCTTAAAACCTATACCAACGAACTGGTTGTGTGCAGTGACTAAATAACCAACTGTGTACGGGTATACCTCTATATTGAGTGATGACAACTGTTGAAGTTTTGTTATGTTTCTTTTTTGTTAGTTGAATTTACTAGGAACTAATGAATGTGCTGTAATTGGGCGGATCACAAAGGGCAAAGTCGCTCTGGTATGCAGGTTAGACAGAATCTGTGCGGAATAATTGCTGGAATTTTTTACATGCCTGCAGCAGGACAAACAGATGTCCCGTACTACTACGCAATGTATGCTATCTGTCTCTCTTGATAGTGACCAACGCTTATGTGACACTGACATCAAACTGTTTTATTGTACTTATATTTTCTGCCTTCCTATCAATAAAGATTTTTTTTTTTAAAACCTATACCAACGGCAACTCAAGTACAGTAGTTTATGCACTTTAGTGCCCCTGTAACCTCATACGTTGGGTAGACCACACAGATCAAGACACACCTGTCATAATAGCAGAAGGATTAGATGTGGAGTTTTGACAGCACCATAGGTAGTCTATTTTATTGCAAAAACAATACACAATTAAAATGACATACAATGGCAAGTTATTGAACCTGTAGGTATACCACAATGTGGTGGTGACTTGCAAAGCACTTTAAACAAAGCTGAATGCCGTTAAATTCTTAACTGTAATAGCACTGAAAATGGCCTGAATTCAATGGAGGAGTTCAATTCTCTAATCTATGCATGAAGTGTTTTTTGCCCATCACTCTGCTGAACCTTTTTTCCTGTAATTTTAGTTTATTCTCCCAACAAATACTTTGTTTGCTTCATTAAGAGTAATTCATCTGTGTAGTTAATTGCTGACACAAGACACTGAACTCTATAACTGTATTATTCTCTTATTGCTTTGTGTGTAACTATGGTTTTACATTTTTTCAAAGTTTGTTACGGGCGGACTGCTTTTAAATAATTGCACATCCGTTTCTTTTTGGTACCTTACTTTATATTTGTAATCATTCATACTCTGTAAGTGGGCACTGGTTTACTAAGCTGACCAGGACCTCTGTGTCTTTCTATGCTGCGCTTCATTGCCTCTTGCTTATTCAACTTTTTTCCAAGGAAAAAAAACTTTTACAAATAATTTTGATTACTTATCGCTATTCCACTCATTTTATGCCTATTGCTGGCATCAGTTTGATCACATCTTTTTCCCCTTTCTGCAGCCCCCGCTGGCTCAATTGTCAGTATTTCTTTCATCTTCTCGCCCACGTAATGCAATGCGCCATACTGACAGTCAGCAAGCTCCTAGCACGCATCCAGATCGTCCCCGTCGGATGCATGGACTACGACTAAAGCGGCTGTCCTTCTGCCTCAAGTGCCTAGGCATGTGCTGCCTAGTGAGTGCTGATTGGTTATACCAGTAACTGGTTTGGGAATTTTCCTTTGTTCATGCCATCCAGCTTTAACGGTTCCCCCTTCTTTTTTTTGTTCAATCTGTTTATTGAGTTTTCAAATACTCGAGATCGAAACAGAAGAAACACATTCAAGTATAACATATATATACTTACAATGCTAATGTAAGGGTGTTACAGAGTCCATGGGTAAACACCAAGATCAAATACAAGGGGAAGACACTCAACATAGAGTCATGGAGGAAAACTGCGGTTTGGAAAGTGGAGACCTAGCGCACCTAATCTTTCACTGCACTAAGGTCAAAAACTTCTGGAATAAGGTGCTCGACTTCATAAACAAAACCCTAGAATGCAGCTTAAAACAAACATTTGCCACAACAATCACAGCGCACATTACACCGGACTTAGCCACAAATGATGACAGAAACCTGCTGGATTTCCTCCTCACCACAGCAGTCAAAATACTACTAACCAAATGGAAGGACACCTTCAAAGAGTGGCTAAACTGGATGACCTTTCTCAGAGGGGCAGATAGCACTGCACTTAGACAGACACCGTGGAGGTACCCCAACAGAGGGATGTGGTCGAGGCTGGACAAATTTCTAGACACCTAGAAACCCCCATAGACAACGATTACAGGCCTAATAACCGGCCAAGACCAAGGGATTCTGCACTCTGCAGCCAAGTAACCACCATTGCCTTCTATGTTTTATGTACCAACGAGACATGTGTCCCATCGCAACACAATCTGTGTTCTTTGTGTTAGATGTGAACTAGGCCAGGTGGAGCTGACAAGCAAAAGACAGATAAATCAACCACCATGGCCACACTCGAACAACGGCAAAAACGGATAAATGTTAATTGTTGAATATGTTCGCTGGCACTATGTAATGTGTAAATACCAATAAAAATATTATTTAAAGAAACAAAAAACAATATATGCACACCTGCAATTTTCGTCGATAACTTATATAGACACCTATGTACAACATAGGTGTCAACATCATTTAGTACAGCACCTCAGTTCCCAGATCAGGTGTCATACATAATTTACGTTTCCATTAACAGATTGTTGCAGTAGCCCCATGCTATCCATGTGAATAGAAGTGGGGTTGTTGGAAGTATAGTATACATGGGTCAGTGATGCCCTAGTGAGCGGCTGCATCAGTGTCCGTTTCACACTACTTTATAATATAGTAAATCATGCAATATCGCCTGTGAGGTGTAGAAATGCCATTAAACACATAATCGACTAACTCCCGGTTTATTGAGACCCATAACAATTTCCCCGGATTGCTTATACTGACGTGTCATTTTGTATGATTGGCATTTCTGTATTCATCACCATACCAACTCGTGTTATATTGGATAAGGCACACTTCGCATAGGATTCCGTTCTTATGAGTTTTAATTCTCCATTCCCTGTAGTATGCCAGGTCCACCTCTAAAGGCCTATCTGATTATGAATCCGGCCAAGCAGCTTCCTGGAAGGAACTGAGAATCGTATTCCAGCTGTCCGATACAAGGAACTTGCGCAACCTAAATGTAGCCTCTATGCGGAGGGAAACACCCTCAGCTTTGGGCCAGTTGAAGAGGGCACGGAATCAGAGCTGGCGGATCTTAGGATTTCCAGCACCTCATTAGTTGGTTGGCTACAATAAGGCCTAAATCTGGGAATCTATTTGTGGCTATGTGCTTCCGGTCTCTCACATATAACCCCAATATACAGGTTTCCCATGTGTTTGGTATGGATCTGTCCGTGCATTCAGAGAGCTTTTGAGTCACACCCTCCCAGTAGTGTCCCAGCCTTGGTCAAGACTACAGGATATGTATAATGGCCACATCCTGCAGAGAGCACCGGGGGCAACTTATGTCACTCCTGTGAAAGTAGCAATTAAGTTTTTTCTGGGCTAACGTATGCCCTGTGTACAATATATAATTGGATCAATCTGAACCTGACATTGGGGGAACATGCGTGGGGCCTGCTAATCTGGTGTTCCATTCTTTAGTTGTGCGTGGATGTCCGAGATCCGTCTCCCACTTCCAGCGCAGAGGTGTCAGATCCACTGCTGTGTGCAGGCAGAGTGTGTCTGCAAACCAGCAAATAAGATGAGGACCATCTCCCATAACATGAATATATTGAAGCACTAGGTGTGTCTGCAGTTCTTGTGACATGTCCCCCAAATATGCCACGTAGTATGCCAGTCCATAAAGCATATCCTGAGAAACTGTCCTGCAGGTATGCCCTCTTCTTGTGATAGTTCGTTATAGGGATAAACGTGCCATCTTGATAGAGGTCGCCTAAAGTGTGAATGCCATGGATGTTGTCCCTTTTCCTCTATGCATTCCCAGAAGCGGGATTGCTTGCGCATACGATAGTGGTTTTGCCTAGAGATAGGGATCTACGGAAGCAGCGAGTAGCTAGCAATAGCAATAGTGGTAAGGGGCCAGTCCTGCTGCTGCAAGGGAGGAACATTGAGAGTTACATTAGTATTTTATATGGAGTGTCTGTCCCAGCTGTGTCTAACAAGTTCAGACCTGCCATCCATCAGGCCACCCATTGTAATTGCGTTGCCAAATAGTACTGTTTTAGATTGGGTACTGTCAGGCCACCCTGGTAATTGGGCAAGTACGGTTTTGTGAGTGCCACTCAATGCCTTGACATATTCCAGATTAATTTGCGTAGCATGGGTTCAGATGGTCGAAAGAAGGTTGGCGGTAGGTATAGCTGTAGGTTATTAAAATAATAAAGGAGCCTCGGGAGGACCACTATCTTGAGGAGTGACACCCTACCAGCTACAGAATGGCAAGCGTCTTCCAGAACGTTATTTGTGGTGATAGTGTGGCAGGGATTCTGCACAAAAACAGAACTATGCCCAGGATTATAAGACCTTAGTGTATAGGGACCGAGTCATCCTACCACCTTAGTACCCACGAGCCCAGGACCGACTACCTACAGCGTCTCACTTGCTCTCCTACTCACTCACAGATAAACAAATGATTAGGCACCCCAGAACACAACACTCCCAGATCTTTCAGGAATCGCGGTAACAAGATACATCCTTTCGCCCTCACTCTTGTAATTGTCCACAATAAGGTCTGACAGACACGAAATAGTTTAAAACATTTATTTCAACTAACGTGCCCTACATGCAGCAAAAGTGCCCCAACAAGCAGGAAAATGCATAGTACAAATTCAGCCAGCATAGCAGCTAGTCCGTATATCATGTCGGGGGATGTCATCATAAAAAGACTATAGAGCTTAACCTCCCTCCCCTTGCTAAGAAGCATTATTATATATTAGATCTCTGGGTTTTGTGAACAGACCCCATACCTTAGTCTATAGATGGTAGATCTACATCATAAGTGCTGTCTTACTCTTCTCCCCGGAAAGGTTCCTCTCCAATTGTGTGCTACCTATTCGTGTATTCTAATAAGACCAAAAGTACATTAGTCCAAACAATAGCTGCATGTTTTGTCTAAGGGGTAAGGCCTGACCAGAACAAAATAATAAGGGGCATTGTTGTTCGACCTTGCACATAATGTTCAGTCAAAATCCCAGGAACATGCAGCGAGTGAACACAGCGATGAGTTCTCATATGAAAACGGCCATAAAAATGATTGCAAAAAATAAAGACGTGGCGTAACGTGCACAAAGCAGCAGTCAGGCTGCAGCGTCCTCATGCTAACTTAATGAAGACAACAATGCCCCTGTGGACCACATGACAATAGCCCTAGTAAGGTTACTGTCCAGTAAGTCCTTGTCCTCAGGATATATCCTAATGCCTAGGTAGCGGAACCTGGTTGGCTGCCATTCAAACGGAGTGCCATTGACTAAGTGCCAGATTAGGAGTATGAGCGGTGAATGGGACACTACATGATTTCCCCCAATTGACCCATAATCCTGACAGGCGTGCAAACAGGTTGAGTGTATAGGATATGATGTCTGGTATGCTCCCAACATCTCATATATAGAGGAGTAGGTCATCCGCGTATAGAAAGGTAGCGTGCATATCCCTCCCACTGGGATGCCCCATGCCACAGCGGATGACCTCATGACCATAGCCAGTGGCTCGATGGCTCGATGGGTGAGTTACGAGAAGAGGAAGGGGGCAGAGGGGGGCATCCCTGCCTAGTGCCCCTTGCTGCCGTTAATGACTGTGAAATCATTTGGCCAGTTCTAATTCTTACAGTTGGGTTATTACACAATAGTTCTATCAGTGAGATGAAGCTAAGACTCAAGCCGTATCAAGGCAGTGTATTTAAAAGAAAGGACCACTATCGTCTCAAAAGCTTTCTCAAAATCGAGCACCATGTAGCAGAGTCAGGCCAGATATGGGGGGCATATCGCATGACCCGGAACAGCCTGTGCAAATTAAAGAAAGTTGACCGATTCAGAAGAAAGCCATTTTGATAGGTATGCATCAGGTTGGGCACCAGAGGAGTCAGCGCCCGCAAGTATAGCGCTAGTGGACGGTAGACTCCGAGCTGGGTTGGGGGTCTTTCTGGTTTTGGTAATGTGACCAGCGTGATTTCGTTCATGGAGTTCGGCAGATGTGCCAGCTGTACTGCCTTATCAAATACCTTCTGTAGTGCCGAAGCTAAGATATCCTGATAAGCCTTATAGATCTCAGGTGGAATACCATCCGGACCCGGTATTTATTTCATTTATTTACAAGGTTTTATATAGCACTGGCTAGACCCGGAGGAATCAGAGCTCTTTACATGAGTATCAGACCATATTTGCAGGTTACATCGTTACAAAGGGTTACAGTTATTAGAGCTTGGCAACATAGTTACAAGTAAGGTCGAGACAAACAAAATGGAACATATACATAAGGGAAAAAGCAGGCAAGGGGAGAGATTCTGGGCGGGGGGGAGGGGGTTAGAGCAGGGGAAGTAGACAGAGAATGGAGGAGGTAAAGAGGAGGGGAGGGTGAGAGAGACACAGCATGGAAAGAGGAGGGGGGAGGGTGACGGGGACACAAACAGTTAGACGAGTCAGAGCTGCGTCCAAAGTCCAGTAAGCTGTGATCCCGGGGAAGTGGTATCATTTCCCCATCTCTGTTGCGAGAGGCTCCCTAAGCGCAGTGGACTCTCTCAGAGGGGTCTCAGACTCCAAGGCCTACATGCTGGATCCTTCCCCAAAAAGATGAGAGGGAGTGCTTTGGCAAGGGGTGCCATACCATCCCTCAACTGTGAGTGGCTCCCTTGGCGCTGTGGACTCTCAGCGGGAACGCTGAGACTCCAGAGTATATATATTGGATTTTTCCCCAACAAGGGGAGAAGGAGTGCTTAGTCAAAGGGAACAAAAGAACAGGGGGCTAGGCGGTGTAGCGAGCAAGGGGAAAGATTCAGGTGAGAGGGGATAGGAGTAAAGGAAGTAGACAAAGAGCGAAAGAGTGCTAAATGGGAACAGATAGATAGATAGAAGATAAGGAAAAAGCAGAGTTACAGAAATACGATGGGGGGACGAGTCGGGGAGACTGGGAGAAAAACTGTGCCCAAAGTCCGGCTGGGTAGGTGACGGTCAGGGGGTGAACCAAGGCTGATCTCCTCAATAGCTGAACAGAGCAGCTCCACCGGATGTCGGACATAGTGCTCGGACTCTGCTGTCAGGATGGAGATCAGGAGTATACTCAGATTGTCATTGTGCGTTGATTAGGTGGTGGTCGCTTCCACCCCTCGTTCCCCTCTGCTCCATCGCTGCCTTTTTGCTCTGTTTACTCTGCCCCAGGGTCCCAACAGGCGCCCCGGTCCCAGGCACATTCTCTACCGAGTGACGCTAGCAGCGAAGAATTGCAAGACATTGTTATTTGTGGCTCTTTTGGGTGGCGTAAGGTGAGCACCATCCAGTCAGCCACCGGCCGCCCTTCATTCTTCGTGTATCGAAGGTGCTTTCTTCAAAGGGGTGTGGGGCCCTCTGTTGGTGTCGCCCCGTTTCCTGGGGCCCCCTCGACTCAGGACTCCTCCTTCAAGATGTTCGCTAAGTGTTAAGCGTCGATCCCCGCCTCTTTGAGCACACAGGGCAGATAGCTTAATGGTGTGGTCTAGGAGCTCTTTCTTGATATCTCTTGCCCATAGCCAGAGTTGTCTGTTAGTTGTTATATCTTGGTGTTGCTGGCTTTGTCATTGTTGGGATGTCCTGAGCAGCAGCCATCATAGGGACAGGCATTGATCTACCCGCTCTATCCCACGATCCTGGCGACTCCTGACACTAAAGTGGCACAAAGATGGCAAATGTCATAAGGGTCACCGCAGCTCGCCCCCCCAGCAAGGTCTGCTGCTCACGCTCACCTCGTGGCCTCCAGTTATTTTGGGGGAGTTCCACTCGCCTATTGTCTTTACCGGTTACTGGCGCAGTCACTGGACTCTCATCCCCTCTCATTGGAAGTGCGGGCCTCCTTTGTGGGTCACAGCTCCTCCCAGACTTCAGGTAACAGAGCTCAGCACGACCACTCAGGCTCAGTTCAGTATCTGTCTGCAGTGGGGCCTATTCCCTCACTGCTGAGTACACTGCACTGCCTCCACTCCCTCGCAGCTTTCCCACACAAGAATGTATACGCAACTCCAGTGGCGCTGTTCATACTGGCTCCTAAAAAACCGCATGCAGTCACCCCTACCTTACTTGGCAGTTCTTTACAATACGTGATGCACTACAACGCTGCATCTCGCGGTTTCCCGTGCCACTGGACAGCTGCCATTGCGCACAATCCACGCAGCCCTTGCATATAGCGTCGAGAGAGTCCCCTGCAGCGTTAAAAAATGCTTCCCATTCCCTCGAACCCACCGTACCGCAGGGAAGGAGGGAGCTCCGGCCGCCGTTAGGCCGTTTGATGTCATGGATGTCCACCCGCAGTTACGGTTCCCGCTGTGTCTCACCTACTCTGCGGCTGCGAACTCACTCTGCTGCCGGAAACGAACCTTCCAATCGGGCAACGCAGTCCGCCTGATTGCGCCATCTTGTCTTGGCAGTACACGCTCCAGTCTCGATACCTTTCCCGAGGCCAGAGATCGAATTGCTCTTTGTATCTCGCTGGGTGCGATGGGTGCTCCTAGTTCCAGGCACTGTTCTCGGGTCCGCATCTGAAATGGGAGGTCATCTAAAAAATTATTTTGTTCCGAGGCTCCCATAGTTGTTTGGTACAGTGAGGTGAAATGGGTTACCAACTCTTTATGTATTTCATGCGGAGTACATTTCATCACCTCATCTGACGACCGTAGTGCCGTTATGAGCATGCAGGAGAGATCCTGCTGGATCATCCATGCAAGTAAGGTGTCAGAGTGGTCTGCTTTCGCATGCATCTTGACTGTGCGCTGCATAATTCAAGCGCCACAGCCTCTCAATCAATTCTGTGCGCTTCGCCCTCGCCGTTTCCAACCCCAGGGAGCTTGCTGATTCAGTGGATTCTCGCGTCTACAATAACAGCAGCTCGCACTCCAACTCCTGAAGCTCTGTCTCCATCTGACTCCTCATCCTACAGCCCAGACCCTGACAGCTCCTCCGCACCGTCACTTTAAAAGCATCCCATTTGACCAGTGGTGATGATGCAGTGCCTGTGTTGTGAGCAAAGCAGTCCTCAGTTACCACGCGGATAGATTCTAGAAATGGTGGGTCCTCAAGCAAAGCAGGTTGAAGTTGCCACTTTGGAATTCGAGAACAAATTGGATCCCACGCCAGCGTCATTAAATGTGGGTTGTGATCAGAGTGTGTACGTCCTAGTTATTCAGTTTGTTTTACATATGGTAATAAGTGAATTGTACTTAGGAACCTATCCAGTCGAACATCTACAGTAGGTAGAGTAGTGAGTATATACCCTAGTATTGGGGTTACGATGTCTTCACCCGTCAGTCAGTCTCCAGCTACTTGCCCAAGCCTCTAACATCTGAACCCATGTGGATGCGGTCGTACTACGCAGTGGTGGGAATGAACGGTCTAGGGTCTTTGTGCAGTGCGCTATTGAAGTCACCCCTATTACCCAGGATATATTGCACTTTCTGGAGAGAACTGATGACAGCAAAGTCCAGAAGGGTCCCTGCTCTGTGCATATATATTGCCTAGCACAAGGTATCTCCCCTCTAGTTTACCTTTAAGAAACATATAGCTACCACCGGGAACCGTGACCACTTCTTCCACTAGGTGGGGGGATCTTGGGTGGACCCAGATCAATACTCCGCGGGCAAATGCTGAGTAGTTTGTTGCAAAGACTTGCCCCCGCAATCTATACTGTGGCCTGCTTGTTTCTGTGTGAAGTGGATTCTCGGAAGAGCGCTATCTGTATATTGTGCCTTTTAAGATACGCATATACTGCATAACTGCGATAAGGGGTGCGCAAGCCCAGGACAATCCAAGTCATATGTTGTGCTGCCATTCAACAGGTAAGGTCAAACTGTTCGTTTGAGCATGCTGGGGTGAGTACCAATTAGATTGCCTGGAAATAGCATCCAGGGTTTGTATGCTCAAGATGTAATAGGGCCCGGGAGGGCCATATATAAAACTCAACGCCAACATGGCAATCTTGTAATACCTAAAGAGCGGGACTCACAACCGCGCGGGGCTGCCCAAACTGTGAGCGGAACTCAAAAGAAACAATAAATCCCCCTTAGAGTTTGTGGGAGCGGGAGTATGAGGCTTACAAAGTGTACCAATGCAACACAGTCACCTGTTTCTTAGAGTTAGCCCTCCAGGGTGTCCCATTTGTCTACAAGCATGAACAACCCAAGAGCCTTTCAACATCTGAAGAGGTGATCTTCCCCTTTCCCTCCAATGCCCCCTTCCTCCCTCCCATCCAGCACCCCAGACTAGCAAAGGTATTTCATGGCTGTACAGACATGTACAAAACATTTCAAATGAGAGCATACAGCCATTCAAACGATACGGTTCCCATTATATGAGTCCCTCTGTTGTTTGCGGGGTGACATCTGGCAAAGTTAATGAGTTAGCTTCAGACGGGCAAGCGATTGAGTAGCCTTCTTCATTGGACGACCAAACTGATACCCCCTCTCTGTAAGAATCTTCGGTCATGTCTGATACCCATTTTTCTTCCAGTACAACCTGCTGGCGCTCCTTGATCTGCTCCAAATTCGGCACTGCAATCAACTTTAATGTGCGGGCTCTTTTCAGTTGCCACCGCCGTTCCGGGGGTTTTGCCAGATTTCTATGCATGCCGCCTCTGCCTGTCGGCCTGGGGCCTGAGAATTTCCCTGTTGCCTCCAGCCAGTCCCAAGTGTCCTGTGGTTTATTGAAAAAAACAGGTTTACCATTGGTTACTTTGCACAGCCTCGCAGGAAAAACCAGGGAATACTGAATGCCCAGCTTCCGTAATTGTTGCTTATTGCTAAAAAGGAACTGCGCTGCCTTTGCTCTCCAACTCGGGGAAAAACATCCCTTTGGCGTTCTCTACACTGACCTAATGCAGCTTTCGTGTCTCTCGCAGAATGGAGTCCCTGTTGTGGTAATGGAGTACCTTGAAAAGAAACGGGCGGAGGTTTGGACCCAGGGGCTG
The DNA here is from genome assembly GCF_964261635.1 of Lissotriton helveticus. Lineage (NCBI taxonomy): Eukaryota > Metazoa > Chordata > Amphibia > Caudata > Salamandridae > Lissotriton > Lissotriton helveticus. The sequence continues at coordinate 90,824,870 of NC_136064.1, read as the reverse complement.
GCTTCCTGAGTGGTACTCGATGTGCCCTTTCAACCGAGAAGAAGGGCATCAGGGATGTTGCTGGCAGGATTTCCCCTATCCATTTTTCAATGAACCCCACTATGTCCTGACCTTCCACTCCCTTTGGTAGTCCAATGAGGCGAACATTGTTTCACCTAAACCATCCTTCTGCATCTTCCACCTCATCCTCCAGGTGGCAGCGCCTATTTTCGCACTCCCTCATCTGCTTTTCCAGTAGGTCTGTAATTGGTTGTACTTCCGTTAAGGTTTGTTCAACAGAGGTGAAACGTTCGGATTGCTTCTTGTGGTCGGCATGAAGGAGCTCGCAGTATCGTATCAAACCTGTCTCCCTGCTGTGAGGTCTGTGGGTTCTGAGAGTCCTGTTGGTCAGTCTCCATGACTGAGGAGAAGCTGGAAGAGGGTCTGGAGAATGTTCCCTTTGTGCGCCCCATTTAAGAGTGCTGGTGGTGATGGTCGTTGATTCTATTATGCTCGCCCAGAGCTATATGGTCCACCCCTGCCGTCTGTCCTGATTATTTCTGGTTTCCTGTGATTGAGTACGAGAGATGAGAGGTTTCGCTGGAGAAAAGTCAAGGAACTGTGTGGCACAACACACCTGCCCCATATGTTTCTGTAATAAGGTCCCACTTCAATCCTATATCTTCGTAAACAGTGCACCAGTTATGTGAGGCAATGTCTAGGATTTATAATGGTGCAGTCTTGGCACCCTATCTCCTTCCAGCTGCTTAGTTGTGGGGATAGCGCCGAAAGTGCTAGGGGCCAAGGGGCCATTGGGTAGACTTCTTCTTGTATGCTATTTTCAATTGTTTGCTCTTAATCCCTAATCTGCAGCTGACTTTAGTGTCTCTTGCCCAGCAGAGCCCCAGTCACCTGCCCCATGCAGTTCCCTCTGATAATGGGTGTGATAAATTCAGTGCCAACGCACGCCTGGGCACGTTTAAGCTGATCGTTCCACTTCAACAACGGAAGCCATTTCAAATATTTAATACTCCAGAGGGAAACCCACCTCAGTATCCCTGCGATGCAAAGCATCCAACAGGAGGCGGCCTCCATCCGGGCTGGCGGTTTGTGCAGACCTAATATACTTGGCCCCCTCACAGGTTCAACAGTGTAAATTGGAGCCGGGATCTCCGTCACAACCTTCACTGGCCGTGCGGCCCCACGGACCAATCCCCACTCCGGCCTTCCCCAGGGGCCTGGGTAAACGCCTGCTACTCTAGTCTCATAAAAGCGTGGCCCAGGTGGGGAGGGTGAAGCACCTCAGTGCCTCCGCAATATAGGGTCTCCAGCAGCTTGCGGCCTCCGTCCAGGCTAATGGCTGGCCGGAACCTTATTAGCTCAGCCACCCCCACCATTCTGACTATGTACGCCGATGTTGAGGTCTCCTACACACCTGCTACTGGCAGTGCGGCCTCACGTATTCGTCCCCGCTCCATGCACCCCTCCGCTCTCCTTCGGGGGCCCAGATAAGCACCCATGGGCCTGAGCACATATACGAGTGGTCCAGGGGGATGGGGTTAGAGGTGCCCCAGTACCTCTGTTACACAGGTCTTCTGCTATTTAGGCGGCCGCCATCAGGGCTGGCTGTCTGGATAGGCCGGATGTGCTCGGCCTTCACTCAAGTTCAATGGCGTAGGTTGGAGCCATGGCCTCCGGCACCACTTCCACCCGGTCCGGTGCCTGCTGTGAGACATCTGGCACAACTCCGGTCATTGGATGATTGACCCCAGGCTGCAGAAATGTCAGATATTTCAGGTTTGGTGCAGAGTGGCGCTACGGCACGTTCACCATCTTTCAAGTCACGCCCCTTAATGATGCCCCCTTCTTATAGTTGTTCCTGATTTGCTTGGGCATTCCTATTTTACATTTTGTATTAGTTTTCGAAGCCTGGCAGCAACTTTAGAGTTACTTCTTTAGCTCGGGCTTTGGGATACCATGGCCTCACTTTTGACTGGCACTCGGGCTGCAGGTCCCTCATTTCTCATGCACAATTTTTAGCCCACTGTTAATTTATTCTCATTCAGCCCTCCTATTTATTATTGTCTAGATTATTCTCCAGGGCATATGTTCTGTGAATAATTCACACTACCCGATGTGATTCAAAAGCATTTCATTTCTTATACTGAATTTCAATTCCTGGTCATCATCCTTCCAGATTTTCCGTTTTCATTGCTTTTTAATCCTTTTCTGTTCTCAAGTAGACCTGCCAGCCCCACCCTGGGTCAAAAAGTAAAACCTTTAGGCTATGAGGACACTGCTTATGAGCTGCATTGGAGTCAGACTGTTTAAGACCCATTTTCTGTACAAACCTATAATCTCTATTTAGTATATTTTGCCACTGCTGCCATGTATTCTACACATCAAACACAGGCTTAAGTCCCCTCACATTGTGTAGCACAGAGCATTGAGCATTCACCCATGAAAATTGTGATACTGTATGAATTTAATAAAAAAGCTATTTTTGTCAACTGGGCAGATTTTGCTGACATTGTGTTCTTTGTGTCACTTCTATAATTTTTATATTTGGCAACCTTAACTGGTTAACCTCAGTTCAATGGTAGCTTTGGAACCATTGTTTGGTATACTGTTAAGAATGCAAAGAAACAGAAGACAGGTTCAAGGCAGGAGAAGGTTGGAATTAACAGATTTGTGCCCAGAGGGGCCATGGCAGAGCGTGTTTGATTTTAACAGACCTTTTGTTGGTACACAAGATAGAGAGAGAATCACCATGGATGTGGTAGATGTTCATTCCAAGTGGTTGGTGGGGAATGTACGGAAGATTACCTCTGGTGAGCTGAAAGTATTGCTCCAGGAGGAAGGAGGTCCACATAAATTAATCACGGACATTAGTACACAATTAACCTCAGCAGAGATAAATTAATTTTTGGATAAGAGTGGTGCTAAACAAACATCACTGCAAAATTCTATACAATCCAGAGCCACAGGTTTAGTGAAAAGGGTGAATAGGGCCACCTGGTTAGCTTTGATCAGTGTGCAATGTGTGATGTAGTTGGTGTCCAAGTTGGTCTGGGCTTCTCATACCACAGTCAATGGTATTACAGAGAAGATTCGGTTTGTTATCATCAAAGGGTGAAAACCCACGACTAAATCATTGCCGTCAAGAAGGAGAGGGATTGTTCAGTGTGTGGGAAACAAAGATGTGCGAGTAGGAAAGCTAAAAAACTGGGTGTCAGTTGAAGGCTGGATGAAGGTGAAGTTGGGGCATGTAGGAGGAGGTTTCACAAATACTGGGGCTCATATATAGTCAAAGAGGCATATTACAACTATGTAGCTTTGAACAATGGCCAGAAGTAGATTTGGAAGAGAATGGCGGTATACTAAAGAGACAATGTGTTTAGTAAGTTGGTAAATGATAAGTGGAAGGAAGGATGCTGCAGGTTCATATTGATGAAGGTTAACAAGACGACAAGGAATAGTGTGGGTGATAGTGAAGCACACACTGAAGATGGTGGCATTTTACTGGAAAGAGGGGTGGTCCTGGGCAGGAGGCTGCAAGGAGGGAGAAGGATGGTAGATCAAGAATGATGGTCAGGATCTGCAGATATATTTCATGGAATAAGTTTGGTAACTGATCACACAGGTTTTCCCTTTAATTGGAACTTAGGACTCTATACTTTTGTTACTGTATCTTTGTTGCATCTGGAACATTGCACTGGCTGCTTTATAGTTTGCATTCTTCATTGTCTTTCTACAAATGTGTTCTTTATTTCTGTCAATATATTTTAGCCTTTGTATCCAGTTTTCGTGTTGTAATATTTTTGGTATGCCTTGTATTTTGGGTGCACAGAATGTGTATTGGGTAAGGAAGTAGCTATGTTAGGCTTTTAAATCATGTTAAAATTGAATGGGAAAGTTTTTTTTTTGATAAACACATTTTTATTGATTTTAATAGATCGATAAAAGACACCAGCCAGTCACCACGACACCATGAAAATCCAGGAGTAAATGCAAAACAACATGGATTTGGACAATCCCCTTGAGACTAAACCATACCCTCCAACCATTTCCCCCAGACCCTAGGATATTTCTTGGGACACCCGCGTGCCTCATACATGATTTTTTCTTGCGTGGCACACCAGTCCACCCCAGTCCGCCAGCATCCAACACTCGAGGCTTCAGGGCATTTCCAGGCGGCCGCAATGTCCCTTTTGGCTACCACCATTGCTGTAGGTAAAAATAACTTCTCATTCCGGGACCCATCTAACCAGTCAGTGATGCCCAGGATCGTGTGTTTTGGATTATGGGGTACCTCCCACCCCAAGACCTTGGTGAGTTCTTCCTCGATGTCCCCCCAAAACCGTGTCAAGTAGGGACATGCCCATACCATGTGGAGGAAATCAGCTGGGTCGTGACCACACCTAGTATAGGCAGAGGTCGGGCTAAATCCCGCTTGGTGAAGGCGCACTGGGGTAAGATAAGCTGCATGTAAGTAGTAAAGCTGTACCAAACATAGCCTGGTGGAGGCGGTGACATTCCTAGGGTTTTAAGGGCGTTGCGCCAATCCTCTTCCTCCAGGGTGCCCACCCAATCCTCCCACTGAGCTCGCAGTCGGTCTAGGGAAGTAGGGGTATTATTAATCAGTGTGCGGTAAATGCGGGAGATGCCACCCTTCCCCAAACATAATCTGAGCCTCAGGTGGGCTATGATCAGGAAGCCGTGTACCTGTTGTGAGGTGCGTGTGGAGGGCATGTCGCAGTTGCAGGTACCTATAGAACTGCGATTGATGCGAGAGTGTCTATTTTGGAGGTCTCTGAAGGAACGAATGTGATCCCCCACCCATACATCGCCTAATTGATAGATACCTATAAGGTCCCAAGCCCGGAAACCCTGCAGCCCGTTAACCTCTTTGATCCAGGTCACCTGCGACAAGGGTGTACATTGGGTCAGTGTATGTGTCCACTTGGTGCGCCGCAGTGCGGCCCGCCAGGCCAGTAATGCAGAGCATGTCACCTCTGGTAGGTGGGATGGGATAGGGGCCCAGTATAACATGGACTGAACCTTGGTTAGGCCCAATTCCCCCTATTCGAGCCTGTAAGCCAGGTTAGACCAATCCCCGTTGAACCAGTCATATATAGTAATCGCATGGCAAGGTAATACAGATATAGGAGAGTCATCCCCAGATGCCCATCAAACAAGGGGATCCTACAGACATTCAGCGCCAGTTGGGTCCTACCTTTCTGCAAAAGGAACTTATTGGCCATGCTATCCAATTCGCGGAACCAGGACCTGGAGAAGCACAGAGGGGTGTTTTGAAGAACGTAGAAGAATCGTGGGAGTAACATCATTTTAAAGAGGGCGACCCTCCCCATGGGGTTCAGGGGCAATGTTTGCCACTTCTGGAGGTCCACCTTGGTCCGTCTCACCAGGGGAGTGAGGGCCCAGCTAAGCTAAGGGAGTAGGGCCATCCATATCCCCAGGTATTTGAAAGATTGACGACGAAGTGGTATCGTGGATTGCCAATCGAATCATTCATGGGACAGGTGGAGGGGAACTAGAACCGATTTGTCAGGGTTCAACCAGAGGCTGGGCGAGGACCGTGACGAATAGATTAACTTCGGTATTGATGAGGGAGATAGGACGGTCGTCCGCACATCATGATGAGGGCGGCTGAGACTTAGGAAGTACCACAATGGTGGCCAAATCCGTCTCCTGGTGGAAGGAGCCTACTTCAACAGCTTCCCAGAACAGTTCTGCAATATGGGGGGTGAGAATATCCCGGTAGTGAGCATAGTATTCTTGAGTGAGCTCGTCTGGGCCTGGTGTCTTGCCAGAAGTGATAAGGGTGATCGCTTCCCAAATTTCTTCGCAGGTGATGGGGTGGTCTAGATCATCTTGAGTGACGGGGTCCAGGCGAGTAAGGTGGCCGTTCCCAATCTCCAGTAGACCTGCAAGAGAGTTGGAGTTCTAGGCTCATATAGCTGGCGGTAGTAGGAGGCAAAGGCATGAGTCATCCCTGCTGGGGAGCGGCACTCCAAACCATCTTGCACCAGGATTTCAGGGATTATGTGGTTTGCCCTAGGGTATGTGGCTAAGCTGTGAAGGAGTGGGTCATTTCTGTCACCCCAACCATATACCCTGGCCAAGGATGAGCACCATAGGAGTTTGGCTGCTTCCAGCGACAACTGCTTGATCTTCGAGCGGAGATGGGTAAGAAGTCTCGGTTCGGAAGCATCCGGGGATCGAGCGGAGGCACGCTCAAGGCACAGGGCCTGGGCCTCCCGTCAGGTAATTTGTTACAGTTGAGCCTGCTGCTGGAGCTTGAGCTGGCCCTTGGCGATCCCTTTAATCGTGTCCTTTCTAGCCTCCAACAGGGTGCCTGAGGAGGAGACGGATCAGTCATTGGACAGAGAGTATTGTCCGAGTTCCCGTCCCACCACCTTCCGTGCCATATACGCCATATGCATCACATAGACCCAACGATTCAGACCAAGTCATCAGCTGTTTTGCCTGCGTAAGTCTACTAGGGGAAGAGGGACTGGTCGCATCTAGGGCAGGAGAGGAGACCGCGTTGAAGTAGGTAGGGACGCCAAGAGGTCAGCGGATTTGGTTAGAATTGTTGTTAACATTGAAAGGGGAGAATAGAGCGACACAATATTGAGGAGGCTACTGTTTAGAGTGACGTTGAGGGCCACGAAGGTGCCCTTGGCATCATGAATTACCTGCACAGTCACAAGGGGAAGAGAACTTTTTACTAGGATTGCCCCCCCTCGGGAACCCCAAGTGAACCCTGAGTGACAAATCCTATCGTAGCCATAGAGTGTTAAAAAGGGGCAGCGATTACCCAACAAATGCATCTCCTGTAACAGTAGGATGTCTACCCCAAGGCGTTGTGCATAACGTAATACAGCCATGCGCTTAAAACGGTCCAGGAGGCCATTAACATTCTATGATGCACAGGGATGTGCCTAGCAGAGATGTATCAGGCATAATGGCAGGGTGTGTCAGTAAGGTCCCAAAGGGAGGCCCGGCACCAAATTTGGACGCCAGAAGGCCTGGTTAGGTGTCCAGAGGGAAGTCCATGCATCCCACCGGGTATTGGTCGGGGTGCCATGTGAGTGCTGGTGTGACAAAACTGAAAAACAAATTAAGCAAATTAAAAGGAGAACTCTGGACATCGCCCCCCACCACCCCAAACTCAACACTGAATGGGAAAGTTTTAAGTGTGTCATTGGTGTTGAGGTTCTGAGGTTTGTTAGTTGGAACTAGTTGGCTAGGAATAACCACACTCTAATTGTGTATTGGAACAAAGAATATTTTTCTTCATCAATATTGCTTTTGACCCCTGCGCTACACCATTATGGGCCCAGAAGTAAAAACAACACCACCTCACTAAGAATTGCTGTTTACAAAACAACCCATAAAGTACAGGTTTTTTTTTTAAAGTGCATCAAGAGAAAGACTATGAGGAACATTTTATATATAGAAATAGAGAAAAGGCAAGGAGGAAACCTTGAAATAAGCCTGACATACTGAAGACAGTCAAAAGACAATTAAGACAGCTCAGTTTGCTTTAAAGAATAAACTAAGAAAGTTGACAGCCCCATTTCTAAAACTGCCATTAACAAAGTAATGATCAAACACGTGATTTGTCAGCTACATTAACGCTACAGTCCAAGATGCAGCGAAATTGGTAAAGAAACACTTGGATTCTGTATCCTGTGGAGTTGAAGAGAATGCACCAGGATTAATTCTGGAAGTGGAGGTCTGGACTACCAAGTTATGTGGAGTTGGGTACCTGGTGCGGGATGGTGGCGACGGGCAATCATCCTGTGCACAGGAGGCTGTGTATAGGGCTTGGACCATGCCCCAAGGAGGATGTCTGTGAGGGCTTCATTAAAGGGAAGCAAGGGTTTGGAGTGGGCAGTCACTGGCTGAAGCCCCTCCATCAACATGTTAGGTCCTGAAAGCCACTGAGGGCAGCTGCAAGCCCAAGACCCCAGTCGCCCTATGCACAACCATAGCATAAGCGGGCCCCCTTCTCCGTAGCCACACTATGAGGGGAGACCAAACCATTGTCAGGAGAGGTGTCTAACCCACTGGTATTGCCAGATCTTCAGACCAGGTGTCCAGAGTATCATCCAATGGTTTGCAGTATTCATCACGATCGACATACCCCTTCCATTCATCCCCTGTACCAGGTCTATCAAACAAAAGACCTGGTTCAGACATGGAAGGCATGGCGCCAGAACCAACGTCCAGTGACGCTGCTCCTACTCCATGTCGGAGTCCAGGACAATGGGGGGGCGTCGTCAATGGGTGTCAACAGCATCAGCACAGGGGAGGGCACAGGAAAAGGATGGTCTTACTGGCAGTACCAATCCAGATCCAGCATCGGATCCATGGGGCCCAACTGCCACTGTGGGTGTACCGGTCAGTGGAAAATCAGTAGGGGCCCCTCCCAAACCCATGGGCCCAAAGGTGCTCCAGAGGGGTCAGTCCACCCAAAATTGAGGTGCTTGGACTTCTAGAACTCATATAGTTGGACGGAGATCGCTCCGGAAAAAAAGGGGAAGCGCAGAGCAGGTCCTGGTTGGGGCTCCATGTAGGCAAGGGCCTGACACTCCCTTATTTTGTTTTAAGCGACTTACCTGACAACGACTCTGACCGTTGGGTGAGGCTCTGCGAGCGGTCCAGGGACATACCAGGCGACTGGGATCTTGTTCTTTGAGGGGTCTTCCTATGTTGGGCGATGAGAAGTTTGAGGGAGCGCTCGCTACCTCTGCACCTAGGGTGCATGATTCAGCAATTTTCTAAGGCCTTCTAGTCAAGGTCTTTCTTGAAGCACCACAGACAGACCAAGTGTGGGTCCATCACATACATAGGTCTGTGACAGGAGCCACAAGGTTTGAAACTATCCGGTTTTGTGGGAAACTATTGTAGTAGTCTTTCGCCTGGGGAAATTGACAAGGTGAGGAGTCTGAATAAAAATCTCCATCAGAAATACTGAAGCCAGCTAAATGAGGCGGCCTGGCAGGGGGTCACTCCGCTACCATTGCATGCTGGGAGTTGTCCCCTTGACATTTGGGTGCAGTTAACTGTAGGCAGATGTGCTTCACATCATGCTTTTGTGGAATCTGTTACTACAGCTCCTACTCACTCTCCCCTTTTGTCTCCCAGTGTTTGCCTACATCGCACAGCGTGCGTTGTGGAAAGCTCGGTTCAAGGGCGATGAACTCCTGGTGCAGTCATTGGCAGCAGAGCTCCCCCAACCACTTAAAGGGGAATCCAAGTTATTGGACCCAACTTAGGCCTCTGCGCAGCTTGTTGAACGGGAACATTTTAGGCATGCTGGTGTGACATGCTTGTGGACTGTGGCAGCTAGCTTTTGTTGCTTTGTTCCTGTAAAAGCATGCAGGAGTGATTCCTAATAACTTACATCCAGTACTCCTCCAGCCCTGCTCCCTGTCCCTAGACAGCCCTCTTTGCCAGGAGCCATATACAAATATTGTTCAGAGTACTAAGCACTGCCAATGCCAGCCTTTCCTTTGGGCTGGAACCACCCCTGAATACACCAATCTTTATCGCACTACACTGAAATGTTTCTCATGGATGAGCCCTCTAGTTCCATTTTCTCAATGACGAAAATTTAACGCGCTCTCATTAACTGGTCTTCTCACTCCCTGATGTCCCCTGGTTCGGACCTGGCTTACAAAAATGTCAAAATACCTTGCATGTGTTTTTTTACATACCTACCAGTTTTCTTATATACTTGTGTGGTACACTTTTTAATAAAAGCTTGGAACAAACTGCTGAAATGCGCACACATCCTGCGCCATGAGACAAAAAATTATATTTCTACACTTTGCATTAAGAAAAGTTATTAAACATACCGGAGTTAAGATGCAAGAGGGGGAAAACGTGCACCGTTTGAAAATGAGAAATTCACTTTTCAAATGATTGCATCCCAACTGTGTTATGAAGGCCATATATTGCATCCATTGTAGGGCTTTCAAAGAAATGAGTTACTTATGCACAGGTCAGCCCCTTAACACTACACAAGCTTTTTGTGGGGCCCAGAAAATTGTTCAGAAACTTACAAAGTTGACAGTCAATTTACACATAAACTGTACTAGTTCAAGATCGCTGGTTTTCCCAGTTGACCATTTTCTCTGCTACATACACATTACAGCATAACAAACACTTTTTTTGTTTCATTTACGTACCTTGTAAAAAAAAAAAAAAAAAAAAAGATGTTTTACTGTAGTACACACACTCTGCAGCCTTGGGATGTTGCCTGAACTTCAACAACAAGACCTTTGGTCTAGCTACTAAAAGACACTAGAAATATTTTTGGGTACTTTGGGTGCTGTTACAGAGCTGCAAACCTTTCACTCAGTGTAGATACATACTGTATTTCAAAACAAAGATCTTGCAATCCTCCAATCCACTTGCTAATGATGTTTGGTATGGCATAAAGACCTTTTCTCATTAATATTTCTAACAGGAAAATCTCTTGGCCCACACAAAACATTGTAATGCATCTACTGGCCATAAGGCTGCTAAAGCTTCTCTTTCCACCACGGAATAATGGATTCCAGATCCTCTTAGAGATATGGACACATATGCTATGGTTTTACCACTTCCACCATCTTGCTGTAAAGGTAAAGTTCCAAAACCTTCACACTGGCATTGAATTGTGTATATATATATATATATATATATATATATATATATATATATATATATATATATATATATATATATGTGTGAACAAGACACAGGATTGTGTTGAAACGTGTAGCGTAATTTGGGAATAAATACTTTTTTCATCAGAATCTGTCTCCGAGTGCGTACTTGCTGATATAAGCAATTTTGGACAATTACAAGTAAAGGCTTGGGTTCGCCGCTTTTTACGCCACCTGACGACGGGAGGAATGATCTCGGAAGGACCCCATATGTTTGGATATATATATATATATATATATATATATATATATATATATATATATATATATATATATATATATATATATATATATATATATATATATATATATATATATATATATATATATATATATATATATCTGCTCCCAGAGCACCAGGTATCGAGTCACTCATTAGACGGGTGCCGCCACGCGTTGGTGCGTACGCGTAATATTACTGCTCCAAATTTTCCCCATTACAGGGAGAAAAACGACAGCACTCGCGGGATACTTTCAGCAAGCAGTGTTCTTTATTCCACTGAAAAAGACAGACGCGTTTCGGTAATTCCTTTCTTCTGTGTCTACCCGTGCAATGCAACGGAGCGCCATTTGTAACTCAAGTTCATGGAAACAAACAAAGGACTATTAGCGACCCTCAAAATTGTGGGCGCCATCTTTGAACGTTGCTTAGTTCATTATATATACAGTTTAAACACAATTTCAATATCATATTTCATAAATATCGTTATACTTAATGAAATTATTTAAACAGCTCCATGGGCACATCAAATCTCGCCGTGGATCGACAAATCCTTGCTGAAAGTATCCCGCGAGTGCTGTCGTTTTTCTCCCTGTAATGGGGAAAATTTGGAGCAGTAATATTATATATATATATATATATATATATATATATATATATATATATATACATACATATATACATACATACATATATATATATATATATATATATATATATATATATATATATATATATATATATATATATATATGGACCGGCGAAGCAAGCAATGTAGGAGACAGACCACTGGAGTTCACAGGCACTTTATTGCAGTGTCAGCTGGTAAAACAGGAGGGCAATACGCGTTTCGGGCTCCACGAGCCCTTGTTCACATATGCAAAGATCTAGTAAAACTTTTTTGGTTTTTTATAATGCTTAGTGACTTGCTTAGTCCCTGCCTTCAATTTAGTCACATGACAGTAGACATAGAAAACATACCAAGTCTTCATTGAAATATTATATGTGCAAATACGCTAATTAAGTTATAAATAAACAGAACTCATTCCAATAAGTTAGCAAGATAGTAATAATTTCATGATTTGAAATTTAAAAACATATCTTAGTACTAATTTATTAAAAGATCACAGGATAAATCCTAGAGCCACTATGTCACAAGGTATTTTTAATATAGGCGACCAGATGTTGGGAGGTAAGCAAGATATAAAGTGCAAATAATAGTGCTACTGGATCAGTGTCTAACTATGCGTAAAGCGAAATCACACGTGCTAAAGGGAGAGAGATATATAAATGTGCAAAGTGCATAATAAGGTGACCTGTGAAAAAATGCATAAATGCTTGATCTGACAATTAGGATAAAATCACAATTTTGTCAATCTAAAAAGCAATATTAAAACATTTCATACAGGTTTAAAAAAATATTATTATCATGTTAAAAATGATATAAAACACCCTTTGTTAAAAAGTGCTAAAATTGTAAAAATCAGTGAATGTGAATGTACATGAGGAAGTGAAGCAAAAATTAGTGGCATTACCGTGGCTAACAAGGAACTTGACTAGCCACGGCAACTACCAAATCAGGAGAACAGAATGGGTCAAGATGAATAATCCGGGCAGTCTATATATTTAAGATCTTCTCTAGGCAACAGGGAACCTGACTGCCTAGAGGCAAGTATAGGTATGTGCTATGCAGTTAAGTACCGGGGCTGAGTGTATAATCAGAGAAAGTTTCGCAAGTCCTCAGTGTTGTTAAGCCCGTTGGGCCATTTACTGTCAAATTCGAGGATCATGCTGGACTCTAACTGCCTGAGTTTGAGCTCTCGATCACCTCCCCGTCTAAGTTTGGGGACTGAGGTACAACATAGTAGGTTAGGCAGTTAACATCTTTGTTATGTGTTCTCTGAAAGTGGCGAGCCACCGGGTACAATTGGTCGCAGTGCAAAATAGCCCTGATATGCTGCAAGATCCTGACGGGCACCTGTTGTTTAGTACTGCCGATGTAATTAAGGCCACAGGTGCACGTCAGGACAAACCGCATATTCAGTTTTGCATGTGTGGTTACCTATGATGGAAATTTCCACCGGCTTGAATGGGGTGCTGTTATGGGTTTTATTAATGCCAAACTGGCATGCTCTACAATTCGAGCACTTGCGGAACCCAGATGCCGGCTTTAGCCAGATATCTTTTTGTTTAACTTCTGGGCTACTTTGGTCCAACACTGTTCCCATACTTTGCGCTCTGCGAAAAGTTACTAATGGTTTTTTCGGCAACATGCACCCCAAAACAGTGTCTGTGAGGACAGATGGCCAGTTATGATTAACAATTTGTCTGATCTTTTTATCTTGACTACTAAAGGCTGTAATAAATCTAGGGCAGTCATTTAAAGTGGTATCTTCTGGAGTCACTGCTGCCTAATTATTACCTGTATGTTCTGGGAATAAGCTTGCTTTAGGTTGTTTGTCTGCCTTAGCTAGAGCACGATCAAACACCCGATCTGAATACCCTCGGGCTTTTAGTCGGGTCCTTAATTCCCTGACACACTTTACAAAGTCTTCATGGGAGCTACAGATTCTTTTCATTCGTAGGATTTCTCCTAATGGTATACTCTCAATGGTGTGCATAGGGTGGAGACTTGAGGCATGCAAGGTCGTGTTTCCTGCAGTGGCTTTTCTATGCAGGGTCGTCTGCAATCTTTTGTTGTCATCTACATAGACCTTAACATCTAAAAATTCAACTTGTTTGGCACTAATATGAGAGGTGAATTTTAAATTGAGGGCATTGTTGTTACTTTCGTCAATAAATTGACAGGCTTCCTTTTCCTCTCCTTGCCATACAATAAAGATGTTGTCTATATAGCGCAAAAATGTAACACTTTTTTCTCTGACCCATACCTGGTGTGTAACGTTGAGGACCTGCTCCTCCCACCAGCCCACGTGTAAACACGCGTAGCTGGGGGAGAAGCAGGCTCCCATCGCCACACCTCTGAGCGGTCTCCATACTTCCTTTCCAAATGAAAAGTAGTTATTTTGTAAGCACCAATCCATTAAACTTAAAACCATTTTGTTGTGTTCATGAAATTCCAATGGCCTTTGCCCTAGAAAATGAGCTGCTGCATTTAGACCACAGCTATGGGCTATACTGGTGTACAATTGCTCAACATCCAAAGTTATAAGTAACATATCGTTTTGCCATTCTACGTCCTCTATTTTTTTCAAAAAGTCACTAGTATCCCGGACGTAGCTGGGCAATGCGCTTACCAGGTTCTGCAAAAAGAAATCAATGAAACGTCCCACATTTTCTCCACTGCTGTGAATGGCGGAGATGATTGGCCTGCCAGGTATTGGCAGGATCCCTTTGTGAACCTTTGGTATCAAGTAGAAAACCGGCAAGACGGGGAATTCATTGAGCATGAATTTAAATTCATCACCTGAAATGAGTCCTTCCCTAAGCCGTTTCAGTAACAATTTGTTTAAATTTTCATTGGCCTTCTTATATTCCTTAATGTTGGATTTTACATAACACTTGTTGTCTTGTAGCTGTCTTAGTGCCTCTTGAATGTAGTCTGCCTTTGGCCATATAACAAGATTACCTCCTTTATCGGCGGTTTTTACCACAATATCGGGGTTGTTGTTGAGTTTTTTGATCAGTTCATGATATTTGGCTCGTTTTTGGTTAAAGGTCTGTCTCTTCCGGTTATTAGTTGTTCTATATAGATCTTTGATGTCAGTGATGATACAGTCTTGAAACACGTCTACTGCATCTCTGGTCATTAGCGGTACAAAGTCGGATTTGCCTTTGAAAGGAGTTATGCCCGCTCCTTTCTGCGTCATATGGATTTTTTCTAATATTTTCTGAGTATTAAGATCTTGGTCAGGACCCATAGGTTGTGAGCTGGTTGCTGATTGAGATCGCAAATCTAACAGCGCTGGAATATCTGCCGCTACTAGTAGGGGGTCGTTGCAATGTGTCTTAGTCTTAGCTGGATTGGCGATGTCTGTACTGGATTTGAGGCGTTGCAATGCAAATAATTTTTTTTTTTTTTTTTAATCTTTTTATTGAATTCAAGTTACAAAAAACATAAAAGAAACAAAAACAAGGCAGTCAATTACATATGTGTCACTTCGGTGCGGGGGGGATACATATTCAAATAAGATATCAAAGGTATACAGTGAGAGTGGGGGGGGAGGAGACCAGGAGTAAGCAAAATGTCTAAGTTCCCGTGAAGAATTTTTTGAGTTTAAGTTTGCGTATATAGCAGTAGACATCCACTCTTGTAGATGCATATTTGAAGCTGTGCTCCGGACAAAAATTGAGTCCAAGAGCGAGGAGTTGCTGTTCAGCTTTAGACAAAATGACGTCAGAGAGGTTCATAACAGATCTTTCATTGGTTACTTCCTCTTCTGCCATTGTTGGTTTGTCTTCTTTTTTTTGTGCATCGTTGTTTTTGCTTTCTCCTCCTTTCGCGTCTTTTTTTGTTCCTGCGTTTGTTGCCCCATTTCTTTGTCGTGGCCTCAATGTTAGTAGTCTTTCCGCCACTAAAAAATCAAGTTTCTCTTCTAGATTGAGGATAGGTGCTGCTAGGACATTCGTAGATAATTCATTGCTCGACCCACTGGAACCGCTGGATAAGGAAACTGAATCTGAGCCAGAGCTTTCATCCACCTGATTAGTTGCCATCCCTGTGATTGGTGGAGGTGGTAGAGCCTTATTTCCTTTATTGCAGTATTGTTGGTGTTTAGTGGCATTGTACTTCCGTGCGAAAGTTAAGATTTGACCATTTGCATTGTCTGCAGCATCGCGTGCAAATTTGCTTACTTTTCTTATTTTAATTTTGTTTTCATGTTTCTTTAGTCTGTCAGTCGCTTCATCTTTTAGTTTTTTTGTAGCGTCCGTTTCATCTATTTTGTCAATCTGTTCTTGGATCTGGTCAATAGTTTTTAAGATTTCCTCTCTGTCAATGGCTGCATATTTGATTAATAAGTGGACTAAATCCATCGAGGCTTCCAGGTTGTTTTGGCCCCACTCCTTCAGCATTTGGGGGTTCGGGTTTTCAAAGCTCGGAGCGAGCATTATTCTCAAGCCACGATGTACACGATTAACATCGGCATATTTAGTGAGCGAATAGTGTTCCCACCATTTAGTTACTTCTAGGCGTCTTTGTTTCTCAAGCGCCTTGTACAGAGTCTTAATGTTAACTTCTTCCCGTACCTCCACGTTTGGTAGAGTTTTATTAATCATGCTGCCTGAAGTGGAAACTTGATTGAACAGTTCTTCAGCTTCCTCCTCCCTCGCACGGAACGCTTCCGCAGACATTCCTCCGCCCCAGCTGACAATCTCTATTGCACTTGTGTAAACAACACGCCACGGATTGCTGTTTTGGCGTTTGTAGTTTTTTCAGTGATAATCCCACGTAGTGGGAACCTCCCCACCTCCGCACTGCCTACTATTCCAAGACTCACCGCGTTGAGAGGACAGCAAGCGTTGGTGAAATCAGCCGACCCCACCGCTGAGTGCTGTCTTCGTATCACGGTCCGAGTCTTTTCTTCTTTGACTGCAGGAGGGGGCATCCGCTGAAAAGTTCCGATCAAGGATTCCAGAAAGCGAGAGGCTTGAGGGCGGATGCCGCTTTTGGGAGAGGGGGTCCGTTGACGAGAGCAAGCCGGCTCTCGTAATTAAATGCGTTTAAAGCTCCAAAGCGCCACTTCCAAATCCACCCAGGACCGGCGAAGCAAACAAGGTAGGAGACGGACCACTGGAGTTCACAGGTACTTTATTGCAGTGTCAGCTGGTAAAACAGGAGGGCAATACGCGTTTCGGGCTCCACGAGCCCTTGTTCACATGCAAAGATCTAGTAAAACTTTTTTTGTTTTTATAATGCTTAGTGACTTGCTTAGTCCCCGCCTTCAATTTAGTCACATGACAGTAGACATAGAAAACATACCAAGTCTTGATTGAAATATTGTATGTGCAAATACGCTAATTAAGTTATAAATAAACAAAACTCATTCCAATAAGTTAGCAAGATAGTAATAATTTCATGATTTGAAATTTAAAAACATATCTTAGTACTAATTTATTAAAAGATCTATACTCTGAGAAGATACCAGAGGGACCCTGCATATGACTGAGGAAGCTTCTATTCTGAATGGCAGGAAGTGAATAGATCATGTCCGGCCCACTAAGCAGGATTGTAACCATTTGGATCCATTCCACTCCAGGACGTTTTCCCCTGGTCAAAGGAGTTCCCCAGGGCTCATCCCTGAGCCCAACACTCTTTAATGTTTACGTAGCCCCACTGATTTAATCCTTTGGGTTCGAGACCTTATCATATGCAGACGACGCCAAGTTGGCTGTCTCATTTGGGTAGGACATTGAGAATGTGAAACAGAGATTCTCTACCAGCATGGTGGAGATTGCCTCCTGGATGTTCACTAACTGTCTTCAAATCAATGGGAGCAAAACTGATATTCTTTGGTTTGGCAAGGCCCAGAGCCTCTGGACAGAGGACTGGTGGCCGGCAGAACTGGGCCCCACCCCTCTGCCCAGCAGAATTCAAAGAAACCTAGGCATTTTCATAGATTATCAACTTTCAATGCAAGACCATATATCCTGCACATAGGGCACCTGTTTTGGCACCATGCGCCTGCTTAAAAAGATCTTTAAATGGCTTCCGTTAAACTCATGCAAAACTGTCACCCAGACGGTAGTCATTAGCCATCTCGACTATGGCAATGCCTTGTTCTTTGCCGCCAACGAATCGCTGCTCTCTCAAATACAAGTCGTTCAAAACACTGCTGCGCATATGGTAAACAATCTGCCGCCAAGGAATCCATCTTCCCCCACACTCAGAGCCTTACATTGGCTCCTGATTCGCAAGAAATCGCTGTTTAAACTGCTTAGCATAACATACAAATCTTTGTCAGGCTCAGGTCTAAAATACCTACAAAACAGGCTCATTCCTAATGTTTTAAGCAGGAACCTGTGATCAAGCAGCTATTCTTTTCTGTGCCTCAGACGGATCCACATGGCTAAATATGGAGGCCATGCCTTTTAGCCGCTCCATTGGAACAAACTTCCTCCGACTATCTGCATGTGCCCAAGCATAGCTGAATTCAAAAAGCATCTTAAGACCTGGTTGTTCTAAATACTGCTTCTACTACAGCGACCTGCTGCTGCGCACCGAGATGTCCCTAGAGGGAGGAGTCATGCACTATATCAAGTTCCAAATAACATAACATATGAGAGCTTACCATATAAATGGATTTCCTACAGACGTTCTAGCAGTATACAGTTAGAAACTGCCGGCCGCTGCCTTCAGGTGAAGCTCATTGTGAAGCCTTCTAACATGAATCTCAGTGAATTTCCGAACAACTCTTCATGTAACTCAATTTCATGGTACGATGAAGCAGAGTTTAGTGTGATCAATTCATTAGCTCCAGCAAGCACAGAAACAATTAGGTAAAGGGAATGATCAACAGTTATTGAAGGCTCTTAAATCTAAGAACAAACTGATGTCACCACTGGCTTTTTTTGTATGATTACCACCAAAGCAACCCATTAAGTTCTTCCTTCTGGCCAACTACCGACTTTTTGCATGGTTTGGTCAGTTCAATACTGGCAAGCCCTCTTAATGCTATTGGAATGTTTCTCATTTTACTCTCTATAGGTATGTGAACAGATTTCAGTTGTATCTAACATACAATTTTAAACGACCTAACTTATCAAAAACTTGTGCCAATTCTTTAACTAATGTATCTCCATAGCGCTGTGTACCTTCTACTGCCTCTCAAACTGTAATTTAATTTTATGTTACTGTAATCTTTCTCACTTGAGCATCAGCAATAGGATCTAAAATGATCCTCAAAACCCTTTAATGAGGCCATCCTAATACATGGTTACCCTTTAATGGTTTATCTGCTTTACCATCCGCTGTGAGGTCTAAA
Organism: Lissotriton helveticus; assembly: GCF_964261635.1. NCBI lineage: Eukaryota > Metazoa > Chordata > Amphibia > Caudata > Salamandridae > Lissotriton > Lissotriton helveticus. Next base: position 90,805,980 of record NC_136064.1, on the reverse strand, counting down.
TACTATTCAAGAATCAAAGTATCCTCTTAACTAATTAGTCTTGCCACCACATGCGCCAGTAGCAATGCCAGGCTCTTCCAACCGAACAGTACTTTTGATCTTTTCCTCACGAACCTCATCTAATATCAGTGCTCATCATGTTCCAGAATTACCCAGACTACTTTCCCACCATGTATTATGAATATATTTTTGAAAGGAGTTTAACCCCCCAATTGCCATTACTTGTAAAATAACAAGATCCTGATGTTCATTACTGATATTAGAGACTTCGCTATTTTTCACCTGACATTTCTGAACTCTATAAAATTTCTTATTGAAATTCATGCAAATTAGTTTCAGAGCTGGACAATTTTTACACCTGGAAATGGGACCTCCCAAACCACACCTGGAGAAACTATCCTTTCAATTTTGCAACGCTCATTCTTTTGTTCTAGCTTCATCATTTTGTAATGATGAACATTTCGTAAAATGAATCTTTCTTCAGTTCAATTACACAAGCAACGGTTTGTTACAAACACTTAGCTGTAGTTAAACCTTACTTCAAGTAAGATCATCTTTTAACTGAACTTCAACCAAATATGCAATTGAGTGTGAATTGATCTCTGAACCTTTATCGTGTGTAGCAGTATATCTGCAGGTATCTAACTTTCTTAAGGCTGTAATATATTCTTCAACGCCTGCACCCTGTTAGTGCACTTATTTCAAAATGATAACGTTTTAGAGCAGGGCTGACTCGGTAAGTAATGCACAGCCCTCTTCCTTATACGAATTTCATATTCACTAAGAATTTCTGCCTTCTGAGTTTTTCAGATTCAGGTAAACTCTCAAAAACAGCTTGACCTCCAGTACCAAGACAGAGAATGAGAAGTGATGATCTCCTTTACACAATAAGATGTGTTCAACATACTTTAGCATAGTTGCCATTTTACCCATCTCATAGGAGGATCTCCTGGTGAAGCTGTGAAACATGTAAGAGGTGATTCATTCTGCATTTAAAAACCCAAATCTCCTTTACAGTGCAAATCACTCAAAACTACAATTAAGCTTACACAAAACACTACAGCACAAAATGACACATGGCACCCTCAGGTATCCTTGTTGATATCTGATCAAAGTGAACCACTATTCTGAATGTAAGTTGAGAAATGTGGATTTGATAAGGACAAATGATAACATGAACATACAAAATTCTAACGTAAATAATCACCGAACACTGTAAGAACATCTAGCCATGTAAACAGAGGTGAACTGAAGACGTCTAAGTTTAACTGAAGTTTGATGTGGATAAGTATACACACAACAAAGTAATGGAAATCCCAGAAGCTGAAAGAAATACCCCACTTTATGGAGATTAATATGTTCCTTAACTAAAATAAAGCAAGACACAAACCACACCTTCATAAGAGAAAAACTTCTGTGTGTTCTACTACGCATGTCTGTTGACATTTTTCAGTTGGCGGCAGTAGCGTCACATCGACTAGTATCTATGTCAGAACCTCAATCTTGAAACCCTACTCCAGCATTATGTAATATTCACAATGGGAAAGCTTACAAACAGATGTCTGTGAAAGTTGCTAAGTAACTGCTACACAGTCTTGATCTAGTCAGCATGCAGAGTCAGTGGAATGGACAAGAGCTCAAGCCGAAGAGCTTTCTGGGTTACAGCATGAAAATATCACCAGGTGGGGAGCACATAACATGGGCAGGACGGTGGAATGTCAACATAAATAGGCATGTTGCGTATGTAAGTTTATCCGACTTTGTCGGATGAGGTAAGGGAAGGCCTCGAGTAGATCGTGCAAGCAAAGATCATTTAATGATGCGCACCAGTCAGAGTCAGGAGAAAATGCTAGAAATAATTAAAACAAGCATTGGCTTAGCCAATATGTTTCGCCTATGGCTTTGCCAGTATATTTTAGCCATGTTGTGCTCTAGTGTGGCTGCTATTCAGTATGGCTAAAAGTTATTAGTGTAAAGAGGCGAGGAGTGAAGTGTTCTAAAGTTGAGTAGAGTGTAGTGTTATGGATTAGGGTGGTGTGCAGTTGAGTGGTATGGTATGGTGTGTAGTGTTGTGCAGTATACAGTGTCATATAGTCAAAGGGTGTAGAGTTGAGTGGAGTAGATTGTATGAGTGGAGTAGAGTGTTGCGGAGTGCTATAGTGTTGTGTAGTTGTGTAGAGAAGAGTTGAGCGACGTAAAGGTAGTTGTGTAGATTGGAGTAGAGTGTTGTAGAGCAGAGTTGCCTATAGTGGAGTCGATTACAAGAGTGGAGTGGTGTTGCGCAGAGTGGAGTGGAGTGGCGTGGCGTTCCGTGGTGTGCTACTGCATAGAGTGGCATTGCGCTTCGTGGAGGGATGTTGTGTAGCGTGGTGTTGTGCAGAGTGGCGTTGCATAGGGCGCCAATAAATAGAGTGGTGCTGAACATAATGGTGCTGAATGGAGTGGCATGTGTAGAGTGTACTGGCTTTGCATAGAGTGTAGTGGCATTGAGTGTAGTGTAGCCTAGTTATGTAGAGTGCAGCTGGGTGGAGTGGCGTTGAGTGGAGTGGGGTGGCAGTCTAGTAGCCATGCGCTCTATAGTCATTCATTAATTCATGGCAATTCGTCAACCCCGTGAACTACTGGTGGAGGCATGAGCTGGAGACAGGCCTACTGCTACAAATAGATAACTTCTTACTGCATTTTCATTTTATTGAGACGCTCATACATCTTTGCACCCATTTCTAAGCACTTTAGATAACAAGTGTCACTGTTACAGCAACTGATGGTAGCCATGTTGCCGTCCCCAGAGGGTGATAAGCTGAGTAGGCCTTTTTTGGTTCTGAACTTGAAACCTGCAGATTGCACATAGACAATAGCCATCGCTGCCCTGTAACCTTCTAATAAATTGAGAGATGGGGCCACTGAACCAACCACGTTCGAGCAAAGAACCAGAAATGCTGGTAGTGCAGCGTCAAAGTGGAGGCGACACAAAAGACCTCAGAGTCGGGGTGAACCTCACTAGTGGTGAAAGTGTGTGTGGGGGGGGGAATACCTTTCCAGAAATTCCCGTTGCACAGAAATTCAAAGGCTACAGTCTAAAGCAGGGGCCTCATATAGGGCGAAGATCTAAAGCACTAGAGCCTGTGCTACGCCCCTGTTATGCACAAACTAAAGCTCAACTTTTTCTGTATGAAGCAAATTTTGAACAAATGTGCACCACTTCAAAAAGTGTGGTATCCTGCTAGGTTTCCAAGGCTGCCCTAAACTGTCAAAAGCAAGTTCTTTTGAAAATGCTCTGTTTCTTAGGCAATGAGGGTGCAAGATCCTCCTTGACATGGCCATGCTACTTGGCGGGGCTAAGGACAACTGGAAGACCCGCTCTTCTAGCATGCATCACCAGTACGTCTGGATGTTCCGTTTTTTACCAGACAACAATGCCTTCCCAATTTTCTGGCTGTCGGGTTTAGCTCCAGTGTTTCCTAAATGTTACCCAATTCAGTTAGACTGCAGTTTATATTATACTAAAAGAGATAAAATTACCTCAATTGCTATCATTGGGATCACCATTCATAACACATTGACGGACTCTTTACGAACTTAAAAGGCTAAGAGTAAAGTCACTTCAAACTATTAGAGTGCCATGCTCCAGCCAGACCTGTACCAGAGACCACCCGCTTTCACCTAAAAGAGCTACACAGTTAAGTGACACCCCGCAGACCACTTACACCAACCTTTTACCTAAGGCTACCAGATGACAGTTACCAAGAACACACTGCTTCTGGCCCGGACTCCTTTACAACAGTGCATTCTGGAATCAGCAGTCCTACTCCCATTCTACTGAAACAAATGAACGAACACTCACGGTTTAAACACTGCATCGTTGGTGACATGGGGTCATCCGATAACAACAACGCTTCATCAGCGGTAGTAGGCGCTAATTAAATACCATTACCCCCCGGCTGCACATGATGTGGAACCTGCCACCTTTGTCCTCCCTCTCCAGCACCCAAAAGCTACCTGCCCACTCCTCATCCCAACCTGGACGTTACATGCTGACAGTCGCGGTCAGTATTGTGATGTCCAGGCATTAGATCTTATAGAACTCGAGCAGCACTGGCAGACTGTGGAACTCCTAGTTTCCGATCCAAAAGCGCATTAAAGGCAGCAGCCAGTTGATAATGTAGTGTGAGACGCGCAAGTCAAAATAAGGCAGAGCATCCACAACGGCATCACTAGCCACCAAACTCGCGCCCGCTATCTCCCTAGACTTAGATTGTAAGAACTGCTGCTTTACCGACATTGAAATACGAGATGCTGTCTTTTTCAAGCCTGGACATTCATTAGATAAAGGGCTGCTGCACAACCACAGGGCTGCATGAGAGAAATAAAAACAAAGAAAGGACTTGAAGACTGAAGGCTTTAGTTCGCAAATGTAGTGGCCATCTACGTTTCATTACCTTTCAAATTAACGGATTTGGGGGAAGAGTGGGCTAAAAAATAAAACACTTGTTAAACACTTGTTAAACGCCCATGTGTATCAAAGCAGTCAATGCTAGTTCTGTAATAGGAAGTAACACAAGTAACACCATGACATGCACACTCGTCGCAATCTACTCCAACCTTTTAGAAATATATTTTCCCACAGTTTGGTGCAAAATACAGTAATATAAAGTGAATTCTTGAGTAATAAAAAGTGAATTATCGATTTTATGTGACGACTTTTGTCAGAGAATCAGATTTATTCCCCATACCATTAGTCAATTCTAAAGTCGAAAAACATAGCTGCATTTTGTATTGAAAGGCGTACAGTGTAGCTTTGTCAGGCACCAAACACCATTATCCAAGCGCTCATTTACCGCACACAGAAAGGGAAGTGGTAGAGGGAATGGCTGAAGCGGGGAAGCAGGAGGGGGTTTGTGGAATGGGGGAAATCCTGTCACTTTGAAGTCATAAAAAGTCAATTAAAGCGGTCCCTGGAAAACATTGTCTGAAATTCTGTTTGAGGATCAAGTACAAAACTTATAGCCCTGTTTACAGAACTGGGAGGCACTTAAAAAATTGAGCGCTCATATGAAATGCTCTTAGAGAAAGGTAAAAGTATCCCCTAAACAGATGCTAAAATGGAACAAGTGGAAGGCTACAAGTAATGGGCGCTGCTCTCTGGGAGTGAACAACCGATGAAAAGGAGGGACAAATAGGAATGATTAACCACTTGGAAGCAATGATTTTTAAAGGACAATGAGAGAAACAAATAAAAAACAATGTGCTGGCTGTAAGCCCACAAAGTATATACAACAGGTCTCGAAGAGACAGCGCAAGCGCAGTCTACGCTCGACCTAAGTGAAGCAGCCAATTATTTTGATATGTGTTGAAATATGGACCGATAGTTGGTACAGTAAAGTATGCAATAACACAAAGGGTGTTTTCTTAACAGGTTAATGTTTTTAGCAAAATACTTTAGCCACTGCCAGCACTGACCCAGGTCTGTCTTAACTGACAATTCAACATTCTACTAAGTGAACATGAACACTGAAGTATGTGGAACCCACTGCATGGCAGTCCAGGAGCCGTATCAGGAGAAGAGCTACTTTTATACAAGACATCACAATTACATTTCAGCATAGTGTTTTGGTATGATTTTTAGTGAGCATCTTACCTGGTAAGTGTTGTCAAAACTGTCATACATAAACCTCGTAATAAGCGATGTCTTTCCAACTGTGGGATTACAAAAAAGAAAAAATATTAGGATGATGACAGCTGGATAAAAGCAGGAGTTGAAAGATCTGAACACCAAATGGTCAGAGATGCTCAACAGTGTGTTACATTTAATAAATGCCTTTTAAAATAGCAAAACTATTTAACAAACAACACCCCTATAAATGGCTTGAATAAAGACTTTTTGCACAAGACTTATTTTTTTTTTAAAAACTCAAATCTTTATACAAACAATTTAACTACACCATAAAACAAGGTGAATATGAAACAATCAACAGAAAAGTCAAGAAGTTTGTCGTTTGTATGGCGTGCATGGGAAACGGCCATTACAACGAAGCCTTTACAACGAAATCGTTAACCACGCATGCAGTACAACGCATGCGTGGTTAACACGAAAGCCTTTACCACGCATACCTTTACTACGAGGTTTGTAGTAAAGGTATATGTGGTAAAGGTAAAAAGTTTTAAAAAAAGGGGGGTTTGGGGGGGTCTCCCCCCCCAAAAAGAAACTCACCTGAAGTCACGTCGGGTATCAGCGCCGTTTAAGAGAAAACAGAAAATAAACTTCTGCTTTCTCTTAACGACGTATGACGTCACCACGCTAGTAATTGTGGTAAATGTTATGCGTGGTAAACGAATTCCGTTGTAACGCATGCGTGGTAACGGCATGCGTTGCAACGGAATTCGTTGTAACGTCATATATTCGGCGTGCATATTGGGGACGAACATGCCATATTAACGTCAACCCTAATGTACTAAAAAAAACAAGAACTGAAAACAATCGGATGCCACTGAAAAAAATTGTTGCTTTTCTGTAGCATCCATTTTTCACATGATTTCTTTAGTGTTCATTCCCCAGTGCTTTCTAAAAGAAGCAGAACGATACATCAAGGTAGGAAATACTAAAGCATTCTTATGAGTTTACCAAAGAGGAGACTGACAAGGTGTCAAGCCAATGGTTGAATGCTTCGGAGAAAAATAAGTTAATGGATGACTGAGGAGGAGTCTAAGGTCTTAAAATAACTTTAGACCATATGTTCATCATCAATGGTGCAAACACTGTACATGACCAATCTAAACAAGCATTTGCAAATCGGTCTCGCCTTTGGAACCTTATAAACTATTTAGCCATGCATCACATTCTCCTGGGTGCTGCCACATCTACTGTTCTTTAACATAGCAATGCATGAGGAATATCTGCAGTTTTATGGCAGGCGGCCATTTCTGCCAGAACGGGGTATGAAGGCCATAGACGCAGGCAGGAGTGTGGGTGGAGCTCCTGTAATCACAGGAAGCGCGTGTCTGATTGCTGAAATGTTGTATCCTGTTTAAAGCACTGGATGGGACAGAAATCTGTACATGTGCTGGGCAGCAAACACTGGTGTGCACGGATGTACAGCTGGGCCTATACTGAGAAGGCATCCCTGTGTGATGAGGAAAGTGTGCCAGGATGGCGGATATTATCACCTGTGCTCACGGGGTGCATCATTTGCAAAACTGTACATCAGTATGTACCATTGTTGCCAACACAGTGAGGCTGGCAACACCCCGCCATGTGCAAGAGAACACCCAGCAAAACTGCGGGAAGGCAGTCTGAGCCTGCAGTGCAGAGGGCAACAAGAGGCACTTGGGGACTCAGACGAGGCTCGCAGGAACTCATGTAGCAGCTGCAGTGCACGTTGAGATGGCTAGAACAACTACTTTTTATTCATCTATATTTTATTCTTCCTATCAGCGCACAGTGTCCGGTTGTTTCTTGCACGAGAGTCAACCTGTATTGTCCTGAAAATAACATGCAAACAAGCATCACATAATGCGAAACAAGCATTTACAATGCAACGGTTTCGCATTTGGAAAAGTTAGAGCTATTGGCAATGTAAATGACAATGCCATTTATTTATCTGTTTTCAAAACCAACACATAAATACAAATTTTGTCATTTACAATGCCAATAGCTCAAACTTTTCCAAAGGCGAAACCGTTGCATTGTAAACATCTCGAGATCTGAGTGTCACCGACCTCCCTCTCTAGAGATGTGAGTGTCACCGGATCAGCATGCTCTAAAATTTTTACTTTTAAAAACTATTTTTAAACATGTTTTAGAGTGGATTACCATTCAGTTTTTCGCTTTGGGCATACTGAATATGGTTTATTAGGGAAAAATAGCACACAATATGTAGATTCCAAGGGTAATAAGATCCGCATTTTCGATGTTGTTATAGTCTGAATTACGCCTGAAGCTGAGTACACTGATGTATTGTACGCACTGTATTAGAACTGCACACTTGTCCCCACTGTATGTGGCATGTTGGTCAGGATTCGTCTCCGTCTCAAACATCCCTCCGCGCTCCTGCAGTTTCCAAGGGAAGAATTGCGATTATTGTGGCGGGGGTTTGAATCTAGACTATTCCTGCTATCTGCGTTTCTTGTATCTAATCCCCCGTGAGACTCCTGTCACTGTGAGCCGTGGGGATGTGTTTCCTCCTTTCTATTAATTATTGGAGGCTTTGTTTGTATTTTTTGTATTTTGTATTTTTTTGTGACACTCTCTGGAGTTCCCACTCATAGTAAACAGTGGCTTGTGTTAAAGGGTCCACGCTCCAGGGCACTGTGGGGTGAGTGGGGCTTTCTTCAGATTTGAGGGAAGGGGGCGCTAAAGATTGCTTTTGAGGCAACATTTTAACAGCCGAACTGACAAAGAATGTGAGGCATTTAACGTCCAAATATCGGCTTTCTGTAACTAACACATCATGTAAATGCCCGTATCAAGGGCATGTTACATTTGTTTCATCAAAATGATATCAGGGCTTGAAACTTAAAGTCAGAGCTACGGCGAGAGGCTGGCAGGGCTGCGAGAGGTTGGCAGGGCTGCGAGAGGCTGGCAGGGCTGTGAGAGGCTGGCAGGGCTGGGGCAGAGTCATTATGAGTCATTATGGTCACACAGAGCAGGGTTTGTAATACACGACTCGGACAGAAGACCCGTTTAAAGGCACCGCCTAGCATGAAAGCCCCACATGTCCCCTGGCCTCTCCGGGTCTGTAGTGCTGAATTTGCAAATAAATAGATGAATAAGTTCCAAGGGTCAGAGTAAGGGCCCACTGCAGCTTGCGCCACACATGGCCCCTGCAGCGCTGCCAGTGACAGCACCAGTACAACACCCAACCGTGATGGCCGCTGCGAGGGGGAAAGGACGTCTTTCTAAACTGTTATCGGGATTAAACTGCGGGGTGCATCATGAACATATAGACATGCGTTTTACAAGGAAACCTCATCCTTAATCAGCCCAGTGATCGTGTTCGAATTAGGCGAAGTTGAAGCGAAAAAGCATGTGCCATCGGATTGATCGTGGTCTGTCCGTGATGGAGCAGAGTTAAATCGTCGACTGTGTAGTGCTCAAACAGAATCTCGCCGGGTACTATAGAGCGGGTTCGGGCTAGTGAAAAACCCGTTGTTGGTGTCCTGGGAATCGCAGAAGTAACGGCGGACGCGACGCATGCGTGTTAAATCAAAGGGTAATAGAAACAAACAATGGGCAAATGTCCGTGGCAACCATCTTGGGCGTGTGTTGGGTGAAATGAGTTCACAAAAATGATGTGAACAAAAGGAATGGAAACCCGTGAATTAAAGCCAAATGTAACTACAAAAATCGCATGTGCATAAAATAGTAACCTAAGTGTTTTGCAGAGTAATGTGATATACATGAAATGTTGTTAAGGCAATTCAACACATTCATTAACTATGTACGATACAGTAAATGATAATATAAACCAACAAGCCTGGCCAACTACAAATCCTCCTGTTGTTGTTTTTTCCCCTCTCGGAACGCAGACAAGCTCCAGACGGCAACAAGTCAGGTCCCGGGCCGGCCAGCCAATCACAGCGCGGCCCGGGGAATGACATCACGGGGGTGTCCCGGGCCGGCAGCCAATGACAGCGCGGCCCGGGACAAAGGGGCGGGACTTAAAAAAAGTCCCAGAAACGCCCCCGAATCGCGTTTTCACCAGAAAGCGTGATTGACAGCCTCTGTCTCCCAATGGCTAGCCTCCATTTATGGAGCTAGCCAATGAGAGACAGAGGCGGAACTAAAGTCGATAGTTGCAACGCCCAGGGCGAAACCTAAAAAGGGTAGCACATGTGCAGTGGAACTCACTACACGTCCTCCGCTCCACCCTGCCATCCAGATACCCGAACCATAACTAAAAGAACCAAAAACGAGAATTTCCCCTAAAAACAACGACATTAATAAAATAATAAAAAGTAAACGCGTTGTTTTGCCTCTGCTCTACATTGTGTTGTACAGCACTGCAACTTCAACTGGAGTTATATAGTGTTTACAACCCATAGCGCGGCGTTGTAGCGCTTCACATATTGATCCCTGGTACCTGCAGGGCTCTAACTCATGTATCGCTGTGTGAGAATGGCACAGTGTGCTTCAGTGTACAGTGCTCTCAAGTTTTCAAAATTCGCAAGAGTGAAAGCAAGTTAGTTAGCATGCTTGATGACATCATGGGAAGAAATGTCACAGAGATGTTGACATCAATAACAGCAGTGGACATTAGTTAAATGATAAAACAATCACAATGAAAGCAACATTAAGGAAAACCACCACAGCACACTAAGGTAGGTAGAAGAATAGCTGACAGGAGCTGTGGAGCACAACTCAGATTGTAGGGTCATACACCAATCCATTTGTTAACCATTTAATGTGTCTTATTTCCCACATATTGTACCAGCCTTGTCCTACTTCCCTGTTCGTATACCTCCTGTGTCTGTGGAAGTGACACCAGGGCGATGCCAAGGGATTCGAAAAACGATGTACTGTCGACAGCTGGGCTTCAACATCCTCGGTGTAAACCTCAGTTACTCAAACCATGCTTCGCCCTTACTCCCACACAACACCAACGCTCACTCACCCAGACACTGAAAACACATTCTGAAAAGCATCCAATAACAGCCCTTATCAACAAGCATCATACTTGTTAGTACGAGGGCTTACTTAGAACTGCTGCTAATTAGTCCTACTTTGGACCACCTGAAAAAGAGTCTTTCGCGGTTTTCAGTTGAACCTCTCTAAAAACCGAGACATGAGCCAATTATGCCGAAATCTTCCGGGATAGCTGTTGAAAACCGGGACTGCCCCGGCAAATCCGGGATACCTGGTCACCCTATGATATTACAACGGGGTTAGGATTGTGCCGGGGCAGCAGTCCTGCCCCTCTCGTGCACCGTGCCGCCGCACATGAGTCCGGTTATTGGTGTCTGTTTGCAGGAGGTGAACACCCCTTGTTTATAATGGGGGTGGGGCAGTTATAATGCGGGTTAGGATAGTGTCGGGGCAGCAGTCCTGCCCCTCTCCTGCACCGTGCCCCCGCACAGGACTCCTGTCGCAGGAGGTGAACACCCCTTGTTTATACTGGGGTTGGAGGGTGGCGCTGTTATAATGCGGGTGAGAATAGTGCCGATTCAGCAGTTCTGCCAGCCTCCTTGCACTGGTTGCCTCCGCACAGGACACATACCGGCACGCCCTGGTAAGTAAAGTGCCACATCCAACTTGTCCCAGTGCATCGCTCGAGTCTAGCACATAGAAGCCTGGACGCTCCTTTAAAATACATAGGGTGATTAAAATAATGATCTTCCAGGCCAGTATGCCAGTGGAGGCAACATGTAGCTGCTACTATGTGAATAAAATAGGTGAAATTTCACCTCCCCCTCAATACATCTGTCCGGGGCAAGTGCGGAGTCCTGGTGGCATAAAGGCTGCCAAATAAACAGTACTGGATTATTTGAAATAATTAATGACCGCATAATTTGGGGTATTAATATTGATGGTTCACCCGGGCATCATCATCTGGTCCTGGTCATTATTACCGTTTCTGGGGCATTATTGGCTGGGCCTCAGCTGGAATGACAGACAACCTCCCTCAATGTAACCCGTCCTGCGGTGGGGCAATGATCCTTGTAAGGGAGTGAGGGGTTACAGCATGCAGGGGCATACACGGGGATAAACCAGGACAATACACTCTTTGGTTGGTAACTTGGACCGGAAGTCCCGAGCGACCTCCGTCCTTTTATTTGTAGCCTTCTGGCCACGCCTGGCCAGAAGGTGCAACAATGTGTGTGTGTGTTTCCGGGTCTCCCCCAAGACCCGTGAAACACTAGAACGTTACATCCCTTCCCAACTTGGTATTTTGTCCCGAACCTTTGACGTGGTGTGGCTCACTGGTTAGAGGCGGCAGACCCGGAAGCAGAGAACGGCCCGCGACCAGGGTTCAATTCCCGACGCGGCAGGGTCGTGGACCAGGGTCAGCGGACTCGATAATTCTCGCCTCTGTGCCTACTCTAACCAAGGATCACACTCGGCAACTTTGGGCATTAGCTTGCCTCATCTCTACAACGGCCCCCCACATTCGCCGGGGATGCCTGGTTTCACCATGGAGATACCCAGTAGGGACCATCTCACAGGGATAGCCACGACGGGTTCCCCAGCGGTCTACAGCGCCACGACGCCTGAGGGCAGCAGTGCGCTTTACAAGACACATACATTCACATACATTTACGCAGTCAACACGCAAAATCAGCCAGTCTCTGGTTTGGCCTGGTATTCGGCAGGAGGTTGTGATGACCTTGACCCCGGGTTGTTTGGGGGGCCTGTGGTCTCAATCCTGGAGATTGTGGGATGGTGACAGCGCCTCCAGTTGTATTGTGATCATCAGCATCCTCCGGCTGGCTAACTACTCCAGGGTTTAACCTGTCATCAGACACCACGGTTTCAAGCGTAGATGGGATGCGTTTGAACCACGACACATTTCTGGTCACCTCTTCCCCGTCTCTTTGTGCCGTCACTGCAGTGCCTTTCGTTGTTTTGATGGTCCACGGCTCTGCTTCATATGGGGTACGGAATTTTCCACAAGGCCTCCGTGTTCGTATTAACACAGCGTCTCCCGGAACTAGTTCTCTTGCTCGCCTCTTTCGGCTGGCCCGTTCATTAGTCTTCCTCCGTCACTCTTGAGTGGCCGCCGGCTCATAAGATTCGGGCACCCAGTCGTCAGCCATAGGCAGTAGGTCTCGCCTTGGTCCCGCGAACATTAGCGACCACGGGGATCTTTGCATGGTGCTATGTGGGGTGCTCCGGTATTCCCACAGGAAGTGCTGTAGTGCTGTCTCCGGGTCTGTCCCTTCGACAACGGCTATTCTCAATGTCTTGTTCACAGTTCTCATAAATCTTTCCGCTTCGCCATTAGCCTGGGGCCATTGAGACGTGACTCGATGGTGTCTTACCCCAAGGTTCTGCAGAAATTCTTTACATTCACTACCTTGAAAAGGCAGCCCATTATCTGTTTTGATCACTTGGGGAATTCCAAACAATGCAAAGATCTTGCTGAGTATCGGCTGTACATTGGCGAAACTGGTAGACTGTGCCACCTCGACCACTGGGTATTTTGTGTAACTGTCTATCACCACTACTGTCACTCTGCCGTCTGGAAAACTGCCAAAATCTAGACTAAGCCAGGCCCATGGTGCCGGGGCTGGTTTCTCCGTGATGACGGGCGCAGGTGCATCCAGTGAACTGGTGAGCTGGCATGCCCGGCAATTTCGTACAACACTTTCGACTTTCTCCTCCATGTTGGGAAACCACACTTTCTCCCTCATTCGGGCCTTCATCCTTCGTGTTCCTTGATGACCTTCATGAGCTAGCAAAGTCGCTTGGTCTTGTAGGGTGGTGGGGATCACTACTCGCGATCCTCGAAGTATGAGTCCATTATTTGCTCGGCTGAGCTCGTTGTGCACTTTCCAGAATTGTGATAAACGTGTGCGATCTGTCTCATTCCAACCACTAACATTGCGCAAAAAGTTCTTCCATGAGCTAGCTTCTATGGCTTCCTTGACTCTTGTCATTACTGCATCACTGTCATACTGGGCCACGACGACATCGGCCTCTAGCACCTGAGGGCACGACAGTTGAGACACCATATCCACAAATTCTTCAGTCAGTATTTCTTGGTCTATTGCCACATTGGTATCCACGGGAGAGGGGGGGGGGTCTCGACAGGAAGTCTGCAGGGTCTTCGCCCCCGGTCTGTAGACTAAATCCATTTAATAGTGTTGGACCTGGATGTCCCATCTCTCAATCCGAGGCGGGGGATGTGGGGCTGTCCCTTTGAACAACGGTATCAGCGGCTGATGATCGGTGATCATCCGAAAGGGATGTCCTGTTATGTACAAGTGAAAATGATTGCAGGCCCATTTCACTGCCAGCGCCTCTCTCTCGATTTGTGAATACCTGGCCTCCGTTGCCGTCAGAGCCTTGCTTGCAAACACTAGCGGAACCCACACTCCTAGTTCTGCTTCCTGTGTCAAGAGCCGCCCAGACCCACCGGGCTGGCATCCACTAGTATCTCTGTCTGTCTAGCTGTATCAAAATACGCCATAGTTGTACTATCCAGTAGCGCTGCTTTTACCTTGTCAAAGGAATCTGCTTCCATCTTCGACCATCGCCAGGCACTTTCTTTTTTTGTCAGATTCCTCAACGGTTCCGCTATGGTGGCTAACTGAGGGATGAAACGGGCGCAATATTGTGCCATGCCCATGAAACTTCTCACCTCCGACGCTGTCGTTGGGGCTGGAGGACACTTGATAGCAGACGACTTTCGTGGATCTACCCTGACTCCCTCCGAGTCAAATACGTATCCAAAGAACTCTATTGATTGCTTAAAGAATTGACACTTCTCTTTGTGTAGCGTGACTCCAAACTCCGCCAATCTCCGTAGCGTGGCCTTCAACCTCTGATGGTGTTCTTCGCTAGTCTTGGCATGTATGAGTATGTCATCACTGACGTTTAAAACTCCCGGTAGCCCCGACAGGATCTCCTTGATTGTGTTCTGAAAGATTTCTGCGGCCGACGTTATACCAAAATTGAGTCTCTTATACCTTCTTAGGCCTAGATGCGTTGAAAACGTCATAATGTATCGACTTTCCTCCGCCAGCTTCAACTGATGGTAGCCCGCATTTAGGGCGAGCTTGGAGAACCACTGGGCTCCATTCAGATCTGTTAATATATTATCCACCGTGGGCGTGAGGTGTCTCTCCCTTTTTATTGCCTTGTTGGGCATCATCATATCAATGCATATCCGTATTTGGCCTGGCTGTCGGGGTTTCTCTGCAATCACCATCGGCGATACCCATGGCGTCGGCCCCGTTACCTTCTCTATTACGCCTTGTTCCTCCAACTTACTACGCTCCTGCTCAACTGCCGAGCGAAGATGGAACGGCATTCATTGATGTCTCAACGCTATGGGTTGTATTGCTTTGTCGATGTGTAATTTGACTGGTGGCCTTTTGACAGTTCCTAGCCCTTGAAACAACGATGGAAACATCTGAAGGATTTCTTCTGTGTGTAGTGCTTTGACTGCATTAGCGAACGCATTCAACTTGAGATCTTCCGCTGTGTGACTTCCTACGATCAAGTCCGCCTCTTTGTCAATCACGTGAAACGTGGTGGTCAGCTCTTGTTCCTCAGCTCTTACACGTACAGTAATTTTTCCTCGCACCGGTAGCGGTGTTTTACTGCCATATGTTAGAATCCTAGCCTTCGACGGTACCAGCTGTGGTCTCGGTCTCAGCGCCTTATAGTGCTGAATACCCATCACATTAATCGTGGCTCCCGTGTCTATGACTCCAGTGACTGTCGATCCGTTGATTTGAATCTGGCACTTCGGCTGTTGTCTTCTCCTTCTCTTAAGCTCATTCACAAACGAGACGTAGTAGCACTCCTCTACATCCTCGGTTGATGAGTCATCCAGCCGCTGCAGGTAGCGGGGTTGTGTTCTGGTTCCTTTCGAGTGGTGTGCCTCCTCCAGGGCAAGCTGTCTGACAGCTTTGGTTGGTGCCTTTTTTCCTGTGTTTCCGTGTCCCCGGAAACCCCCTCTAGCACCACCTCTGCAGACACTGGCGAAGTGATTTAGTCCTCCGCACTTGGCGCACGCCTTGCCACGTGCTGGGCAGCCATCTTGGTTGTGTGCCTCATACCCGCAGGAACCACACGGAGTGCGACGCGGCGTCCTGGTCGGCCATCTTCCTCGTCCTCCTCGGCCGCTGTTTCGCACTGCATCTATCCTCGCTGTTTTTACAGTGACCTCAGTGTTTGCTGTGGGGTTTATGGCAGCCTCCATCGCTGTGGCTCGTGCGTCGGATAATTTGTGTGACCTGGCCAACATTAATATTTCGTCTAGTGTTATTCGGGGCTGTCTCAGTATCAGCGTCCTGAGATGTTTATTCTTGCATCCTTGAATTAGTTGTGCTGTCACCTCTTTCGTTTGGTCATCATCTGGGCATGTGCTTATTAGTTCTCTCAATCGCGCATGGAAAGCGTCCATTGTTTCTCCTTCGCGCTGCCTTGACTGTCTGAACTTGAAACGCACAAAATGGGGATTCAATTGTGGGTCAAAGTGTGCGTTAAGTGCTTGTACTGCGGCATCATAATCGGTCGCTACTCCAGTGTTTGGCAGATGTGTGAACAACTTATACAACTCATCCCCTCCAAAATGCAGAAGCAGGGATCTTTTTACCTCATTGTCCTTCTCCCTAGTTGCCGTGAAATAGTTGTTCAATCGACTCAGCCACACTGTCCATCTTGGTGCCACAGTTCCTGCGTCAGTCAGCGCAGTAAACGGCGGTATGGGGTTAATTTGTGAGTGTGGCGACTGCTGGACTACTGGTCCCGCTGCCTGCTGTCCTGCCGGCCCTGCGCTGGGGCCACTGCCGCTGGGGCTACTGCCTGCTGCGCCCCTCCTTGTGCTGCGTTGTCTACCATTGTCGCTGCCGCTATTTAACGCCTTTCCTCCACACCTCACTTGTCAACACTACCTCTGGTTGAGCTCTGCACTTTGCGTTCCGGTACACTGTTTCTGCCCCAATGTCTTTCTCACTGTGTCTCCATGTTGGTGCTTCTCATTGATCACACGTGCCACTGCTTTACTTTTCTTTTATATTTTGGCTTCTGGTGGAGTCAGATACCAATTATTCGTTTGCTGGTGCCAATGCTTGTTTCCTACTCAGCCGTTTTGTCTCCCCTGGCTTGCTGCCTGCTCTCTGTCCTGGGGGCGCCTCCCTGCTCCTCCGTAGGAGCTGCCGATGCACGGTGAGGCCTCTTCACGCGTCTCCGACGCTGGGGCTGGCCTACTGCTCACTGCGCATGCGCGCACCACGTGGCTTTCCAGCCGGGCTTCTGCTACACTCGGCCCGCTCTTCGCCGCGTCTCCCTCCGTCCTGGGGCTCCGCTCAGCGGTCCCACACGCAGCCCTTCACGCGCTGCTTACCGGGATTACTGGCCCCACGACGTCCCCGGGTGACGGTCTCCTTCCGTTCTTGGCCCACGTGCAGACCGGCGACCACGCTTCACAGCGGCACCGGTAAGACTCCTTCCCTCTCACTCTTCGGGCTCGTACGACAAACGAATCCCACCCTCGTCGCCAGTGTAAGGGAGTGAGGGGGTTACAGCATGCAGGGGCATACACGGGGATAAAACAGGACAATACACTCTTTGGTTGGTAACTTGGACCGGTAATCCAGAGCGACCTCCGTCCTTTTATTTATAGCCTTCTGGCCACGCCACTGTTGATCCTACGCAACCACTCTCATAGGCAACAAATTAAGTAATGCAAATTCAATGTGTGACGTGCTGCAACAGCTTCCGGTAATGTCAACGCTGTACAGCATAAATGCATAAATTAATAAATGAAACACGCTAAAAAGTCGGAAGTCTTGAGTAGACGGGAGAGACTTGGAAATAACACAAAAAAGACGTTGCACAGCCCCTGTGCAGAAAATAATTTTTCACTGGGGATCAAACAATTGTAAACTAAAAATTAGTTGTCACATACATAGAAACTGAATTAACAAAAAACATCAGAAACTAATAATGTAAAAGGCAGCGGGGAAGCGCATTTTAATAAGTTTCATGTCAGATTTAAAATGCAGACTTTCAGGTTAGCGTCTCTCTTCCTGTTGATCTGCGTGGGGTAATTCAGGCGGGGAGTCCGGCTATGCCCGCCGGTGAGAGGCCCTTTTCTGGGACGGAGTACTTTAACACAGCGCTTGTATTCGATTTAGTCCTGTCGAGGTTTTAATAGTGTGCAGATTTACGACAGAGATTTTAGATAAATCTGTAAGGGTAGAAAACCCCACAAGTTCCATTTGCATGTTGAAGGAAGAGTCGTGCACAATGTAAAATCAACGCTACACAGGAATGGTTCTCGAAAAGCCGTGTGTGGGATGCAGACATGTACATAAACACCGGGAGTGAAAAAAGGGGCTGCGTGGGCATCGGTGTTTGCCCATATCACGACTGGATTGACCTAAAGAGCCAGATAGCCACACCCTAAAAAGCGTGGAGAGAGCGCGCCCGAATCTCTCAAATTGTTTCCTCTCAAAAACCCTGTTTACGTTACCACAGCGTGACTAGGCATTTGTCTGCATACCTGAAATACAGATACATATAACTCGTGCTGAATTTAAAATGAATAAAAGGGACAGGAGTCCAGGGGCTTCCTCAGGAGCCTTAGAGCAAGGTGGGCCCACATGTCCAACTCAAGTGGACATGTGGGCCCTAGAGCATCGCAGAGCCACATAGGAAAGCCTCCGGAAGAGCCCCGCAGGGCCCCAGCCTGCCCAGTGAGAGGAGGGAGCGGCCTGAGGAGTGGGCACACGAGGTCAGGGAGCAACCAGTAATGACAACAGCAATCCCAGGCCACTTGGAAGGTAATTGTAATTGTAAGTGGATTTATAGAGCGCGATTGATGCCCGGGGGCGTCCAAGCGCTAAGGGACCAACAGATGATTAGGCAGAGGCGGGGATAGTACCAGGAATTACTGTGGGGAGTTGAAAAGAAGAGTCTTGAGCTGTTTCCGGAATGAGGTAAGATTGAAGTTAGCTCTCAGATGAAGGGGAAGGGCGTTCCACAGCTTGGAGGCGTTATGGGCGAAGGTCCTACCACCTGATCTGGCTCTTTTTATTCTGGGTGTGGTGGCAATGAAGGTCTGGGTTGACCGTAGGTTTCTACTTGGATGGTAGTGAGAGATTAGGTTGCGGGTGATAATGGGGCCTGTGTCCCAGAAGGCCTGGTGGGCGATACACAAGGCTTTGAAGTGGATTCTTTGGCGGACTAGCAACCAGTGTAGACTGGTCAGACCAGCTCTGATGGATTGTCGGCGTGGGAGCTGGAGCAGTGTCCGGGCTGCACAGTTCTGCACTGTTTGAAGTCTCCGCAGTGTGTAGTCTGGTGCCGCGAGATACAGGACGTTATTGAAGTCCAGGCGGGACTGGATCAGACCCTGGATGGCCACCTGTTTAGCCTCCATGGGTAAAAGATGAATAATTTTTTTGAGCATTTTAAGCAGGCCAGAGCAGGTGGGCGAAAGTTTGGTAGCTTGTGTGCTGATGGACAAGCGTTTGACCCGAGGTCAACAAGTAGTTTAACCGCAACTTGATCAGCAGCACATGATTCAGTTTGTGGCGGTGGCTTTAAGGTCAGAGCCGTATTCCCGAGTGCCAAGCCCTACGTCTGGGTGTCGGAGAAGGGGCAGGACGGGCATGTCTGTCATGCGCTAGTGTTTCCTCTTGTGGCGTCGGACGAGTTGGAAAAAGAAAATAGTGCTTTCAGACGAATAAACTTATACTGTGTAACAACAGAAGTAAAGAGGCCAGTAGCTATGGGAGGAAACAATTGAAGAAAAGGCAGTACTAAGTAAGGACTAAGAAACCCATTACTGAATCAGAAGGCAGAATTTACAAAGGACAAAGACAGAAGCCAATTACAAATATCGGGGGAGAGCGGGCGGGGCTTATCTTTCATTCTCCACTACAGCAGATCGCCAAGGCAGCGCATGCGCGCTAACTCAGGCGCGACCTAACAAAGAAATCGAATTTGGTTATGTGTAGACTATGCAAGAGCAAGTTACCATCACTCCCAGTACGGTGAGTCAATGGCAGAAGTGAGCTGGCCACGTCCCCATGATATAAGCTTTAGTGCTTGAAAGATAAATGTGAAGGACACAACAAACCAATGGATATTCACGGACTAAACAAAGATTAAAGTGATGTTATAGTAAGGTTTAGTGAATTAATACTTAAAAATCCACTGAAAAAACAAAAGGTTTAAAGTCAGGCTAGAATTAGGTGAAAAATGTCAGTTAAAAAATAATTCAAAAATAGGAATCAAAACGCACACCGAAGTTCACTAGTTCTAGTTTACTGAGCTAACTATAACTAGTGCCCACGCCATGCACTGCGCAGGACCTCAAATATTACATCAATCATGACGTCTTCAAAAGTATCATTCATGACATCTCAAATAACATCATTCATGACATCACTGATGACATCTAATTGGTGTGAAAGTTTGCTATAAGCTTCGGACACTGAAGGAATTTTGTGAGCTACATCTTGAGGACATTTTCTATAGATTCTGTACAGTTAATGGGAGTAAGCTTTTGCACAATGCTTGGCCTCCTAAGAAGGCTTGCGGGTGTGGAGGGTAAGCATTCTCTGTGAAGAGTTGTCCACAGGACAAAGACTGTGTGTAACAGAGCCTTCCCCACCTAACAGTGTTTGAGAGTGTGTAGATAGTGGGTTCTCCAAGAAACGTTGGGCACACGCTAAGGCTGTGTGTAGTAGAGCCTTCCTCACCTAACAGTGTTTGAGAGTGTGTAGATAGTGGGTTCTCCAAGAAACGTTGGGCACACGCTAAGGCTGTGTGTAGTAGAGCCTTCCTCACCTAACAGCTTTTGAGAGTGTGCAGGTAGTGGGCTCTCCAAGAAACTTTGTGCACAGGGCAAAGGCTGTGTGTAGTAGAGGTTTAGAGACCTAATGGGGGAGGGATGTGTGGTGGGAGTGAGCTCTCCATGAAGAGCTGTACACAGAGCGAAGGCCAGGCATAATAGTAGCTTAGCCCCATAAAGGTACATGGGTGCCTGGAGGAAGTGCACTCGATGAAGGCTATGCGCGGGAGGGACTTGACAACAAATGGGGCTTGGGTGTCTGCAGTAAGTGAACTCTTAGTGAAAAGTTTTGCACATTAAAAGGATGGAAGGTTGTAGGGGCGTGGTCCCTTAATGAGGCTTGAGTGCATAGATAAAGTGGACTACACTCTTATTATTTCAAATAAATATAAAGTGTAGTATTACTCAGGGTGAGGAAAAAAGATTTAGCAGGAAACTTCTGGGGGCCCCGATTTCTTCCTCACAGTATATCTGTCATAAGGAATTGAAATTGCCATACATCGAAGATTACATTAGGGCTCGCCCAGCCATATTCTGGCTTAAAATTTGGCAAAACCCGGTGGCGACTCACCAGAGATATAATAACTGACTGCCTTAAATGTGAAAAGGGCAGGGATATACCCTGGCTTGCTACTGTAAGGGCGAGCTTAAACAGCGTGAATATTGAACATATATTTTTTAAAAATCCAAGTGACATGGGGGGGGATTTAACAAAAAACTCCTTCAGGGGGCCCTATACGATAAATATAGTAGTGCAAGATGTGAAAAAGAGCTCTTGAAATCTTCAGTCGGAAGGTATTTGTCTTTAGAAGATGCACGCTGTTCGTTATCATACCTGCCATCTAATTATCTCCTAAAGAATATTGGTCGCTGGGAAAGAGGCCTGCTTTTTCGCCTAAGGGTGGGTACCTTGAAATTTCTGCACTGTTTTCCCTTGGGGTTTAATGTTAACCGTGACCAAATGCCATGCCCTTGTGACAAACACAGTAATCGATCGATGTTAATTTTTTTATTCTTTTGTAATTTTTATCTAACATATACAAAATGGTTTTTTATTCCTTTTTTCAAGAAAACTGCTATTATGGATTATAACGTAGCTTGCACAGAAATTCTTAAATTGGAGTAGGATGATTTAGTCTTCCGAGTGGGGTCTTTTTGAAAGCTGCAGTGCGTTCACGTGCCTCAATGAGCATTCATTGACGGCTGATTTTTACTGTGCTTTAATTTACTATCCTGATAAGTAGTAAAACATTTGGATACTCGTGTTCATTTATTCATCCACCTCCGTACTTACTTTGGTAGTCTTTGTGCATATTCTATATGTTATCTCTGTTAGAATTATGTCAAACTGATGGATTGTTATTCATTCAATTGCACTTTATAGTTAATGCTGCTATTGATTTGTGCTCATATGTCATTAACTGGATATTGTTTTTATGATGCTGCAGTTTTATATTTGTGCATTTTATAGTCTTACGTATTTTAATGCTGGTATTTGATCTGTGCTTTTATGGATATATTTGTATCTGAATAAAGGTTAATTGAATTGAATGTAAATAAGCACATACGATTATGCAATTTATGCCTAACACAATCTGTGCCATTTAGCTCTTATTTACATATGTCTAAGGCTGTTTGTAGAGTACATTGAACATCAATATGGTGGATGATTTCATCAGTGTTGTCCTCAATTAGGTCATTTGAAATGTCATCAATGATATGTGAGGTCATAAACAGTTCATGGCAGGGTTGCAAGTTCTAGTAAGCTCAGTAAAATATATCTGGTAAATGTCCTTTTTTTTTAGTTTAAAATGTTTTTTTCTTAACTGGATTTCCCCCATCTATTACCTCACTTTTAACTTTATTTTTTTCCTGTGACTTTCTACTCTTTTTAACTTAAAGTAACAAATTATTAGCACTCCTAACTGTTTCACTTTAACCGTTATTTATCAGTTAATTTCTAGAGTTTTTTTTAACGCAAAGTAAAATATTACTAACATATAAATAACTGTATGTAGTAGGCCCTTCACTATGTAAGGAGGCTTGAGTATTTGGAGGGTGTGATCTCTCTGAAGAGCTGCACAGAGACCGCAGCCTCTCTGTAGTAGTGGCTCACTCACCGAATTAGACTTGGGTGTCAGGAGGGAGAGGGCTAGCCACGAAGAGCAGCCCAGAGACCGAAGGCCGTGCGGAGTAGGAGCGTGCCCATCTAAAGTAGGTTATGTGTCTGGAGGGAGAGGGCTCTATGCACAGTCTGAGCACTGAGCATAGGCTGTGCGAAATAGAGGCTTGAGTCTCTGCAGGGAGTGGGCTCTATGCATAATCTGCACGCCGAGCACAGACTGTGCGTTGTAGAGGGCTTTCCCACTTAATAGTGCTGGCATGTCTGGAGGGAGTGGGCTCTACACACATTATGCACACCAAGCCCTGACTGTGCATAGTAGGGCCTTCCCACCTGATGGGGCTTAAGTCTCTGGAGGGAGTGGGCTGTACGAACCGTTAATGCACCAGGCGCTGACTGTGTGCATAGTAGGGGCTTGTCCACATAATAGCGATTCTGTCTCCAGAGGGAGTTGGCTCTACGCACAGAGTGCGCACACACTATACACACACATATATCATATTAATACCAATATATTAACAACATTAACATCAAATCTTCAAATATATAGTCGAGACCTGCCAACCATGACAAACTACGATTCTACCTGTTGCAATGTAGTACAATGCCCCTGAAATTTGATCACTGAGGAAGTTAAAATACCAGAAACAGAAGTTAACATAGGTAACCTACTGATATTTAACAGAGCACCGCTGGACCTTCAATCTGGACATTGTAAGCATTGGACTGAATCTAATCTTCAACTGGCAGTCTCTAATTATCATAACTGCTATCAACCATTTGCAATGCAATAGGTCTCGCATTTATGAGAGTTTGAACTATTGGCATTTATGTGTTGTTTTTAAAACCGATAAATAAAAGGCATTGTCGTTTACAATGCCAATAGCTTAAACTCTCCTAAATGCGAGATCCATTGCATTGCAGATGCGTGCTATAAAAATAAAAAAAGGATTAGGAGAGAGCGTGTCCTGCCTGCAACAGCAGGCAGGGCAATGCTATTTGAGAAAATCGTGCTCGGAGACTGTAAATAAAGCCTACAGAGCATCAACACATTTAACAGGGGGTGTCGCCATGGGAGGTTACAAAATGAGACAAGGCGGTACTAAGGAGGGACTTCTAAGCCTTATGACCAATGAACAGCCACAGTTTACAGTGGACAATGACACAAGCCAATGAAAAATGTGGGCGGAGCTTCAAGTCCCAACCACAATACAGCATGACTTGCAGTCATTTCATTGCAGAGCAGATTCAGGAGGTCCTAGAGAGGCACAAGCATCATAAAGGAGCCTCCAGACACGGCCATAGCCCGCCCCTATATACCAGGCCACCTCAGAGGGGCTGTGTGAGGTGCAGGTGGGAAGGTTGTAAATTTTACCATCACCGCTGCAGCTTCAGGATGGGTGTTTGTGGTGTGATTCCCAACCTCCCCACCCCGCACCCACCAAATTAATGCATTCTTGGCTTGGTAGTTGGGTCTGTCTGTGTTTTTTTTCCTTTCCCCCCCCCCCCCCCCCCCACCCAAGTGCACTGTACATGGAAAGTTTGTGGGGGCTGAGAAAAAGAGGGGGGGTTAAAAAAAAGTGTTTCCCCCATGTTAGTTCCCATACAGGTTTTGAATAGGACTACATCCCTAACTGCTGGACGGAATTACAATAGATTTGGCAAAAAGCTAGCTCATGGTCCAGAAAGAGTGCTTTTTTGTGATTTGGTGTAAATATGATCTGTAGTTTTAGAGTTATTAAAAGAAAACCTCCCGATACTGTACAGAGATCTAATTGGGGGCCAACTCCAACCAAGAAGTGTTTGCAGCCATCTTGGGATTCGGACAAGTCCCAAAATAAAGGTAAATAACATAAAAAGGTGACAGGATAGTAATAGCCTTAGTACTGGGGTCATAGAGGGACCCCACCAGAGCTTAAAAAAAATCAAATTTCTTTTGTGGCAAAAATTGCAACATACGCAGATTCACTAGAAAAAAAGAAAAACAAGTGTGTGTTTTTGAGCAGGTTGCACACTCCCCGGCAGGTTTCAAGAGGCTGCACACACAGTCCTTCTGGCTGCACTGAGACACAAGGAGCTCACCCATCCTAGGATGTAGCACACAGACCGAAGCAGGTCACACACTGACAGGAGCATGTGGCCTGGAGACTCCAGAATTATTTATCAAGCTTCACACAAAAGCCAGCAATGTTCTATACACCCAGCTCGGCAGTTTGAGCACACCTCTGCAGATCGCACACACAAATTTGCAGCTCACACACAGCAGTTTACACATGCACCTGCAGCTTGCACATGCCACGACAACTCACAAGGCAGCTTGAAGACGGCTCAGTAGCGCGCACGCACACCTGCAGCTTGCAGACATGCAGTTTGTACACATACACACACAAAGACGTAGCTTGCACAGAGGTAGCTTGCACACACACACACACACACACACACACAACGCAAACACATCTCAGCTGCTTGGCTCATACATGCTGCATGCACACACTTTTGCAGCTTGCACACACATCGACACTGCATGCACGAGTGCGCACACACACACACACACACACACCTCTGCAGGTCGCTCACAGCTCGCTCACACATACATACATACATACACATGTGCACATACACAAGCATGCAGACGCAGACACACACACACGCAGACACGTCTCAGGATGGTCTGGTCTTCCCGTCCATTGAGGGTCTGGTTTGGCAGTTCAGGCTGGACTGTACACATGCGGTGCAGGGTCAAGATTGATTTGCATATGGCTTGGTCCAAACTGGAATGGCGTGAGGAGCAAAAAAACTATGGATGTAACCCAGATCTGTGACTGGGGGTGAATGTTTGTGTTTTGCTATTGTCACCGTAAGTGGGAAGGGTATGCCCAGATGGTGGTCCCGTGCTCACTATGCCACTGGATTCAAGCTAACCTGGCTGATGACGGGTGATATTCCGAAAACTTCGATGCTTGTTTTACATTCCAGCGAGGATTTGGCCTAGCAGTTCAGGCTGGACTGTTCCCATTGGGAGCAGGGTCAAGACTGATTTGCTTATGGCTGGGTTTAAACTGGGGAACCATGGTGAGCAAAAAAACTATGGATTTAATCCTAATCTGTGTCTGGGAGTGAATGTTTGATAATTTTCAGCATTCCGTCTACCATCTTTCTAGATATTGATAGACATATAATCAGTTTGTCATAAAAGTAGGAAATCTGCGCCCATAAAAGTACTCCTTGAATGGGCGCAAATGTAGTACTTTTGTAATTTACAAACAGTGCTATTAGTAGGCTTGAAACGCTGCGCCAGTCTCGGGTATCCAGGCATACTACTGACAACCAAACACTATGTATGGGTAAAATTTGAGGTTATGCCAGCATAAATTACCATAATTTCAGAAATGTTGCGTAACTTGTTAAGCGAAATACTTGAAATTATGCCACTTACGCAATTACATGCCATTTGCAGCAATTTTTTTTACCAAGAACGTGCAATTCGCTGTAAAAATGTGTCACGAATAACAATGTGAGTGGCTATTGTACTTTGGTGTGCTTGTACTATTTTTCCAACATGAAGAACTGTGTCAAAAATAGACGCAAGGACGCATTTTACACTAAAATGTAGTGCACAATGACGAATGTGCATTTCACATAATTATGCGCAAGTTTGTACAATTTATCCAAAATATCACAATTATTCAAAAGTAAGATATGTACATTTTGCACACCTTAATTAATGGGAGGAATACTAAGAAATAGTCCAACCAAAGACATTGGCCTGGGGTAGCATTTCAACCCTTCTGCTTTAACCCACTGTGCCACTCTAGACAAAGTCCCAGCTATTGCAGGTCAGTCCTGCCCCTGCTCCTCAAGAGAACAGTCCATCGTAAACCATGGTCACCTCAACACCTCACCCTGCGCCCCACTGCTTTTTAGTTGGAAATTTGATATTCACAACCGCCCAATCTCAAGGACGAATGATGCTTTAAACAGCAAAGTAGAAAGAAGGCCAGGCGATGCACGTGAGACAGGAAGGTGGGGATTGGCTGTAGCTCATTGAAGCTTGGCAGGGCCGGATGATCAGCACTGAGCAAGCAGCATGACCGAACTATGTTGGGAATCATGCACATAACATGCCCCGGTGCCTACCCAGCCCAATGGATGATGGCCACGGCTGCAATGGGGCTGGATTTTGGAACTGGATGGGTTTGAGGACTATGTGCTGCGTTTCTTTTTTTTGCTGAATGACATTTCGCCGTGTGCACTAGAGTGCCCAGTTTCACAATTGTGCAGTCAGAGGTGGCAAAATGCCTGTGGGCAGGGTGTGGAGGGGACGGGAGCACACCCCACTTAAGTCAATCACCACAGGGTAAACACCGGTGTTTGTCCCTTGATGAAATGTCCGGAAATCAACTGACTGCACCCACGAGAATTACCAGAAGCTCAAACTAGCTGGTAAAGTGTGATCGCAGAATGCAGGACACAGCAAATCAAATATTTAACAGGACTCTGACCATTGCTACATTCACTCCAGCTGGGGGTTTTCCGGCGTCAAGAACTACATTCTAACAGTATTGTATCTTTATCCAAGGCGATACGTTTGGTCTCTACAGCTCGCCTAATAACTTTGCACCCACTGTCCCAGATCACATCTTGGCTAGATGGACTGATTCAGGTTTGGAAGTAGTTATCCCTGAATAGACTCCCTGATGTAGTGTTTTGCAAGAAAAAGAACGCTGGATCACTTTTGGTTCCCTCTGTATACCGTAGGCCTGTGACGCAAGCGTTAGAGAGAGGAGTTGAAGGCAGGCTTAGAAAATCAAGTTCTGACTTACAGGCAGCAGAATAAAGACGTGTAAAAATATTCTCCATGTCTCTGCGTACTTATTGGTGAGGGCCTAGGCTAGCAGGACGCCCCTTCCTTGTTTAACTTCATTTTCATATCCTGCCCGATTAGAATATCCCCAGACTACAGAGCAGACCTAACAAGTGGAGTTCGTCCATCCAACCATCCATGCATTCAAACATCAAGGCTCCAATAAATTCATCCATGCATTCAAACATCAAGGCTCCAATAAATTCATCCATGCATTCAAACATCAAGGCTCCAATAAATTCATCCATGCATTCAAACATCAAGGCTCCAATAAATTCATCCATGCATTCAAACATCAAGGCTCCAATAAATTCATCCATGCATTCAAACATCAAGGCTCCAATAAATTCATCCATGCATTGCCGCACTCAGGCATCTATCTACCTATTACCCCATTCATGCATTGTCACCTCCGCGTCCTCCCAGCCCTGTATCTCATTCAACCGCATACTCTCTCAAATATTCATGCATATGTAGACTCCCTGAACAATTTAAGTGATACAAGCATTGGCAGATTGGTACAATCCAAAGGCACTTTCATGTGCACCACCGACAACGCCAGTGGCTCTGCTGCACTTCTTTTTCATCTGAAAACTCCAAGCATGAACCACTGGTTAGTAAATGGTCCACTCTAAAGCTTAGCTAGGACACGGGGTGTACAGGGTGTCCAAACAGGAACAGAAACTATGTAACATTACCACACACTTATCAAGGCGGTCATATAGTAAGGCGCCAGTGGATGTTCAAAGCTCCAGAGACTATAAACACGATGTCGGAAATCAACGTGCCGCAGCGGACTTTGAAATGTCCATGGCCTGCTGATAATGCTCTAAAAGAACGCGTGGAGATTGATGGATCAAAGCCTTCTGTTTGCTGTGCACGTGCTGCACTGCACTTCAGGGAGGAAGATAATGAACATCCATGAAGCCAAAAGCCTGACACCAGCTGGCCATCCACCGACTGCACAAAGGAAGCAGCACTGACTGCGGCTGGACACGCGGCGACCATCGCGCACTTATGGATCACACACAATGACGAGGCTCCTCAAGCCATACAAAGCAAGAAGAAACAGACATGTACGAGTTGACGTCAGCGCCTGCGCTGTCTCTGTACGAGGCATACCCACCTTGAATGCCAACCAAATCAAGGGAGGAGCCGCTGGAATGTTCCACTCTAGAGTTCAGCTCATGCTGACGATATCACATTAACATTCTACTCCTGTTCAGCCATTTCAGTCCCTCACATCGGTTCCACCAGCCTACTGTACGTTCTATTTCTATTGAAATGAAATCGGGTATTTTTTAGGGTGCACAGCTACTCAAGCTAGAGTATCCTGGCGCCTAGCCAGCGGAAGTAAGACGTGAGAAAGCCCCAGCCTAGTGATTAAACCGTCAAGTTTTCAAATATTTCCTGAAGGAGAATAGGTCAGAATTAAGCCTTAATGGCGCCGGGAGGCTGTTCCACAATTTTGCACCAAGGAAACCAAAGGATCTGCCGCCGGTACGGGCCAGAAGTATCTTAGGCACACTGGCCAAGTTGGTATTGGAGGACCTTAGCAGCGTCATAGTAGTGTGATGATTAACCAGTTTCATTAAGTAGCTGGCTCCAACATTGTGGAATGCTTTAAAGAAGATGGTCAGGACTTTAAAGCCTATCCGGTCTTTGATGCAGACTCAGTGTAATGATGTAAGAGTCGGATTTATGTTAGATCTGAGTTTAGGTTTACAAATGGCTCTGGCTGCCGAGTTTTGAACCTCTTGTAGGAGCTGGTTCAAAGATTTGGGCAGACCGAGGTACAGGTTGTTGACGTAGTCCAGCTTTGACGTCACCATGGCCTGCACTTCGATCTTCCTACTTTCAAGCCGAAGAAGTGGCAGGAGTTTTTATTAGCATTCGCAAGATGCAAAAACATGTGTCAGTAAGATTTTGATCTGGGGCCGCAGGGAGAGAGTTCTGTCTATCATGATTCCTAGGTCTTTGTTCTTCTCATTTTTCTGCGGGAGGAGGTGGCAAATCTGCGGTCCACCAGGAGCGCCAATCAAAAGTTACCGGATTTCCAAAGAAAACCACTTCAGTTTTGTCTGGATTGCACTTTAGCTGATTAATCTTAAACCAGTTGAACACCTTTGTGAGACAGGGCCCGATCCTAACCCCATCAAGGTCGGAGCCTTTACCTCAGGAAAAGATCAACTGAGTGTCATCAGCATAAGAAATCATTTTTGCGCCCTCAAAGGGTAGGGTTGAGAACTTAGCCCTGGGGGACACCCACATCAGAGGCAAGCCCCGGAGATGCGAATGAAGGGAACCAGATATCCTGAGATCTGTTTCCCAAAAAAGAGGACATCCAAGTTAGGGGGTCCCACATAGGCTGATGTCTTTGAGCCTTGTTAAGAGCTTTTCATTAACCCTGGGCGTAATATGCATAGTGGGGCTACGCGAAGCTATGCAAAGTGGGCGAGAAACTACGCCCACCTACGCACTTCGCATAGCCCCACTTCGCGCCGCCTGCCCCCCTCCCCTACATACCTAATTTTTGTAAATTTTTGTAAATTCAGAAATAAAAGTAAATAAAGGGGGGCGTGGCCAAGATGGCGACCGGGACGGAGGTCTAACTGCAGAGCTCCTCGCCCTAACCCCCTGTAGCCCCCCACAGTAGCCCCAAATTTGCCGCTTTGGCCCCCCTGGCACAGCACTCGGAGCAGCGCGGGTCTGCGGCCCCCGAAAGCCGCAGGAATTGACGATTGCTCGCTGACGTCGCCGACCGCAGCCGGAAGGCGCCGAGATCGGGGCCGGACGGGGCTCGGATCCACTTCTGGGCCGACCCACCTAACGGAGCCAATAATGGGATCCGGTCCCTCCTTCACCACCGGAGGCCCCCGGGACCCTGGGTGGCCGCCTGCGAAGTAACACCCCCTCCGCGGCAGGAGTGACCCGCGGCCCGGGCGCATCCTAAATCTAGCCCCTGGTCTGGGCCTACAACCGGCGAAGAGCCGACGAGGAACGCTGAGGCGGCCGCCCGCTGCACTACTCACGTGAGTGGACTCTTCCGGCTCTGTGATCAGCGCTGAGCCACCGCTGCTCCGAGCCCACGGGGAGCACGGAGATCCTGTATCTGCGCCCAGGGCGGACTGCGGCCCGGGCGCGCGCTAACTTGGGCCCCGGCTTGGGCCTGCGCTGCTTCCCGCGTCTACTGACGAGCACAGCCTCCTGTGTGGGCGCCAAAGGAGGGAACCTGCACACGCTGCGGGCGCTTGGTGGGCGCCTGCTGCACAGTGGTGCCCCACGTCGGAACATTGACCTGTGGCCCCGGCTTGGGCCTGTGTGGCACGAGACGGTCTCCAGGGATACAGCGGAGGCAGACCCAATCTGCAGGAGCCCTGACCCGGCCGAGCGAGGCCTGCTGCGGGAGACCTACAGGACAGCCTAATCGCCCACTGGGGACTGCTAGAGCGGAATAGGCTACCGACGGTGAGGCCTGGAGGGTGTCATGAAGACGCCTCACGATTACCAGCGGTTGGCCCCCGCTGTGGCGCCATGCTTTGACCCACGCCGGTGCTCCCCTGGTGGCCTACCGGAGCGTCGTCAGCCATACTTGCCGTGCGGGACAGAGAGGATAGCGAGGGAGACGGCTGCTGGCTCTTCTTGGTGGAGGGCGAGAGGGCGAACTGGCCCGCGCTGTCTGGACGACCGCAGCACAATGTCCAACGCTACCCGCAGGGGGGTTCGACCGATCAATGAGCTCCTCATGAAGACATCTACAAAAGGCGAGAAGTCTCAAACACCTGCGTCGCCGTCGACATCTGCAGCTACCCCTAACAAACCCTCTGAGGAAGCCCCCATCACAAAGTAGTTTTTAGAAAGCCTGTTCAACACGCTACGTGATGATTTCCAAACTTTAAAACAGGAGCTGGTGAGTGACCAGAGAGAACTGCGCCGTGACTTAGACGGACTGGGGGAAAGAGTGGCAGCGGTAGAAGACTCCAACCACGCACGCGGCGACGAGCTGGAGCACCTTCAACAAGAGGTCCTTCGCCTTCGGGAGCAACAGGTAGACCTCCAGGCGCACACGGAGGACCTCGAAAACCGCTCCCGACGGAACAACATACGGGTTCGGGGAGTACCATCGAAAGCCGAAGGGAACAGCGTCACGATGTACCTCCAGGACCTTTTCCGTGAGATCCTCGGGGAACCTGCTGACTTCCCCATCCGCATAGATCGGGCGCACCGGGTGGGACTGCCCCGCCGAGCCCCTGCGCCCCCTCCGAACATCCTGGCGTTCCTCCCAGATTTTCCCCTGAAGGAAAGGATACTTCGGGAAGCACGTAGA
The DNA here is from genome assembly GCF_964261635.1 of Lissotriton helveticus. NCBI lineage: Eukaryota > Metazoa > Chordata > Amphibia > Caudata > Salamandridae > Lissotriton > Lissotriton helveticus. The sequence goes on along the minus strand of NC_136064.1, from coordinate 90,774,196 downwards.
GCGCAACCCCTTCGCTTCCGAGATTGCCCTGTTGAACTTTACCAGGACTTATCAGCCATAACCCTGCAGAAGCGCAAAGACTTTAGAGTGGTCACCACATTCCTGAGAGACAAAGGGGTGCCATACTCCTGGGGCCACCTGTTTCGCTTAATCTTCAAATGGGAGGGAACTTTGCACCAGCTCCGTTCGCATCAGGATACCTGCACCTTACTGGGCCTCGAACTGCCTGACGACGCATCGGAGGAGCCCCATTCCCCGGGATCCTCCCAATATACCGGGACGCAACCTTCTAGAGACGGATGGCAACAGGTGCGCAGACGTCGCACGCCTAAGACCCGCCTTCGCCCGGACCCGGGCACGATCGCCAAAGAACACACTGTAGCCATCGAAGCTGTGGTCAAAGACACCGCTATGAATCCCTGAATTTGCTCCTGCTGGGGGTCCACTCTCACCGCATGTTCTCATAGTGGGGGAGTGGGGGGGGGGGGGGGGAGGGGCGGGGGGCCATATGGGTCGCCACTGCCACAGTCTCCTTTAACTTCTAACCCTACAGGCCTGAACTGACTCTGGATAGGCCTGGGACTATGACTTCTGTTTGGGGTCCTCAAGTTGGGGTTAGGGTGGGAAGGGGAGGGGGGTTTGGGGTGTTGATCTCACTATCACTGACACGGGCTATTTTTTACATATAAGCCTACAGTTTGCCTTTTGGATATTTGGGGAGGTTTTTGGGGCTTGGGGGAGGCCCGAAGGTGGGAACCAGTGGACAGGGACCAGGAAAGGGGGTACTGTTGCCGGTGGGGCGGGAAGAGGCACGAGGGCGGGGACCAGTATGCCGAGGGACACCGACGACCTTTGGGTGTTAACTATTGCTTACTATGTGACACTGTGGGATACGCTGCTCAGCTTTGCCGCCTTCGTGCTATGCCATGTTAACTGATACACTTAAGGTATTGTCTCTTAACATAAAGGGCCTCAATAACCCGATAAAAAGGAGAGCTGTCATCTCATATCTAGAACACTCAGAGGCTGCCATCTGCCTATTGCAGGAAACCCACCTCCTACCTAAAGACTGGCACAGGATGCGCTCACGGACCTTTCCTCAACAATTCTTTTCTTCACTTCCATCTAAAAAGGCTGGGGTGGCCATTCTCGTCTCCCGGCGTTTCCGGGGTAGGGTAGGGACCAAAACGGGAGAAATTAAGGGACGCCTTCTGGCTTACTCCTTCCATATAGGGAATAAGGCGCTAACAATCTATGCTCCAAACACAGGCCAGGAACCATTCCTGAAAAATGCCCTCTCTGAAACACTACAATCACCCAACTCTCAGCTGCTCATCGGGGGGACCTCAATTTAGTCATGGACACGAATAAGGATAGATCCGGGCACCGCTATGGGGACACGGGAGCGCTGTCTGCGGCGGGCGGGTCATGGCTACAGGAGAGGGATCTGGTGCACCCCAACACCATGTACACCACACATACGCGCGCTTAGACCACTTCCTAGGCACCGGTCCCTCACATCACAGACGTTTCTATTGTCCCTGCGGCCCTCTCTGACCATAATGCGGTAAAGCTGACGCTCAGTATGCCCAGGACACCGCGCGCCCGTGGTTCATGGCAGCTCAACGAACCCCTTTTGCAGCGACCGGCCGTTATTAAACAAGTCCATCAATGCATCTTGGACTATCTCGCTATTAATGATAACCGCACCACCTCGGTGTCGGCTCTCTGGGGAGCCCTGAAGGTCGTGGTTAGAGGGGAACTGATCGCTATTGCAGCTGCTGACGCTAAGATCCGCAAAGAAAAAAGGGAAGACCTCACAGCACAAGTGGCTGAGCTAGAGAGGGTTTACAGCCACACCTGCGCTCCGAGAATTTGGCGTCAACTGAAAGCCGCTAGGGCTCAACTTGCCAGCCTTGATACTGACACGGCAGAATTTGCCGCCCTTCGACTCCGCCATACCTACTATGTAGGAGGCAACCGCACCGGGCGCCTTCTGGTTAGTACCCTAAAGGCCCAGACTCAACGCTCGAAAATCACCACTCTCCTGGATGACTCCGGTGAGACCCTTACCGATGAGTCACGGGTTGCTGATGCCTTTCGCTCCTTCTACGCCTCCCTGTACAGCGTGGATAAGGTATCACCTGCTGCCATCGACGTGTACTTGAGTTCGGCGAACATCACGCCACTGTCCCGGACGAGCGCAGAGGCCTTAGAGGCTCCTATTCGCCTGGACGAGGTCCTGGCCGCCATCTCACGCTTACGCCCGCTCAAATCACCTGGACCCGATGGATTTTCATCAGGCTTCTATAAACTCTTCGGCCAAGTACTGGCTCCGGTGCTCACGAGGTTATTCAATTCATTCGAAGGCCAGAGCTCCATACCCCCGGATATGCTGGCAGCAGAAACAGTGGTGCTGCCCAAACCGGGCAAACCTCCGACACACTGCTCCGCATTCCGCCCCATCTCCTTACTCAATTTAGACTTGAAACTGTTCACGGGGGTATTGGCGGCCCGCCTGGGCCCTTGCCTACCGGGGATCCTCGTACCGGATCAGTCGGGCTTTGTCCCGACCCACCAATGCAGTGATAATACCAAGCGGCTACTGCACCTCGTGGACAAGACTCACTTCCAGAACTCTGACTCAGCGCTACTGGCCATGGACGCGGAGAAAGCGTTCGACCGAGTCGACTGGAACTATTTGCAGAAAGTCCTACAGCATTATCAGATGGGCCACCGGTTCCAAGCCTGGATCGCAAGCTGCTACCACCACCCTATGGCCGGTTAGGCAGCCTCAAATCCGACCCCTTCGAGATACAACGAGGCACGCGCCAGGGGTGCCCTCTTTCGCCCCTCTTGTTCGCCCTGTACGTGGAACCCCTGGCGCAAAAAATCCGTGACAACCCTTGCATCAGAGGCGTTACCTTCGGTCGTGAACCTCACGTGGTGGGGCTTTACGCCGATGATATAATTGCCGCACTTGACCGCCCATCCCACTCTATTCCAGCCTTCCTGGAGGAGCTGGAGCACTTTGGAGCGGTATCGGGCTTCAAGATCAACCGGGGGAAATCCTTGATTTTGCCCTTGGGTAGTGTGGAAAAGTGAATTTTGCCATGTTATATGTGCCTACGTGTTCCCCATCTTATGTTATATGTGCATGATCGATATGCATGTATCCCCCTACGATCGATTAAAGACGCAATGATAAGTTGTGTCCAGCTCTAGTATGCCAGTTCCCAGTTCTCGTGAAAGCAACGAGTATTAGGCCTATGTTGCCACGTTTTACAGTGTACACGTTAATTCAGTAAAATGTCCCCGTTTCTAGGCCTCAAAAGGGCCCGGACACCAGATTCAAGCTCTTGTCTCCTGAACTTGCTCCGAGGAGCGATACAGCCCCCACCTGCATCCCTGACCCTTCACTTACTTCCTGCCGCGCAGCGCGGTGCCAGGCCCGGCTCTGCCTGCCAGTCTGCCAAGAGTATGTTATGCTTCTAGTTATCAGTTCAGCTCCTCGTCTTTGCATTCCTAAGCTACTGAGCCGCATCAACAGTTTCAGCCAGGGTCTAGTCTTTCTGTCTCCATGCAAGAGAAATACTATATTAATATTCATAGAATATTCCTAACACACGCAATACATGTAGAATAAATGCATGCACCAGCCTTAGTGTCAAGTAGCCTTTGCCCTGATAACTTTTAGATTCTATTAACATGTACTCCAAACACCAGATACCAGATATGCCATAGGTACATGTCGTCCTGACACCGCAGACTTTAGTCTCCTCTTCTAGTGCAGAAGTCCTAGCCCCCAGTTCTCCCTAGTAACACGCCATTGCCCTTTTGCGCACACCACTAGGTTAAAGGTCCCAGCTGCTCGAGTAGCCCCCTCCATGTTTCCGCCCCATTCATGACATTTTCTGTGACGTTCATACCACATGTCTCAGTGCACGCCCTGTACACGCCTTCTTTCTCCACCCATTCACTCTTATCTTACGTTTGTCATAAGTTACGCCTACTGTATGCAATGTAATGTAATGTATTACTATATATATGCTGCACTGTCGATGAAACATTGCAGCTGCCTTCCTTCCTTCTTTCCTTCCTGTTTTATTTCAGGCTGTCCCGTTCCAGTCCCTTCCTTTTTGCCTGAATAAATCCTTGTGACTCGGACACATCGGATCCTGCCTCTTATTTATTGAGCTATCTGTTATTGTTAATCTAGTCAAAAATAGTACCGGTAATTAATTATTTATTTACCACATAATGGCGCCCGAATAGGGACTTGCCCTTTCCCCACGCGCCGGCGAAGCCACGCAGGCCCCCTGACCCTCTGCAGCCGTGACGGAACCATACCGTGCACGTGCAGATATTTCTGCTTCAAGTATCCCTCAGGCCCACGGAGGAGACGGAGGTTGCGGTCCAGCATCCAGACGAGGCGGTGAGGAACGCGGCGAGTCCCGACCAGAGCCCAAGCCGAGAGAGCAAGGTCCGAAGTATCCAGAGGCCCACCTGTAACCGAAGTTTCCGAAGTTTCGTAGTCCGACGTCGTAGCAGTCCAGTCCAGTCCAGTCCGAAGCCTTCCAGTTTCTGCTTTCCCGGTGAGTACCGTCACAGGGGGGTATCTAGACAGGAGCATTAGTTTGTTCCTGGTCCGATGGGTTTGGGTACGCAGATCCAGCACGAAGTATCCACCTAGGTGGGTACGGGTCCTGACGTGTCTCTTTATGGGACCGGTATGTTCTGTACTGTTTTTAGCAGTGCATCCAGTAATTCTAGTAAGTTCAGTTCTCGAGAAATTCATGTGTTCTGTTTTCAGTGTATCAGGTAGTATTTCTGTTCGAACTATTATTCATGTATTTTTATGTCGTGGTATGAAAGATTTGTTTGCTATAGTATTTCTGTGATTATTGTGTATTGTGTATTCCAAAAATGCCTCTGTTTTCAAGATTACGTCAGTTAAAGACCAGAAAAGGGTTACTCGAAGAAGCAGTTCCTGTCCCCCCTAGGGACAGTCCAGGACATTTTATGTATCACAAGCATGGCTTAGATGCCATAATATATCTAGACTTATGGTCAGACTACACTAAAGATCTCGAAGAGAAATATAGATGGCCCGTATCAGGTACATGGGATGCCGAGTGCATCATGCGAGTAGAAGAAGCATTATGGAAAAAGAAAGCCAGACAGTCCCAGAAAGATGCCATCGAGTTATGGCGCAAAGAATCTCATAAAAGAACCGAAAAAGAATTCAGAAAAACAGAATTAAGTAGGGAATCCTCAGAAAGAGCCCAGGAAAGGGAATTAATCGAAGAAGGTGAACGAGTTAGAGCAGAACAGTCAGACAGACAGAGAAATGCCCTTATTAAAGGTATGTATCCTCTTCTTGCCGAGGGCTTGCCAAAGGCAACCCCGGAAGCATCCTGTAATTTTCCGCCGCCATTGGTCCCGATTAAGCTACGTCATAAACCGACCGCAGCTGATATTTTTCTTTCGTCCTATTTGGACGACAGTACCAGCATATGCAAATCCTGTCCCGCCTGCTCCCGTTAATAATGTAATTCCTGTTCCTCCAGTCACTGGCTCCGGGGACCAAGTTAATGTGCCAGTACCCCCGGACCAGTCCGCACCCCGTGTGATGCCGGTTACTTTACCAGCACGTCCAGCATTAGTAGACGATTCTAGTTCAGGAGGAGCGATAGGAGGTGCTCCTATCACCCCGCCTCAAACAAAACGAATGACGCTGAGAGAAGCAGCGTTACAGCGTACGCCAAAAGTGACTATATACGCAGATCTTAAGCGAAACATTACTGATTGCGCATATGATCCAGTACCAGGTGAGGATCACATGCTCCTGTATTCGATCCGTTTAAGACGAGTTGCCAACTTTTTGGTCACCCTGCCCGACATGAAAGGTCATCTAGACAGAATATATCATTTTATCCGTACAGGGGAGAATCCAGGAAGTATTAACGAAGCTATGGCACACAGAAAGGTCGAGATCCAAAGTATGATTCTGCAATTTATGATTAACTGTTTAATAAGAGAACAAGATTATCCTGATAGAGACAAAGAAGAAATGAAAGTCCTGACTAGGTGAAGTGACAATATAGCCGAGGGAAAACACAAGACACAAGGTTGTATAGAAAGTATGTACAGGAAAATACGAAAAGAAATTGTAAGTATACACGAGAAAGAGAGAGTAAGTAGAGCAACCGAGAAAGAGAATGACTCTTCCAGTGAAGAGGTAGACAGCGAGAATCCTTCCAGAATAGCGTATGTAGGTAGAACTAGGCTTTCCGACAGACATTCATATCTAGACTACAAGAAAATTTCTCCTCCTCCAGCACCAGAACAGTGTTCTCTAGAACAAGTATTCCAGGCTACAGATAAAATCCTGAAATCACGAATAGGTTATAGCGAGCTTAGTACCATGCATGAACAAGAACTAGCCCGATCAGCAGTCCGGTGGACTACTGATTCCGCCACGTTTCCAGACGAAATAGTGGCTCAAACGTTTCTGAAACTGCCCCCAGCCGAACAGCGACTGGTGGGTATGTATATGATCCAGCACCTCATTACACTATATGAGGATCAGCATTCCGATCCAGGTCCACTACATGATGTATTAAACGAGTTACTCCAGTACAGATGGAAAGGTCTAGGTACCGATTTAATTAGTGTCATTCTAGAACAGCGCCACAAATACCGAACGTTTCTGAATCCACATTTTGTTCACGTCTCACCCCCAGAAAGTAAATCATTCTACATAGACAGACAGAATCCGTTACGAGAAGTACATCCAGTCAAGAAAGAGGGTGGTGGATTAGAACGAGTATTTGTTTACACCCCTGTCACAAAGATGGAACTCTTAGAAATGAAGAAGTTAATTCCCTGCCATGACAAAGATCCAGCAGGGTTCCACCGTGAATTAAAAGACATGCTCCGCATGGGAGAATACACGTATCCAGATATCATTAAAATGTTAAAGGTCCTGTTGCCTGCGGGCATATATGAAAAACTCAAAGAAAAAGAATGGGAGGTGGGAGAGAAAAAGATAGATTGGACAGCTCTAGAAGCTGAAGATAATACACGAGTACCAGGTACCGGTCTTGGGGATAAAGCTAAAGAATTGCCCGAGTTATTGATACAAGTTTTGCCAAGATTACTAGCCACGAAAAAGGAAGACTGGGATGCCATCTCAGCCTGTAAACAGAAACAAGACGAAGATACTAGTGATTTCTATTCTAGATTTGAAAAATGTTTTATTATTAATAGTGGTCTGAAAACAAGTAGTGAATCGTACCCTCATCTTTTTGTTACCAAACTAGTCGAGAATTCAAGTCCGCAAGTTAAAAATCGAGTTCTGAAAGTCGAAAGTACCTGGCAAGCTAATACTCCGTCACAGATGCTCCAGATGCTCCAGTACCACCAGAACAGAATCAGGGAAGAGCAAGAACACGAAAGGAGACGTATGAAAGACACGAAAATGAAAGTATTAGTTGCACAATCTGTTCCCCAAGACAGTCAGAAGAGGGGTACGAATCAAGCCAGTCATCCTGCAGTTCCCGTAAAAGGGACATGCAATTATTGTAAACAGCCCGGTCATTTTATAAGTGAATGTGCAGTTCTGAAACACAACATAGCTACTGGTAAAACTAAAGAAAGACCACGTCCGCCTAGGCAAGAACAAGTTTCACAGACTTCTCAGCCACCACAGAATGCACAACAGACAGTTACAGTACCGCAGCCTATAGCTGCAACACAGCACGTTACACAGCAGATGTACCAGTATGCACAGTCCGAGTATCCAGATTATCAGCCGTATTCATGAAACAGCCTAGAGAGGGAGGTAGGCTTGCCTCTCATCGAGATTCCTGTAGATCAAGAGGGTCCCTATGTACACAGTCAAGTATTAGGGAAAGACAGAAAGTTTCTGGAAAGCCTATTGTTAATGAAATTTCGAAACCAGTTACCCTAGAAGTTGGTCCATTGTCCCGAACTACAGATTTGTTACTCACGAAATCTTGTCCAGAGAATTTATTAGGCATCAAGACACTGAAAGAATTAGGAGCAGTTATATGCTGCTCTCCAGAAGGGGTACGTCTGGTCCTCCGTGATTTTAAAGGTCATTATGTATTACGTGATTTTGATCCAAGATTATTGAATGTACCACAGCATTTATGGGCGCAAGGTCCAACTGATGTAGGTTGTATGCATATCACACCCCATCGTGTGACTCTGAAGCAAGGTGTTGTTTTACCACGAATCCGACAGTACAAATTGCCACCTGAGGCTGTAGCAGCCTTATCCAAAATTATTGACGAGCTCATTGCTCAAGGAGTGGTTGTAGAAACTGACTCCAATGTATGTAATTCTCCTATCATTCCAATTCTGAAACGTACTGATCCAAATGCACCTCCAGTTTATCGATTAGTGATTGACCTTCGAGAACTTAATAAATGTATCATTCCCCAGTACCCAGTAGTCCCAGATATTTCTTCTCTATTGACAGCCATTGATTCTGAAGCTACGTTCTTTACAGTTATCGATCTCAAGAACGCATTTTTCAGTGTCCCCATTCATCCAGACAGCCAGTTCCTTTTCGGATTCTGTTTAAATGGAAGGAGCTATAAATTTACACGAGCTCCTCAAGGTTTCACAGAAAGTCCTAGCATTTACAGTCAAGCACTTAAGAGACAACTAGACAATATTCACATGCCAGCTGACACTGCCCTGCTCCAGTATGTCGATGATCTATTGATCACAGCCCGTTCTGAACGTGACTGCGAGCGTGCGTCACTTACAGTTCTGTATTTCCTGGCCGAGATGGGGCACAAGGTGTCCCCTTCCAAATTACAATACTGTGTCCAGCAAGTGGTCTACTTAGGACACTTACTGTCCAAGAGGGGTAGGCAGTTGACACCTGACCGTATCCAGTTAATAGCACATCTTCCACAGCCCAAGACTCAGAAGGAGGTACGAGCTTTTATCGGCCTCACTTCTTACTGCAGACAATGGATTCCTCAGTACGCATATCTAGCCAAGCCACTGATACAGTTAACGACACAGGAGGCAGCCGTTTCGACTGTCCTCCCTTGGACCCAGGAACATACACTTGTTTTTAATGAGTTAAAGAAAGCTTTATGTAATGCACCCGTTCTAGCAACACCGAACTACAGTAAGCCTTTTACACTTTTTGTCACTGAACGCGAAGGTACTGCATTATCTGTTCTCACACAAGATCAAGCAGGACAATACAAGCCCTGTGCTTATTTTTCTAGCACATTAGATCCAGTAGCCCAGGCTGTGCCTGCGTGCCTCAAGTCAGTTGCAGCCACAGCACTAGCTATCAGACAAAGTGATTCCATAGTGTTAGAACACTCTCTGACAGTACAAGTTCCACACTCTGTGGAAGTTCTTTTAAACCGAACACAGACTCAGCACTTAACAATTGCACGTTTAACAGGGTATGAACTGACACTGTTCCAGCCACACATAGAAATCAGACGCTGCAACATTTTAAATCCAGCTACACTGTTACCGTCAGTTACTTCAAATCCTGCCACACATGACTGTGTGGAAATTGTTAACACCATGACAAAACCAAGACAAGACTTGACAGACATTGCATTACCTGACCCCGACCTGACACTTTATGTGGATGGTTCATGTATGAGAACAAGTACAGGAGAACTAGTAGCCGCGTATGCAGTGACTACTGAAACCGAAGTTATAGAAACACATCGTATTGACACCCTGTCTGCTCAAGCAGCAGAGCTCGTCGCTCTGACCCAAGCCTGCATACGAGCCAAGAACCTGAAAGTAAACATATATACAGATTCACGTTATGCATTCGGAGTCGTACACGACTTTGGAGTGCTCTGGAAAGAGAGAGGTTTCATGACTTCTCATGGAACCAAGATTCAGCATGGTCTCCTCATTCAAGCTCTGTTAGATGCAATACATTTTCCGACAGCTATCGCTATCATGAAGTGCAAGGCACATACGAAAATTTCTGACATCATTTCCCAAGGTAACGATCTAGCAGATCGAACGGCCAAGCCTCCTGGGGAAATCAAGAAATGGTCCGAACAAGGAGGGGTCCAGACAGATCAGGGATGGTTGACGAAGGGAAAAGCCACATGGTTTCTCCCCGACTCTATGGTTCAAGTCATTATTAACACCGCACATAGTCCTGCACATTTAGGAGAAAAAGCCATGTTAGACAGTATCCAGAACCTCTGGTTCAACAAGCATTTACGAGCAGCTGCCAAGCAGAAAGTACGTACCTGCATGATATGTTCTCAGTTCAATCCAGGTAAAGGTGTCCCGGTGGAACGAGGTGGTTTCCATCCTCCTGACCACCCTTTTGAAGTCCTCCAGATGGATTATATTCAGATGGAGCGATGTCGAGGTTTCAAGTATGTCCTCGTAGTTGTATGCGCTTTGTCCAGGTGGACAGAAGCATATCCAGTTCCAGATTATACAGCTGCAACCACTGCCAGGCAGTTGGTCCGTGAGTTCTTTCCCCGCTATGGATTAGCTAGGGTCGTGTAATCAGATAACGGCCAGCCATTCTCATCCGAGCTCATGAAACAAGTATCCCTTCTGTTAGGGTACCAGTGGAAGTTCCATTGTGTACGCCATCCTGAAGCAGCCGGTCTCGTAGAGAGACATAATCAGACTTTGAAAATCCGCATTGCCAAAGTGTGTGCAGAGAAAGGTGTAGATTGGATAGTAGCCCTGCCAGTTGCCCTTTTTTACATGAGAATGGTCGCTCATTCCCGTTCAGGTCTATCTCCCTACGAGATAATATTTGGTCGTCCCCCTAACATGTGGGGTACACCTAGACCCCGTACGATTACCGATATTGACAGTAATATGCTGACAGATTACCTTGCTTCCTTGATGTCTGCACTACAATCTTGTCGTTCACAGGTTGCCGCTACATTTCCAGACAACACCGACGTGAAACCGCATGAAGTCGTTCCGGGGGATTTCGTCCTGGTGCGCAATTTTGATCGTTCAAGTCCGTTGGAGCCCCGTTGGAAGGAGCCCCAGCTGGTGTTATTAACAACAAGGACTGCCGTCAAGCTCGAGGGACGTAAAGGCTGGGTGCATACCTGCCACATCAGGAAATTCCATGGATTACGACAAAAGACATTTATCAAAGACTGCCCTAATCTCAAGGACTGCCAAGACTATGAAACTAAAATTCCCCTGTTAGAGAAAACTCCGCAACAGGAGTATAAAGCAAAACTCCGGTCTAGTAAAGTAAGTCAGCCAGTTTAATTGTCTAAGTCCCTCTCGGGTGAAGCGGTTAGACAGGTTCCTGACATGTATGAGATAGACCCACACAGTGAGAGAGTTAGTCAAAACTCTAAGAGATGTATTATCATTTTGTTCTTTTTATTGTTCCTGAGTCTTATGGTTACATGCATAAGTTATGCCTTACATTTATGTTTTCCTATTTCACATGTACATATGTTTTCTAATGTTACAGTAGAGCACACATTTAGTGACCTGCCTCCTCACGAGTTATCTTATCGTCTTGCTATGCGAAATAACACTTATCTGAATGCTGCATTATTCACACCAGACCAGCAATGCCACTAATTGTTGGGTATGTGGTCGACTTCCCCCTTTCCAGACACCGAAGGGAGTTCTGCCACTCTTTCCTTATCCATTCTCACACAATGGTTCGTGTGGAGCATGGTCCACGTTAACGTCATCCTCAACTGATATGTCCCTTCAGAATCGATCATGTTTCCCAGACAAGCAAGGTCTTTCCCATAGAACAGGGTTAGATCTAGAAAATGAAGTATATGATTTAGGTAATTATTCCTCGAATTTCATGGTTCTGAATGTTCAGTCTGATACTACTCCAGATTTGCCTGCTATTTCAGTTCTACCAGTCAAAGGCGAATTATGTGTCAGAAAGAATGGTTCCGCACATGTAGGACATAGTGATTGTACTACTGTGGTCAAGTATAGTGACAGTGGGAAATCCATTTTCAAAGCCTCACGTCATTCTTATTTTGTTTGTGGTCAGACCGCATATGTTCGTCTGCCCCTCGATTGGGATGGAACATGTTACATTGCCTTCCTACTGCCACCAGTTTTTCTAGCCCCATCTGATTATCACAGAAACACACATCTAGTACACATTAGACATAAAAGGGAGATCGAGTCCCCAATTGTCGATCAAACTGAAACTACTCTAGAACAGTATCAAGATTTCAATAAAGGTTTCTTCTTCTTTATAGGCCCTGTCCAGAATAGTAAGCTAATACGTAGGTTAACCAGAACCCTTGAAGCAGTAGTGAATGAAACTACTTCCGCTCTAGGTAACTTAACTGAAGAACAATCTGCTATGAGATTTGTCGTGCTCCAAAATCGTCTCGTTCTTGACGTCATACTGGCCGATAGAGGAGGAGCTTGTAGAGTCATCGGATCTAGTTGCTGCATTTTTATTCCTAATAACGCACCGTCTGTTTATTCAGCTATAACCAGACTTCATAAAATTGCCCATCAGTTACACCAGAATCCAGGCACCTGGACATGGTCCGGTTGGCTCTGGAGTATCATATCTGCCTGGGGATGGAAAGTATTGTCATTCCTAGGTATAGCAGTAATGATCATATTCAGTTGCTGCCTCTGTTTACAATGTGGCCCTGCGATTTGCGGCATGTGTGCTACCTCTTGTATTCCTAGTCCTAAGTCCCGTTTCAAGACAATTCGAGATGAGCAAATGATGCTATATGAAATGATAGATGGTATCATGAATGTAGATGTTTCCTGATGGAAACGTAGGGCACAAGGAGGGAATGTGGAAAAGTGAATTTTGCCATGTTATATGTGCCTACGTGTTCCCCATCTTATGTTATATGTGCATGATCGATATGCATGTATCCCCCTACGATCGATTAAAGACGCAATGATAAGTTGTGTCCAGCTCTAGTATGCCAGTTCCCAGTTCTCGTGAAAGCAACGAGTATTAGGCCTATGTTGCCACGTTTTACAGTGTACACGTTAATTCAGTAAAATGTCCCCGTTTCTAGGCCTCAAAAGGGCCCGGACACCAGATTCAAGCTCTTGTCTCCTGAACTTGCTCCGAGGAGCGATACAGCCCCCACCTGCATCCCTGACCCTTCACTTACTTCCTGCCGCGCAGCGCGGTGCCAGGCCCGGCTCTGCCTGCCAGTCTGCCAAGAGTATGTTATGCTTCTAGTTATCAGTTCAGCTCCTCGTCTTTGCATTCCTAAGCTACTGAGCCGCATCAACAGTTTCAGCCAGGGTCTAGTCTTTCTGTCTCCATGCAAGAGAAATACTATATTAATATTCATAGAATATTCCTAACACACGCAATACATGTAGAATAAATGCATGCACCAGCCTTAGTGTCAAGTAGCCTTTGCCCTGATAACTTTTAGATTCTATCAACATGTACTCCAAACACCAGATACCAGATATGCCATAGGTACATGTCGTCCTGACACCGCAGACTTTAGTCTCCTCTTCTAGTGCAGAAGTCATAGCCCCCAGTTCTCCCTAGTAACACGCCATTGCCCTTTTGCGCACACCACTAGGTTAAAGGTCCCAGCTGCTCGAGTAGCCCCCTCCATGTTTCCGCCCCATTCATGACATTTTCTGTGACGTTCATACCACATGTCTCAGTGCACGCCCTGTACACGCCTTCTTTCTCCACCCATTCACTCTTATCTTACGTTTGTCATAAGTTACGCCTACTGTATGCAATGTAATGTAATGTATTACTATATATATGCTGCACTGTCGATGAAACATTGCAGCTGCCTTCCTTCCTTCCTTCCTTCCTTCCTGTTTTATTTCAGGCTGTCCCGTTCCAGTCCCTTCCTTTTTGCCTGAATAAATCCTTCTGACTCGGACACATCGGATCCTGCCTCTTATTTATTGAGCTATCTGTTATTGTTAATCTAGTCAAAAATAGTACGGGTAATTAATTATTTATTTACCACAGTAGCAACGCCCATCTCCACACCCCGTCGCCGGACTTCGACTTCTTCTCCGCAGATCCCGTATTTGGGAATCACCCTCACCTCCTCCACAGACTCGACGGTCACCCTTAACTGTAGAACGCTCGCTTCCCAGATTCGAACCGACTTTGCGCGATGGTCGAAACAACCCCTCTCCCTGTTAGGCCGCATAGCGGGGGTTAAAATGTCAGCATTACCTAAAATCCTGTACGTCTTCCAGACTCTCCCAGTATCGCCGCCCCCTGGCGCGCTTGCTAACCTGCAGAACGCTTTCCACCAGTTCATTTGGGAAAAGAAGCGCGCGCGGCTGCATAAACAGTTGGCGTACAGAGGTGTTGACGAGGGGGGTCTCGGGATCCCCAACCTCCTGGAATACTTTCAGGCCTCACAACTCCGCTACCTGGTGGAGTGGTACAGACCCGAGTCCGAAAAGGAGGTGGCTCTTTCAGGATAGAGCAATGGCCCAGACATCACTGTGGAAGATCCCATTCCTGGCCCGCCAGCATAGGCCGCGATATCTCCTTCGATCCCCCATCACGCGCACTACTATGAAAATTTGGGACGTGGTGGCAATCAAGAGAGGCCTAACGACTTTCCCCTTCCTGCTCACTCCTCTCTTCGACAACCCGGAATTCCCGCCGGGCACTGATCCTCTAGCCTTCCTACAGTGGCGCGATACAGACTCCCGCTCGGCCGGCCACCTCTTTGACTTACGCGGTTTTCTCCCTCTTGCCGATGTCGCGCAGGGATACGGCGTCGCCAGGCCCCACATGTTCCAATATTTTCAGCTCTGCCACTGGCTTATGGGTCCGGACTACGCCCCCCTACTTAGTCGGCAAATGACACCATTCGAAAAATGGCTGGTTACAAAAGACTCAGATAAACACCTTATTTTGGACCTGTATAAAATGCTATCCCCCACGGCCGGCTCCGGTAAAACAGCGGGACAGAAACGCTGGGAGGCAGAATTTGGCAGGACACTATCACCTAAGGAATGGGGGTTTATATACTACAGGGCTGCACACAAGACTCGCAATACTAGCGCCAGGGAGGCGGCGGTGAAATTGGTCATTTACTGGCACCTTACCCCGGCTAGGCTCCATCAAGGCAATCCACTCCGAACCGCGCTGTGCTGGAGGGGCTGCGGTGAAAGGGGCACTCTGACCCATCTCCTGTAGGGCTGCCCTGCGCTACGGACGTATTGGAAGGCAGTGCTGGACGACATCGACTCCACCTTCGACACTGAAATCCCGCGCTTCCCGGCATACACAATCCTGGGGTTGCCCAACGCACTTACATTCCCTTTGAGATCTCCTCGTGGCAAACAGATGGGCATTGCCATGCAGGCTGCATCACAACATATCCTATCACTCTGGGGATCCACCACCGCACCCACCCACACCGGCTGGCTACATAAATTATGGTTCACTTTAGGCATGGAACGTATCCAGGCCACGCTCACACACACAGCTGATTCCTTTCAGAAGGTCTGGCAGCCGCTTCTGTCCCTCTTGTCCAGAGAATTTCACGAAATAACGTGCCCAAAATATCTCCTCATTCTACTGCTCACGGGCCCGCCACGAGAGCCCCCATGAGTTTGAACACCCTGAAGCACACCGCTCTGAGCATACCATTCCAGAAGTTACAAACGGTATACTGGTCGGGGAGGTGGGAGGGGGGGAGTTGCTGGGTAGGGGATGGGGGGCTTGGTTCTTCTTCTTCTTGTTTTGTTCAGTTGACTTTCATACATGGCATTCCTATCACAACTTTGGCAGTACACCTCAGTGTTGGCATGTTTTACCTGCTTCCTCGACGACTCATAGAGAAGACGTGCCTGTCTCGCTCGCTGTCTATGCCTGCTACATATCTACTGTCTTGATTTGCCTACTTTCTTTGCCTTTCAAACCAATAAAAACAAATTTGAAATTAAAAGTAAATAAAAGGCACTTAACTTGTCCGCTGCGTCCCGGGGCTCCCTCTGCTCGTTCGTGCCGCCGCCATCTTGGATACCAATGCGCATGCGCGGCCGGCCGCGCATGCGCATTTCTCGCGAGAAATGTGCATGCGCAGGCGGCCGCGCATGCGCATTGGTATTCAAGATGGCGGCGACTGAGGCACGAACGAGCAGAGGGAGGCCCGGGACGCAGCGGACAAGGTAAGTGCCTTTTATTTACTTTTATTTCTGAATTTACAACAATTAGGTATGTAGGGGAGGGCAGGAGGGAGGCGGGTGGCGGGCAACTTCGCTACGCCCACCGAGTGGGCGTAGTGTTGCCTGCTACGCCTACTTTGCAATGGGCGAAGTAGGCAACACTACGCCCACTCCGTGGGCGTAGCGAAGTCCTTCGCCCAGGGTTACTTTTCATGTGGGACCATATCAAAGGCCGCCAACAGATCAAGCAGTATCAGAACAGCCTTTCCTCCCTGGTCCAGTATGGCCCTGAAGAAGTCTGTCACTTCCAGCAGGGCGGACTCCGTGCTGAAATTTGCCCTAAATCCGGATTGGGATTCATGGAGAAGCCCCCCCTCCTCAATATGTTTTTGCAAGGCTTTATTTACATGCTTCTTCAATGCTGTTGAGAGAGCCGGAAGCAGAGAGATTGGCCTATAATTGTTTTTTTAATCAGAGGAAGAATCTTTGCGTGCTTCCATAATTTTGGAATAATGCCTGTGAAAAGGGAGGCATTAATAAGCTGATTAACTGAAGAGTGAATAGTGGGAGCCAGTAAGGTCAAGATGTTAGCTGGGCAAGGATCGGATGGAGAGCCCGACTTGATGCTATGGAGAAGGGCCATAGACTCGTCGGGCTGCTCAGGGAAGGCATGTAAGGATGGAGGATCCAAATTAAGGAATTTACTGTTGACATTGACAGAAAGACAAGAATTGAGACCCATTGTCACTTACAATACATTGAGGTATAAACTCTCTGGCAAACGCAGTCTCATGTAACGCAACTGGTGCTATGTAAAGCGATCCAATACCCGATACCTTCGGGTCAAGTTTGCACTATATAAAACTCTGTAAAAACAAAAAAACAAAAAAAACTTCGTAACATTGCTTTTAGCAGGATTGTCCATATATTCTACATCAATCCATTTACTGTAGTAGACTATACCTATAAATACAATAGCACATTTCCTTTCATTAGGCACTTTTTTGGTCCAATAAAATCGATAGCAAGTTTGTTCCATGGTCCATCAGGTAAAGGTATAGGGTTTAAAGGACATGACATCATTTTATCAGCATCTTGGCAAATATAACAATTCTGTACCAACATCTTAACATCATGGTCGATAAGGGGTTCCCATTACTCATATGGTAATCGTTTATTTTTGTTTCAGTCATACCCATATGACCTTTATGAGCCAATCTGAGAGAACTTTGTCTTTGATATGTAAAGGAGGTACCAATTTATAATTTCTCAGAATGATAGTTCCTATCAGTGTCAATTCATCGTTAACTTTTCCAATAGGGTCTCAAGGAATCTTCCAACATCTTTTATTTAGGCAATCCTTTAATTTTATAGTCAGACACAAGCTGACATTAAGCATCATCATAGATAGCTTCAAGCCACTGCGGTTTAATGACTGCACACATCATCCAACCCATTAGACAAATAAGCAACAGACAAGTCATAACACATCTCAGTCATGTCACCTTCATCATTGTTATTACAAGGCAAACGAGACAAAAACTCAGCAGTAATGAATGAAAAGGATCTTCTCTTGCGCAGACTTAGCCCCAAGGGCGTCAAGGCGCCTAAATCAAATATATCAGCTAAGCCCCCTACAGTAACACTCAGCAGCATGCTCTCATGAATGAATGAAAAGGATCTTCTCTTGCGCAGACTTAGCCCCAAGGGACTTTCCTAGCATATATTTAACATCGAATGCATATTCATGCAATTTACAGGCCAACTTGGTAATTTGTGGAGACACTCAGTACTGCATTTACTCAATATGCTTACTAATGGCTTATGATCATTACGAATTAAAAAACGTTTGCCCCACAAAAACCTTTGGAATTTTGCCACAGCCCACAAACAAGTCAGTAACTCTCTCTCAATTAAAGAATATCTTGTCTTGAACTCCTTACGTTTATGTGACGCAAAGGCAATCAATGGACTTCCCTGTGGTTTTTGTGGCCACAAATCTGCTCCAAGTCCAAATTTCATTTGCATCTATAGTTACTATTGTGCCAAGAGATTTATCAAATGACTTCAACAAGTGTGCCTTCTGAATTTCTTCCTTCAATTTGTGCATACACTTTTCACACTCATCATTCCATTCTAAGTCAATATCTTATTTAGTTAACTTTCGCATTGGTTCACTTTTGCTTGAGTAGTTCTGAATGAACTGTGCATAAAATTTGCATCGACCTAAGAATGATCTTAACTCATCCTTATTCGTAGGTTTTGGAGTACTGACAATTGACACAACAAGACTAGGTTTTGGCTTGATATACTCTGCTTATATGATGTGGCCCAAACTACGCCCACCTACGCACTTCGCGTAGCCCCACTTCGCGCCGCCTGCCCCCCTCCCCTACATACCTAATTTTTGTAAATTCAGAAATAAAAGTAAATAAAGGGGGGCGTGGCCAAGATGGCGACCGGGACGGAGGTCTAACTGCGGAGCTCCTCGCCCTAACCCCCTGTAGCCCCCCACAGTAGCCCCAAATTTGCCGCTTTGGCCCCCCTGGCACAGCACTCGGAGCAGCGCGGGTCTGCGGCCCCCGAAAGCCGCAGGAATTGACGATTGCTCGCTGATGTCGCCGACCGCAGCCGGAAGGCGCCGAGATCGGGGCCGGACGGGGCTCGGATCCACTTCTGGGCCGGAGCCGGCCGACCCACCTAACGGAGCCAATAATGGGATCCGGTCCCTCCTTCACCACCGGAGGCCCCCGGGACCCTGGGTGGCCGCCTGCGAAGTAACACCCCCTCCGCGGCAGGAGTGCCCGCGGCCCGGGCGCATCCTAAATCTAGCCCCTGGTCTGGGCCTACAACCGGCGAAGAGCCGACGAGGAACACTGAGGCGGCCGCCCGCTGCACTACTCACGTGAGTGGACTCTTCCGGCTCTGTGATCGGCGCTGAGCCACCGCTGCTCCGAGCCCACGGGGAGCACGGAGATCCTGTATCTGCGCCCAGGGCGGACTGCGGCCCGGGCGCGCGCTAACTTGGGCCCCGGCTTGGGCCTGCGCTGCTTCCCGCGTCTACTGACGAGCACAGCCTCCTGTGTGGGCGCCAAAGGAGGGAACCTGCACACGCTGCGGGCGCTTGGTGGGCGCCTGCTGCACAGTGGTGCCCCACGTCGGAACATTGACCTGTGGCTCCGGCTTGGGCCTGTGTGGCACTGCCGCGAACGAGACGGTCTCCAGGGATACAGCGGAGGCAGACCCAATCTGCAGGAGCCCTGACCCGGCCGAGCGAGGCCTGCTGCGGGAGACCTACAGGACAGCCTAATCGCCCACTGGGGACTGCTAGAGCGGAATAGGCTACCGACGGTGAGGCCTGGAGGGTGTCACGAAGACGCCTCACGATTACCAGCGGTTGGCCCCCGCGGTGGCGCCATGCTTTGACCCACGCCGGTGCTCCCCTGGTGGCCTACCGGAGCGTCGTCAGCCATACTTGCCGTGCGGGACAGAGAGGATAGCGAGGGAGCCGGCTGCTGGCTCTTCTTGGTGGAGGGCGAGAGGGCGAACTGGCCCGCGCTGTCTGGACGACCGCAGCACAATGTCCAACGCTACCCGCAGGGGGGTTCGACCGATCAATGAGCTCCTCATGAAGACATCTACAAAAGGCGAGAAGTCTCAAACACCTGCGTCGCCGTCGACATCTGCAGCTACCCCTAACAAACCCTCTGAGGAAGCCCCCATCACAAAGTAGTTTTTAGAAAGCCTGTTCAACACGCTACGTGATGATTTCCAAACTTTAAAACAGGAGCTGGTGAGTGACCAGAGAGAACTGCGCCGTGACTTAGACGGACTGGGGGAAAGAGTGGCAGCGGTAGAAGACTCCAACCACGCACGCGGCGACGAGCTGGAGCACCTTCAACAAGAGGTCCTTCGCCTTCGGGAGCAACAGGTAGACCTCCAGGCGCACACGGAGGACCTCGAAAACCGCTCCCGACGGAACAACATACGGGTTCGGGGAGTACCATCGAAAGCCGAAGGGAACAGCGTCACGATGTACCTCCAGGACCTTTTCTGTGAGATCCTCGGGGAACCTGCTGACTTCCCCATCCGCATAGATCGGGCGCACCGGGTGGGACTGCCCCGCCGAGCCCCTGCGCCCCCTCCGAACATCCTGGCGTTCCTCCCAGATTTTCCCCTGAAGGAAAGGATCCTTCGGGAAGCACGTAGAGCGCAACCCCTTCGCTTCCGAGATTGCCCTGTTGAACTTTACCAGGACTTATCAGCCATAACCCTGCAGAAGCGCAAAGACTTTAGAGTGGTCACCACATTCCTGAGAGACAAAGGGGTGCCATACTCCTGGGGCCACCCGTTTCGCTTAATCTTCAAATGGGAGGGAACTTTGCACCAGCTCCGTTCGCATCAGGATACCTGCACCTTACTGGGCCTCGAACTGCCTGACGACGCATCGGAGGAGCCCCATTCCCCGGGATCCTCCCAATATACCGGGACGCAACCTTCTAGAGACGGATGGCAACAGGTGCGCAGACGTCGCACGCCTAAGACCCGCCTTCGCCCGGACCCGGGCACGATCGCCAAAGAACACACCGTAGCCATCGAAGCTGTGGTCAAAGACACCGCTATGAATCCCTGAATTTGCTCCTGCTGGGGGTCCACTCTCACCGCATGTTCTCATAGTGGGGGAGGGGGGGGGAGGGGCGGGGGGCCACATGGGTCGCCACTGCCACAGTCTCCTTTAACTTCTAACCCTACAGGCCTGAACTGACTCTGGATAGGCCTGGGACTATGACTTCTGTTTGGGGTCCTCAAGTTGGGGTTAGGGTGGGAAGGGGAGGGGGGTTTGGGGTGTTGATCTCACTATCACTGACACGGGCTATTTTTTACATATAAGCCTACAGTTTGCCTTTTGGATGTTTGGGGAGGTTTTTGGGGTTTGGGGGAGGCCCCGAAGGTGGGAACCAGTGGACAGGGACCAGGAAAGGGGGTACTGTTGCCGGTGGGGCGGGGAGAGGCACGAGGGCGGGGACCAGTATGCCGAGGGACACCGACGACCTTTGGGTGTTAACTATTGCTTACTATGTGACACTGTGGGATACGCTGCCAAGCTTTGCCGCCTTCGTGCTATGCCATGTTAACTGATACACTTAAGGTATTGTCTCTTAACATAAAGGGCCTCAATAACCCGATAAAAAGGAGAGCTGTCATCTCATATCTAGAACACTCAGAGGCTGACATCTGCCTATTGCAGGAAACCCACCTCCTACCTAAAGACTGGCACAGGATGCGCTCACGGACCTTTCCTCAACAATTCTTTTCTTCACTTCCATCTAAAAAGGCTGGGGTGGCCATTCTCGTCTCCCGGCGTTTCCGGGGTAGGGTAGGGACCAAAACGGGAGAAATTAAGGGACGCCTTCTGGCTTACTCCTTCCATATAGGGAATAAGGCGCTAACAATCTATGCTCCAAACACAGGCCAGGAACCATTCCTGAAAAATGCCCTCTCTGAAACACTACAGTCACCCAACTCTCAGCTGCTCATCGGGGGGACCTCAATTTAGTCATGGACACGAATAAGGATAGATCCGGGCACCGCTATGGGGACACGGGAGCGCTGTCTGCGGCGGGTGGGTCATGGCTACAGGAGAGGGATCTGGTGCACCCCAACACCATGTACACCACACATACGCGCGCTTAGACCACTTCCTAGGCACCTCGGCACTGGTCCCTCACATCACAGACGTTTCTATTGTCCCTGCGGCCCTCTCTGACCATGATGCGGTAGAGCTGACGCTCAGTATGCCCAGGACACCGCGCGCCCGTGGTTCATGGCGGCTCAACGAACCCCTTTTGCAGCGACCGGCCGTTATTAAACAAGTCCATCAATGCATCTTGGACCATCTCGCTATTAATGATAACCGCACCACCTCGGTGTCGGCTCTCTGGGGAGCCCTGAAGGCCGTGGTTAGAGGGGAACTGATCGCTATTGCAGCTGCTGACGCTAAGATCCGCAAAGAAAAAAGGGAAGACCTCACAGCAGAAGTGGCTGAGCTAGAGAGGGTTTACAGCCACACCTGCGCTCCGAGAATTTGGCGTCAACTGAAAGCCGCTAGGGCTCAACTTGCCAGCCTTGATACTGACACGGCAGAATTTGCCGCCCTTCGACTCCGCCATACCTACTATGTAGGAGGCAACCGCACCGGGCGCCTTCTGGTTAGTACCCTAAAGGCCCAGACTCAACGCTCGAAAATCACCACTCTCCTGGATGACTCCGGTGAGACCCTTACCGATGAGTCACGGGTTGCTGATGCCTTTCGCTCCTTCTACGCCTCCCTGTACAGCGTGGATAAGGTATCACCTGCTGCCATCGACGTGTACTTGAGTTCGGCGAACATCACGCCACTGTCCCGGACGAGCGCAGAGGCCTTAGAGGCTCCTATTCGCCTGGACGAGGTCCTGGCCGCCATCTCACGCTTACGCCCGCTCAAATCACCTGGACCCGATGGATTTTCATCAGGCTTCTATAAACTCTTCGGCCAAGTACTGGCTCCGGTGCTCACGAGGTTATTCAATTCATTCGAAGGCCAGAGCTCCATACCCCCGGATATGCTGGCAGCAGAAACAGTGGTGCTGCCCAAACCGGGCAAACCTCCGACACACTGCTCCGCATTCCGCCCCATCTCCTTACTCAATTTAGACTTGAAACTGTTCACGGGGGTATTGGCGGCCCGCCTGGGCCCTTGCCTACCGGGGATCCTCGTACCGGATCAGTCGGGCTTTGTCCCGACCCACCAATGCAGTGATAATACCAAGCGGCTACTGCACCTCGTGGACAAGACTCACTTCCAGAACTCTGACTCAGCGCTACTGGCCATGGACGCGGAGAAAGCGTTCGACCGAGTCGACTGGAACTATTTGCAGAAAGTCCTACAGCATTATCAGATGGGCCACCGGTTCCAAGCCTGGATCGCAAGCTGCTACCACCACCCTATGGCCGGTTAGGCAGCCTCAAATCCGACCCCTTCGAGATACAACGAGGCACGCGCCAGGGGTGCCCTCTTTCGCCCCTCTTGTTCGCCCTGTACGTGGAACCCCTGGCGCAAAAAATCCGTGACAACCCTCGCATCAGAGGCGTTACCTTCGGTCGCGAACCTCACGTGGTGGGGCTTTATGCCGATGATATAATTGCCGCACTTGACCGCCCATCCCACTCTATTCCAGCCTTCCTGGAGGAGCTGGAGCACTTTGGAGCGGTATCGGGCTTCAAGATCAACCGGGGGAAATCCTTGATTTTGCCCTTGGGTAGCAACGCCCATCTCCACACCCCGTCGCCGGACTTCGACTTCTTCTCCGCAGATCCCGTATTTGGGAATCACCCTCACCTCCTCCACAGACTCGACGGTCACCCTTAACTGTAGAACGCTCGCTTCCCAGATTCGAACCGACTTTGCGCGATGGTCGAAACAACCCCTCTCCCTGTTAGGCCGCACAGCGGCGGTTAAAATGTCAGCATTACCTAAAATCCTGTACGTCTTCCAGACTCTCCCAGTATCGCCGCCCCCTGGCGCGCTTGCTAACCTGCAGAACGCTTTCCACCAGTTCATTTGGGAAAAGAAGCACGCGCGGCTGCATAAACAGTTGGCGTACAGAGGTGTTGACGAGGGGGGGTCTCGGGATCCCCAACCTCCTGGAATACTTTCAGGCCTCACAACTCCGCTACCTGGTGGAGTGGTACAGACCCGAGTCCGAAAAGGAGGTGGCTCTTTCAGGATAGAGCAATGGCCCAGACATCACTGTGGAAGATCCCATTCCTGGCCCGCCAGCATAGGCCGCGATATCTCCTTCGATCCCCCATCACGCGCACTACTATGAAAATTTGGGACGTGGTGGCAATCAAGAGAGGCCTAACGACTTTCCCCTTCCCGCTCACTCCTCTCTTCGACAACCCGGAATTCCCGCCGGGCACTAATCCTCTAGCCTTCCTACAGTGGCGCGATACAGACTCTCGCTCGGCCGGCCTCCTCTTTGACTTACGCGGTTTTCTCCCTCTTGCTGATGTCGCGCAGGGATACGGCGTCGCCAGGCCCCACATGTTCCAATATTTTCAGCTCCGCCACTGGCTTATGGGTCCGGACTACGCCCCCCTAGTTAGTCGGCAAATGACACCATTCGAAAAATGGCTGGTTACAAAAGACTCAGATAAACACCTTATTTCGGACCTTTATAAAATGCTATCCCCCGCGGCCGGCTCCGGTAAAACAGCGGGACAGAAACGCTGGGAGGCAGAATTTGGCAGGACACTATCACCTAAGGAATGGGGGTTTATATACTACAGGGCTGCACACAAGACTCGCAATACTAGCGCCAGGGAGGCGGCGGTGAAATTGGTCATTTACTGGCACCTTACCCCGGCTAGGCTCCATCAAGGCAATCCACTCCGAAGCGCGCTGTGCTGGAGGGGCTGCGGTGAAAGGGGCACTCTGACCCATCTCCTGTAGGGCTGCCCTGCGCTACGGACGTATTGGAAGGCAGTGCCGGACGACATCGACTCCACCTTCGACACTGAAATCCCGCGCTTCCCGGCATACACAATCCTGGGGTTGCCCAACGCACTTACATTCCCTTTGAGATCTCCTCGTGGCAAACAGATGGGCATTGCCATGCAGGCTGCATCACAACATATCCTATCACTCTGGGGATCCACCACCGCACCCACCCACACCGGCTGGCTACATAAATTATGGTTCACTTTAGGCATGGAACGTATCCAGGCCACGCTCACACACACAGCTGATTCCTTTCAGAAGGTCTGGCAGCCGCTTCTGTCCCTCTTGTCCAGAGAATTTCACGAAATAACGTGCCCAAAATATCTCCTCATTCTACTGCTCACGGGTCCGCCACGAGAGCCCCCATGAGTTTGAACACCCTGAAGCACACCGCTCTGAGCATACCATTCCAGAAGTTACAAACGGTATACTGGTCGGGGAGGTGGGAGGGGGGGAGTTGCTGGGTAGGGGATGGGGGGCTTGGTTCTTCTTCTTCTTGTTTTGTTCAGTTGACTTTCATACATGGCATTCCTATCACAACTTTGGCAGTACACCTCAGTGTTGGCATGTTTTACCTGCTTCCTCGACGACTCAGAGAAGACGTGCCTGTCTGTCTCGCTCGCTGTCTATGCCTGCTACATATCTACTGTCTTGATTTGCCTACTTTCTTTGCCTTTCAAACCAATAAAAACAAATTTGAAATTAAAAGTAAATAAAAGGCACTTAACTTGTCCGCTGCGTCCCGGGGCTCCCTCTGCTCGTTCGTGCCGCCGCCATCTTGGATACCAATGCGCATGCGCGGCCGGCCGCGCATGCGCATTTCTCGCGAGAAATGTGCATGCGCAGGCGGCCGCGCATGCGCATTGGTATTCAAGATGGCGGCGACTGAGGCACGAACGAGCAGAGGGAGGCCCGGGACGCAGCGGACAAGGTAAGTGCCTTTTATTTACTTTTATTTCTGAATTTACAACAATTAAGTATGTAGGGGAGGGCAGGAGGGAGGCGGGTGGCGGGCAACTTCGCTACGCCCACCGAGTGGGCGTAGTGTTGCCTGCTACGCCTACTTTGCAATGGGCGAAGTAGGCAACACTACGCCCACTCCGTGGGCGTAGCGAAGTCCTTCGCCCAGGGTTACTTTTCATGTGGGACCATATCAAAGGCCGCCAACAGATCAAGCAGTATCAGAACAGCCTTTCCTCCCTGGTCCAGTATGGCCCTGAAGAAGTCTGTCACTTCCAGCAGGGCGGACTCCGTGCTGAAATTTGCCCTAAATCCAGATTGGGATTCATGGAGAAGCCCCCCCTCCTCAATATGTTTTTGCAAGGCTTTATTTACATGCTTCTTCAATGCTGTTGAGAGAGCCGGATGCAGAGAGATTGGCCTATAATTGTTTTTTTAATCAGAGGAAGAATCTTTGCGTGCTTCCATAATTTTGGAATAATGCCTGTGAAAAGGGAGGCATTAATAAGCTGATTAACTGAAGAGTGAATAGTGGGAGCCAGTAAGGTCAAGATGTTAGCTGGGCAAGGATCGGATGGAGAGCCCGACTTGATGCTATGGAGAAGGGCCATAGACTCGTCGGGCTGCTCAGGGAAGGCATGTAAGGATGGAGGATCCAAATTAAGGAATTTACTGTTGACATTGACAGAAAGACAAGAATTGAGACCCATTGTCACTTACAATACATTGAGGTATAAACTCTCTGGCAAACGCAGTCTCATGTAACGCAAATGGTGCTATGTAAAGCGATCCAATACCCGATACCTTCGGGTCAAGTTTGCACTATATAAAACTCTGTAAAAACAAAAAAACAAAAAAAACTTCGTAACATTGCTTTTAGCAGGATTGTCCATATATTCTTATATTCTACATCAATCCATTTACTGTAGTAGACTATACCTATAAATACAATAGCACATTTCCTTTCATTAGGCACTTTTTTGGTCCAATAAAATCGATAGCAAGTTTGTTCCATGGTCCATCAGGTAAAGGTATAGGGTTTAAAGGACATGACATCATTTTATCAGCATCTTGGCAAATATAACAATTCTGTACCAACATCTTAACATCATGGTCCATAAGAGGTTCCCATTACTCATATGGTAATCATTTATTTTTGTTTCAGTCATACCCATATGACCTTTATGAGCCAATCTGAGAGAACTTTGTCTTTGATATGTAAAGGAGGTACCAATTTATAATTTCTCAGAATGATAGTTCCTATCAGTGTCAATTCATCGTTAACTTTTCCAATAGGGTCTCAAGGAATCTTCCAACATCTTTTATTTAGGCAATCCTTTAATTTCATAGTCAGACACAAGCTGACATTAAGCATCATCATAGATAGCTTCAAGCCACTGCGGTTTAATGACTGCACACATCATCCAACCCATTAGACAAATAAGCAACAGACAAGTCATAACACATCTCAGTCATGTCACCTTCATCATTGTTATTACAAGGCAAACGAGACAAAAACTCAGCAGTAATGAATGAAAAGGATCTTCTCTTGCGCAGACTTAGCCCCAAGGGCGTCAAGGCGCCTAAATCAAATATATCAGCTAAGCCCCCTACAGTAACACTCAGCAGCATGCTCTCATGAATGAATGAAAAGGATCTTCTCTTGCGCAGACTTAGCCCCAAGGGACTTTCCTAGCATATATTTAACATCGAATGCATATTCATGCAATTTACAGGCCAACTTGGTAATTTGTGGAGACACTCAGTACTGCATTTACTCAATATGCTTACTAATGGCTTATGATCATTACGAATTAAAAAACGTTTGCCCCACAAAAACCTTTGGAATTTTGCCACAGCCCACAAACAAGTCAGTAACTCTCTCTCAATTAAAGAATATCTTGTCTTGAACTCCTTACGTTTATGTGACGCAAAGGCAATCAATGGACTTCCCTGTGGTTTTTGTGGCCACAAATCTGCTCCAAGTCCAAATTTCATTTGCATCTATAGTTACTATTGTGCCAAGAGATTTATCAAATGACTTCAACAAGTGTGCCTTCTGAATTTCTTCCTTCAATTTGTGCATACACTTTTCACACTCATCATTCCATTCTAAGTCAATATCTTATTTAGTTAACTTTCGCATTGGTTCACTTTTGCTTGAGTAGTTCTGAATGAACTGTGCATAAAATTTGCATCGACCTAAGAATGATCTTAACTCATCCTTATTCGTAGGTTTTGGAGTACTGACAATTGACACAACAAGACTAGGTTTTGGCTTGACATACTCTGCTTATATGATGTGGCCCAAATAAGTTCTCATTATTCAAAAACTCACACTTGTCCTTACAAAGAGTTAGACCACTTATTTGAACACGTTTAAGCACATCCTTTAGAATTTCCAAATGATGCACATCGTCCTTTGAGAAGATCAAAATGTCATCTTGGAATGCCCTTACTCCTGACATTCCATCAAAAATGTATTCACTATTTTCTGGAACATAGCGGATGCAGAATATAGTCCAAAAGGCAGTTAGCAGAATATAAATGATCTTATTGGTGTTATGAATGAAGGGATATTACAAGAATCTGGATGTAACCACACCGGTGATATGCCGTTGTGAAGTCTACTATGGAGAATACTTAAGCAATGCCAAGGGTTGCCAGTAATGTTTGGTAAAGGATGAGTCTCCACCACTATTTGCCGATTTAGTTGTCTTAAATTGATGCACAACCTAATTTCACCAGACTTCTTGGCAACAACAATTGGAAACAACCAAGATGATGATGCATCCACAGGCTCAATAATCCATTTTGTCTGCCATTTATCTACAATGTCTTTCACTTCTTCCTTGACAGACAGGGGATACGTTGCATACTTTTTGCTTTGCAGGAATAGAATTATCCTTAAGTTTAATCATGTGCTGGAAACCCTTCAAAAATCCTAACTCCTCAATGAAGACTGACTCAAATACCTGTAACACTTATTCAGGATGTACGTCTGTTAATGCAAACACATACGGTGCCTTACAAGGATTTATCAATATGCGCAACTGTTTTTGTTCATATCAACCAAGAATATTCACTTCTTGATTCACCACATATATTGTTGCTTTGTTGACTCTGCCTTGGAAGTCGATGCTAGCTTCAAATAATCCTTTTAATTTTATTTTATTTTGATTGTTTTAGTAACAAAGGATACAGGGCATCAACAGCGCATTGCAGTAATTTAATGTATATTACAAGATGAGATCAGCGATCCTTTTCAGCACGTTTTTCAATCTACCACGCTTCTGTACAGCTGTATTGCTCAAATAGTATGCACCAAAATCCCGATCCCTGAGGTCCCTGCCGAATGGCAGGGGAGAAGAATAACAAAAGAGAGAAGAAAAGCAAGAGCGTTAAGGGGACGGAAGGAAGGGGAGGGGGCTGGGGGGATGCCAGCCTCCAGGAGGGCATGATGTAATATGCCTGTTTAGCTTAGTTTGATTTGTGTATAAGCTGGATGGTTCCTGCATAGTGCATTCATTCACTGCGATGGAGAAGACTCGTCGGAGTCCTGTGGCTGGGAACTTAGATACCTCTGCAAGGGATCCCAGATATCACTGGGGCAGGTCTGTATGGACATCAGCTCCCAGTAGTCAGTCAGTTGTCCCTGACAAAACGTTGCATCAACCAGCCAATCAGTAGTGTGGGGGAGCATCTTCTACCCCAACACACGGCTATCCACCTTTCGGCGAGAAGCAGGTGTGGAGCTGCCAGCTTCCTAAGGGGTGCCAGCGCAGTTCGCACATTTCCCAAGAGCGCTGTCAAAGGGGATTGCTCTAACTCATACTCAAGCATTTCATCCAGCACATCAAAGATGTTTACCCAGTAACATGCAATCTCTGAGCAGGACCAGGCTAGATGCAGTAAATCCGCCTCCGGAGCCCGGCATCGCTCACACCTTGCATCCTCACTCAGACGAGCTCTGTGTAGCCATGCTGGAGTCGTGTAGATTCGGTGGAAGAACTTGAAGTAGATTAGCCTCAGTCTATAATTAGGGGACACGTCTCTGGCCTGCGCACAGCAGTAAACCCATTGCTGATCCATCATAGGGGTCCCTATTTGCTCCTGGCACACAGCAGGTACACATATTGGCACCTTTAGTGGCATGCCCACGTACAAGCAGGTGATTAGTTTACGAGATGATGGGCTATTGAGGAAATCCACAAGGACTTGGAACGTGGGCGTTGACGTATGGAATGAGACATATCTTGCCCTCAGCGCCGTGTGGATTAGAAAAAATGTCAGTCTATCGAGCAGTCCACTGTCCTCCTCTACTAGAGCGTCATCAAGTGAAATAAAGGTCCATCAAGGGAAGGCGTCTCCCATTGTGCGGATACAAAGGTTATCCAGTCTCCTGCAAGCTCCTGCGTCCTCTAGGAACGGTAAATCCAGGTGGAAAAGAGGAAAGAAAGAAAGGAGGGAAGAAAGAAAGAAAGAGAAAAGGAAAAGAAAGGGCAGAAAGAAAAAGGGGAGTAAAAAAGGAAGAAAGAAAGAGGAAGAAAGAAAAAGAAAGGGGAGGAAAAAAGGGAAGGAAAAAAGGGAAGGAAAAAGAGAAAAAAGAAAGAGGAAAGAAAAAAAGGGGACAACAAACAGAAAAAGAAACAAAGAAAAAGAAAGGGAGGGAGGAAAGAAAGAAAGGAAGAAAAAAGAAAGGCAGGGGGAGGGAGGAAAGAGAGGAAGAAAGAAAGGGAAGACAAAAGGAAGGAAGAAAGGGAAATAAAGAGAGGAACGAACAAAAGGGAGGAAAGAAAAAAGAAAGAAGGTAATGAAGAAAGAAAAAGGGGAGGAAAAAGGGAAGAAAGGGGAGAAAAGAAAGAAAGGGGAGAAAAGAAATAAGGGGGAGAAAAAACAGAAAAGGAGGGGTAAAAACAAAAAGCGAACAAAAAAGGGAGGAAAGAAAGCAAGAGGGAAAGAAAGGGAAGAATAGAAGGGGAGGGAGGGAGGAAAGAAAGAAAGAGGAGAAAAGAAAGGAAGGGAGAAAAATCAAAGAAAGGGGAAACAAAGCAAACAAGTAAAGGGAGGAAAGAAAGCAAAGAAAGAAAGCGGGAAAGAAAGGGAGGATAGAAAGGGAAAGAGGGAGGAAAGAAAGAAAGGGTTGGAAAGAGAAAGAAAGGGGAGGAGAAAAAGGGAGGAGAAAAAGAAGGGGGAGAAAATAAAGAAAGAAAGAAAGAAAGAAAGGGGAGCAGAGAAAGGGTTGGAAATAGAAAGAAAGGGTTGGAAAGAGAAAGAAAGGGTTGGAAAGAGAAAGAAAGGGGAGGAAAGAGAAAGAAAGGGGAGGATAGAAATGGGGAAGAAAAGAAAAAAGGGGAGGAAAGAAAGAAAGAAAGAAAGAAAGAAAGAAAGAAAGGGGAGGAAAGAAAGAAAGGGGAGGAAAAAAAGAAAGAAAGAAAGGGGAGAAAAGAAAGAAAGAAAGAAAAAGAAAGAAAGAAAGAAAGAAAGAAAGAGAAAAGAAAGAAAGGGGAATAAAGAAAGAAAGGGGAATAAAGAAAGAAAGGGGAATAAGGAAAGAAAGGGGAATAAAGAAAGAGAAGGACTGGAGGATGGCCTTCGTTACAGTGAGCATGTGAATCCTGAGGTAGGGGCTAGCAAGAAAACAGTGGTCCCCTATTGCCAATTAATTTATTTTTGTCCCTGTTGCTTCTTAACATGACACCTTGGCATAACAATGACCTAGGATCGGTTGGCGTCTGTTCTACTGGCTAGAGATAAGCAGACTGACAGAAAGGATCTGTAGATTCTTCCCTACTTGCCAACAGAGTGATAGGTCTGGAGGTAAAACCAAGGCACCATTAGTACCACTGCCTTTTGAAATGTTTCCATTCGAGCGGGTGGGCATTCAGATTGTTGTTTCATTTGAGCCTTCCAAACTCCTCCAACCCCGCAAACCCAGCAAACCCAGCATCAGGCAAGAAGTATATCAAGAATCTCTTTACACAACTGGTTAGAGCACTCTGACCTTTGTCCACATGACATAAGCTAACTTTAAATGTCCATCACAGATCCTAACTTATATATTCTGCAATAATTTTCTTGCACTCCACTGATCATGTGAATTGGTGGGATAAGATAGACATGAATGTGACA
This sequence comes from Lissotriton helveticus, assembly GCF_964261635.1. NCBI lineage: Eukaryota > Metazoa > Chordata > Amphibia > Caudata > Salamandridae > Lissotriton > Lissotriton helveticus. Next base: position 90,742,398 of record NC_136064.1, on the reverse strand, counting down.
ATGGTAATGGACAAAACATTGGAGAAAACAAATTTATGATAAGATTCTGCCACAAGACCGGAAGGTTGATGTATCAAAGATCCAGGACAGATGGGTGGCAGACTTGCCATTGTCACTTACGGAGGGGGAGTGGCGACGAGCACTTGCACAGGTCAGGAGATAGCCAGTAACACGCGTTAAGATCGCACAATTTTATTATTTGCATTGTACAAATCTGATACCTCAACGATTGTCGCGATTTAAAGAAGAGCACTTCCCGACATGCCCCCAATGTGGTACGGGCCCACAGGTTCCTACACATGACTTGGGATTCTGCCTGGCTGGGTGGCCATGGGGTCCCCGTTGAGGCATTGATTAAGCATGGTCTTCTAGGTGTTCTCCAGGTCCCCAAGCCTGGGACCCGTACGCAATATATATTTGCCCAATTGGGACTCTTGTGCTAGGTAAACTACACATTGTCATACACTAGGGAGTGGCTGAGGAGTTTTGCCTGCACTCAGTTTGCACGGATGAGAACGCTAATTAGAGGCTTGAGAGGAAATGTAGGAGAGTCTGCTGTCAGATGAGCGGCCGAAAGTCTCAGCAACAGCTTCATCCCATGCAGCAAACTCCACCTTGTCTACGATGAAACCAGAGACCGGTCCCTTGACTGACTGAGTTTTTTTGAATGTGGGGAGGGTGCACGAGGGATAAGGCCCGCAACACCACTGAATGTGGTAGAGTTGGAGACCTAAGGGGACTTGCATAGGACGGGGACATGGGCACCTGCGGGTTACTGAGGATTTGATAGCTTATACATCTATGTCGGCAGACAGAACCGTTCCAGACTGGCTCCACATCTACATTCCGGTTGACCCTATACCCGGGTGAGACAGTGGTCTGCCCTAGAGGTCAGGGGAGATAGACTCAATGAAACAGTTAGATCCAGCTCTCTGAAAAAAGATACTATAACGAATAACACACGACTGCCCAGGGCCGCACTGGTGATTCCGGCCACCGTGCAATCCCCCGGTAGGCCGGATGGGGTGGAGCCAGTTTTTCACAGGGGGCCGATTTTGGTGGCCTGACTATGTTGACGGGTGAATACATTAATTTACTATTGCATGGGTGTGAGTAGGGTGAGTGACACATTCGTGCACTAGTAAATTAAAATTCATCCTGGCACTGGGCAGCCCGCATGCACTTTCGGTGCCACAAACAACAACTGGTGACCCGACCAGGCCCGTCACACAGGAGTGATCAATGATGACAGTCACGTCACTCACATGCGTCTCCACCGGACCAGAGAGACCTCCCCTGCCCTGATCATTCCCTCCCTATCCAGGGAGCGGTCAGCGCACAAGCCAGGCAGGCGAACTTGGAGAGGGCGCGCAGATCATTGGTCTTACGCAGTGCGATGTGCAAGTCTGACCAATGATCTGCGCCTCTTCCCCAAGTTCGCCCACCTGCTTTAAGCGTAAGTGGCAAGTGCGCACGTTCTGCTTGCTAGATACTTGCATGCGTAGGAGACTCACAGGGCACCGCAGACAGTCACCGCGAAGGCAGCTGCCTGCCACTGAGTGCCCGTCAGGCAGCAAGCAGTAGTTGAGTATGATCTCCACTGTATAAATACAAGGTGAGTGACGGTGACCTCACCTGGCTTTAAATTGTAGGTTCAATCATCATGCAACCCGCGACTGGAGTGGCTTGATGTGGATGGTGCTACAGCAGGGGGGCTACTTGCTCTGAGTCTTATGTGAGGTGAATGATCTCCATGGCAGAGAGGGATTGATTGAACTGCCATTGATGATTTCTGGGGTGCAGGTGATCATCAGCCAAGCTTTGTGTTACTGTGAACAGGTGAGTGAATTCATTTACTAGTGCGTATGCATTGTGCAGTGCACACATGCACTAGTAGTAAATTAATTCTCGCAGGCCTGAATTCAACCGGTAGCCGTCAGCCCACGTACACTTCCATCAGCACCACAACAACTCTAGACCAGGAGGCCCCTCACATATGGAGCGATAGTCACAATGCAGCAAGAAACGCGACCCCCAGGAATTTCCTTGCGGCGTGCATATGTGGGTTTTTGAAGTGTGAAGAGGATCACTTTGATTGTTGGAAAGCTACATTTGATAACATATGGCCACAGTAGGGTGCTTAGGAATCATTTTATAATGATTGTGGTGTGGATACTCTACCACGACAGGTGCACAGGTTCACCTATATAGCTGTAAATATTTGAACTATCGGGTGGACAAAGAGGTAAAGAGCAAATGGGTGAACATCTGTGCCATTGAAGCCTTGTCAAGATCTAAACACAAGTTTTAGCACAACACTGCTAGATTGAATTACCATATGATATAACAGGCAATATTAAATCAGCCCAATAAGGTGTGGAGCCTACACACCTTATTGGGCTGATTTAATATTGCGAGCAATGGGGCCAGTGTCAACGGGGCTAGTACTCTTAATCCCAGTGGAAATAGCTATGCTCAGAAAAGTGTGGCAATACACTTACAAAAATAGTTGCACTCGCAGCGCTTTAAACTCTGTCTCCTGTGTTAAGGATTCAAAATGATACTGGGACTTCATGGGGAGATGCTCTCCGAGGATGATGACCAGTAGTGCTACAGCTCTTCAACAGGCTGCCCTTGTGAAGTGTTTCTTGGATACATTGTTCATTCTGACTGCTGAGACATAGATCAGTCCTTGTCGGCCTCAGATTCCTCCAAATTAAATTCAAGTTTGATCTGCTTTATACATCAAAAGGCCATTTTTGTTGGCTCAGTGCACTTTACTACCGCTAACCAGTGCTAAAGTGCTTGTGCACTTTCCTTTAAACATGATAAAATTGGCTCACACCCAATTGGAAAATTGTATTTACTTGTAAGTCCCTAGAAATGTGGTTCTACATGTACACAGGGACTGAAAATTAAATGCTGCTACTGGGCCTCCAACACTTATTGTGCCACCCATTTAAGTAGCTTATTTTAAAATGTGTCACGGCCAGGGCCAGCCATTGCAGAATGCCTGTGCAGTTGTAAAACTGCCATTGTGACCATGGCAAAAAGAACCTAAAAATATTCCCTCTTAATACATATGTCACCAGGATGTCACCACTAGCGCAAGCCCTGTCCATAAGAAAGTTGATACAATTAAACCTGTAATGAAAAATGTGCTGTAAAATGCACCATTTTGGTCTGTCTTTTTCCAAACTTTTCTTGGGGGGGGGGGGGAGAACCCCCCCCAAACCCTCCTAGTAGTGGTCGGGCTCGCTCGCTACGTGCCCGGATGGGGGCTGCTTTCAGTTCCCAGTCCGGCCCTGCGACTGCCTGTCACGGCCATGATTTGCTTTTGTTTTTTAGCTTATTTTTGTAAATTTATTACAGAATTCATTTTCGTGTGAACTGTACCATGTTAAGCATGAAGACAAGTGATTTATAATGCTATTCCAGGCCCGAAAACATAGGCAAGACCTGGGGCTGTTGCAATTGGCTGCAATAGTAGTCCGATGTGCATGATACTCCTTTATCAATTTACTCATGGCTTCATGTGAGACACCAAGTTTAAAAAAAAAAAGATTCTGTAACAAATAAGTAGCAGTATGTATCAATACTATATAGAAGCTAACTGAGGGGTTGATGAGATTTATTGAAATGAACTGAATAGAGTAAACATGAAGACATTTTAGGGTGAAGTGTTCTTTACAGGCAGTAATGAATTTTGGAAATTTCGATTTGTTAAGAAGAAATTAATGGTCAAACGTGCTTTTCTGGTGTAAAGTAGAACCGAACGGAAATTATATTGTTTATTTAAAGTGATGTAAGATGATTTGGTGCTTTGTCACATAATCAAGGAGTACCAATGCATTGGTTAATGTGAAATTATTGAGTCATCGATAATAAATCAGTGGCATGTAAGGAAATGATTGCAAAACATGTAAATTACAATTTATGTAACTAAGAACTACAAAGGTCCATTTGTATTGTGTTTGTTTTTAGCGAAGTTGTTTATTGGCTCAATTATTTATTGGCTCAATTATGCAGGTTTTCAAAAAAATTCCTTAGCCATGATTTTTCTGCCTTGAGAAAGTTCTTTGGAATGAAACGCATTGGCTGGCTGGTTTTATCCATGGAGAATTAGGTAAAATAAATCTTTCAGAAAACCAAAACTTCATGTGTGGCAAATCATTCAATCCTTTGGAAATTTGGACTTCACCCCAAGGATATCGATTTTGGGATGCACATTTAAAGCTAGCTTATAAAATTTGGACAAAAGTCAGAGTGCTTTTGGGAACGGTTTATAGATTTGGTTGTATTTTTCGTTAATGAGAAAATGAGGGTCCGTGGCGGCCCGATCCTGGGGTGGTAGCACCTGCAGATTAATTATTAATTGGCATCAGAAGAGGTAGAGCAGTGAAAGTTTCCACCAGCTGTCAGTAGTAAATCAGTATCCAACAAGAATATCTTGGTTGTGGTGAATCATGCTATCAGTTATCCAGATGCATCACGCAGTAAAGTCATTTGGTAGGCGTGTGCATGCGTGATGACATGTGCAGGCATGAGTCACATGCATGTGGCACCTGCTGAATTACGCAGTGGTCTTTTTTTTCATTTAATGTTCAAAGATAGCAGATGCCACTTGAAGTGGTAAATATATATTTTTTCAAACATACAAATGAGTGACCCGATAGCAAATGAAAGATATATTTAAAAATAATAATAATAATAAATAATTAAAAAGGACTGAGAGGGGTGGGGCGAAATGAAAGAGCGAGTGGGCGAGAATCAGGAGAAGCAAAGGGGTCTGGACCAGGGTAGCACCAAGAAACCTTTAAAAGGAGGTGAGGCAGAATTGGGATAGAGTAAAACTGAGTGAGGAGAAGGGCACAACACAATGTTTGGGAGTGGCGCAGGCATCTAAAGCAGCACACAATGGAGAGAGGAAGTGGAGGGTGCTCAGGGTATTTATTTGGGGGCGAAGCATAAAAAGAGGGAGCTAGATACCAAATATTAGGAAAAAAATAAATCAGTTCCCTAAATGAGGGCAGCACAGTCATGCCCATCAGTCAAAATGATGGTATAAAGGCTGTACTAAAGGGGGTTGGGGGGAGAACACAAGAAAAGGAAGGAAAGCCATTGACTAGGAAACAAACAAATAAGAGTGAAAAGAAATCTAACCAACAGTAAGCAATGGGCGGGCTCTATGCCCACTGTATGTTTTTATTTACAACAAGGGGTGGTGAGGGACAGAGTCTCTGAATTAAGCAGAATACTCTCACCCAGTCAAGAGATCAGGGCTAGATCCAACACCGTTTTTTAGCTCATTGCACCATCCCAGTTTCAGAACCTGGCTGTATGCAAATTAGTCTGCTCCTGTCCCAGTGCATGATGGGAACAGGGCAAACCAAACTACAAAAGCCAATTCTTACACTGGGAAGGAAACATGCTTCCGGGGACCGGTTTCTGGCATTACAGCCGTCTTCCGCCCGGCTTGCTTAAATCCTGATGGTGCAATGAGCAAGGGACTCATGTCTGAGTATACCCTTCCACGCTTAGGGTGGACAAAATTATTTACAACAAGGGGTGATGAGGGACAGAGTCTCTGAATTAAGCAGAATACTCTCACCCAGTCAAGAGATCAGGGCTAGATCCAACACCGTTTTTTAGCTCATTGCACCATCCCAGTTTCAGAACCTGGCTGTATGCAAATTAGTCTGTTCCTGTCCCAGTGCATGATGGGAACAGGGCAAACCAAACTACAAAAGCCAATTCTTACACTGGGAAGGAAACAAGCTTCCGGGGACCAGTTTCTGGCATTACAGCCGTCTTCGGCCCGGCTTGCTTGAATCCTGATGGTGCAATGAGCAAGGGACTCATGTCTGAGTATACCCTTCCACGCTTAGGGTGGACAAAATTATTTACAACAAGGGGTGGTGAGGGACAGAGTCTCTGAATTAAGCAGAATACTCTCACCCAGTCAAGAGATCAGGGCTAGATCCAACACCGTTTTTTAGCTCATTGCACCATCCCAGTTTCAGAACCTGGCTGTATGCAAATTAGTCTGTTCCTGTCCCAGTGCATGATGGGAACAGGGCAAACCAAACTACAAAAGCCAATTCTTACACTGGGAAGGAAACAAGCTTCCGGGGACCGGTTTCTGGCATTACAGCCGTCTTCGGCCCGGCTTGCTTGAATCCTGATGGTGCAATGAGCAAGGGACTCATGTCTGAGTATACCCTTCCACGCTTAGGGTGGACAAAATTATTTACAACAAGGGGTGGTGAGGGACAGAGTCTCTGAATTAAGCAGAATACTCTCACCCAGTCAAGAGATCAGGGCTAGATCCAACACCGTTTAGCTCATTGCACCATCCCAGTTTCAGAACCTGGCTGTATGCAAATTAGTCTGTTCCTGTCCCAGTGCATGATGGGAACAGGGCAAACCAAACTACAAAAGCCAATTCTTACACTGGGAAGGAAACAAGCTTCCGGGGACCGGTTTCTGGCATAACCGCCGTCTTCCGCCCGGCTTGCTTGAATCCTGATGGTGCAATGAGCAATGTGAGTCCCTTGCTCATTGCACCATCAGGATTCAAGCAAGCCGGGCCGAAGACGGCTGAAATGCCAGAAACCGGTCCCCGGAAGCTTGTTTCCTTCCCAGTGTAAGAATTGGCTTTTGTAGTCTGGTCTGCCCTGTTCCCATGATGCACTGGGCCAGGGACAGACTAATTTGCATACAGCCAGGTCCTGAAACTGGGATGGTGCAATGAGCTAAAAAAACGGTGTTGGATCTAGCCCTGATCTCTTGACTGGGTGAGAGTATTCTGCTTAATTCAGAGACTCTGTCCATCACCACCCCTTGTTGTAAATATTTTTGTCCACCCTAAGCGTGGAAGGGTATACTCAGATGTGAGTCCCTTGCTCATTGCACCATCAGGATTCAAGCAAGCCGGGCCGAAGACGGCTGAAATGCCAGAAACCGGTCCCCGGAAGCTTGTTTCCTTCCCAGTGTAAGAATTGGCTTTTGTAGTCTGGTCTGCCCTGTTCCCATGATGCACTGGGCCAGGGACAGACTAATTTGCATACAGCCAGGTTCTGAAACTGGGATGGTGCAATGAGCTAAAAAAACGGTGTTGGATCTAGCCCTGATCTCTTGACTGGGTGAGAGTATTCTGCTTAATTCAGAGACTCTGTCCATCACCACCCCTCACTGTATGTTTTTGGCATAGTCCACAAAAGGTCTTTCAAACCAAACACTGACTAATAATCGGGACCTAAAAATTGCTTTCTACCTGCGCTACAAAACACTTTGGAAAATGGAGCAACCCAGTAGAAAATGCCACCTGGTAATGTACAGAAAAATGTAAAAAAAAATAACTAATAAGGAATTAAATAAAAGCAATTGAATCGGGATAGTAGGAAATGGGGAGCAATTAAGAAGCAGGTGGGGGATAAATAAACATGGGTAGCGGGTGGTAGCAAAGGAAAAAGGGTGGGGAAGAAACAGAAGAGCTTGACGTGGGGGCCGGGAAGAGGAAAATTGCAAACAAAGCCTGGGAAAGTGATACTAGGGACATGCTGCGTAGGGATCAATGCTGAGAACGAGAGGGGTTGCATATTTGGAAGAGGAGCAGCATCAGAGGGAGAGCGCAAGAAAACATATGCATTCTCCTGGAGTTCTTCCAGAAAAAAAGTAATTCCCTTCATGTGATTAGTGGAAGGATAAAAGTCTCCAATCAAAAGGATGGTATGGAAACTATAGTTCAAATGAGCAGCAAACATAAAAAGAGGAAGGAACGTCACTAAATAGGAATCAAGCAAAGGAGTGACAAAAAAGGCAACTAACGGTAAGTAATATGCGGAATTTAAGCCCGGTGCCAAGTTTTGGGTCCATGAGACTTATTTAGTGGTCTGTAGGCGAGAACTACAAAGAGCTATGCCTGACCACTGTTTACATGAATGAAGGCCACCAAAGAGACATACAAGCCTCCCATTAGCAAGACAGACATGAAATGACACAGTGCAAAATATTAGCAAATATACTTCTTAGGCACTCCAAATAAGCGACTGTAGTTATGTTACACAGATTTGAAGCGAGGGACAGGCCCAGAGTTCAGCGAGGGCGGGGCTTAATTAAACAAGTCAGGTGCCCTGACCAGCTCTTTCTCAGGATTATGGGAGATGTAGTTTCATGCCTAAACAATCATAGAGTGTTGTGTGTTCCTACTCTGTGTGCCTACCTCGTCTAGCCAGGACAGTACCCCCCCCCTCTCTTTGTCTGTCGTCTCGGCAGACCACCGGGTTTGGAGGGGTAACGAGTATGGAAACGCATCAGAAGACCAGAACAGTGGAAATTGGCCACGGGTTAACATGAATGGTCCTCTGGGCCGTAACCCTTCCAGTCAACAAGATAGTGCACTCGACCTCTAACGTATTTGGAATCCAGGATACCCTGTACCTCATACTCCTCATCCCCATCAACGTCTACAGCTTGTGGTCTGACTGGCAAACGTGTGCCCTGAAGACAGGGTTTAAGGAGAGATACATGAACACTGGGTGGATACGCCAAGCAGATGGTAGTGTAAGTTTCATGGCAATAGGATTTGCAACCTTTTCTATGGGATATGGACCTACGAATTTAGGCTGCAACCTATTGTTTCCTCTGAACTTTAGGTGTTTAATGTTAAGCCACACCTGATCTCCTACTTTATAGGAGGGTTCAGGTTTTCTCTTCTTATCTGCCTGTAGTTTGTCCCGTGTTCGTGCCTCTTCTAGGTGCGTCTTGGCAGTGTTGAAGACTAATTTGAGGTGTACATGTTGTTCTTGAATAGAAGGGAGTTTGGAGGACAGAGGACGTTCAAAGGGTAGCATATTGGGATAAAAGCCATGGAGACAGTAGAAGGGGGAACATCCCAATGAAGTATGATTGGCGTTGTTGTAGGCGAACTCCGCTGTCTACAAGAGCTTGCTCCATTCGTCTTCCTGTAACAACGTGAAGCATCTAAGATATTGTTCCAACGTCTGGTTTTATCTTTCGGTTTTGCCATCTGTTTGTGGATGCTAGTTTGTGGACAGACGAGCGTCAATCTTCATGATCTCACATAGTGCTTTCCAGAATTTGGAGGTGAACTGGCTCCCTCTGTCTGTAATGATGACTGAAGGGATTCCGTGTAGCATGATTATGTGTTGCAAGAAGACAGCAGCCAATTCTGCTGAAGTGGGCAAGTTGTTAAGAGCAACGAAATTACCTATTTTGGTCCAATTATCAACAACCACCAGGATGGTGTCACAACCGAAGCTAGGAGGCATTTCTACTATGACGTCCATAGATACTGTGTGCCAGGACACTGGTGGTGTGCGTATTGGTCTGAGTAGACCACTGTGTCGTTGATGTTGTGCTTTGGCTTGTGTGCAAACGGAACATTCTGATGTGTATTTTGCTGTGTCTTTTCGGAGCGACACCCACCAGAAGTATCGAGTCAGGGTTTGCAATGTTTTTTGGATTCCCATGTGACCACCCAAGGTTGTATCGTGGATCCAGTGTAGAACTTGTTGCTGGAGAGGACCTGCAGGAACATATAGTCTATCATGAAACATCAACTCCTCTTTCACGGATCGCTGTAGGGCTTCCTCCATTACCCATGCATTCTTATCGAGGTCTGTGGTTTGTTTCTTTACTTCATTCAAAAAGTCATGAGTGGCGATTAAAGCCACAGTCTCTGTAGGAAAGGAAGCCTTCTGTAGAATGATGGGAGGCTTTTCTACCTTATAGATGCCTTCTGTAGGGGTAGGCAGAGGTCTGGAAAGTGCATCAGCCTTTCCGTTTTGCGCCCTGGTCTGTACTGGATCAAGAAGTCGAAATCCGCAAAAAACAACGACCATCGTAATTGTTGAGACATTAAAGCTCGAGCACTCTTTAAAAACAGGGGGTTCCGATGATCTGTGTATATTTCTATTGAGTGTGTCTGGCCCCCAGTAGATGGTGTCTCCATTCCTCACATGCGCGTTTGATGGCCAATAGTTCTTTATCGGTAATGCTGTAATACACCTCCCAACTGGATAACTTTTTTGAAAAGAAGGCGACAGGATGTAATTGGCCAGTGTCAGGGTGCCGCTGGGAAAGGATCCCTCCTAAGGCGTAGTATGAGGCATCTGTCTCAAGTATGAACGGTTGAGATGCATCAGGATGTCCCAGTATGGGAGCACTGGTAAAAGGAAGCTTTAACCCCTTCCACGCTGACGAGCTGGGCTCGTCATGAGGTAGCCTCCTGCTACGCGGATGACGAGCCCAGCTCGTCACGTAATATGCGCTTTCGCAAAACTGCGCGTACGAGCGGAATTCCGCCCGCACGCATGCGGTTAATGTTTGGAAGGCTTCCTCGGCTGATGCAGTCCACTTGAAGATAGCTCCCTTACGAAGAAGGAGTGTCAAAGGCTGAATTATGCTAGAGAAGTTCTTTATAAATCTTCTATAAAAGTTTGCAAACCCCAAGAAGCTCTGTAGGGCCTTCACACAGGAAGGGGATTCCCATTTCATGATATCCTGTGTCTTCTTTTTATCCATGCACAATCCATTGGGGCCGATGACATACCCCAAGAACTCTACTTCTTGGGTGTGAAAAAAGCATTTCTCAAGTTTAGCGTACAGGGAAGGGAATACTGCTGTAGGATGTGTTCTTCCATGGAAGTTGAGTACACGAGAATATTGCCTATATAAACGATACATGACACGTCCAGCAATCCTCTCAAAACTTCATCCATGAAGTATTGGAATGCGGCAGGGGCATTACATAGCCCGAAAGGCATCACCTGATATTCGTAGAGTCCGAATTTGGTTCTAAAGGCCGTCTTCCACTCATTCCCCCACCGCACTCTCACCAGATGAAACGCCCCACGGAGGTCTAGCTTGGTAAAAACAGTAGCTCCCTTCAGTTGATCCAACTGAACAGTAATTAAGGGCAGGGGGTATCTGTTCTTTGAATGAAGCCATTAGCCAATAGTTTTTTCCAAGTATTGCTGTAAATAAGAGGTTTCTGCTTCTGTGTGGTCGTGGATGCGGATACACGGGATGCTGGCTCCTGGTTCTAGCTCAATAACGCAATAATACGCTCTATGTGGAGGCAGTTTGCTTGCTTCTTGCTCACTGAACACAGTATGGTATATCTGGTATTCTTTGAGTAGTGTGGTAATACATCCCACGCTTTGTGTAAGACAACTGCTGGTGAGTAACTCCGCAGGATTCTCTCTTTTAGGATGTTCATGTATTCTGTCAGGAGTACAATATTCCTTACAATATGAAGAATTCAACGTGACTGTTTGTGCCGACCATTGCACATAGGGATCCTGTAGAGTAAGCCATGGCATGGCCAATATAAGAGTGAAATAGGGGGCGTCTATCAAGTCGAATTGAATTAACTCACAATGGTTCAGGCCCACCTGCATTTGAATCTGCTGGGTATGTTATCGTACCGGACCTGACATCAGTTCCGTGCCATCTACGGCTTTTAACAGTTCCGGGATCATCTTCTTTACACAAGGCATGCCTATTTCCTGTGCAAAGCTTTGGTCAATAAAGTTGCCTGTAGCCCCCGAGTCTAAGAAAGCATGTACTAACACCAATTCAGACCCAGGTATATCCAAGGCAATGCATACATTCATATGTGCCACTGCGTTTTCAACTGTATTAACCACCGCAGGACAGACCTCTTCCTCCTGTGGCCTCAAACAAGGGGTCTGGGACTTGTTTGGGCATTCTAGTTTTCCAAATTCTCAAGCAGGTAATCCACCACTGGCACTTTCTGAACCCCTTTGAACTCTCTGTAAGTTGTTCTGGTTTTCGCCTTACAAGCCTTAATACAGTGCCCAGGTTTCCCACAATACATGTATATCTGTTGTTTCCTCCTTCGCTCTCTTTCCTCTCGGTTTTAGTGGTCCTTTTATGCCACTAATCTGCAGGGGCTCTGTCCCATCTGAAGCTGGAGAGGGTCCATCAGCTTCTGCTCTTGGACGGAGGGTTATGTATCTGGTTTCGATGCGATGTTTGTCTCCTCTCCTTTCTTGTAATCTATGGTCTAATTGCACTGTGAGATCAATGAGTTCATCACAGGTGGTTGGCATGTGCACTACCTGTGCCAGGACGTCCTTTAACTCACTTCACAATCCCTGGTAATACAGCGAGGTTCTTTTCTCCATAAGCCAATCGGTTTCATCTATGAGTCTATTGAAGGTGGTGATGTAGGACAATAAGTCCTGATTACCTTGTTTGAGTGTAATTAGTTCCCTGGAGAGGGAGTGTGCCTTTCCTATCAAATAGCTTGTGCATTTCTTCACAGAAGGAGTCGAAATTGCGCAAGGCCGGGTCGTCTCTTTCTAAGAGGGGAAAAGACCAGCTAGCTGCATTACCCCCAAGATAAGATATTACGAAGGCTGTTTTGGTCTGGACATTGAGGAACACTGCCGGTTTACACATGAAGTGCAACTTACACTGCCCTAGAAATATAACGAATTTCTTCGGGTCCCCAAAGAATCTTTCTGGGTGAGCTAAAGGTAACTTTGCGGGCTGTATGACCTGTATGGTGGAAGGACCTGCACCCCCTCCCACGGTATGTGTCGATTGCCCTGCACCTGTATCATGAGATGCTGGTGGAGGTAGTGTCTGATTCCGGATATATTGAGCCCCCCGTGTATCTGTGGGACTAGAGCCACAGCAACTTCACGTCTCATGGTGCTCATTTCGTTACTTAATTCTAGGTTCTCACCCCTGAATGCATCTACTTCCATTCTTAGGGCGGTCAATGTTTCCAACACGGATGTAACCGTAGGCTTGTCACTCTGTCGTGCAGAGGTAGGTCATCAATAACCTTACAGCCGGATACAGCGGGAATGATGAGATGATAATTAATCCCTACCCCTACGCGGAGATACCCATGAGTATATAGATATAACTCTACACGGATAAGACCACCACAGGGAAAAGGGAAAAAAGGGACATAAGAAACAATAAAGTTGCAGCTGCTAGGCGCTTGGTGGAAAAGAGCTTGCCGGTGGCAGTGGCAGGCTCTATCCGCTTGTGCTGGCAGCTTCCTCAATCCTGCGTTGACTGAGAGCGCTAAGATACTCAAGTGCGTTGTGTTTTTTACTGGTGCGAAGGCTTCACTTTTTAAAACATTGTGTCGATTTACAGACATTTTATATTGTTTATATTGTGCGCACTGTACTTGGGGCTGGGTTTTAGCCCGGGGGTCACCTACCTTCTGCTCTCCCGCCCCGTTCCGCCGCGTTCATCGTGGGCGTTTGCTTGCGGAGGGTGAGGAGGAGCCCACCACTTCCGGGCTCACCGCAGACAGGCAGGTCAGCGCTCTAGCTGCCACTACCCCCTGTATAAATGTGTTTTGATTGGAGGAAGTGCAGTGGATGAGCGCAGCGGGAGCGCCGACTTCGCGCCGAAGTTGCGCCAAAGTTAAGCCCGTCTGCGCCCGTCCGCGGGCGTCTAGGGCACAGGGCCATACTCCCTGGCCAAATTCCTCTGGCCCCTAAAAGCTATGATAGACATGAACTATGGGCACTACGTTCCGTGGTAGCGGATTGCTGTAGGAATACTTTAGAGGTTACCTCATTCAGCAAATGTCCCCATTGTTCTTTTAAAGCTAGGAGAGAACTGGTGTGTAAATCAGGAGTAAGAAGCTATCAGGGGGGCCTACTGAACTGCAGATCACTGCCTGAACACGGCTTGCAGATTTGGGATCTTCTCTTGGAAGAGAAGATGGACATACTCTTCCTGACAGAAACCTGGCTGGGTGCGGACTCGGACCCAGAGGTTATTGAAGCATTACCTCCTGGCTATAGTATGACTAGAGTGGATAGACCAACAGGGTAAGGTGGGGGAATTGCAATAATTACGAAAGCCCCCCTTGTGTGCTCCCTTGAACCTCTGGCGATTGACAATTGTGAGGCCGGTAGTTTTGGGCTACAAACCGGCCCCCAGGGTCATATATCGGGCATTCTTCTTTATAGACCTCCAGGGAGTGTTGGTAACTTAAGGCAGAGTCTGCAAGATTGTGTGGCACACATGGCGCTTAGGCGTAGTAAGATTATGTTATTAGGAGACCTGAACATTCATGTTGAGGATGTCCAACTTAAAGAGGCTGTGGAGATTAAGCAAGACCTACAGGACATCCAATTAGAATTGAAAAATCTTACCCCCACCCACACGCACGGTAATTTACTAGATCCGGTGTTTGCCAGTTGGGAGGGTGTAACAACGAAAGCCACACGCCCGGTTCCCTGGACGGACCATTTTTTGGTTTCGTTTGAAATCGGTGTAGCTGGGGCAGAAGACTTGCTGGGGGGGGGGGGGGGGGGGGGTGAAACCGGCTATCCCTACCGGAAGTGGAAGAATTTTTCCCGGTCCACATTTAATGAGATGTTACGTGAAGGGGGGATGCCGGGAGGAACAGATAGTGAAAGCTCTAATAAAAATCTAGAAGATCGTATCCTTATAGCCCTGAATACGGTGGCACCGCTGTACACCGGTAAGCAAGGGAATAGAGTTAAAAAGTCGGCCCCTTGGTATACGACAGACTTGCAGGCCCTTAGGTCTGAATGTAAAAAGCTTGAAAGGAGCTGGCGCAGGGACTTTTCTACCCAGAAGAAAAATGAGTATAGGGTTGCCCAGAGGGGATATCAGATGAAGGTGAGGGAAGCAAAGGCCTCACACTATAAAACTAGAATTAAGGAGGCGGAATGCTCCGCAAGAGAACTTTTTAAGATCTATAAAGAGATCTCTGTGGTTTCCAGCTCCAATGCCCCGGAGTCTGATTCTATCATGCAATGTAAAAGAGTGGCAAAAGTCTTTGCTAGCAAGGTTAGAAACATATACAGATCCTTCTCCAGCTGCCCAGCAAGGGGAGAGACTTTTGTTGAAATGAGGGAGGCTAGGCACTCTGATCGGAGATTAGAGTGATTTACAGTACCCACATCGAAGGAGCTTTGTAGGATATGTCACAGTGTTAAGTCGGGATCCCCACAAGACCCAGCCCCCCCTAGGGTGGTGGGTGAAAGTCTAGAGGTTTTAGAGCCCTATATGAGACATGTCCTGGAAGTCTCCTTTAGCTCCCAGACTCTTCCGCTTAGCTGGAAGAAGGCGATAGTTCTGCCGATCAGGAAGAAGGCCAATATCAGTCATTCAATGCTTGATAACCTGAGACCGATTTCCTTGCTGCCATACACCGCTAAAATAGCAGAAAAGATAGCTAACATACAACTGATGGCTTACCTGGAGGAGGCTAAACTCCTACACCCTTCCCAATCAGGGTTTCGGGCAGGGTATTCGACCAAAACTGCCTTACTGCGTGCTACAGAGACACTGAGGCAGGGCACACCATGGCACTTGTCATGCTTGACCTTAGTGCAGCATTCGGCACTGTAGCACACATCACCTTGCTACAGTGTCTGAACAAGGGTGGTGTGGCTGGTCGGGCGCTGGGTTGGCTGAAATCCTTCCTGACCGGCAGAAGCTTCAAGGTTCAGAGAGGCTCTTTTCAATCGGCTGAAATAGCACTGGATCAGGGGGTGCCTCAAGGCTCGGCGCTGAGTCCCACCCTATTTAATTTGTACATGGCCCCCTTAGCAGAAGTAGTGCAATCGTTTGGCGTAGAGATAGTATCCTATGCCAACGATACTCAACTGCTGATCACCCTTTCCCAAGTACCGTCAGGTGGAGCAGACAACTTGAGAGCTTATATGCAGGCATTAGCTGTATGGATGGACAATCATTGCCTGAAGCTGAATGGTTCAAAAACGGAGGTACTGGTGGTAGGTGGTGATAAACGGAAATGGGCTGGCGACTGGTGGCAGCACCTATTCCGTGCGTCGAAGCCAAGAATCTAGGGATCTGGGTAGACCCTACACTTT
The DNA here is from genome assembly GCF_964261635.1 of Lissotriton helveticus. NCBI lineage: Eukaryota > Metazoa > Chordata > Amphibia > Caudata > Salamandridae > Lissotriton > Lissotriton helveticus. Next base: position 90,726,502 of record NC_136064.1, on the reverse strand, counting down.
CCTATGAGTCGCATATTAGGCGGGTGGTCGGAAAGTGTTTTGGGGTACTCAAGATCTTAAATAAAATCCTGGATCTGCTCCCCTTGGAGGCAAGACGCAGGATGACCCAGGCCTTGATCACATCCCGGATTGATTACGGGAATGTCATCTTTCTGGGAGCATCCTGTAAAAGCACAGGGCGGCTTCAGGTACTACAAAATGCGGCAGCGCGGCTTGTGCTCAGACTCCCCAGAAGAGCGGCATCCAGTGCAGCTCTGGCGGCCCTCCACTGGCTGCCTGTTAAAAAAAGAATACTGTTTAAAGCCCTCTTGACTTGTCATCGGATCTTGTGGCAGAAGGCTCCCCCATATCTGGCTGACCTGATCACCAGATATGAGCCAGTGCGAGCACTTCGGTCCTGTGGAATGGGCACTTTGGTGACCCATCGATTTAAGAGGGCAAAAATGGGAGGTCGCTCTTTTAGAGTGATTGCTGCCATAAGTTGGAATAAACTTCCACTTAACTTGCGTCTTGAGCAAACAGAAAGGAAGTTTCGTTGTCTGTTAAAAACTCACTTGTTTACATGCTAGATGGGTTCTGGTATCTGCTGCTGGTTAGCTCTTATGCCTTTTTTTTGGCTCCACAGTTCTACAGCGCGGGGACACGCCGGGATGGCGCAGCCATAGCGCTCTACAAATTTCTTTATTATTATTAGGCTCAGATAAAGGATGTCGTTGGATGTGGTGAACCTCACTCTCCTACAATCCACCCCGTGTGCCCTGTAAATGAAACAATACACACAAGATCACTTTTCCCTTATTAACAGCACCCCCATGTACCCCTATGTGTCTTGTACTTACATATTATGCAACTGTACATCTCCCATCGTAAAATAGCACAAAAGAGAATAATAAAGAAAAATAGAAAACAGTCTTGATTCACACAAGAATGAGGCACTTATCTGACTGTAGATAATCGTCTGGTATACTTAGTATATAATCCTTCTAGCAACTCTGTGTCTCAAGGAATCTCTGAGATATACTCCAGTAACGTGTATATATATATATATATATATATATATATATATATATATATATATATATATATACACACACACACACACACACACATATATATATATTCACTGAAAAAAACCATAGGTTATAGACCATATATAGTTAGGGCTTAGCATTTAAAAAACCTTATTTTACTCACACAAAACCATTGAAATTCCATATATAGTTAGTTGCACTAACTATATATCGCGCACCCGCAATCCACTGCTGATGATGTCACATATTACATCATTCATGACATGGTCAGTGACATCACTGATGACATCACTGATGACAACATCCAGTGTCTGTATGTTTCTGTAAACTTTAAATATGTCTTACATATTGAAGAATGAGTGGATGAATAAGTGTCTGGATGAAGGATTTAGTAGGTGCATGACTGACTGTATGAGTGAGCGATTAAATGTGTCTCACTGAGTGCATGGGTTAGTGACTAAACTGTCTTAATTTGTGCATCATTATTTCTATTGTTCTGTAAACTGCTGCATGTGTTGATCAGTAGCTATATGAGTAACTATATGGGTTATTGATTGGTTGCCCAATTATTTGTATGGGAGACTGAGTGTGTGTGTGGCTGGCTGGGAGGTGTGTGACTCTGTGCAGATCAATGTGTACTTGTATCAGTGATTGTATAAGAGAGTAAGTATGTGTTAGTATATGTTTGAAAATGTTATGTGCTCTATGTTTAACTGTATAGATTAGAAAATGGAAGTGTGATTGATTCTTTACAGGACTGACTAGGTGTGTAAGTAACTCCATGGGTGAGTGGCAGAGTGTGATTGTCTGTATAGGTGTATGAGTGCATATGATAGTGTTGTAAAGATGAGTCATTGTATGTATGAATGATTGTATGGGTGAATGAGTGAATGTGTGTGTAGAAGTAGGAATCAGTGAGTGCGTATGTAGTAACTAGTATTGGTGTGTCAATGGTTTCAAAAATTATACTCTGTATTTAACACTGGGTGTAACAGAGGTTATATTAAAGTGTGAGGAGATGCATTTTATTGTCACATGAATGATATCATAAGTGATGTGATCATTGATGTCAAATGAGATGTCATCAGTGATGTCATCAGTGATGTCATTTGAGATGTCATCAGTGATGTCATCAGTGATGTCACTGACTGGCCGGGATGCCCCTTCGCTGGGGTCGCTGAGCGCATTATAAATTGTTATAACATAACATAACATAACAATTCGATCAGTTCCGGTAGCGCCCCAACGTGCCCCGGTAGAGAAGAACTAGCCCTCCCCTCTTTCACTGATGGTTCTTGTTGCCGGTCCCTTCTGTTGTCATTTAACAGAACTATTTAGCCTGCTGAAAGGGGTTGTGTTCCGACCGCTGGTTGGTGGAGACATTTTGACTATATTCTAGACCTGCGTTGTCGCGTAATGCGTCATATGACGCGCCGCGTTAGCGCATCCGGAAGTGATCCGGGGCGCGACGCGCAGCGCATAACGTAAGCATAACAGGTCATGTGACTTGTTAATAAAACTTTTCATTGGTTCATTTTACTTTTCTTATTCTAATGATGCTTTCGAACATTATTTTTTCTTAAATATATGTTATAATGTTCCAGGCTAATGTACTTTCCCGGAAAATTTACAACTGTCCTGCAAGTAAAATATATTCCTTTTTCGAGAAAAAGGGCGTTTCTTCGTCCCATGACGGAGCCGTTGAGCAAAAGAGGGTCGGCCTGCTGTCTTAGTCGCCGATACGCCTGAATATCAGATTCTTATCGATCACTTTATGTTGCAGGAGTAGAAAACACAACAGCCCTTGACCATTTATCTTTACTGTGTTCCTGCGTATTATACCTTTTACCCTTCATGTAATTGGACTGCTTTATTTCACTTGCCTTTTACTGATTCGAAAACAGTGACTATTATTAAAAACTTTACCAATGTATATACTACTACCATGTTTTCTTTTAAAAACCTTTATTGTGAAAATGTCATTATACAAATACGGGCCTATAACCACGTGGGCCGGCCACGGAGCAAACTGTAATCGTATATGATGAGTAGACATTTACACTGTAGAGGAACGTAACGGGCGGGCCATTAGGTTGCAAGAACTAAAGTGTCTAACAGTTGCGGAATCGGTGGACGTACATTTTATAATTAAAATACAACAGGGCCACTTACAATAAAATTATCTAGATATACATTTGCGGGCAAGTACCATGGGTGACATTAATTCGAACTTTCAATAGTACAGTAACCAATAACACATCAGAACTTAATATCAATAGGGATATCGAAATATTCAATCTATTCTCGTCCCCGCCCGCCATGTGCTTCAAAACTGCATACGTATCTCGTGATATCAAGGTTGTGCAACCAGTACACAACAAGGAGTTACGAGTCCCATTTATTCCGGCGCCATTTTGGGCGAGGGCGGGCAGGTCCAGGATATAGTCAAAATGTCTCTACCAACCATCGACTATGATGATGTTCATATGCTGTATTTATTAGAGTAACACTCATCTGTCCACATGAAATTAATTTGCCACAATCTAAACATGTCATTTTAATCTTTCCAAAGTTCTTCTAAATATTTGGGACCGTTTCCCTTGCCTCTGATGCGGTCAGTGCCACTTCTTTGATGAATGCACTGGCAGGTCGGGGGTTCTCCTCCAAATCTCTCTTTTATGCAGCACTATAATTAATCGGTGCCACCTCTCCATATGACGATGCATGGTGTAGTTACCATAACTATATTTTTTTTCGGTTCCTCTGGAGAGTACATCGTGGCAGATGAAGCGTGTAACGTACCGGGCATTTACCTTTTTTTGCATGTAGAGGAAAGGAAAAAAAATTCGAGCGTCCGAGTTCTAAGGTGTCCCAGGGCCATTTTAGTGGACCAGGCCCAAATCCAAAGAACAGGCCGCCATTTTGAGAGTCCTCTTGCAGCCGCCTGTCGCTGTAGCATCAAGAGCGGCCGAAACTCAGCTGAATGGCAACTGAAACGGTAAAGGGGCGCCCCACTACAGCAGACGAGCCTCCACCTAGGAAGGCCCGTTCACGCCGCCTCCCCCCCCCCCCCCCCTTCGGGCACCCCACGCCGTTATTCGGAGCAGGATTGTAGGATGGCCACACCAGTACGGCAACTTGCTAGACACCACCTCGGTGCCTACCGAATCTCAGCGCCTTGTGGTGTCTTCTATTCAGAAAACATTGTTGTGCAGCCTTCGACCTATTCGCCGCAAGTGCGCACGCAACTCAGCTGCATAGCTTGCTAGACACCACCTCGGTGCTAACCGAATCTCAGCGCCTTGTGGTGTCTTCTATTCCGAAAATATTGTTGCGCTGCCTTTGGCCCCATTCGCACATCGGTCCGCTACTGACGCCATCTCACAGGCCAACGGGGTGCCCCACGCCGACTTTCAGCATTGTAGGATGGCCACACCAGTGCGACAACTTACTAGACACCACCTCGGTGCCATCCGGATCTTGGCATCTCAGCGCCTTGTGGTGTCTTCTATTCAGAAAATATTGTTGCGCTGCCTTTGGCCCCATTCGCACATCGGTCCGCTACTGACGCCATCTCACAGGCCAACGGGGAGCCCCACGCCGACTTTCAGCATTGTAGGATGGCCACACCAGTGCAACTTACTAGACACCACCTCGGTGCCATCCGGATCTTGGCATCTCAGCGCCTTGTGGTGTCTTCTATTCAGAAAATATTGTTGCGCTGCCTTTGGCCCCATTCGCACATCGGTCCGCTACTGACGCCATCTCACAGGCCAACGGGGCGCCCCACGCCGACTTTCAGCATTGTAGGATGGCCACACCAGTGCGACAACTTACTAGACACCACCTCGGTGCCATCCGGATCTTGGCATCTCAGCGCCTTGTGGTGTCTTCTATTCAGAAAATATTGTTGCGCTGCCTTTGGCCCCATTCGCACATCGGTCCGCTACTGACGCCATCTCACAGGCCAACGGGGCGCCTCACGCCGACTTTCAGCATTGTAGGATGGCCACACCAGTGCAACTTACTAGACACCACCTCAGTGCCATCCGGATCTTGGCATCTCAGCGCCTTGTGGTGTCTTCTATTCAGAAAATATTGTTGCGCTGCCTTTGGCCCCATTCGCACATCGGTCCGCTACTGCCGCCATCTCACAGGCCAACGGGGCGCCCCACGCCGACTTTCAGCATTGTAGGATGGCCACACCAGTGCGACAACTTGCTGGACACCACCTCGGTGCCATCCGGATCTTGGCATCTCAGCGCCTTGTGGTGTCTTCTATTCAGAAAATATTGTTGCGCTGCCTTTGGCCCCATTCGCACATCGGTCCGCTACTGCCGCCATCTCACAGGCCAACGGGACGCCCCACGCCGACTTTCAGCATTGTAGGATGGCCACACCAGTGCGACAACTTGCTGGACACCACCTCGGTGCCATCCGGATCTTGGCATCTCAGCGCCTTGTGGTGTCTTCTATTCAGAAAATATTGTTGCGCTGCCTTTGGCCCCATTCGCACATCGGTCCGCTACTGCCGCCATCTCACAGGCCAACGGGGCGCCCCACGCCGACTTTCAGCATTGTAGGATGGCCACACCAGTGCGACAACTTGCTGGACACCACCTCGGTGCCATCCGGATCTTGGCGCGTTGTGCTGCCTTCGGCCTATTCGCACATCGGTCCGCTACTGACGCCGCCTCACGTGCCAACGGATTTTCTACGCTTTTTATAACCTATGCCGCATAACAGGTCATGTGACTTGTTTATAAAACTTTTCATTGGTTCATTTTACTTTTGGTTTCCTAATGATGGAAGGCTTGATCATATGACCTAAAAATAACACTTTTCATTGGATGAAAACTATTTTTTTTTCCCAAACGATGAAAGCCCCACCTTGTTTCTGGATGTTTCAGACTGAAGCTGGCGTCAGCATGAAAGCACCACCATCTCGTGGCTCCGTCGTGGTCATTCCGCGAGCAATCATGGCAGCCGCTCCCCACCGGAAGCCTACAGGAGTCGGGGGCCCCCAAGACTTTTGTAGAATCCTCGAGGCGGAGGGGACGCTTTCGAGAATGGGGTCCAAGACCTAGCAGACAAGCGTCCGATTTCCAAGGTGTCCCAGGGCCATTTCAGTGGACCAGGCCCAAAAAGGAAAGAGCCTGCCGCCATTTTGAGAGTCCTGTGACAGCCGCCTATCGCTGCACCGCAAGAGTGGGCGCAACTCAGCTGAATTGCGGATTTTGACACAGTAGACCAAAAGCGGGCGGAATGGCAACTGAAACGGTAAAGGGGCGCCCCACTACAGCAGACGAGGCTCCTCCTGGGGAGGCCCGTTCACGCCGCCTCCCCCCCCCCCCGGGGCGCCCCACGCCGTTATTCGGAGGGCGGCAACTCAGCTGCATTGCGGATTTTGACACAGTGGACCAAAAGCGGACGGAATGGCAACTGAAACGGTAAAGGGGCGCCCCACTACAGCAGACGAGGCTCCACCTAGGAAGGCCGTTATTCGGAGGGCGGCAACTTACTGGACATCACCTTGGTGCCATCGTTCTGCTGCCTTGGAACTATTCGCACAACAGACCGCTACTGATGACCCACCCCCCGCGACGCCCCACGCCGGATACTGAAATCAGTGCGGCACCCAGGCAACATCACCTGGGTGCCGTCCAGAAATCTGGACGTTGTGCTGCCTTGGGACTATTCGCACAACCGACCGCAACTTCCTTCTTTTTCCCTAAAAATGTTTTTACTGTTTTTGTTTTGTTGTATATATTTATAAGTTATTAAAGTTTTATAATCCTACTACTTTGTTGGAGTGCTATATATTTTTAATGCGACACATAATTGTAAAAACTTTGATGTACAAAGAGTCATCCCTGGAATCTTCCGCTTCAGGCTCGGTCCCCTCCCCAATCACAATACAGGATGGTTTTCAGATAGTAGGAACGCGTGTGGTGTGACGGATCTCATCGGGTGTGGGCCTTGATCTACTATAACTCCTTTGAAGAGGGGTAATTCTTTACAGCTGGGGCCATAAACTACATCTGCAGGGCTAGCTGATAGCCTGGGACCGGCCTGGACAATCGGACACAGAGGAAGAGGAGTGTCAGAGGGTGCGGTAGTGAATAGGGCGAAAGGGAGGTGTCGGGCGGGCACAGGGTGTGATTCTCAGGGAAGAGCAGCGCAGATGGGGGGAGGTTTATTGCCCATGCATAAGACAGAGAGCGGGGGTGACCAGTGCCTGGGGGAGATGCTTGCGAGGGTGGGGAGCCATGCTAAGGATCGACAGCGTGCAGAGAGTGGGTCTGGTCAAGTCATCTAAAATGGCTGCCGTGCACGACAAAAGTGTGGCATTTGAAAAAAGGCAAGATGGCGCAGACAATGTTTTTCAACACTTCCTGATTTCCTTCGAATCGAACGTTAACAGACGTTGGGGCATATTACCAAAGTTAAGCGATATTTATCCCTAACGATGCTTAGCAACGAATTTTTTACCGCTAAGCATCGTCAGAAATTATCGCAGATAAACCTTGCTATTATCAAGGTTTATCGCAAATGGGATAAAAAAACGGCCGCAATGCATTAATATCGCTGAAAAGTCAGCGATATTCATGCATTACCGAGCTAATGCTCTTAGCCATGTTATCCACCTCCCATTGGATAACATGGCTAAGAACTGCTCAGGGCAGGTGTTACTTTTTGGAGATATTCGCGCTTAGCGCGAATATCTCCAAAAGTTGGTAATAGGAGATAGCGATGTTAGTGACTGTTTCCAGTCGCTAACATCTTGGCATGCCCACTTTGCATGTCATTAGTGATAAATATCACTGACATGCAAAGTGGGGCCCAAGATGGTCGCTATCTCCTACTAGCGGTCGCTAACTGGTGTTAGCGACAGCTAGGTAATACGGAGATAATTTTATCTCCGCTTTCTTGGCTTTTAAAGCCAAAAAAGCGGAGATAAACCCCCTTGATAATATGCCCCGTTATCTCTCCCACACTACCGGTCCCCCTGGGCTTAAACGCCGAGATGGTAGGGACTGCATCCCGTGAAGATAGGCAGAGACGTCACTCAGCAGAAAAAAAAGTTAAAAAAAAGTCTATAAACATACAATAGGTTAAAAGTCAATCATTCTTCATTCCTTGTAGTACGCTCCCCAGTCCGCTTCCCGTTACGCTAACCGGGCGCACCCCACCAAAAAAACGATTATTTTTTTGCCCCGCGGAGCCCTTTTAAAGCCTCCACATCAAACCTATGGGGTCAGGGAGGATCTACTATGCCCCCTTATGGTCATTTGCCCCTTCGCTTTGGCCTCCTCTTGTCTCTCGATCCTACCGAGAGACAAGATGGCGGCCGCTACGGACTGTTTGGAATGTTTACAGACGCCGGAGAACCAATCAGCTTCGCTTCACAAAGCTCCGTAACGCGAAAAGTACGCGAACTGGAGCGCTGCCCGTTCCGCTGTTACAGATATATATCTTTTTTTGAACGTTAATTTCTCAAAATCCACTGGGGCACATATATTGAGACCTAGCAAAGGCACATCGGGCTACCAGTCCCTACAATTTTGCCAAGTTTCGTGCAAATCCATTCAGCCGTTCGATTATTATTATTTATTTATTTATTTTTTTGCCCCGCGGGGCCCTTTTAAAACCTCCACATCAAACCTAGGGGGTCAGGGAGGATCTACTATGCCCCCTTATGGTCATTTTCCCCTTCGCTTTGGCCTCCTCTTCTCTCTCGATCCTACCGAGAGACAAGATGGCGGCCGCTACGGACTGTTTGGAATGTTTACAGACGCCGGAGAACCAATCAGCTTCGCTTCACAAAGCTCCATAACGCGAAAAGTACGCGAACTGGAGCGCTGCCCGGTCCGCTGTTACAGATATATATCTTTTTTTGAACGTTAATTTCTCAAAATCCACTGGAGCACATATATTGAGACCTAGCAAAGGCACATCGGGCTACCAGTCCCTACAATTTTGCCAAGTTACGTGCAAATCCATTCAGCCGTTCGGGCTAAAAGTGAGGCCAACCGCCCTATGGAAAACTCAATGTTAAAAACACGTTTTGGGACCCCCCTTTTTTCTCGGCCCCCCCTTGACGAAACCCCCCCAAATTTTCAGGGGCTACTCAGAAACAAAATGTTCCATTTTCCTGAAAATTTCAGCCAATTCCGTCCACAAACGCCAAAGTTATTAGACATAGAATTTTCAAAAATCCCATAGAGAAAAAATCCTAACTATATATACCTACTGGCGACCGCCAGTAGGTAATACATATATATATATATATATATATATATATATATACATATATACATATATATATACATATATATATATATATATATATATATATATATATATATATATACACACATATATATATGTATATATATATATATATATATACCTGATCAGCACTCCTACTCGTCGGCAATAGAATCCAACTACCCGAACGTAGGTACAGACCACAAAACAGCGCTGATTTACTTCAAAAGAGGTTTAATGTTCGTCTGTCCCCAGCATTTTTTTCGGCTGCGCCACGGCAGCCTTGATCACATGACCTCAAGAACCAATAAGTGCATATTTATACTGTGTGTGTCCCACTTTAAGAAACGTCAGCAGAGCATAGATACAAAGAAAATACTGAATGAAAGGAAATATTGTTTGAAAACCCCATAATTAACAGTCTAAATACAGAAGGAACAGGTAAAATGAAAATATTCATAAATGTTACACAATGTAGCATTCAAGCTGTTTACCTCATGGCTTTTAGTAAAAAACTAAAAAATATATATATCTACAGCCATTAATCCTTCTTTCTCCTATTAGTCAGCGGTGAACATAAATTGACCCCTCATGATCTGACTGCTCTGACAATTACATACCTTGTAAACGTTTCAAGAAAATTAGGGAAAGTGTTCATGTTTTAACTGCATAAAGTGCTGAAAAAGTGCTTTTTAGTGAGTTTAAAATCAAGAATATGAATTCATATGAACATGGGAGTACATTAGAGATGGCACGCTTAATTAAACCACTATTTATGAAGTGTTACATGCCAGCACTACGACAGAAGCAATTGTACTATGATTAAATCACAGCTGAAACCTGATCAGATCACGATTGTGCTAAGTCAAAAGCACTAAAGAGCAATAAACCTTCATGAAAGTAACTTGGAACTTTGTTGTGCCGCATCTTTGTGTCAAAATTGAATGTCGGGCCAGGATCCGGCCCCCATGCAGAGCACCCACAACAGAGCGCCCGGAGTCGTGCGGATCACTTTGGAAAGGAAATTGATTCAAGACTAACCAAGTTGGGGCAAACAATTCAAGAACGAAAAATCAACAAGTTTGCCAGGGATAAAGAGGATTATGAGACAGGGCGCATATTTACGTTTTCACGTAAATATGATTCATACAAACGCAAGGCCATGTCCACCGGGCAACAAACAACCATCAATGCCGATGCTGGGTCAAACATCGATCCTACCTCAACCAATCAGGACAACCTTTCAGTGGCATCTTTCAGTGGATCTGAAGAAAGCTTATCACGTGTAGCGTTAAGCTCAATTGATTTAACAAAATTCTCTATGGCTGATGAATTGAATTGACTTTTGTCAGCGAGGACCGGAGGTACTCTCTGCGCTCACGGAACATTCCTCCTCAAGCAGACAAAGCGGCAGCCAACAGCGACGCTGCAGGAAACGCAGCGCCAAAAAGAGGTGGCAAACGAGGCAAAACTCGCAAGAATTGGAACAATTAACGAGTGAGCATGATAATACTGTAATTAACTTGACTGATTTGACTTTATCCAAGGCAGAGGAACAACTTCTCTCGCTAGGTTTGTCGTACTGTCCTCCTAACGATTTTTCCTATGTCCAAGCACGGATTGATGTTTTTAAATTTATCAGAAAGATTAAATTGCAAAAATACTTTTTATTACATCCTGATAATGCATCAATACATGCTGTGTCTGATGAGATAACATCTAATGTCAAATCGTTGCAGGTTAAAGATCTACAGGGCTTACAGTCATTATTGTCTCTAGACCATGAAAGTAACACGCAAACTGATTTGTCAGTAAGTCAGGCCATGAGTGTTAATTGTTCTCCACCTACTACCTTCCGTGGAAAATCAACTTTTTTACCTTTGATGCCTAAGGACGCTGTTGACGTCTTTAGTGACAGGATTATAACAGAATTCAAATCTTTGAATAAAAAGGTGCTGAAAAAGAAAGGACAAGTCGACTTTAATAACATGCAATACATGAGACTTGTAAAGAAAATCCAGGGCAATGACCAGGTCATCGTCAAAAATTCTGATAAGGGAGGGAATACAGTGTTATGGGCAAAATCTGACTACACTATTGAAGCAAACAGGCAACTCGGTGATGTCTCATGTTACACAAAGTGTACTAAATTTACGATGTTGAAAAGCCATGAAAACACGAGAAAAAACATCAATCGTTGGTTTCGAAATGGCTTACTCACCAAAGAGGAAACCAAATTTCTCAATGTTGCACACCCCATCACTCCTTTGTTTTATCTTTTGCCCAAAATCCATAAATGCACCATTCCTGTCCCAGGCCGTCCGATCATCTCAGCTCTAGGCAGCATGAATGAGAACATCTCGAAATATGTTGATTTTTTTCTGCAACCCCATATGTTTTCCCTTCCCTCATTTTTGAAAGACACCACAGATTTTTTGGTCAAAGTTAGTCACGTCACTTGGTGTCCTGATTATTGTTTTCTGGTGATGGACATAGAGGCACTTTACACTAGCATCAACCATGAGCAGGGACTCCATGCAGTTGAATATTTCTTGAACAGCAGAGAGGCAGATTTTAGAAATCACAACCTAATGCTCATGGACATGATAAAGTTGTGCCTTGTTAACAACTATTTCCAATTTGGGAAGGAGTTCTTTCACCAGGAACGAGGGGTGGCCATGGGTTCATGCTTCTCCCCCAGCTATTCCTGCCTCCATGTTGGCTGGTGGGAGAAGCATGTTCTCCAGGTCACTCACACACATTGGCTTCCTCATCTTGTGCATTATTGGCGCTTTATCGATGATATTTTTATCATCTGGCGAGGCACCCAAGATCAGGCAGCGGCATTTGTGAGAGATGTCAACGTCAATGATAGGAATCTGAGGTTTACGGCCAGCATCACTTCTGACGCGGCTGAATTCCTGGATGTCCAGCTTTACATTGATCAGAACACCATTCAGACTAAGCTTCATAGAAAAAGCACTGCGGGCAATTCCATCTTACATGCCCGCAGTGCTCACCCGACCCATACTATCAATAGTATACCCTTGGGTGAATTCATCAGAATAAAAAGAATTTGCAGTAGCCCTGATAGCTTGGAACATTGTTTAAGGGAATCTAGGACTAGATTTCTGAGGCGAGGTTATAGTGGAACCATTCTGGATCAGGCCTTGGCAAAGGTTGGTGTTCGGTCTCGAGTGGATCTCCTCACTCCCAGGAACAAGGAGAAGAGGGACACCACTGAACAGGGCTCTGTTCGGTTTATCACCACTTTTTGTTCCCAGATCTCTAAGATCAGCCAAATCATTCGATCTGAGTGGCCAATTGTATTAACCGACGTCATCTTAGCACCATTTTTGCCCAAATCACCGGCCATTACTTTTAGGAGGGCGCCGTCTATGAAAGACGCATTAGACAGAACACAGCCAGAACTGCCACCTAAAACTAATTGGTTAAACAAACTAGGTTTTTTTAGATGTACGTCGTGTCGTGCCTGTACATTTGCTGAGAATGGAACCCACTATACCTCGGCTTTCAATGATAAATTGATCCCCATAAAAGAACATCTGACATGTCGCAGTGAATATGTAGTGTACCAACTTACCTGCACATGTTCTTTATCCTATATAGGGAGCACTAAACTCCCTGCTTATCAACGTATCCTGCAACATATCCGAGCCATTGTCAACTCGGATATGACTTATCCGGTGGCTCGCCACTTCAAAGCTGTACATGATAAAAAATTAAAAGATCTAAAGTACACTTTGTTATGTTCGGTGGCCAACCCAGGCAGAGGGGGGGATCGTGAAAAACTGCTTCGTCAAAAAGAGGCGTTTTTTATTCTATTACTTGACACCCGGGCCCCCAATGGGCTTAATGCCTTTGATGAATTACACCACTTTCTATGAGGTCAAGTGCCGTATTATCTATCTGACCTGAAGTTAAATACCTTTAAAAATGACTAAAGATAATGAATCTGTTTGATGTATATTTTTTGCACAGTACTAAGGGTAATGTTTCATATTGGTTCTTCCGCTGCTATTATTAAAGTTTTTTATTGTATTATGCAATGAATTTTAGGCATTGGCACTTTAGCATGAAGGCACTTTTTGTATTCACTCCTCTGAGAGGGCATGCATGATAAGAAAAATTAAAAATTATGTATTAATTTGAGCAATAATATTATTAAGACCTTTGGACGTAGATTAAATAGACCATCATGATTGCACTGGCAATGAACTGTTTTCACATTTTGATCTGTTATTGGATTTGCTGATATTTTATCATGTTTGATACTGATCTTGTGATATATATGTTTTGTTTGGCATTTTTTAATCGTCTAGGTCCTCAAGGTTTAAGCATTGAGATCTAATTTGGTTTTGAGGTCTCAGTACTATTGCTACATAGATAAAAGACCAATTCGATTTATAATTCTTAATGCACTATGCAGTGATGTTGTGCCCCCCAGCTCTCAGTGATGTAAACAGATAATTTTGAGTGTGTTGAATGTTATTTCAACGTTCATTTGCTTTCATGCCACCCTTGCGTCCTGTTTCTTTAGGCGCTTGGGCTTTTATTGTCAATTTAATGCTCGTCCTACTCCTGACGCGTCATGTGATCAAGCTCCGCTTGCGGAGCGAAACGCGTCAGGGAGGGCACAGGCTCTTACATTTTTTCTGCAATAAAATGGATTGGTGAAAACACCTTTTGTCTGCTGTGGCTTTGGTTCGCGTTTTGAACTGCTGTTTGTTGAAGAGGTCCACGCCTGCTGCTCCGCCACGTTTGGCGGTCAGGATTCAGTTTCATATATATATATATATATATATATATATATATATTCACTGAAAAAACCAGAGGTTTCAGGAGTTATATAGTTAGGAATTAGCTTTTAAAAAACCTTTGAAATTCACTCCAAAAACTATAAGTTTTAGTGGTGTTATAGTTAGCTGGACATTTTACTCATACAAAACCATTGAAATTGCTCCTATATAGTTAGTTGTACTAACTATATTTCGTGCACCCGCAATCCACTGCTGATGATATCACATATTAGATCATTCATGACATGGTCAGTGACATCACTGATGACATCTCAAATGACATCACTGATGACATCATCCAGTGAATGTGGTTTGCTTCGTTGTTTAAATATGCATTATATATATAGCAATTTGCATTGAAGAATAAGTGGATATATATAAATAAATATTTGGATGGAGGATTTAGTAGCAGTGTAATTGACTGTTTACTTGACCAATTTATAATGTCTCACTAAATATAGTGGATAGTGACTAAACTGTGAATATCTGTATTACTTTGTCAGTTGTTGTGTAAACTGATTCTACAGTTGGTTACTAGCTATGTGAAAGTCTATATTAGTTATTGATTAGTTAACTGAGTATTTGTATGGGAGTGTGAAAGTGTGTGTGGTTAGGTGGGGGGTGTGTGACTGTCCAAAGATGTGTGAATAGTTGATTCAGTAGATATATGAAGTTAAAACTACATGTTCTAACAGTTGTTTGGGTGAGTGAATCTCTTTATGGGTGTGGTGATGAGCAAATATATTTTTCAATGGTACATGTCCAACAAACTAGAAAAATAAAAGGCAGTGTATGTGTCAGTTGTTGTATATAAATAAGTATACATAAGACACAATGATTGTGTGAGTGACTGTATGGATAACTATACTTGTAATAATGATTTTATAATTCACTAAGTATGACTTACTATCTAAATGAATAGAAGAAGTGGTGTTTGTATAAGTGTTTTGCTAAGTAAATATGTAAGTATGATCCATTGTTTGCATAAGTGAGTAGGATGACTTCATATGTGAATAGGATGCGTGCTGTTGTTTAATGTCGATATAGATGTATAAGTATTTTTGATAGTGTTCTATTGTTCATTGACAGCATGTATGAGTGAATCCATAGGTAAGTGATTAGATGTGTGTATACATCTATGAATCACTGAGTGGATTTTTAGATACTTGTATTGCTGTGACAATGGATTTAAACATGATAATCTGTATTTTACAAAGAGTGATGAAAAATTGTAATAGTGTATGAAAAGGTGTATGTGATTGTCACGTGGATGATGTCATCAGTGATGTCACTGACCATGTCATGAATGATCTAATATGTGACATCATCGGCAGTGGATTGCGGGTGCGCGAAATATAGTTAGTACAACTAACTATATAGGAGCAAATTCAATGGTTTTGTATGAGTTAAATGTCCAGCTAACTATAACACCACTAAAACTTATAGTTTTTTGAGTGAATTTCAAAGGTTTTTCAAAAGCTAATTCCTAACTATATAACTCCTGAAACCTATGGTTTTTTCAGTGAATTTCAAAGGTTTTTTAAATGCCAATTCCTAACTATATAAGGCCTGAAACCTATGGTTTTTTCAGTGAATTTCAAAGGTTTTTTAAATGCTAATTCCTAACTATATAAGGCCTGAAACCTATGGTTTTTTCAGTGATTTTCAAAGGTTTTTTAAATGCTAATTCCTAACTATATAAGGTCTGAAACCTATGGTTTTTTCAGTGAATTCGCAAGGTTTTTTAAATGCTAATTCCTAACTATATAAGGCCTGAAACCTATGGTTTTTTCAGTGAATTGCAAAGGTTTTTTAAATGCTAAATGCTAATTCCTAACTATATAAGGCCTGAAACCTATGGTTTTTTCAGTGAATTTCAAAGGTTTTTTAAATGCTAATTCTATTAGCGGATAACGTTTCAATACTGTGTACTAGGGTGGTGTTCTTCACTTCTTTCAGGCGGCGGTGGTATGGTCTTGCAAGCAGTGCTGTCTTCTAACTGTTGCACCACTTCCTTTCTAGTTTCCAGCTGATGCATTTGATGGATTTCAATTCCTTAGTGAACCAGCTGGCTCTCTTGTTTGATCCTTTGATATTGGCTGTCGTTGTGGGGGCGACTGTGTTGGCGCATTCTGGGATCCACTGGGAGATTTTTTTGCTGCTTGTTCTGGGCCGGTGTTAAGTTTGGGAGGTGGGAGCAGAGAGCACTGGTCTTCTGATATCCTTTTCCTTTCTCTGCAAATGGAGCTGGGAGGCACAGTGCCAGCGTTGGTGGGTCTTGAGATGGTGAAGTGGATGATGATGTGGTCGTCTAGGTAAGCTGTGTGGTGTGACCGTACTTGACTGTCACTGGAAGTGAAGAAGGAGTTGAGTGTATGCCCTGCGATATGGGTAGGGGCACTGACCAGTTTTTTAAGACCGATTTTGTTCATTCTCTCCAGGAGGTTAGCTGTGCTGGGTGTCACTAGGTTCACTGAGGTGGAAGTGGAGATCCACTAGAAAGATTTAGTGATCGGACTCTATGGCGTTTGGGGTGATGAGGTCTAGGATGGCAATGCAGAAGCTGGGGCGTGGTCCTGGTGGACTGTAGGCTAGAGTGCCTTTGATGGTTCTTTTTCTGTCTGTGTGTAGTTGAAAGTTGAGATATTCCATAAATCGGGGTTTGGTCTTCTACGGAGGTAGTTCATTGGATGGTGTCCTTGTAGATGTGGCAATTCCACCTCCGTGTTTGTTGGTTCTGTACCGGTGTATTACTTTTATCCTTTAGGGGTAGCAACGGTGATATCTGGTGCAGAAGGGGGTTCAGCCAGGTCTCTGTGAGAAAGATGACGACAGGTGTGAGGGATAAGACTGTGCCCTAAATCTCCATGGCATGTTTGCTGAGTGATCGTGCATTGAATACGATGCATTGGAGGTTGACTGAAGTGGTCTCGCCATAGTAGACGCGGTTGTGTTTGCGGAGTCTCTGGTGTTGCGGTCTGCTTTGGTCCTGCAGGTGAAATGTCAGTGTTGGCAGGAGAACGGACCTCTGGTAGTGCGTGAGGATGTGCAGCAGCAGTGGTTGTTGAGGTGGGATTCAGGGCTTAGAGGTCAGCAGCAGTGTAGTTGCCAAGGGGGTGGGGAGGGGAGCCACGGTTCCTGATGCTGGGCGTAGTCCAGGTTAAGAGAGGCGTGCCTTTGGCACATCACCGTCGCATGGCCACACAGCAGCCTCCATAAGTAGTCGTGAGTGGGGCTGGGCAGGAGGGCAGGGAGAGGGATTGGAGAATTCCTTCACAACAGTGTGGGAAACGGTGAAAACACGGAGAGCAGATATGGGCAAAATAATCAACAAAATGACAAGCGGGGAAAAGTAAAATACAGTAAATCATAGTACTTACAATGTTGGCACAATAAATGGACAACAATGTGACAAAACAACAAACAGGAAAAGCGCTCACCCGACCAGCGGATTCAAGGTGAGCTTGAGGACTGGGTCAGCGTCAGAGTGCCTCTACGTTATCGTGAGCAACAGTGGGGGAATGGAGTGCATGACCTAGAAGGTCAAGGGCTACTGGTTGGAGGCGTGCATCAGCCTCCATAAGTAGTCTTGGGAGCAGGAAGCAGCGAGGGAAACGGCAAAAAACACAGACAGCAGAGATGGGTAGCATAAACAACAAAATAATAACGTGGGGCAAAGTAAACTACAGTACTTAGAATGTGGGCACAATAAATGGGCAATGAGGCCTGAAAAACAACAATGCAGGAAAACAGTCACCAGAAAAGTGGGTTCAAGGCGTGCTCGAGGACTGTGTCAGCTGCATAGGGCCTATGCGCTATCAGGAGCAGCAGTGGGGTTCAGCGTGCTTGACATATGAGGTCAAGGGCTACCTTTCAGAACACGGCAGAATTCTGGTCACCCAAATGTGCCTTCTTTTTTATTATCCACCCGTGCATCAGTGCAGAATGGATCTCTATGCAGGGCACATTCTGAAACATTATGCAGCACAGGCACAATGGTTTAAAGTAGAATTCTGACGCCTGCATTAAAAGATCGGGCACAACAGCAATGACCTCAAAAAGAAAAATAATGAAGAGTACTGTGGAGAAGGTATTTTACACATGGACAAATGAACTACAGTATATCCCATTTCAGCCCTTGTGTATCCGCAGTGTAAGGAACTGACTGCATTGTGTAGCTAAATGTACATATGCAATGGTGGTATGTGGCGCTCCTGCACCATAATGCATTAGAGTGCTTTGCAGAGGACATAAATCATATTAGCAGTCCGAGTGGAACGTTGGGTGCAGGCCAGCCAATCGAAGGCTTCCTTTGCTGGCTATATTTAACGCTCCAGAGCCATAAAGGAAGCATTCTGTGTTGCCAGATCCCAACATCTCTCCAGGGTACTGTGGGCCCAGGGAGCGGAGCAGGAGGTGTCTAACACTGAAGAGGCTCAGGGAATGCCATGAGAAAATGGGAGCCCTTTTATGCTGGTTTTAAGGCAAGAGACTGCTCCTACTCACACAGCACTCCCTATACTGTGTTGTGGTGGCAGGAGAGACTGTGTTAATAGACACACTGTCCTTACCTGCAGGATAATAACGACTTTTAACTGCATCCACCCCACAAACCCCCCTGACCCCTCCCCTCGTTACGTGATCTGCAGCACCATCAATGGTCATGATTAGCTCTTATTTAGCACCCTGAATGGTAGCCAATCAGAAGGTGTCCTTTGGAGGTAATAACTACCAGTATAAGCCCCCTCGGGTCCTGTGTGCCTGTCGTGCACCATTCAGGTCTAGCACCAGTCTGTGGACCAGTTTCTCTCGCTTTCATTGTTTTTTCCTTCAGACGATGGACCTCATTTCCCCATGTGAATGGTGGAGCTGGACCCCAGGATCACAATGCCGCTCCGAAGGACGTGCTAGCACTGGGATGCTTTTTAGGTTTCGCCTGGCTGTAGCACTGCGCAGCAGTGCTTGCGCAGGCGAAATCTTTTGATCTACAGTATGGGTCTTTAACTCGCCTCTCTCTTCCATTGGCTAGCTCCACAAATGGAGGCTAGCCATTGTCTAGCTCCATAAATGGAGGCTAGCCATTGGAAAAGATGGTTGTCAATCACTCTTTCCCCCGTCACGACGCGATTCGTGGGCGTTCCTGGGTCTTTTTTTAAGTCCCGCCCCTTTTCTCTCCATCATTCGGAGGTAGGCGTTTACTTATTTTCCCCGACCGCCGCCCGCCGGAAGAAATCGTCCAAAAATCTTCCTCGGGTGAGTGCTTGTTTCAACTTCTTAACTCCTCTGTACGACTGCATCGACAATGGTCACTTAATATTTGAAGTGGTTTTGTGCGGTTTCAAATTAGGGGATGTCTCTAAAATGTATTTAAAAATTAACCCTTTTGTGGCATCCGGAGTATTCAAAACTAACACGCAGATTATTAGTAGGCACACACTGGTGTATAAACATAAAATACAAAAGCTCGCAGGAGACTTCGTTAATGAAACAGACGTGCCTCTATAGTTACAGTCTCCTCCCATACCACTGAGAAGCACCAGCATAGCGGCCAGCGACGAGAAAGCCCCGCCCACTCGCGGAAGTCTAGCCCTAAGGAGTATGCAAAACCTGTTACTCTAGCAACCGAGGCCGCGCGCACTTAGGCAAAAACTTTCTCGCCCCCCCCCCCTAAAAATGTCACACAGGACCTTGCACACCCCTGCACACAGCGGCAAGATCCAGGCCTGGGAAATAAGCCCAGAAGAAGCTACTGAGGCGCATGAGAAGAAGACGAGTTGTGGATGGAATGCTTCTTCGTCAGTGGTCCGGAGCGCACCCCGGGATACAGCCGACAAGGAGGACAGTGGCGGGGGTCAGCAGGTTCTGCTTTGTGGGATATTTTCTGTGGGCAAGCAAAGCTGCGACGTACAACTGACGGACAGCAGGCTGGTCTGAAACCCCATCTTGCCCGAAATACCCCCAGGTAAGTACATGAAACCTGGTGGGAATCTCCGGGATACGTTCAACAACCTCCATTACTACATGTTTGTTTCTTCGGGTGACAGCAGTAGAGCCATGATATGGTATTATGAAACAGACGTGGGAGTGGCCTACTGCGGGTCACACTCCTCGGCCACACCCACCAAGCGCACATCTAATACTCCCCTCTGAAATGTCTCAGTCCTCACATCCTGCCCCTCCCCTCCCCTACAGAAGTCTGGCACATTAGTCATGCCCACGCTGCCCGGAGTGTAGCTGGACACACTTCTCTTCATCCCAGCATTGCACAGAGTAGCCCAGAACTCTCAAGTTGGCTAAATTCTTAGTCGTGAGAAATAATTTGCATGTTGATGACACAACCTTAGACATTGAGGACTTCACATGAAGGCATAACTGTAAAATGGTAGAACTGCAGTAAATAGATGTAAAACGAATAAAGTAACAGGGAGCCCTCCCTAAAGTAACCATACAAAGAAAACAGCACCGACTAAAGAATATGCAACAAAGTGTTCAGTTGAAAAATGTATTGTCCTTAAAGAAATAAATTAACTCATGAGCCTAATAAAGCTGCAGTAAAAACAAAAAATATAATCTTGGAAAAATGTTTAAGTTACAAAAGGGAATGAACACTAGAAACAGAAAGAAAATGGTAGCTTCTGTGAACTATATGGAGTGAAAAAATTTTGAGTTGACGGTGCCGGGACATACTTTAAAAACCCTGCCCAGTGGTGCGTCCGCAGCCTCGCCCCTTCTTTTTTTGCCTGGCACACTCCCGCAGGGACCATTGCTGCAAAACACTGCTACTGACCGCTGCCAGCTCCTAATGTGCGTCATTTTCATTTACATTTATTTAATCTAACAGCTCCCACCAGAGCCCTCAATGACTCACCCATCAAATGGCTTCATTTGAACGTTTCTCGGCTGTATCGGTCAGTTGCCTTATACATCAACGTGTCCGTATAAGTTGCAGAAGGCACAGCTATTTAATAGCCCCACCTGCACGGGTGAGTGAGTATGTGTACTCAGAGTAGAGAACAGCTATGGTAAGAGTCAAGATTTCTGCTCTGGATGACAGGAAAGGTGGCTGTCTGTCAGTGTGTGTGTGTGTGTGGGGGGGGGGTTCTGTGTGTGTGTGTGGGGGGGTTCTGTCTGTGTGTGTGTGCGGGGGGGTTCTGTCTGTGTGTGTGGGGGGGGGTTCTGTGTGTGTGTGTCTGTGGTTCTGTCTGTGTGTGTGTGTCTGTGGTTCTGTCTGTGTGTGTGTGTGTGTGTCTGTGGTTCTGTCTGTCTGTGTGGGGTTCTGTCTGTCTGTGTGGGGTTCTGTCTGTCAGTCTGTGTGGGGTTCTGTCTGTCAGTCTGTGTGGGGTTCTGTCTGTCAGTCTGTGTGGGTGTGTGTGTGTGGGGGGTTTCTGTCTGTGTGTGTGGGGGGGTTCTGTCTGTGTGTCTGTGGGGTTCTGTCTGTGTGGGTGGGGGGGGGGTTCTGTCTGCGTCTATCTGTGTGGGGTTCTGTCAGTCTGTGTGGGGTTCTGTCAGTCTGTGTGGGGTTCTGTCTGTCAGTCTGTGTGGGGTTCTGTCTGTCAGTCTGTGTGGGGTTCTGTCTGTCAGTCTGTGTGGGGTTCTGTCTGTCAGTCTGTGTGGGGTTCTGTCTGTCAGTCTGTGTGGGGTTCTGTCTGTCAGTCTGTGTGGGGTTCTGTCTGTCTGTGTGTGTGAGTCTGTGTGGGGTTCTGTCTGTCTGTGTGTGTGTGTCTGTGGTTCTGTCTGTGTGTGTGTGTCTGTGGTTCTGTCTGTGTGTGTGTGTGGGGGGGGTTCTGTCTGTGTCTGTGGGGGTCTGTCTGTGTGTGGGGTTCTGTCTGTGTGTGTGGGGTTCGGTCTGTCAGTCTGTGTGGGGTTCTGTCAGTCTGTGTGGGGTTCTGTCTGTCAGTCTGTGTGGGGTTCTGTCTGTCAGTCTGTGTGGGGTTCTGTCTGTCAGTCTGTGTGGGGTTCTGTCTGTCAGTCTGTGTGGGGTTCTGTCTGTCAGTCTGTGTGGGGTTCTGTCTGTCAGTCTGTGTGGGGTTCTGTCTGTCAGTCTGTGTGGGGTTCTGTCTGTCAGTCTGTGTGGGGTTCTGTCTGTCAGTCTGTGTGGGGTTCTGTCTGTCAGTCTGTGTGGGGTTCTGTCTGTCTGTGTGTGTGAGTCTGTGTGGGGTTCTGTCTGTCTGTGTGTGTGTGTCTGTGGTTCTGTCTGTGTGTGTGTGTCTGTGGTTCTGTCTGTGTGTGTGTGTGGGGGGGGTTCTGTCTGTGTCTGTGGGGGTCTGTCTGTGTGTGGGGTTCTGTCTGTGTGTGTGGGGAGGGTCTGTCAGTCTGTGTGGGGTTCGGTCTGTCAGTCTGTGTGGGGTTCGGTCTGTCAGTCTGTGTGGGGTTCTGTCAGTCTGTGTGGGGTTCTGTCTGTCAGTCTGTGTGGGGTTCTGTCTGTCAGTCTGTGTGGGGTTCTGTCTGTCAGTCTGTGTGGGGTTCTGTCTGTCAGTCTGTGTGGGGTTCTGTCTGTCAGTCTGTGTGGGGTTCTGTCTGTCAGTCTGTGTGGGGTTCTGTCTGTCAGTCTGTGTGTGTGTCTGTGGTTCTGTCTGTGTGTGTGTGTGGGGGGGGTTCTGTCTGTGTGTGGGGTTCTGTCTGTGTGGGGTTCTGTCTGTGTGGGGTTCTGTCTGTGTGTGTGTGTGGGGGGTCGGTCTGTCTGTGTGGGGTTCTGTATGTCTGTCTGTGTGGGGTTCTGTCTGTCAGTCTGTGTGGGGTTCTGTCTGTCAGTCTGTGTGGGGTTCTGTCTGTCAGTCTGTGTGGGGTTCTGTCTGTCAGTCTGTGTGGGGTTCTGTCTGTCAGTCTGTGTGGGGTTCTGTCTGTCAGTCTGTGTGGGGTTCTGTCTGTCAGTCTGTGTGGGGTTCTGTCTGTCAGTCTGTGTGGGGTTCTGTCTGTCAGTCTGTGTGGGGTTCTGTCTGTCAGTCTGTGTGGGGTTCTGTCTGTCAGTCTGTGTGGGGTTCTGTCTGTCAGTCTGTGTGGGGTTCTGTCTGTGAGTCTGTGTGTGTGTGTGTGTGGGGGGGGGTTCTGTCTGTGTGTGTGGGGGGGGGTTCTGTCTGTGTGTGTGTGGTGGGGGTTCTGTCTGTGTGGGTGGGTCTGTGGTTCTGTCTGTGTGTGTGGGTCTGTGGTTCTGTCTGTGTGTGTGGGTCTGTGGTTCTGTCTGTGTGTGTGGGTCTGTGGTTCTGTCTGTGTGTGTGGGTGTCTGTGGTTCTGTCTGTGTGTGTGTGTCTGTGGTTCTGTCTGTGTGTGTGTCTGTGGTTCTGTGTGTGTGTGTGTGTGTGTGTGTGTGTGTCTGTGGTTCTGCCTGTGTGTGTGTGTGTCTGTGGTTCTGTGTGTGTGTGTGTCTGTGGTTCTGTGTGTGTGTGTGTGTGTGTCTGTGGTTCTGTGTGTGTGTGTGTGTCTGTGGTTCTGTCTGTGTGTGGGTTTCTGTCTGTGTGGGGTTCTGTCTGTGTGTGTGGGTGGGTTCTGTCTGTCTGTGTGGGGTTCTGTCTGTCAGTCTGTGTGGGGTTCTGTCTGTCAGTCTGTGTGGGGTTCTGTCTGTCAGTCTGTGTGGGGTTCTGTCTGTCAGTCTGTGTGGGGTTCTGTCTGTCAGTCTGTGTGGGGTTCTGTCTGTCAGTCTGTGTGTGTGTGGGGGGGGGTTCTGTCTGTGTGTGTGGGGGGGGTTTCTGTCTGTGTGTGTGGGGGGGGGTTCTGTCTGTGTGTGTGTGGTGGGGGTTCTGTCTGTGTGGGTGGGTCTGTGGTTCTGTCTGTGTGTGTGGGTGTCTGTGGTTCTGTCTGTGTGTGTGTGTCTGTGGTTCTGTCTGTGTGTGTGTGTCTGTGGTTCTGTCTGTGTGTGTGTCTGTGGTTCTGTGTGTGTGTGTGTCTGTGGTTCTGTGTGTGTGTGTGTCTGTGGTTCTGTGTGTGTGTGTGTGTGTGTGTGTCTGTGGTTCTGTGTGTGTGTGTGTCTGTGGTTCTGTGTGTGTGTGTGTGTCTGTGGTTCTGTGTGTGTGTGTGTCTGTGGTTCTGTGTGTGTGTGTCTGTGGTTCTGTGTGTGTGTGTGTGTGTCTGTGGGTGTGGGTGTGTGTGTGTGTCTGTCTGTGGTTCTGTGTGTGTGTGTGTGTCTGTGGTTCTGTGTGTGTGTGTGTGTCTGTGGTTCTGTGTGTGTGTGTGTGTGTCTGTGGTTCTGTGTGTGTGTGTGTGTCTGTGGTTCTGTGTGTGTGTGTGTGGGGTTCTGTCTGTGTGTGTGGGTGGGTTCTGTCTGTCTGTGTGGGGTTCTGTCAGTCTGTGTGTGGGGTTCTGTCAGTCTGTGTGTGGGGTTCTGTCAGTCTGTGTGTGGGGTTCTGTCAGTCTGTGTGTGGGGTTCTGTCAGTCTGTGTGTGGGGTTCTGTCAGTCTGTGTGTGGGGTTCTGTCAGTCTGTGTGTGGGGTTCTGTCAGTCTGTGTGTGGGGTTCTGTCAGTCTGTGTGTGGGGTTCTGCCAGTCTGTGTGTGGGGTTCTGCCAGTCTGTGTGTGGGGTTCTGCCAGTCTGTGTGTGGGGTTCTGCCAGTCTGTGTGTGGGGTTCTGCCAGTCTGTGTGTGGGGTTCTGTCAGTCTGTGTGTGGGGTTCTGTCTGTGTGTGTGGGGGGGTTCTGTCTGTGTGTGTGTGGGGGGTTCTGTCTGTGTGTGTGTGGCTCTGTCTGTGTGTGTGTGGCTCTGTGTGTGGCTCTGTGTGTGTGTGGGTGCATGTGGCTCTGTGTGTTGCTCTGTCTGTGTGTGTGTGTGTGTGTGTGTGCAATAATAAGCTATTGGCATTGTAAATGACAATGCCATTTATTTATCTGTTTCAAAACCAACACAAATAAAAATGTTGTCATTTACAATGCCAATAGCTCTAACTTTTGCAAAGGCGAGACCGTTGCATTGTAAATGCTTGTTCTACTTCTGACATGACTAGTTGCCTGCTTTTTCTGGAAGGAAGGTGACTGACGTAGCAATAGCGGGTTACCGATCTCGTAACTCACTGTTATGTTACAGGGTATTTGTAGAGCGCGCAGCTACTCCTGGTCTGCTGCTACGTCTCAAAGGACTTCTAGTTCAGGATTACAGGGCTCTCTGAGAGCCTGTCAGCGCAGCTCTGCTTGTCTTGCAGTGCTCGGTAAGGTATTTATTTTTCTCATTTGGGTGAGCGAGTCATGTTATGTGGGGGGAGGGGGACTGGCACCACATCAGATAGAAAAGTCTTGACACTTGGCCTTTATGCCACTCGCGCCTAAGACGGAGCGCAGCCCCACAGCTGACTGGACCTGTTCCAAGCCCTGCAGCCACACGCCAGTATGGGGCACAGGGAGTTTGCACCCTGAGGGTCACACTGAGGAGACAGGCGCGCGCACTGCGCCAAGACCCGACTAATGCGGGCAGCATTATAGTACAACATAAACACTTTGAGTCACCGGTTAGCAACATTGGTGTGGGGTATTGACGACCCCCCTGCCCCCGATCTGTTCCGTGTGCCACATCTTGGGACACACCACCAGCAGAATCAGTGGGGGCCCATAAGCACTGTTTGCTTCGTAGACAATCCGGTCGCCATTTTTTGTCACGCGCTTGCCGATCTACACATGAACAAACTGTGCAGATGAAGTCCTAGAGCTCAACAACACGCATTGTGCACTGCGACTGGCTTACATCTCCAAGTCATCACCTTGGACGCAATCCTTATGCTACCTCAGTCCCTGGAGCCTCCACGGCGGCATGGGCTGCAAAGACCCCAAATAGTGAACCCTCCCCTTCGACAAAGTAGCCGATAAAACGCCACTAGAACCTACTGAAATGGCCGACAACACACTAGTCCCAGAACATTCCACGTCCACTGAGATGGCCTCCATTGCTATGCTGCAAGAAATGAGGGCAGGATTCAAGGCCCTAGACTCTTGCTTTGACCTACAAGACAAAAACATTGCTGGACTGGGGGCTAAAATCCAGGTCCATGATATGCGCTAGATGTGGCGGAGGCTCGCATCTCCGACATTGAGGACGGGACTGCGCAGTCCCTCAAAAGGCTGGAGCAAGAGGAACGCATACTCAAGGTAGTCACCATTTAAAATGAAGATTTGGTGGCCCGCAGCCGCCACAAAAACGTTCACATTCTGGGAGTTCCCGAAGACGGCAGCCAGCGGCCGCATGGACCTTTCCGTTAAAAATCTACTTACCAACCTCTTTGGCAAGGAGCCATTCACTGCGGGATTCGTAGCAGAAAGGGCTCATAGGTCGCTGGGCCCCAGACTTAATCCTTGTCTTCCTCCCAGGCCCATAATAGCTCGCCTCATGAATTTCAGAGACCGTGACACGACGCTGAGGCTGGCTAGAGAACGTGGATACTTAGACTGGCGGGGGTCAAAATTTTCCTTCTACCCAGACTTTACATTAATGGTGCAGGAAGCCAGTAGTAAATTAAATGGAGTGAAGGCCACATTGCGCAACCTAGGCCTTAAATATGGCATGCTATACCCAGCAAGACCTAGAATAGATGTAGGGGGCAGGGCCCGCATATTTGACAATCCATCTGAAGCTCAAGAAGAACAAAACAACCCTTTGTCCTCGGGAGCGAGCCTATCCTCCCCACCACACAGCGGCTCGGATGCTAGCGCAGAACTCTATTCCAACTCCGGCACTGGTTGACACATTTGCTTAGTTTACTCATACTAGTGTATTCAATTGGGAAATATTATTCATGTTACATTATTATGTCATTTGGCCAGTGCACACCCCGGCGTTGGCCCCCCCCGCACTCCCCCCACCCCATATTGTACCCGTTGAGTTTGTTCTTCTTCACACTGGGGTACTATGTTTGGGCCACATCAGTCATATCTGAAGTAGATTTGTACTTCTTTTTCACATATTTGCCGAGGGTTTGCCACCTTTGGGTTGAAAGGTGACTAGGTGGGGCAAAGCAGGGGGGGGGTGTTTAGAATGTACGATCCAATTTTAGTAGTTTGCACCACTGTCCACTATCGCTAGCAATATTAGACATGCATCGCAGGTCTGTCCAGTTAGATGGTATGCCCATTTTTGATGACACGCCTGGGCAATGTTGACAGCCCCTCGGCCCTCTCCTTGGTCTTGAGGAATGTCAGAAGTCTTAACGATAACCGCAAGAGACGACAGGTGATTCACTATCTGCTTCGACACAAGGCAGACATAGCCTATTTGCAGGAAACACACCACCCCCCCACTGATACAGCGCAATTCAGTGCCAGCTGGGGCGCACAACAGGTTTTCTGCCAACTACAGCAGTTATGCTAGGGGCACCACCATTTTAATACACAAAAGAGTCCCCTTTCGTCTCAGTGATGTGATTCGCGACCCGGAGGGAAGATACATTATTGTCGCTGGCTCCCTCGACGGCCACAGGGTCTCATTGGTAAACATCTATGCCCCACACACAGACTCCACTGAGTTCTTCCAAACGCATTGAATACCCAACTGTCAAAACTAGAGCCACACAAGATCTTATTGGGGGGAACCTTAACTTACTATTTGACCCCGGACTTGACAGCACTTTACAGGCACCTGACACAAAGCCAAGGGCGCGACAAGCTCTGAAGGAACTCTGCGAGCATTACACACTTATAGACATATGGCAGAAGCGAAACCCTACCCAGACTGAATACACTCACTACTCAGGCCAACATAATACTTGGACAAGGATAGATTATTGGTTGCTCACCCCTAAATTCACAGACTAGTTTGCCTCACTGACGACGCTCCCTAGGACATACTCAGACCTGTCTCCGATAGTATTACACTTGAAACTCCCACGAACTGAGGGATACGAACGTCAGTGGCTGTTACCTAGGAGAGCCCTGCAAGACGAACTCTCTTTAAAGACGAAGTACGAGAAGCCATCGAAGACTATTTCGAGAACAACACAGATTCCGTAAACTCCTGGGTGACGCTATGGGAGGGTTTCAAGGCGGTTATTAGGGGTGTTTGTATCTCTAAACATGCAAGGGTACTCTGAGACCTTCGCAACACGATGACACGCATTGAACACGACATCACTACACTTGACACCAATTCCGCGGGGGCCCCGGAACCTGTAGATCAGGCTAAGCATTTGGCAGAGATACCACGGACCGGGAGATACTGTACCTGGGGAAATACCATACGCCGAGGCGCTATGGGGAGGAGGAGAAACCGGGGAGAGTGTTAGCACAAATGCGGAGACCGCCATACATAAAATCATACATCACTGAACTTCACGCCGCTACTGGGCACACACTTAACAATACCTCCGTTATTCTAGAAGAGTTTCTAGATTATTACACGACACTGTGCACTTCAAGGGTGGGTTCTGACAGCACAGCCCAAAACGACTATTTGTCAGAGATCGCACTGGTCTACCTGGAAAGGTACATGCAGGACTTCTTAGTGGAGCCCATCTTGGTGGCTGACGTCTCCCTTGCCATCGACACGATCAGAGGCTCCACAGCCCCGGGGTTGGATGGATTCACGGGAGATTTTTATAAAGAATACAAGGACTTTCTTGCCCAACAGCTAATTGAGGTATATGCAGAAGCATTGGAGAAGCAAGAACTCCCTCCCACCCTATGCAAGGCCGTCATCATACTCCTCTCCAACCCGGGCACAGATCCCATGCTCTGTGGATCATATTGCCCACTCTCCCTATGACATTTAGATTGCAAAATATTAGCCAAAATCCTCGCGAACCGGTTGTCTCAATTAATAGAATATATTATTTCCCCGGTGCAATCTGGCTTTGTACCTCACTGGTCCAACTCCTTGAACCTTCGAACACTGTTCGCAGTCCTCCACAGAATTAACCCCGACACCCCAGCGGCCGCGATATTATTAGATACGGAGAAAGCCTTCGATTCTCTGGAATGGTCATTTATACTTGCAGTAATGAGACGTATGGGTATGCCGATGGGATTTATTGCCATTACGGCACTACTCTACAGCAAACGCAAGGCTACGGCAGAACGACACGCTTTCCAGACCATTTGCTCTTTCCCGAGGGACGAGGAAAGGCTGTCCCTTATCACCACTTCTGTTCATGTTAGCAAAATGGACCTGTTGATTAGGAATTTCCAAGCACGTCACCTGCACCGGGGATTACAGTTTAAAACCATCCCCCTTCTTGCCTCCCTGTACGCAGACATACCATCCTATATATCCGGGAACCTCAAAACAACTAAGCGCCCCTCATTTGAGAAATCCTACAATTCAGCAGATTCTCCGGGCTGGGCGTAAGTCCATTATTTTTCCATTGACCACGAGCACTACCCCGTGGGAATCAGAGTATCCTCTTGAGTGGTGTTCCAATTCAGTAAAATATCTCGGGATACACACCCACTTGGACACCACATAAATTGTACGCTTAAACTACGGCCAGGCAGTGCACACTCTGGAAACACAGGTGGAAAGCTGGCTGAGTTTACCATTATCACTGGGGGGACGGGTAGCAATCCTAAAGATGGTCGTACTTCTCAAATTTTTATATCTTTTCAACAACATCCCCATACCTCTCACCGATGGCTTCTTTTGAACATTAGGATCACACCTAACACGCCTGGTTTTGGGGGTGGTGGGGGGGGGGGGGAGCAGCAACGTATTCGCTGGTCGATCCTCACACTACCATACGTACGGGGGAGGGTTTGGTGTACCAGACTTACAATTATATTACTTAGTGGCAGAATGTCGCTATGAACACACATGGTTTCACCCAGATGCAAGAATACGGTTTCTGCGGCTGGAGGCGGATCTCGTCCTCCCTGACAGGCTGTCCACAGACCTTCTTAAGGGCTTCCCCCGTGACCCACACGGCATACAAACGGTGTCCAGCACCAGCTGGGCATGGGGAAAATTAGGGAAGATTATCGGCACTGCAACTCTTTACTCATCCGCCCTTCCTAAATGGTCCCCAATTACTAAGGAAGGCCTGGTGCAGTGCATACTGGTTCCTTAGACGTAGCCAAAATAGGGGATTTATATCCGGAGGAGCATGTATTTTCACTGGACGACGAAGAATGTAAATTGGTAGCGGTTTCATGACTCGATATTTTTGACCCGAATGAGGTCAGCCTTGCGGGCGACACTCCCCACTTTCCCAATTGAGCCAGACTCGTTTCCCCCACTCACACAAATCATAGAGCTCCTCGATGGTGCGCGTCTCTTTACTAAAATGTACAAAGCTAGTGGTGATATGAGACCGGTGAGTGATGACAAGCTCCGGCTCGACTGGGAGGCAGATTTGGGCAGTCCAATAACAGACAAACAATGGTCCAAATGCTGTGCGGCAACCAAGGAAATCTCTTAACAGCAGACACAAGATGCTTCATTTTAAATTTCCTCCAGGCCACATACATGTTTGAAATGCGAGGCACCGTACGCCGACTTCCTACACATGGCATAGGCTTGCCCCCGTCTGCAGAGGTACTGGGTGGACATTCGCACTACACTTGGGAAGATGTTCGACTTGCCTCTCGAGCCCATTCCAGAGATTGCACTACTAGGGTACACAGTGAACATCCCCAAGCGGATTAGACGTCTTACATCACTGGGGTTCTTGTTGGTAAAAAGGGAGATTGCTATACACTGGGGCAGGAAAACAGGACCCAAAGTAAAGGACTGGCTGCGCAGTCTAGCCTATTGTAATGTTAACAGGGAGAACTATGCTAGTATCACACCCCCAAGGTCCCGCCTCAACGATATATGGGGCCCATTTCGAATATATGTGGAAGCAACCAAACAGGCCTCAAATTCTCAATCAGAAAGTGGTATTGTGCCTGAGGGAGTGGGGTGACTATATCTGAACTAGCAATGGCTGCGTGGAGGGCGACAATGGGAGGCGTTGTGCTGCTGCGGGCCTCCACTGGTGGTAAATGGAAAGATGGGAATCCCGAAAACTGGGGACACGGACTGGGGGGAGGGCTAGAGGTGGGGCCATTTGGGCAGATATCTATTGTCATGATATGTCATTGCACTGCCTGTGCCAATTTACACCTGCCTGGAACTGTACTGTCGTGATGGACATGTACAGATTGCACAGAGATGGTTTATGAGATGTTGGACTTGGTGACTTATTTGCAACATTTGCATGAACGACATGTTGGAAAATAAAGTAAAAAAAAAAAAAGCATTTACAATAGGAAACTAAAAAATTGGTGTCCTTAGATTAATTTACGGGAGGAGCACAAGAACAGCAAAAAGAATCTAATATGGATGGGTGGTAGCCCCAACTAAAGCACTAGTAGGGAAAAACAGAATCTAATTTGGATGGGTGGTAGCCCCAACTAAAGCACTAGCAGGGAAAAACAGAATCTAATATGGATGGGTGGTAGCCCCAACTAAAGCACTAGTAGGGAAAATACATTTAGAGGTGCACCAACCATCAATAATGAGAAAAAGTCCAAATTAAAATTTAGAATGTCCCATAGTGCTTGTACAGTAGACATATGGATCCAAGTGTTACAGCAAAACAACACAGCAAATGCGTTTCATTCACCATTGTGAACTTCTTCAAGGCGTTCTTATTTTGTATAGCCAAAATACCATGCTACGTGTCTTGTGAAACAGTAGTTCATCATATGGAAATATACCATAATGTGCAGGGTCCCATTAGATTACACACCATTGATCCTTTTAATATCAGGCTAGGGCGCCCCGTACTTGACACCTTAGTCAGTGTTTACAGGCCTCGAAAAATCATAAAATTGTTTCCAGACTTGCAAGTCTAGTGACTTAAATAATTTACTCAATCTAAGTATAATGCAAGTGACCCATAAACTGGGTTCAAATTATGGGATTGTGGGCCAATATTTTAAGTCACTGAGCCGCCGTTGTCTTCTTGATGACATGAGAGGACCTTCAAATACATGAGTTCAGCACGTTTGTTGTACAAAAAACACCTTTGTTTGATTTATTAGACTAAACATTTGCTCCATATAAAATACAAATCCAGCAACACACAGGATACACATGAGAGCTGACTTGCCTCTCAGTACATCAACTACACGGTCATCAGGGCGGTTTCTAAAATAATGTTTAAGTCGGCCGTTGGACGTTGCGAGCACTACCTCCGTACTGCTGCGCACGTCCAACGACCGACGCGGCCACACCCGTTTCTAAGAACGTTCAGCACTGGCACTGAACGTTCGAAACAAGAAACTGGTTAAAAATCACTTAATAAATGCATACTTCTGTGGCCTCAGGTCGCACCCTTAAGCAGTAGATGCTTATAGCGAGCATAAAATGTTTCTTTGGAAATTACTTAATATGGGACAAAGGGGGGTGGGGGTCTGTTCATTGGGCTCTCTGCCCATTTGGTATTTTTGTAAAGCACTGGTAGGAACTGACAAAAAGAGTGCAAACATTAGAAGCAAAAAGACAAAATGAGCCACTAGACTGAAGTATATCATTTTGTCTTTTAAAAATAAAACCAATTTTTGTGAAACTCAAACCTTCCCATTTAGGGGAACTTTTTGATTTTTTATATTTTGTTTGTGAATAAATAATGTATTTCAGAATCTGTCAATGTGTTTGATATGCCCTTGTCTCGGATTTGTGAGTATTGTTGTGGCTCAAACTGTACAGATTATTTAGGGTGGGTTCACAGGATTCCACTTATGATTCAGTGGGAGTTCAGAGAAGTCAGAAGTTAAGAACCTCCAACACAGTGACTCCCCAAACCGAAGATAATAGGCAGATGTCTATGTGCAAGAACAAAGGACAGGCACCAAGCCACATGATCCTCACTGCATCAATGCTAAGGACTTGTCTAAGCAAACGCTTGGAACTGGGAGCACCAATAAACCATCAGTTTGCCTGCAGCTTCTATGGTTCTGCAGTAAATCTTAGCAGCAGCAAGGATACATTAGGATGCATCCACTAGCGAGAATTCTCAGAAGGATAGAACAGAAGGGCTGACCTGGTCTGAATGGATTGATACCCTCATAAAACCCTTCTATAGAAGTCACGATAAAAACAATGACCTGCCAAATGGTAGTAGCCACCATGACCATAGTTCAAACCAGATGCCAAGCTTAATAGCACCACAGGCTGAAGATTCACTCACCAGCAACTTAAATCCCTTTGAGAGTGGCAGGAAAAAAAGGAGTAATATCGATCAAGGAATCTGGAGTTTTAATGAGGGGCTCAAAATGAGATAAAGGGGTGAAAATGTATGCAATCCAGTCATCCATAATAGGTCCAAGACAGCAGAGATCCACACTAGATTTTCAGAATACCCACTCCGACTCAATTAAATGGAATTCATACACAGTCAGTTGCAATCCTGTTTCAGTTTTGGCATAGCTTTAATTTCAATTTCAATTAACTTTATATCGGTCTTTTTAGACCATAAAAGTACATTAAATATAACACATTTCCATCCAAATCATTGCGATAGCGTTCTTTGTCACAGTGGATTGGGCGGACAACGTCACAAAGTTACCCAGATCCGTCCTATATTTACATTTAAAAACAATGAATTCATAATACAATAAATATTATAAAATGTTTAAACAGTTCTGTAATAAAAAATGTATATAAAAGGAGGAGGAGCTACGCGCGGATCCAAGATGGCCGCGTGAGCAGAGGGTTCCCGAGACCCCTTCCGCCACCCTTCTTTATCCAGACACAAATCCTGATTTGGACGACGGGTACTTCTTGTTGATGCCCTGCTGATCTCGAAAGCTTCTTCCAGAATTCGATTTGGCCACCGGGAACTGGACTTGCTGCACTCCATAATCTGAGGCATTCGGCGGAGGCCATCCAGGGGCTTGAGTTCCCGAGGTGCCCAGGTGGCAATTGAACAACAACGGCTTGAGTGACGCCACCGCTGCCCCTGTGGTACTTTCGGTTTCGGTCTTTGTTGGTGCCGACTCATTGCTGGTAGACATTGCTGCCCTGCTCTAGTCGCAGACTCTCCTTCGGCTGTCGTTCCTCGACCTCTTGCTTCCTTCAGCTTGCCATAGGGGGGAATCATTCTGACTAGATCTCGGAAGACCCTTTGGTGCTCGTCGACCATTATGACGGGCAGGACGGACACTGAGAGGCGCAACACCAGAGGCCCGAATTGAGGGGGAGCCGCTCAGACCCAGACTATAGAACGCTTTACTCGCCCGAAGGGATCCCCGGGTGGATCGAGCAAGTCCCCCGGAGAGGCTGGTGACGGTACCCCTTCGACTGAGGAGCCGTCTTTGGCAGATGTTATGGGCGCCATTGCCAATATCCAGACTGCGATGGGGCAGCAATATGAAACTCTCGCTACTAAGTTGGATACGGTTGCGATTGAAGTCAACCTTATCAGGACAGACCTGGGGAAAACCAACGAGCGGGTCAAATCTTTGGATGTGAAGACGGCGAGCCTAATTACAGATGTCTCAGATCTTCAGACCGAGGTCCGCGATCTTCGTATGGCCAGGGACTCGTTTGCTCGTCGGCTGGATGATTTCGAGAGCCGGGCCAGACGGAATAATGTCCGCATCGTGGGCGTTCCGGAGACTTCCAGGGAAGTACAGACGGACCTTCTGGTTGAAGACCTTATTCAGAACTATTTGTCACCAAAGGGCCTTAGTGGTCTTTTTGCAGTGGAGCGCGCTCATCGGATTCCTGGCGGGAAGCCTAAGCTTGGGGCCGCTCCGAGGCCTATCATAGCCAGGATCTTCAATTACCGGGACAGAGACGCTATCCTGCAGGCCTCCCGTGTCAATGGTCCCACTAAGTTTGAAAATGTTTCGATCAGCTTCTATCCGGACTTCACCCAGGCAGTGCAGAAGCAACGTATGGCCTTTACGGGGGTGAAACGAAGCCTTAGAGACATGGAAATGAAATATGCCATGCTTTTCCCGGCTCGCCTGCGGATTGAGCACAATGAACGTACATTTTTCTTTGATCGCTCTGAAGCGGCCAGTGACTGGCTGGACACTTTGCCGACACAGCATACCAGCTCGGAGAGTACGAGGGGTGCCGAGGGCGGCCTGGAGGACCTGGAGTAGTGAGTCGGTGCCGATGAGCCATTATTGGACGCTTTGCAGTGGCTCTGTAATAGCGATGTTCGTACGTCGCGGATAGCTGGGGGTGGTGGGACTCGGGACCTTTTTCTCTCTTCTTGTAGGTTAGTTTAATGGGGTGACAGGCACACTGCAAGTTGGGGTGGCTTTCTGGTCTACCGCAGGGGTGCAGGGAGGGGGGTTGTGTGTTGAGGGTTCTTCGGGGGTGGTGGGGGGTCTCTTCTTGTTTGTTTACTTCGAGGCTCTGATTCGGTTGCTCTTTTATCCTTGGTGCTTGCTCTGTGGCGGGGGGGACGGTTGCTTTTTGTCTGGGATGGGGGGTAGGGGGCTGAGGGTGCTGAGCTGGAACGTTAATGGTCTCGGGGATCGAATTAAACGGGGGATAGTTCTGCAGTACTTGAAGCGGCACGCCCCAGATATTGTTCTGCTACAAGAAACGCATTTGGTGGGAAATACGTGCCGCGCACTGAATAGAAGAGGCTACCATTTGGTGGCCCACTCTGGATTCACCACTGGGTCTAGGGGGGCAGGTATCTTGGTTAGGAACTCCCTCCCCCTCGAGGTGGATGACAAGGTGCTGGATGATAGGGGTCGTTATGCTGCTGTCGTGGGTCGATGGGAGGGGAAGACGATCTCCATTTTGTCTGTGTATGTTCCCCCTGGTTTGCAGTCTACCACATTTTCTGATTTGGGTGGGGTAGTCCTGGGGCTCCCCGATGGTTTGCTCGTAGTGGGTGGAGATTTTAATTTGGTGGTCAGTGGAGAGGAGGATCGACACCCTTGTAGAACCCTCCCCACGTCGCAGTTATGGTTGGGCCGTTTCATGGATACACTGGGATTAGCGGATTGTTGGAGACAACTTCATCCTGGCCAGCTCCAGTATACCTTTTTCTCGGGGGCCCATGGTAGTCTCTCGAGACTCGACTACATTCTTATTCCAGCGGCACAGATGGTCTCCGTGAGGGAAATTAGACATCTGGCGAGGGGGATTTCAGATCATTCCCCACTATGGCTCACCATTGATGTGCGGCTGGAGTCCGGGGGTCGTGTTGCTCCTATTAATCCGCGGCATCTTCGTAACCCCAACATTAGTAAGGACGTGGTTAAATGCATGGATTATTACTTTGCTGAGAATGAAGGGTAAGTATCCTCCCCTGCTACTTTGTGGGAGGCGTGTAAAACTGTGATCCGGGGTCAGACACTCTCTTTGATTGCCAGCGAAAGGGGGCGCAAAACTAAAGAAGTGGTACGGCTTGAAAACGATATCTCTGAATTGGAAGAACGGATGGAATCTGTGATTATGCCTGATAGCCTACATTCATTGGCGCTTAAACAGTTTGAATACAGAGCTCTGGTGACTGATGCGGCTAAAGCGATGAATCGTGAACAGCAGGGACGCTTGTATGATTTGGGTGATAAGGCGGGGAAATTGCTTGCTTGGCTTGATAAGCGGGATAGAGTGAATCGCGTTGTGCCTGTTATTGAGCGAGTGGATGGTGTGCGAGTTGTGGACCCGGTCGAGATCGTTGAGGTCTTTGCCCAGCCTTTTCGGAAGGTGTATTCGCCGGTCTCGGACAGACCTGAGGAGGACTCGCACCTGTTGCTCCGCGATATCGCGTTGCCTAGTCTCTCGGATTCGGATAGAGAGCTTATGGAGGCGGATTTTTCTACAGATGAAGTAGCGCTTGCTATCCGTGCACTTCGCTCTGGTAAGGCATCGGGCCCGAATGGTTTGCCAGTCGAGTTGTATAAGTTGTGTCCTGATAAAATGGCGCCGTACCTTCGTCGGACATTTTTGGCGTCGCGAGATCTCGGGCTTCTTCCCCGAGATCAGAGATTGGCGTCCATTGTGGTCATCCACAAGGACGGAAAGCCCCGGGAACATTGTTCGTCATATCGGCCGATCTCACTTCTTAACGTTGAACCTAAGGTGCTTGCTAAAATTTTGGCGAACCGCATGATCAGGGTGATCGGCGAGTTGGTGCACCCTGATCAGTCTGGGTTTATCCCCCACCGTAACACTGCACTCAATCTTCGCCGTCTGCACGGTGTTTTGGCGAGGGCGGGGTCTCTTGCGGAACCGGCCATTTTGGTTTCCCTTGACGCCTCGATGGCCTTCGACACAGTGGAATGGCCTTATTTGTGGGCTGCCCTCGCTAAATTTGGCTTTGGGCCTAAGTTTATTGGATGGGTTAAATTGTTATATGAACAACCGTTTGCACAGGTGGTGGTTAACGGAAGGGCCTCGGATCCCTTTGTCCTCGGTCGTGGCACAAGACAGGGCTGCCATTTGTCGCCTCTCCTTTTTGCGCTTGCTCTTGAACCCCTTGCCGCGTGGCTCCGCTGGGAGCCCTCGCTCAAGGGCATACGGTGGTCTCCTACCTTTGAGGATCGGGTGTCACTTTATGCTGATGATATTCTGTTATACCTCACTTCTCCCCGTAAGTCATTGGGAGTCCTGTTTGAGGTCCTGAGCTCCTTCGGGAGGAACTCTGGTTTGGTTATTAACTGGACTAAATCCTGTATTTACCCGCTCGCGGGTGGACAACCTTCTCTGCCTCGCTTCTGCCCTATACCTGTCTCCAGTGGTGGTTTCAAATACTTGGGGATCTACATCTCTATGGACCCTAAGGTCCGATTTGAGCGGAATCTACTGCCTCCGCTTGCCCGACTTCGGTCGGATGTGGCGGCATGGTGTGGCTTGCCTCTTTCCCCCCTGGGGAGGGCGGCCCTGTTTAAAATGATGTCTCTTCCCCGATTCTTATACGCAATTCAGAACACGCTGGACTTGGTTCCAGCTGGTTATTTTAGTGAAATCGAAGGTCTCCAGAGGAAATTGGTTTGGGACGGGAGACCGCGTATAGCGCTGGCGAAATTGACTTTGCCCTGGTATGATGGTGGGATAGCTTTACCGGATGTCAAACGTTATTATTGGGCGTCCCAGTTGAGTGCTATTAATCACGCTATGTATGGCCCTGTTCCTAATCCCGCTTATGATATGGATAAGTGGCAACTCCCGGGGGGCGATTATAATAGAGCGCTTTATTCCAAGAGTGACAGGAGGTCTTTGACAGGCCCCACTGCGGTGGCACTGCGTGTATGGGCTAGTGCAACGTCGGCCACGGGTTGGACTGATAAACTTACTAGGGCGACTCCTCTCTATACAGCTGAGAGATTGGGTGGTCTGTGGTCCTCGAAGGGATTCGATAGATGGGACCTCATTGGTATCAGTAAAGTGGGTGATCTTTAGGCCACCAATAGAGTCAAAACTTTTGACGAGTTACAACGGGAATATAAGCTGAGTGATAGGGAATATTTTCGTTACCTTCAGATCCGCCATGCGCTTGATTCGGTCTTCCCTGCTGGCGCCTCGATCCCGGAGTCTTCTCCCTTGGAGGATAGAGTGCTGGACGGACATGTCCCCGACAGCACTATCTCCCTCATATACAAAAAACGTATTAATGCTCGTTCGGACCTTCTTATACAGTTGCGTGAGGCATGGACTGGTGACAGACTGGAGTTAGACGACGAAGACTGGCAGGCTGCAGTCTCCTCCCTAAAGGAAGTTGCTATTCCGGCGCGTCTCCGACTAGTGCAGCTAAAGATTCTTCATCGCACCTATGTCACGGGTCCACGATTGATACATATGGGTTATTCGATGGATGGGTTATGTCGGCGTGGATGTGGTTTGCTTGCCACTTTCCTCCATATTATATGGGAATGCCCGGAGGTAGTGGTTTTTTGGACTCGAGTGAATGAGGTGATGAGAGGTGACGGGCGTCGGGCTACTTCCTGAGGCCCGGCGCTGTTTGCTGAATATTTGGGAACCGAATGACTGCACCGTTGCCCAGACTCAGTGGGTCACATTGGGAAACATTTAGCAAAAAGAGATATCGCTCAACTCTGGGGGTCTCATAGGGCACCACTGGTCTCGACCTGGGAGGAGAACATGGACTGGTGCATGTTTAGGAAAAAAATTGTATGCGTCTCCCGGGGTAGGCCTAAGAAGTGGGGTAGGATTTGGGGTCAGTGGAATTCGTATCGTGGTGAGATTTGTGACCCTCCTTTTACGGAACCCCATGATGATACAGGATTTCCCTGATTATATGTTCCAGCATTTTTGATTTTTTGTTCACTGTAAAGCATTGCTCGCTCTTGGTCCCCGCTCCCCACCTCCATGATTTCCTGATGCTTGCTTTTCATTGTCCCCCTCACGACACACGTAGCAGCCCTTATATTGGTAATTTGCCTCGTTTCTTTTTCTTCTGGATTTTCCTTTTTGTTATTTGTGTGTTATAAAATGGAAACCTTTTCTTCATCCTCATTTACCAGACGCTCCTAGCCACATCATGCTTTTCCGCTGCCGGACCCTCGGGTTGTCGGCTGATGAGC
This sequence comes from Lissotriton helveticus, assembly GCF_964261635.1. Taxonomy (NCBI): domain Eukaryota; kingdom Metazoa; phylum Chordata; class Amphibia; order Caudata; family Salamandridae; genus Lissotriton; species Lissotriton helveticus. The sequence continues at coordinate 90,686,978 of NC_136064.1, read as the reverse complement.
TGTGTACTGCTTTATTTTTGCTGTTTTGTATTACTGACCGGCCTTGGTGGTTGTAGGTCTGTATATGTCCTTATTTTGCAAATAAAGGTTTAAAAAAAAAAAAATATGTATATAAAAATGTTTGGGAATCACGCACCTCAAAAAATCACTAATTAGGCAATAACAAGTACTATCCGATTGGCCCACAAGGTTAATATTTAGAAGATTCATCACTGGGTTCATTTTTTTAACAATTAAAATAATTTTAAAAAAAACAAATTATGTCTAATAGTACAAAAGAATAACAAGATATCAGAGTTTCAAACCCTTTTTAGCTCTAAAGACCATCACACCGGCGTGGAATCTAGATACACAAAAACTCACCAGATATGAGGTATCAGACTTCAACAGACGTTCTGCCTCTCTGCAGTGCCTTACTTTCAAGGAAATGCAGAGTGGTTTAATCCATCTTTGTCTAGGAGTATCGTATAAGGGGCAGAAGAAAAAAATATGTGCATCATCCTCCTTTGACATCAATCAGATGTTTACAAAAAGTGCATTTATCATAATCTTGATCATTACGATTACTAACCCATTTTGATTTCTTATCGTTTGTTTGTAAAACCCCGTATCTAAATTTCAGGTACAATGAATTGGCAATTTGTGGACATATCTCGTCCATCAGTGGTTCAAATTGGGGTACATCTTTGAGCAAGAGAAATGGTGTAGTTAAGGAACCTAAACTGGAGTCATGCTGAAAAGTACTGCTCATATAATTCCAGAAGGATAGCTTAACAACCTTACTACATGCCATAGTCAAATCTGAGGGTACATCCCAATACTGTGGTAGACCTATTTTTTTTAAACCAAGTCGAAACGTGGTGCAGCCACGGAATGGCTTTTAAAAGACCAAATCTCATTATCTCTTGCAGACCCCTTTTATAATGTACGAGCTCCACCGTTGACCAAATTCTTACCCAAAATAGAAGGGGGCGTAATACAGCAAGATTATCAGTACGTTTTAGATTGAGGTCAAGTATTACCGGAAGCATCGGGGTTCTATTGGGTGTAGAGAGTAACGTGAATAAATCTGTTTTCGCCAATTTCAAAGTTACATTTACAATGTGGGCCCCAAAGTTCTGCCCCATACAAAACCGCTGACTGAGCCTTAAATTTAAAAACCTCAATGGCTGGAGAAATAGCCTTGGATGTACTCCCTCCATGCTTCTTAGAAATTGGAGTACAGTTTTGAATCAAAAGTAATCTATTTTATTCCAGTTGCGGTTTCCAGGTCATGTTTTAATCAAGTGTGATACCTAAATAGTTAAAACTATGTACATATTCTAGTACTTGGCCATTTAGCTCTAGATTCTTTTTAAAAGACTTACGTGAATTGATAGACATAACTTTAGCTTTACTGGGATTGATTTCAAGTCCCTTATTAGAGCAATATGAATGGAAAGAGTTCAGCAGGCTTTGAAGGCCACTGGGGGTTTGTGAGATTAAGATGGTATCATCTGCAAATAATAATGCAGGTATCACTTTCCCTCCCAGCTTGGGCGAATCATTTTTACAGCTTTCCAGGAAGTTTGGGATGTCATTTACATACAGTGTAAACAAGGTGGGCGCCAACACACAACCTTGTCGTACCCCCCGTTTCACTGGTATCTCCCTGGTAAGTTCTCCTCTTGGCCCCCAACGCACTTTTAGCGTAATTCCCTTCGTGTAGCCTAATTATCTGCACAAGCAGTTCGATTGGTACCCCTAAGTCTCTCAGGTAACCCCAAAGGCTGTTCCTTGGTACCAAATCGAACGCAGCCCTAAGGTCTACGAATGCAATATATAGGCTACCTTGCCTTAGGGTTATATATTTCCAGTACAAACATAAAAACCTGAAGACTTGGTCAATAGTGCTAGTCTTCTTTCTAAACCCAGCTTGGAATTCCACATCTTCTATCCAGGTCAATAAACGAAAAAGTAAATGCCTGGCAAATAATTTCTGGGGGATATCAATCAGACTAATGGGGCGATAATTTGCCGGATCATGTCTGTTTCCCTTTTTAAAAATTGTGACTATTTCTGCCCCCTTCCACGTGTTTGGAATTGGTTCAAAATTTGCTATCGCATTACAAAGTTGGTTAATATAAAAAACCCAAATATTCAAGTCATATTTTAGAAGATCCAGAGGTATTTTATCTAGCCCTGGGGCTTTACCCGATTTAACTGACTCCAACATTAAAATCGTTTCATTTAGCGAAAAATTCACATTGGCTGCCTTTGCTCTATTAGTCATATCCTCTGATAGTTCAAAGCAATCTCCGTTGGATTCAGAATAGAGTGCAGAAAAATGGTCCACCCATGCATTTTCATCGAGAAATAGGTCTCTTTGTGTTCTCCCTGCCCTATTACCTTTGGCCATCAAATTCCAAAATCCGGCCTGGTCCTTAGCTTTAGCCGCACAAATTAAGTCTGCCCAGATCTCCTCATCCCATGACCTCTTAGCAACTTCTAAAATCTGTTTGTACATGCACCTTTTTTCCCTTATCTTGTCTATTTCTTCGCTCTGAATAGCCATAATTAACTCTTGCTTGGCTATTCTGCAGTCCCTGTTATACCATGATCAATCCTCTCTGATTCGCGTGACTTCCTTTATTTTGGCGTTTTGCTTAGTACTCGTCCTAAGGCACTTACTAGCATACCATGCAGATCAGTCATCTTTAGCTTTAATTGTCAATTGTATAATCCTTTCACAAAGGGTATACATGGCAGCATTTGTGTGCCGGGTATTATGGGAACTTGACCCAAAATGTATTACTACAGATTTAAACAGTTCCGAAGCCTGTTTATCAGTGCCCCCCCCCCCCCTGGGTTACAGATCTGTGAGCTTAAGCTATACTGCTGCTTTTTAACTCATTTGACAGGCAGAGGAGAATTTTGCTCTTCTTACAATTACATTAACAATTACATCCCCGGCAATTCACTTCAGTAAGATAATGAGAGGCCTGTCATCATGTCATCAATAAGGTTATCTGTACAATCAGACCTCAACATAAAACCTGGCTCGCGTGTATTAAAATGAAACCCGTAGCCAAACTCAAACTTATGGGAATCAATGTACTAACCAAAACCAGAACTGAAGAAGCCATGGCCCTTTATATGCCTAGAAGCAGCTAAGGTCTCTTTATTTCAACATCTCATTGAGAAAAAAACATCGGAGCACAATTTCAAACTTCACATACTCGATCAACAGGCCTTCAAGTTCTCCATAAAATTGCTATGCACAATGACAACATCTGGGCTTTACAATGAAGACTGCAAAGTGGAAGGGTGAGCAAGAAACACAATGCCCTGGGATGCCGCCAAAAGTAAATACCAGTGGTTGGCATTAATTCAAGCATTTCATTCACCTCTTTTTGTATTTTTCATTGCGACACACTTTGGGGCTTATTATGATGGGAGACGATCAGACCGGTGACCGATATCGTGGCGTTCAGGAGACCGCCCAACAAGCAGTCGGCGGTCCGACCACTGCATTTCATTGCGACAGGCAGGCTGGCAGCCAGAAAGTGCTCATTTACATGCTAGCTTGAACTGCAGACCAGGAAAGGGGCCACAGCACACGCTGCGGTGTAAATAAACACTTTATGCACAACCATGAACTGTGTGTCTTGCACCGTGTGGTGCATGACGCAGGGTGCATTGAGGGACACTACATGTGTCCCCTGGTCTACTTTAAAGTGTTGGGGCTCCGAAAGACCCTTTCAGACAGCCCTTTCATGGGGGTCTATCCAACATGAAAGAGCTATCATAATCCCGACTGCAGTGCCTGCTCAGCACCATAGCCATTCAAGGGATATGATTCCGACCAACGCCCTGATGGGATCTCAGATCACGCCAGAGGTGGCTGTCTTTCCCCCAGAGAGGGCCCGACCACCTGCATCATAATGCGGCGGTCGGACCGAAGGGCTTTCAGTCAGTCGGACAGACCGACTAACATCATAATCAGGCCCTAAGTGTAAAGGGTATGCTCAGACGTAGGTTCTGTGCTCAGATTACCAGTGGAACCAAGCTGCATCCACCTGAAGAGGCTCAAATAAGCTGAATTCGGTCTTGAGTTGCTTGTGTTTCAGTTCTGAGAGGATCTGGCTTGGCTGTTCGGGCTGGAGCAGGATAAACGTTGATTTGCATATGGCTGGGTCTAATCTGAGGTAGCATTGTGGGCAAAAACATGATGGACTGGGATGCAGCCCATGTAATTACCAGTGGCTGAGATTAATTCAAGTATTTTATCCATCACTTTTTTTCATCAATCTAAAAACAGTAAGATGGCCATGCAGACGTGATCCGCATCGGCTCCGCCGCCACATTGCCGTATCGTTGAGATTCGGAGGCTCAATAAAGATGGTCTTAAACCTATCATCATTAAGTGTCGTTTGGACTGGTGCAAGGGGCCCACTAGAATAGTGGACAGCATATGCCAGGCCAACTTCTCACACCAACCTTCAAATAGTATGGGAGTCACCAGTGCTTCAGAAATATTGGCCCAGAATTCATAATCTCATTCAAATGACTAGTGGTCACCTTCTGAGGGAACTCAAGATGGCACTGCTTGGGATGTCTTGCTGGGATGGGAGATGGGCAAAACAGAAATTGGTAGCAGCGAACTTAATAACTGCTAAAAGGGAAATTGCCTGTGCATGATTGACACTGGCTGTCCCTGCCGTGGAAGACTGGTTCAGGGTCCTGGAGTTCTTTGCAGTAGTGGAAGAAAGAATCTATAAGGCATGGGGCTGGCGGAGAAGGCATTTCAAAATATGGGGCCAGTGGTGGGACAAGCGACACCAGGATTAGCCCTAGTTCTAGTCGCAAGGAGCGCTCACCAATCATGAATGTCGTTGGAAGGTTTTACTGCATGTAACCATGAAGATGTATATAAATATGAAGTCTCGGGTTGGGCTGCATGGTTTAAGATGTTTTAAGTCATGCTTTTTGTATTGTTGGACAATAATAAAGATGAAAGGTGGAGGAATCCACCAAGCTCCAAAAGGGTCCTGGGAAGCAAGGGTTCAGTAAAACCTTTTGTGCCTCAAAATTCTATGCAGAGAATATTTGAGAGAACGTACTGCTGAATACAATGGGTGAGCTCCAGTAAATTACACACACGAAAAAATACAAAAGGTGCCACCACGAGGTCAGGGACAGAGTCATGCCTGCCTAGAGTGAAGTGGAGCTGTAGCAGAGGCCTCTGCGGCCGGGAGAGCTATGGCCAGATTTGTACTTTCATTTGTGCCCAAATGAGCAACAACAACTTGAATTGTACTGGGCCGCAAGAACCAGCTATGGTATTTGATCGCCATTTACATTATTTGAAGAATATTCAAATGTCATTAAAATACTCTAGAACTGGAGTTAAAAATGTAAACAGAATAGAACCTAGCACATGACTTGTATCTTTTTTAAACGTCAAAGGCACACAAATCAAACTGTAAAGCAGGAATCCGTTTCGCTCTGATCCCGGTACCACTGTGTTGGTGGCACTAGGCAAAGAAGCAGAATCTCACAAACGGAGGACACACTTAGTAAAAGACCAACACCCAGAAAGGAAACACGCCAGTCTGGAAAGAAGGATGTGATAGGTATGGTATACAGAGTATCATGCTACTAACGTCTGCACGAATTCAAACTCCTTGCTTCTCCTCCCTCGTACACACTGCTAGTAAGAGTGTCGCATCTTAATACTGTTCAATCAATAACAGATGAGATAAAACCCATCATACCAGGCTGAGCTTTCCACATGAAAGTCTGGCACTAGACAAGAATCCATGTAAGCGGAAGACAGACCCTGCATAGCAGATCTTTTAGAGTCCATGGAAACAATCACAAACTCTCCGTTTACCCTGCACCTTAACACGCCTCCAACAACGGCTTTTACTTTAAAATGCCAATAGATGTGACTAGGCGCTCAACGTCTTGAATAAAATGTAGCTGTCTTACCACGCCCCATTCAATGACACAAAAGGTGTCTAGTCACCCCCACTGCTACACAAAGGGAGGATAAATCAAATGATAGGAACACATTACAGTTACAATTTCTAAACTTATAGGAGAGAAATCATTCCTTCTAGAGCCCTTTAGAATGTTTAACAAAAACGTAAATTGCAGGTCATTTACATGGAAAAATTGTATGCTAAAATTGCACGTCAGGCATGCGCACAACTTCAGAATGTGGCTAACATTTATTACTCTGAAATCGCAGGCCAAAATCAAAATCCACTTCTGGTTGAAGAATTTTTACTTCTTGTACAACCTAAAAAAAACGTATTGATCTGACAAAATACTACAGACCTTCCTTCGGTTAACCTTTACATTTCAAACCCACCCTGCATTACTTCGCACGCTTCTTGTAGCGCCTCAGCCCCACCCTGGCCTTGAACTACCGGGTTTGCCTCAATCGTTTCCGGAATAATGATTTATTTGTTTTTTCTCCTCACTGCTTAGTCAAAAGGGCAGCTTCACATGTGCAGTCGCCGAGGGCCCGCTTCACGCCCTCAGGCACGCAGTGTGAGCAGTAGGCCTTCGCCTTAATACTGGTTCAGCACTGGACAGCGCATCCACAGACTACGCCCAGACACGAAGCGGGAGACAGTGAAGGAGGGGAAGGATCCGACGACCAGAATGGGCCAAGCAGAAGGACTTCGTCTGCTTGATCCATCCTGGGAAATTCTAGTTTATTAAGGAAGACCACGAGCGTCAGTGGTGTACAGAGGCAGCAGTGCCAGGCCTGGGAGATGGCAAAAAGGGTAGAGCAACGCTAAAATTGCAGAGGGCAGGGCAGTAAGTGCGGATTTGGGCAGTGACAGCCAGAGGGAAAAGGGCCCAGTGTCAAAAAGAGGAAAGTGCCATACTGTGAGACTAGGAGAAAAATGGTATTGGGGCAGCCACACAGAGGGAGCAAGAAATTGTACTGGGGCGGCAGTAGGAGGGTGCAGGCAGCCAGGGATAAGGATGAAGTATACAGTGTCAGCCACGGGGAGAGGATGCAGGGACTACTGAGCGAGAGGGTGCGATGGCAGCCAGAGGCAGGGGGTGCACTGGCAGCCAGAGGCAGGGGGTGCACTGGCACCCAGAGGGACATAGGATACACTGACAGCCAGAGGCAGAGAGGATGCACTGGCAGCCAGAGGGACATAGGATACACTGACAGCCAGAGAGGATGCACTGACAGCCAGAGAGGATGCATGCACTGACAGCTAGAGGGAGAGAGGATGCACTGACAGCCAGGGGAGGGAGGATGGAGTGACAGCCAGGATGGAAGGGGGGAAGGTGAGGATGGAGTGACAGAGGGAGGGAGGATGCACTGACAGCCACATATGCGATGGCAGTTGACCCGAGAGCCGCAGCTAGCGGGGAAGAGGCAGCAGTAACACCAGGATGAAGGGAGGGGCGCTTCAAGGTGGGGCTCGCCTGGACTCATCTCCATCCCACGACAGCTCCCCCCACCCCCCGAGGAATGGCCCCGCCAGGCCGGCCACGGACACTCACCGCTCTGCTCCCCCAGGAACACCAGCTTGAACTTCCTGAGCGGGTTGCCGAACTCCCCTCCGCCGGAGGAGGACATGGCGCCGGCTGGGCAGGTGGAGGCGCGGGGGCGAGGCCGGACAGGGGCGCGCGCACAGGAGACCCCGCGAGCCGTGCGGATGGGGGCGCCCTGCTGGCTCTCGTGAGGCCTGCACGGAGGGGACAGCCCGGGGGCGCGGGGGGGCACCGAGGGATCCGCAGCACACGCACCGGCCGCTGCCCCAACCGTCTGCAGCTGACAGGAGGCGGCGGAGCTGGCGACGTCACTTCCGCTGCCGCCTGGGCGGGGCCTGCCCTCCGCCCTCACTGGCAGCTCGCTGACGCAACGCCCCGCGCGATGCGACGTGACGTCACTCTTCCTCCTGCCTGGGCGACGCCTCGCTCCTCGCTCACTGTTAGTCCATTGACGCAACGCCCCACGTTTTGCGCGGTGACGTCACAGGGGTGGTGACATCACAGGAGGCGCCGTCTTGCACGTTTGCTCTAAGCAGGGGGGGTTCCTCCTCTAGGCCAGAGCGCCATGCCAAGGGCGTGGTGCAGGACCCTGCTTTAAATGAGCACCTGCCCTTCTTCAGTTTGAAAGGGAGAGTACCTGTGCTTCTCAGCACTTGTGCGATTCATTTAATAGAAGAGAACCCGATCAAGGATGGCAAGAATGTCCTGCTCTGTATATATGTACTATATCATTGTGTAAGCCTAATCGCTGTTAAAATGTAATCCTGAGTGAATTTGCTATTTGTATATTTATATAATTCTAACCACTAATATATGTAGTAGACCTTTGTACTTACTACCTCTCCTATGGGATTTTAAGGTTTAAAGTATTTTATTCAGCACCACACACAAAGACCAATCCTATGGGATTTTAGAGTGTATCTGTTTGTATCTCTTCCTTGAGTGACTTTTACAACTTGTACATTTGCAATTTTCCCTCCTTTCACTCCACTTGTATATTTTCAATTTTTTTCTGTTTGTAACTCTTATGTAACTCATGTAAACCAAAGTCCTTATGTAACGCAACTGGTTCTTTTGTAAAGCGCTCTAACACCTTCGGGTAATGTTCGCGCTATATGAAACCGCATTAAATAAAATACCCTCACTTCTTTGTATTGGACAGGTACTCTGGGGTAGTGAGTACTCAACGCTTCTATATACCCATTTCAAGCGCTAGTGCTGAGCCTTCCTGTGCACAAATCTTTTACGGCGTTCAAATGCGATGTTCAGCACTCAAGTGTAGGGAGCCCAGGAGCATGCAGGTGGGGCCCTCTGAAGTGTCAAAGAGCAGGTCGAGGGCCTAAGCCCTGAGTATGAGAATGCCTGAACGAGTAGTGAGAGTCAAAGTATTACCTGGCAGCACAATTTTTTTCTAATTTATATAGTGCATACTTGGCTCAACCGCATTTGAGCTCTTTACCTGAAAACCAGATGGCACCTTTAAAAAAAATATATATAGGCACAGGGAGGTTAAGTGGTTTGCCCCGAATCACAGACGTTGAGCCAAGGCCTGCGCTCCAACGGGTTCACCAGTTCCATAGTCATTAGTTCTGGCTGCTACGAAAAGGTTTATACAGTAGTGCCACTGAATGCTGTTAAAGACTCATCCTCTCTGAGATGTGGAGAGGGATAAAAAGAAAGGATTAATAGGGAAGACAAATTTAACAAAAAGTAGAATATGGCATTGTAAGATCCATGCTGAGCTGAAGAATTAGGCAGGACACATGATAAGGTTGATGAGTTGTTAGGTTTAATCCAAGGAAAGAGAGGCACATCCAAGCCACAGCCCAGTCATGTAACAGCTTCATGTACATTTGAAAGGATAAATTCCAAATCTCCAGGCTATCTTAGACCACTAGTGTGATGTCACCCATCACATCATGAGCATGTTCAAGATATCAAGAATACTACACACCTTTCCTCTTTAACACAAAAATATCAAAGGTAGAAAGAAAAGATAACAACTAAATAAAGATAAATAAAAAAAAATGCAAAATACCACAATAAAATGTGATGAAAATATGCATGTGAATCAAGATACATAGTCCTTCAAGCAATACGGCTTCTTGATAGCTTTCGAAGAGCAATAAAATGTGATAAAATATGCATGTGAATCAAGCTACATAGTCCTTCAAGTAATACAGCTTCTTGATAGTTCTGGAAGAGCAACATGGAGATAAAGACTGACTCTTATTGTTTGTGCTAGACATAGGTTTTTGAGATGGAATAGAACCAGAGAAAACACAAACTATTTAAATTCCAGATTCTGTTATCTAGAGTTCTCTCTGCATTTTTGGAAACCTTAATAACCTTAATAGGTTTAGAAAATTTTATTTTAGAACCAGGAAGCTTGATGACAAGAGTTTCTTTAGTAGAATGTTTTGAGTCAAAATGTATTTTACTATTTAAAAATTTCTTTTCTTCTTTTACACGCCACCCCATATCTTTATCACACGATGGACTGACCCCATTATCTTGTGAAGAAACTTTGATACTATCTTCAAAATCCCTCACCCAAGATGGTTCCAGCAGCGTACAGGGGGATCTTCCCTAAAAAAGAACAAATGGAGATTTACCCGTAGAACAATGTGGAGTTAGCCTATAGATCTCCACTTTTTTAAGCACTTGTTCTTTCCAATTAAGACCAGAACTCTTAGCCCAAGAAATGGTTTCTTTAAGAACTTTGTTAAACCTTTCCACCATCCTGTTTGTTTCTGGGTGATAAAGGGAGCATTTCTTGTGCTTGATATCACGGTTTTTCAAGAATGTCTCCATCTCTCTTGAAACTAATTGTACTCCATTATCTGTAAGAATGGACTCAGGGTATCCTTCTCTAGCAAAAAGAGATTCAAGAAATTTCACAACACAGTTGGTCTCTCTACTAGACGTAAAGTGGACTTCTGGCCATCTTGAAAACAAGTCTAGTAAGACAAAGATGAAAACGTGTTGGCCATTGGAGTGAATGGGTCCCAGAATATCAAAGGAAATTTCCTTCCAGGGTCCACTTGGAAGATCTCTAATGACCATGGGTTGGACTCTCACTATCTTAGATTTATCACACATGCTGCAGATCATCACACATGCTGCAGATCACACATTCTCTGATTACTCTCTCAATCTGCAGATCCATACCCGGCCACCAGTAGGATGAACAAAGTCTCTCCTTCGTTTTTGACATCCCTGAATGAGACTCATGAGCCAAATCAATTAGAGTCCTACGAAGTTCTGAAGGAGGTATTAGCCTTGTTCCACGAACCAGAAAATCATTACATAGTGCTAGCTCATCCTTGACTCCCCAGAGCTTTGAACCCTCATCCGTAGCCTGTTTCTTTGAATGTCACCCTTTCTGCATTAACAACATGACTTCCAATAGAACAGGGTCTGAGGATAGTTTGAGACACAGTTGACATTCATCAATAACCTCCACAGCAACTGGGAAAACCTGAAAGTTATCCTCTTCACTGTCAAACTCTTGAATATCATCATAAGACACATCAACCAATCTCGAAAGCGTGTCAGCTACACAATTCTCAACACCAGGGATGTATCTAATTTCAAAATCATAATCTTGTAGAGCAATTACCCACTTTGTTATTCTACTAGAAATAAAATCAATTCCCTTTTTAGAGAAAATTTCACACAGTGGTTTGTGGTCAGTTTTGATTACAAATTTCGTTCCCCACAAAAAAATGTTAAACTTTCTTACAGCCCAAAACACAGCAAGGGCATCACGCTCAATAACTGAATACCGAGACTCAGGATCTTTGTGACCATGTGAGGCAAACATTATAGTCTCCAACCCACCATCAATTTCTTGTTGAAGAACCGCACCAAGTCCTAGCATCAGTGGTAAGGATGGAAATCCTCCCAGGATCAAAACTCCTAAGATTAGGTGCATTTTCAAGTTTCTCTTTTAGAGTATTAAACTCTTTGTCACACTCAGCATTCCAATTAAAGTCAGAACCTTTCTTGAGAAGACCTCTTAGACTCCCACAGTGATCAGCAAAACCTTGTACAAATCTATTATAATACTCAATCATTCCGAAGAAGTTCATGAGCTCTTTCCTGGAAGAAGGGGGAGGCATACAAGATATAGTATCAACTAGATTTATCTTTGGTGCAATCCCATCACCTGAGATCGTGTGACTCAAATAATGAATGGACGAAACACCAAAATGACACTTGTCTAGCTTAACTGTAAGATTTGCTTCCTCAAGTTTGCCCAAAACATCATTAAGAAAACACTCCTGTTCCTTATAATTTTTTGCAAAAACCAATATATCGTCTTGATAGATGCACACACCCTTGCAACCATCAAGTTCTCTCTCCATAACACGTTGAAAGACAGAAGCCGCCGATACAAGCCCAAACGGCATTCTAATAAACCTATAAGTTCCAAATGGTGTTATGAACGAGGTATAATTCCTGGACGATTCTTCAAGTTCAATTTGATGGTAGGTGGATGCCAAATCCAAGGTCCTGAAGACTTTGGCTCCACCCAACATCGTTAACAGATCTGAGATGTTAGGTAGGGGGTACCGATCAACTATTACACACTTATTAAGTTGCCTCAGATCAATGCACAAACGGCCAAGACCCATTGGGTTTATGAGCAGCATTTACCGCAGCCACCCAATCAGTACCAGTGACTTCTTCAATGATTCCTCCTTTCTTTAGTTTTTCTAATTCTCTCATCATCTAATCTCACAGCTAATGGAACACTCCTAGCTTTACAAGTAAAAGGTTGTGAATTGGAACGTGCAGACATATCTAGTTTGAAACCTTTAAGACAACCAAGATCTTCCCTAAATACCTTTGGAAAGTTCTGTTTGATATGATTTACTAGATTGATATTAGAATCTAAGTTGATGGTGTTGATTTGATCTTTAAGTTTTATCGGAGTGGATGAGTTAGGATCGAGCATGACATTCAAATCCCCCTGGTGGAACCAGCTGATAATGCTGTCTCCTTTCTGTGAAACATAAATTTTCCCAGGAGCAAAACGTCCTTTGTACTCAATAAGTCCTGTGAAAAACCCACGCAAAGGAATTGGCTCTCCACCATATGCCAAAGGATGAATGTCAGCTTTAGACAGGTGAATTTTGTTGGCTAATTTGTTTTGATAGAAACTTTTTGAGACTATGGTTATTTTAGCCCCTGAATCAAAGAGAACATTTGTGGATTCCCCCTCTATTAGAATCATGTCTACAGGGCAAGACCTATTATCAGAAGTAGAAGAAACGTGGACTACTACTTGTCCACAGACACAATCCTCATCCAATGTCTTTTCATTTACAGATTTTACTTGAGAGGAAGGAATCTTGCTCTTGCAAAGAGTTGAAAAATGCCCCTTTTTTGCACTTTGAACATGTAACATTTAAAGCAGGATATTTCTTAGCATTGGCATAATGTCCTACTTTATCACATCTAAAACATTTAGGTACAAAAGGCTTCTTTTTGATTTTATTAGGGTTGGTACTTTTTGCAGAATCCTTTTTGTTTTCTTTAACTACCTGTACAGAAACCTGTTTGTATTTTTTTAAAGTATCAGCACATTTTAATGAGTGTTCAACCCTATTTGCTATTTGAATAACCTCATCCAAGGATGGTTCATCCTTTAACCATAGTTCTTCCCAAACTTTTTCTATGTTGCACCCAACCATAAACTGATGTCTGATCCTTTCATCCAAGGAATCAGAGAATTTGCAAGACGGAGCTAATTTTCTTAGTTGAGTAATATAACCTTCAACAGATTCTTCATTGCTTTGCACCCTTTTTGCAAATTGGTACCTCTCCAAGATGTTACTTACTTTGGGTAAGTAATGCTTATCCAGCTTCTCTATACAAATTTCATACTCATTGAGATCTCTCCCTTCTGCATCACTGAGTTCCGGTAGATGATCAAAAACATCCTGGACTTCAGATCCAAGGCAGTGAAGAAGAAGGGAGGTTCTGTGTTCTGCACTTAAACTTACACCACAAACCTCAGCATACCGCTCAAAAACTTTCTTCCATTTTTGACATTATGGGCCAGATGTAGGTCGCCAAATACCGGTCGGTAACGACCGATTTCGGCCGTTACCGACCGGTATTTGGCTTTTGAGATGTAGGTGGGTCTGAATTTACAGAATCGGTATATTTACCGATTCGGCAAATTTACCACTTTGGTATTTTACTGAATCGGTAAATATACCGATTCTGTAAATCCATATGTAGGTGACACTCCTAAGAGTGCCACAGGCCCTTAGGAGTCGGTATTTTACCACCCAATCCTATTGGGTGGTAAAATACCGAATTCAGGTGTGCATGCACATCTGTGTATGCACACCTGTGCCATGTGACACACAGACATGCCCTTAGGGCATGTATGTGTGCCACATGGCACACATGCCTGTACTTGGGGTGCTAGAGGGTGTCAAAGTGACACCCCCTGCACCCTTGCAGGATTCGGTATTTACAGAATCTGTAAATACCGAATCGGTATTTCACATTGATTCCTATGGGCTTCAAGGCCCATAGGAATCAATGTGAAATACCGAATCTGTATTTACAGATTCGGTAAGTACAGACTCTTACAGAATCTGTAATTTTTTACCTACATCTGCCTCCTTCCTATTTACCGACTCTTAAATACCGATTCGGTATGAGTCGGTATTTAAGAGTCGGTAAATAGGAATTACCTACATCTGGCCCTTAATGACAGGTTCACCGGGTGAAGAGAGAAAAAATGGAGCTGCTGTTACATTCTGCATAATTTCAAAGGTAAAATATGAATGTGAAACAAAGCTTCCTAAATATGGAAAAATGCAAGCAAACTAGCAATAGTATTGTAGAAAGGTTACATGAGATCAAAAACCAAAAATAATATGTGAGTCACTGTTGCGGCACCCTTGTACAACACAGGGTATCTTGAAAGCACACTTGTTTTACATAAAGTAAATACTGGAAAAAAAAGAAGGAAAAAGTGTGCGTGTCACTGTAAAGAGGACACGCTCATTAATTGTGCGGAGCTCCTTTAACGCGGAACATGAGAAATACTAAAGTTGATGATTAAATGCTCAAAACAAAGTCGGGGGGTACAAAGAGAAAATAATGGACTACCAAAATGGCATCCACGTTGCGTAACGTGTGAGCAACGTAACTTAATGACGAAGACGTTAATCCCCCGTCGAACTGCAGAGAGTAAGCAACAGCAGAATCGAGTGAGCGCGAAAGGAATCTCACGCTCGACAGCACTCCGAAAGAGACGTTTAGAGAGGTATGAATTATTTTAAAAGATGCCAAGCAGTTGAAAAGTACATCAAATGAAATCTATAAGCCACATATTTTTAAAGTCAAGAAGTACAATGTTGAAAACCTCGATCACTCAGTGACACACTCGAAGTAGCTGCAATACACTGCCCCAAACATTATAATGTCGACAATCACCACTAGTAAGAGGCACACTTGGAAATATCAGCGGTAGGTTGCTCCGTGACTATTCAACCTGAAATGACATCGGTGCACTGTTCAAGACCTTCATAGCGCCACACGCTGCTCACAGTTGCATCAGAGGTAAACTTAAACTGGCACACAGTTGATGACAGTTGATTTCAGCCACTGGTACTATCACTGCACTAATACTGACAACTGTGTGTTCAGTAAAAACTGTGTTTTCCAGCCGCTGGTGCAATCACATACATTTACAATATCTCCATGAGAGCCCTTCTTAAATCAGCACACAACTGATAATACAGTCACTCTTAAATTGGCAACCAGAGTTAATCTTGAGCCAGCAGACCACTGCTCATAGTTAATTCCAGCCGCTGGTGCTATCACTGCACTAATAATGACAACAGTGTGTCCTGTATTACAGCCGCTGGTGCAATCATGACACATACATATATGAAGAAACTGTACAGTACCTAGAGGTTGATTAACTATGAAGTAAAGAAAGATAGTTGAGGTTGTTGAGTCTCTCTTCCCTTCAGCTGCCGACTACGCCAATGTAAGATCCATGCTCAGCTGAAGAATTAGGCGGGACACATGATAAGGTTGATGAGTTGTTAGGTTTAATCCAAGGAAAGAGAGACACATCCAAGCCAAAGCCCAGTCATGTAACAGCTTCATGTACATTTGAAAGGATACATTCCAAAGCTCCAGGCTAGCTTAGAACCACTAGTGTGATGTCACCCATAACATCATGAGCATGTTCAAGATATCAAGAATGGTATACAGCCTTTACAACAAAACTTTTACAACGACATACCATTACAACGCAACTTTTACAACGCAAACTATTACAATGCATTGCTCTGGGGGGCGCTCTAGGATAGGGAATAGGTTAATTTACTATCCAATAACCTTCCCTACTATCCACGGGGACTGGAGTTGGAATAGTAAATTAAACTATTCACTATCCAGCGCCTAAAAGCATTATGCGTTGTAAAAGTATGCGTCGTAAAAACTGCGTTGTAAAGGCATGCGTTGTAAAAGCATGCGTTGTAACGTCATATATCCATCAAGAATACTACAGGCATCAATTTCACCCCCCCCCCCTGCACCCTCCCATGAAGTTGTTTAACTAGAACATGGGGCGTGATGTATGAAATACTGATTGGAAAAAACTAGCCGCAATTTCAGACCAGTGAAGAAGTTTACAAACCCACCTGTATACTCATAGACCGCTTAGTAAATGAGGTAAGTTGCAAATTGTAACGTAATATGATTGTCCGCAGCTCGCTTTAAAGGAAACAATACTGTGTTTAAAAATGTATATATTTTTTTAAATTTTGTTTTAAAATTGGTGGTGGGCACCTGGACCACTGTGCCTAGTTCCCTAAAAACCTTTTTTTATAACCTGAAATTCACAAAGAGTTGGTATCCCTTCCCTTTTATGAACGGCTCACCACGCCAATTTGATAATTTTTGCCACTGGATTTCAGTCGCAAAATATTGATACATCTTATACATATTTCCTAATTAGAAGGGATACCTGCAACATGCCCTTTCCAAATAGTGAATGGGTATTGGGTCATAATCTCACTTTATGACTCATTAAAATGTTGCAAATTCTAAAATATGATAGGTATGTATATATATATATATATATATATATATATATATGTATATATATATATATATATATATATATATATATATACATATATATATATATAAAAATGAAAAAAATATTTTTGCTGTTATGAACTCAGAAATGAACTGTATGCGACTGTAAAATAGAATCACACAGCCTGCACATCGTCCTAAAACCTAGAAAGTAATTACATCTGCCATAGTTAACTCCGCATTCAGTTCTGTCATTTAAATCCTCACCCTAGTTACCAGATGTAAACAAGTGGGTTAGAGGGCATCCCACTTACGCTTTGTGGGCCAGGTAGGTCCATTATCTTGCCTTCCAAGGTCTCCACAATACCATTGGTTTGGGGGTGATATGGTGTGGAGAACTTATTAGTTACTCCACACTCATCCCACATGGACCTCATGCACATTGACATGAAGTTAGTGTTTCTGTCAGACATGACCTCTTTGGGGAAGCAATTGACATGGTCTACAGAGACCAGGACAAACCTGTTGCCTAAAGCTATCTTGGGGTGTAAGGGTCCAGCAATGTTGATGCCTCCTCTCTCAAAGGGAGTGCCAGCAACGAGTAATGGGGTCAGGGAAACCTTGAGCCTTTTCCACGACTTCCCACTGGCCTGGCAGGTGAGACAGGACTTACAGAATGCATCTGAGGCTGTCTTCATCTGGGGCCAATGGAAGTGGGCAACAACCCTTGCAAATGTCTAGCCTTGCCCCAGATGTCCCGCCATGGGTATGCAATGAGCCAAACCCAGTAAGAAGGTCCTGTAACACTGGGGGACCACCAGCATATAGGCTGCCCAAGATCCAGGAGCTATGGGATCACTCTATAGGAGATCTGGGAAAGTGGCTCGCTAGCAGAACCTCTAGCTGAGACTTAGGTGTGCACTACTTGAAGTAGCAATTTATTCATATTCAATGATAACATGTTGTAAATGTACTTTTCTTAAAAAATGCAATGTAGTTTATTGAATATAATTTCAATTAACAAGATAGTATAAAAATAAATTGCTTATGTGAAACAGCAAAAAAAAGGTGTTTGAATTTGGAAAAACGTTGTTATAATTCATTAAGTAGTGCGCACCTAAGCCTCAGCTAGAGGTTCTGCTAGCGAGCCACTTTTCCAGATTATCTATATGAGTAAGTTGGGTATACTCAATTAGGTGCAGCACACAGATTGACAGAGAATAGCAAAAAAACAGATCTATTATTAAGTAATCAGGTGTGCTCAGAACACACTAATTTTTTCACTCTATAGGAGGCCATTCTTGCAATAGATCAGGTGATCTCCAAAGGTGTCATCTGCTGCCTGGGCCTCAGTTTGTAACCTCAAGCCCTTTATAGTGGGACACTGCACCTTGCAGGATTCTTCCCTCTGGGGTTTCAGTGCCCTTTGCCCCATCCCTGGCAGCTGCCTGGGCCATTGTTTTAGGCTCCAGATGCCTGTGACACCCTTCCCAGGCATCCATGGACCTTTTGTTCACACAGGCCAATTCACGCAATCCCAACATCTCTAAGTGAAACCTGACCTCTACCTCCATCCAGTTAGTCAATCAATCAATCATTTATGGTTTGTATAGCACGGCTACTCACTTGTGAGGGTCTCAAGGTGCTAGGGGGAGGGGGGCTGCTGATCTGTCTGGGTGTGGAGGTTCAGTTGAAGAGCCAGGTCTTGAGATCCTTCCTGAACTGGGTTAGTGGCAGGGATTGCCTAAGGTGGAGGGACAGGGTGTTCCAGGTCTTGGCGGAGATGTAGCAGAAGGAGCTTCCTCCGGTTCTGGTCTTGTGGATCCATGTGACGGTGGCCAGGGCAAGTTGGGCAGAGCGAAGTGTGCTCCAGGTCTTCACCCAACAGTCAGTCTACAAGCATGGCAGGGCTCACACCTACTTTTAGAGGACCTTAGACCCGTACTCTCAAAGGGAACCAAAACCACCAGTAGATGGCTCTCACAATTGTCAACAACTATGACTTGGTGGAGTGTGTTAGGGAGGACCTGCTCTGAGGACATCAGCTGACACTTTACAGTAGTCATGCTGGCTCCTGTGTCTCTCAGAGCCTCCACCTGTTGCCCATTGATGGTGACTCACAGCTTGTACGTAGAGGTATTGGCAGGCATATGGACATATGACACCATCTCCTTATCTCCCACGGAAACTAGGGCCACCTTTATCTGCTCCCAAACGCTAACTGGGTCTACCTTCTCCCTAAGCGCTAAACTCACCAACACAGGTGTTTGCCCACCAGTGTGGGGGGCTGTGCCCTCTTTGGATATTTAGGGCCGCCCTTGGAATGCCCATACTTGTAGAACCCCTTCTTATTAGGCTGAGACCGAGAATATTTACCACTACTCATTTGGGAATTATTTTGATAGCTTTTAGAGAACTCCTTACTTTTAAGATTTTCTTTCCCCCTCTTTCTTCTGGTGGGACCTCTGATGCTAGCCCAGAGGTTGTTGAAAATGGTAATGTATATGTACATAAGCGGCGTTCATTTGTGTTCACTGTATCCCTTGTTGTAAGCAGAACGGATATCGCTAAACCCTGACTGTATTATCCCGCCAGCATAGACCCATGCACACACGTACACGACAGCCATTTTAGGCACCATGGCCTCTCTGCCCATTTGTTCCCGACACCCCTCCCCGCGTGCACTGCTCATGCATCGGCCACAAGACCCTCTCCCTCTGCGTGACCCTGCTCTAGAAGTAGCCCTCCTGCTTGACCCACACCCCCCATTTCCTCCCGAGAAACACCCTTCCCCTCAGCTGACGACCCCCGCCCCCCTGGCTGCACTTGGCCTCTCGACCCGGTCCCAAGTCCTAAGACCAAGCCTCGTGAATGTACACCCCCCCCTTTTCCTGCCCAGCATAACAAAACCATGGTACACCAGCCGAAGTGCCCGATCTTATCGCCTGCCCAACCTTTGATCTGATCATCCCCTCCTGCCCTCGTGTCCTGTAGGAATGTTGATCACAATCTCTTGTTACATTCAGGAGGGGAGGATGACATCTGACCGACTGATATGGGAATAGGCCTGAAGCGGGTATTCCAAGCATGTTTTTTCCTACTTCAAAGTGTCTTTATTGTAATAAGGAATGTTTGTGCATCATAAACATGTGTATAAAAGACGAGGCCTCAGAGAAAAGGATATATGGAGTGGTGTGGGGTGGGAGGAGAGAGCACCTCCTGAAGGCACTATGCGAGTGTCCGAAATGACAGGCTCCCCTCATGAGAAATAAAACTCTGTTCTTGTTTTCCTGCCTCCAGCGCCCGTCTCTTTATTTGGTAATTGTTCAAGATGGGAACTAAGAGGCGTCCTGCGCCAGCAGCCTGGGCATCAGGTGCGTTATGGGCTGACTTTTCCACAATTGGCGTCCCAACGCGGGGTCCATCAGCGATATAAGGTCCGGTAAGAGAGGTCCAGACGATGGGGTGAACATCTAAACGATTGGAGTATACCTGCCTTGAGAGGGCCCTCGTCCGGCTGCCGATTGAATGAACTTCACCGATTCCGAACGGACCTCTCTCAAGTGACCTACTGTCCTGACTGGAATCCCACAGGAATGCTGCGGTAAAAACATGGAGAAAGAGAACGATTGGGCGCTGGAAAAGGGAAGGCGAAGAATTGCCCACACGGTCCGGTCCGGGTAAGATTAAGTAGGACGTCTTTACGTCCGATTGGTAGGATGGCTTTATCCATCTGATTGATTGATTGATTGTACTTGAAGTATTGGTTCTCTTTGAGACATTTTCTATTTGCAAACAGCGATGAATAGGAACGTTCCCCTCTCTTTGCAAATAGTTAAGGATAGGTAATGCAGACGTTTGTCCCCCATTGTAATCCGTCATGCCTATTTTTCTCCCCACTGATTGTTTGTTATCGATTTTTTATCGATTATTGCTCTTTGAGATATTCTCTGTCTACAAACAGGGAAGAATAGAAATATTCTGCCCCCTTTGCAGATAGTGAAGGATAGGTAATGCAGATTTTTGTCCCCGTTGTAATCCGTCATGCCTGTTTTTCTCCCCATTGATTGATTGATTGTCTGGACATTTATTGTTCAAGGAATAGTTCTTTTAAGGTATCCTCTGTTTGCAAATAACGTAGAAAAGAAATATTCTGTCTAATCTTTACAAGTAGTGAAGGGTAGGTAATGCGGACCTTTGTCCCCCGTTGTAATCTCCCGGGCCTATCTACTCCCCACTGATTGGTAAACTAGTTCCACCCGGACCATTTATTAGAGGTAGGTCATCTGGCTCGACCAGAGGGCACCCCTAATAAAAAGGACATATGCAACAATAACGAAGTAATAACCATATCCTGTTAACAGAAACTTTAGCATGAAACACGCTAGGAAAAAAAAGGGAAGAAAGAAATAAGAAAGCAAAATCAGTAGGCCACTGATGAGTTTTTGATTTCGCTACAAATAAGAAAACGTTAAAAATAGCTCACGATAAAACACATGATTTCGCTAGAAATAAGAAACGTTAAGAAATAAGTCCGTAATAAGAAACATGAAAATGGTGAGAGAAGCCAAGCTTGACATCACGGCAGCCACGAGGCAACCAGGCTTCGCCACCCCTCACTGCTCCAAACATGTCTGTCCCACCGCCTGCCACGCCCCAATAACGGTAACATGAGACAGATACAAGTCAACAGATACCTACCCCCATTCTGGAAACTCCCGAAGTGCAACAGGTTCGCGGCTACGCCCATCCGGAAGACGAGATCTTCGGCACGTGTAGGGCGGGTCCTGCTGCCGGCCGTCAGCCGGAGGTCGTCGAGTAAGGTGGGCCAAAAGAGGAGCCGAGGCCGACGGGATCCGGGCGTCCCCTCTTCTTTCTTCAATAATGGCTGCGACAACACGGGGGGGATGTCTTGCTCATGCCACCGACCCCCCCCCCTCGCATCTCCTGGTCCAGCCACGGCCTGGTAGAAGCTCCCCGTCCGGCCCAGAAGCGGCGCCTTGCAGGCCACCGGGGGGGGATGTCTTGCCTATGCCTCCGACCCCCCCCCTCTCATCGTCTGGTCCGGCCATCATGAATATTAGCGCCGAGAAAAACGGCGTGGGGTGCGCTGGGAGGGAGAGGCGGCGCGAACGAGCCTCTCCCACCTCCCCAGGTGGAGGCCCCCAGCGGCACCCCCAACGCTCCACTCACCCGACAAGGGTTTGCCCACTCGTAAAATGGCGGTCGACCCTGCTGGAGCGGGCCCGGCGTGAAGAGATGGCCCGGTTGCTTGTTGATTAAGAAATGAGTCCCACCATCATAAGTGTTCTCCTCGACTTTGAAGATTCTATAAGAGCCACGGGGGCCCCCGACCTCTGCGGACACCCCCGGTGGGGAATGACTGCCATGATTGTCCGCGGAACAATGAAGATATGACCGCGAGACGTCGGCGCTACCATGCTGACGCCAGCCTCAGTTTGAATGACTAAAATCCTGCAGACTACAGTTCGGATCAGTTCCGGTGAAAACCCAGTATGACCCGGTAGGAAACAATTGTTGCCTCCCTCCCCCTTTGACTGATGGTTCATACGGCCGATCCTTTCTGTTGCCCTTTAACAGAACTTTTGGACTGCCGAAAGAGGCTCTGGGCCAACCACGAGTTGGTGGAGATTTTGACTATGCCTCGATCTGCCTGGCTGCTCCCAAAATGGCGCTGGTACAAATGAAACTTTCAACTCCTTGTTGTACCCCGATTGCTCAGCCTTGGTGTCATGAAATATGTATGCAGTTTTTAACCACAATGAATTGATATGGGATGGGAACTGATTATGTGTTCGGACAATGAATTGAAGTGAGATGGGTGCTGATTGAACATTCGGACAATGAATTGTTGTTGAGTTTTGGAGCACCATGATTATTGAAAGTTCGAATTTCAACACTTATGATACTCGCTCACACTGAAATTCCGATACGATTTTATTGCACTTGTCGCACTTTTTATTATGAAATCAACGACCACCGACTCCATTAGGTTTTCTACTAATAAGTATCCCCACATGTACAATTCTGGCCGGCCCACTGGGTTGTAGGCCCGTATTTATGCACCAACATTTTTTATTAAAGATTTTTGGAAAAAGCAAACGTAGTTGTCACGCGTAAATTGGTAAGTTTCGAATAAATGACCACTATTTCCGATATAACTAGATTACAAGTGAAATGGCTCAGCTCGACTAGTTAAGGGTTAAAAAGTATAGTACGCAGAAATATTGCAAATATGAACGGTCCAGGTTTTTGTTGTATGTGTTTTTCATTTTTGTGCAAGCCTAAAGCAACTGCTAAAGATCCTGGTATTTAGCCAATACTTTATATGCTACCTGTGTCAGGAAAGTTGCTTTAAGAATGCCCCTAAGTCGCCCCGAAGGAGTGCCACCTGACCCCCCTAGTACGAACGACAACGACACCGTACCACTGTAGGTTATCCCTTTTTCTCCAAAGGAGAGCACGAGCTCGCCCCCCACGTTGCACCGACTGCCCTTTGTTCTGACCCACCCCCCTGCACACGATCCGTAATATCACACTTGGGCGACCTATGCTATCCACAGGCTTCCGATAATCATCTCTCCCACACTAAACGGTCCACCTGGGCTCTAATGCCAAGTTGGCAGGGACTGCGTCCAGTGGAGATAGCCCGAGTATGTAGTAAGTAAAAGCCTTTTCGAGTTTATGCGTGCTGATGTGTTTTTAAAATGCTACCCCCGCCCCCCCCTTCTTTTTCCCTCTTTCTGCAGGTCACATCGGAACGTCGACTAAAGTACGAAAAGGAAAATGGTGATCTAGCGGACAAAGATGGGAAAAAGGGGTTCGATTATGATACATACACACGACAAGCGAACAATGGCTATTTCTCTCCCTGAACTTAGCGCTTGGGAGGACAGCCTGAAGCGGAAACTACAAAATATGACTTCGCTTGGCACCCCGAATAATACAACCAAGAATGACATGCACTAATGAATAAATTCCTACGTTTAACTAAATAGGGAAAATTCAAGGAATAGCCGAGGTGAGGTTTACCCGAGTACCCTCCTCTTGGAGGACTAGGAATGTTGCCAGTGTTTAAAAATCTACTACCTCCTTTTCGCACCCTCATAGACATGAAACTCAAAGCTGCCCCATTGTTCTCACAACTGACACCCACTGTTGCCTCAGCCTGGAAACGCATTAGCCCGACCAGGGTAATTCTTGACCAATAGCCAAAAGCGTACGTTTGCGCAACAAAAGCCACCAGTGAAGGCAGCCGACGATAAAAAGAGAAGAAAAAGGTAAAAAGAGCTTAGGATGCTAAGGATGCACAGCATACAGGAAGAGATCATTTTGGCCAATAACTGTTCTATGTTTTGTCTTGGATTTTTGTAAATAATACATGTACTGTCTCCCCCGCCTGAGTTTGTGTGTACGTAATGTATGGATCTACGTCGTCCCTCTGCCTGTGTTTCCGTATTACTTGACCCCTGCTGTTCTGTGTTGTGTGCGCACTGAATGGCCCATTATTGTACACGTTTCTCTTTCTCTTTCTCTCTCTCCCTCTCTCTCTCTCTCTCTCTCTCTCTCTCTCTCTGTCTCTCTCTCTCTCTCTCTCTCTCTCTCTCTCTCCATGGCATACGTGTACCGAATGGTTCGTTTAGAGTGCGGACGACTCTCTCTCTCTCTCTCTCTCTCTCTCTCTCTCTCTCTCTCTCTCTCTCTCTCTCACTCTCTCTCTCTGAGGGTCCCCCTGTTCCCTCCTCCCTTGTATGGTAACGTTGTGCCCCACCGGCACACACCTAATTGGGTCGCTTCGAACACAAAGGTGTTCGGCAAAATTGACAGAAACTAAAACGATTGTAACTTACCATATTACTACCTCTCCTTTCTGCAAAACGATAGAACCCGAGTTGGTAATGAAAGAAAGGACAGGTAAGACGACTGATGTCCCCTAATCTGGCCTCTTTATAGGGGGACTATAACGTCAATGGTCTTCTGTTTTTCAGTTCGTTAGAAATGCAATCCCCAATGCCCAGATTGCCTCACCCCTCTGCACTTAAGTGCGGATGTCCAAAGCTTCCTCGCTTCTCCCGATTGACCCCAGCCCCATATCAGCTATCCCCGAAGCGTAATTGATGACCTTGATTAACCGTCGCTCCCCAAGAAAAGCATGTTTAACCTCTGCCCCCCTCTCATGATGATGACCCCCTGCTTGCAAGAGTTAGTCGACCCCGAAGGGAAATGTAAGATTGTCAGTACTTGGGTTAAAAAAAAAAGGGGGTCGAGTCTCTACCTAAGGGCTCGATTCCGAGTTTGATATAATGCACTGTCGATAGGAGTCCGATTTCTCTCCACGTACGTCACGAATGAACGCCAAATAGGCTTACGAATACAGTGGAAATGCCCTCCTACATACTCCATAAGTGATGACTTCTGACTGTGACCGTTGAACCTATCCCCCGCCTACTTAGGATTGGGGACGGAATTGAGATGTATAAATGTCTTCTCCTGCCAGTTTTTCTAAAACTTGTTTTGTACCCATTCAAAGATACAATCACCGGAGGAGAGGAGCTGGACGTGACGCACAGGCTGGCCACAGATCATGAAGCACGTGTGACCGCGACCAAAGGTGGAGTCGCAGAGCAACGAGACGCGGGACGAGGCACCACTCTCAAACTCGGCAGATGAAGGAATGAAGGGCCGCCTTGAAGCCCTCGATTTGCTGACCCACCCGTGCCTGAAGTCCCCGTCCCTTTTGAGCCCGACTGATGGGCCTGCCTGCTCGTCGTCCTTTGCTCCTTTGGTCCCTTGGTGTGTTCAAAGATCTGATCCCACTCCGCCCTCTCTTCCCTTGATTATTCAACAACATCACCCTTTTCGCATAACTTTTGACTATAGAATAAGGTTTTGCCACGGAAGAAGAAAGACACACAGGTGCCCAGCATGAGGCACCCCTAAGAAGATCAGTTAGGAAACAGGACTGTGATCTAACAGCAGAGGACTGATCGCACCCTGCAACGCGTAAGGATGAATTCGAGCTGGACCTATAGCTCCACCGCCAGTGCTCAACAGCGCCAACGAAAGAAGACGGACTCTGTTAAAAAGACATTGTGACGAAGACCCCCCCCTTCCTGAACTTTCTACTCACCCCCTTGACTAATTGCTTGTATCGAACTGAATTCCTCCCTCAACCATTTTGTATTGCTTTCTAAAATGTTTCATCGGTCACTCATGTATTTAGTTTTCCAAAAGTTTCTTATAGCACTGACAAGACCCGAAGGTATCAGAGTACTTTTACTGTATGTTGATGTCACCGGAGAGAAAGTCTGAACTTGATTCTATAATGTTTCGGAACATTTTTCTTGATTGACCCCGACTAAGTATTATGCCGATCTCTAGACTTGTATGAATAACCCAACAAATGTAAAATCATATGTGCCGCATTCCGCCTATTGTATCGACTGTATAGAACTGAACTAGCTTATGTAAAAAAGCGGCGACTGTTGAAAATGGCAATGTATATGTACATAAGCGGCGTTCATTTGTGTTCACTGTACCCCTTGTTGTAAGCAGAACGGATATCGCTAAACCCTGACTGTATTATCCCGCCAGCATAGACCCATGCACACACGTACACGACAGCCATTTTAGGCCCCATGGCCTCTCTGCCCATTTGTTCCCGACACCCCTCCCCGAGCGCACTGCTCATGCATCGGCCACAAGACCCTCTCCCTCTGCGTGACCCTGCTCTAGAAGTAGCCCTCCTGCTTGACCCACACCCCCCATTTCCTCCCGAGAAACACCCTTCCCCTCAGCTGACGACCCCCCCCCCGGCTGCACTTGGCCTCTCGACCCGGTCCCAAGTCCTAAGACCAAGCCTCGTGAATGTACACCCCCCCCCCTTTTCCTGCCCAGCATAACAAAACCATGGTACACCAGCCGAAGTGCCCGATCTTATCGCCTGCCCAACCTTTGATCTGATCATCTCCTCCTGCCCTCGTGTCCTGTAGGAATGTTCGGCTGAGAGATCACAATCTCTTGTTACATTCAGGAGGGGAGGATGACATCTGACCGACTGGTATGGGAATAGGCCTGAAGCTGGGATTCCAAGCATGTTTTTTCCTACTTCAAAGTGTCTTTATTGTAATAAGGAATGTTTGTGCATCATAAACATGTGTATAAAAGACGAAGCCTCAGAGAAAAGGATAGATGGAGTGGTGTGGGGTGGGAGGAGAGAGCACCTCCTGAAGACACTATGCGAGTGTCCGAAATGACAGGCTCCCCTCATGAGAAATAAAACTCTGTTCTTGTATTCCTGCCTCCAGCGCCCGTCTCTTTATTTGGTAATTGTTCAAGATGGGAACTAAGAGGCGTCCTGCGCCAGCAGCCTGGGCATCAGGTGCGTTATGGGCTGACTTTTCCACAAGGTCTGCATCCTCAGCAAGCTTCCTGGGGTCAGTCAGCTTGCTATCAACTAGGTGCTGGTGCAGTTCTGGAAAACAAATACTGAGCATGTGCTCTCTTATAATCATACAGTACGGCACATTGTAATCATTAACTTTACTGCCCGACACTCAACCATTAAGTGCCTTGCTGAAGTAATCAACAAAATGCCTAGTTGGGGAGCTTCTGACTGTCCCTGAACCTTTGGCAGTACTTTCAGGAGTTAGTCCTAACTTAGCTACCAAGATGGCTTTTATGGGAGTGTACATAGTTTGGTCTGCAACCTCTAGTGTGTACCGCCCCACGGTAGGCATGTGTTTCTACAAACCACCCTCCCAATGATCTTCTGGGATCTTGTGCACCTTCAGGGGTACCTAACAGACTGAAAACCATTTGTGAATGTCCTCTCCTGCCACATAACTGGGTACCAAATCCTTGGGGATGCAACCCTTTCTTTCTCCTTCCGACACTGTAAAATTGCTCCCACCATCACTGATGGACTCTGCCTACCTGACCTTGAGGTCTAGCTTCTTAAGACTCATGAGCCAGTAACAACTTTTTCTTTCCCCAAAACCCTTTCAGCCTTCTTCTATTTCATTTTCAATTTGGCCATCTGCAGCTGATACTTTCTTTCTGCCTTCCTGTCCCCAGTTCCTTTGGGGACAGGCTTTGCGATAAAACACTGCTTTCTGCTCTGGCAGAGGGATCCAATTCAGGAGGCAAGTCTACCTCCTCCCCTGAAGACTGTATTCTAGGACTGCTGTCCTGGTCTTGGTCCTAATCCTTCATATCATCATCATCCTCTTGCTCAAGTGTGGCTGCCATCAACTGGTGGGACTCTGTCCAGGCCCTCAGAGCTTTCTGAAGCTCCAACCTTTTGGTGCCATTCTTCATTTTGAGTCACCTTTCTTGGAAGAACTCTTAAAGCTCAGCCCCTGTATAGCTTTCCATGTTGGCCAGATCAAACCCCATTGCTGCTGGTATGGCCTCAGACTGTCCAGTAGTTGGTACAAGTGTACATTTGGAAAAATCAACAGAAGCCAATCAAGGGAATTGGAAAAATTAATAGGTCTGAAATTCTTTATGTGGGGTGGTAGTGTAACACAAAATTATTGAATGGTACTGCACAAACACATATCCAGTCCTCACCGCTGAATGCCAGTTTAAGAAATTGAGTTGTTGGTTGACTGGGGTGTAAGCCCTGCTCAAGAAGCAACCAATCCTTGTCAGGGTATGGCAAAAAGCAAACCCCAAATTAACCTGTGCTCACCCCCTTGGTAGCTTGGCACACAGCAGTCAGGCATAATTCAGAGGCAATGTATAAAATATTAGTGCAACACTTTAAACAATAGCCCAGTGAAAACATACCACTGAAATCCTTTTTTTGCATAATGAATACATGCCAACCACTGGACTTAGAAACAAATCAACTTTCGGTCCTCCACCTCATAAAATACCCAAAGAGATGTCATTCTTTGAACATATGGTGTTATCAGCCATCCAACATATGGAGAATAAAAATCATTTTGTTCATCAAAATATTTCTAAAACACAAATAGAGGCAATAACCGCACTTAAAGAAGACCAGGCACATGTCATCAAGCAAGCCGATAAGGGCGGGGCAATTGTCATTTGGGCTATTGAAGGTTACAAAAAAGAAGTGGAGAGACAAATTTACAACACAGTATTTTATAAAAAGCTTCCAGAAGATCCAACACTAGAAATTCAGAGTGCATTGTCAAATATACAAAAATAAGGATATTATCAAGGATTCATTTGATTAAAGGAATATGATTTTCTCCTAAAAAACCATCCTCAAATACCAGTAATATATATGTTGCCAAAAGTGCACAAAAGTGAAACATCCCCACCTGGACGCCCAATTGTGTACGGTTGCGACTCGGTTTTAGAACCGATATCAAAGTAGGTTTATTTTTTCTTAAAACCATTCTTGGAAGAAGTTCCTTTGTATATAAGAGCTACTACGGACTTTATAAACAAAATTGAAGACGTTGAATTCTGTGAGACAAATCAGAGACTAGTCACTTTTGACGTAGTCTCATTATACACACAGATACCACAAGAAGATGGCATAGAGGTCATAGAATTTTTTCTAGACACCAGACCCAGGCCACATCAAGTTCAAACTGACTTTATCATTGAACTAGCTAGTTTTGTGTCAGATTTGCTCCACAGGTTCCAGTTGTCGAATAGTGGTTCCACCTCCAAATGTCACCAACACCCTGATATTACAACACAAGGTGTTCGAGCCATTAGGTGAGGGAAATATAAGTTAAAAAAAAAGAAACGGGAAGGGAAAGGAAGGGGTCAGCAGGGAAGGGAAACCTGAAACGACAAAAGGACATCTGCATGAAAACCTCACATACAAGTAAGGCTACACTCATATATTCTCGCTAATAGGAGCCATGTATACCTGCTTAAAGAAAAAGAACCAGGCCATTCAATAGTATAACAATCTTCATTCTCCACAACTGTCTCAGTTATTCCTAAGGGAACATAAATGAGAACTTTCAGTCACAAACATTTGTGTAGAACGAAGAACACATGAATGAGACTATCTCTGTCTAAGGACCTACCACTGGGCAGCATGGACAAATGTGAAATAAGGGATTCTGTAGAAATAAATAAATGAACGAACTCAGAATGAAACAAGCCCTTAGTCCGACTTGCAAGAACTGGACACGGTATTGTGTAGGAAGCAATAACCACAACACTCCGCTCCTTACTGGTCCATAGATAGTCAATTAATGACATAAGCTGAATCAGCCTGTAATTAGGTAAGGGACACTACAGCAACGCGTAGTTGCGTCCACTACCGTGTTCTGCTCCCTTCTTTCAATAGCACAACTGTTCTGTACAAACACGGCAGCGCGTAGTACCAGCGTTCCGCTTTTACCACATAGATCCATAGTAGATTAATTGCCCCAAACAACACGGCAGCTTGTGGTTCTTCTCACCACTGCGCTCCGCTTTGAATAACAAGCACCTTCTCGATTCCAAAAGCAATGTACATCTGAGGAGAACAAAGTACCAAGAAACAAAGAAAGGAGTCACTCCGCCTCTTGAACTCAGAAGCGGAAATAGGTTTCACCACAGCACGGACTTCGTTGCAGGTTGCGAACGAGACCGTGATCGTGCAGAATTGATTCTTACTGAAGAATATCCAAGAACAGCAATCCAGAGGTGAGAACACTCGGCGATGGTCCTGGAAGCCTACCTCGCGATCGGGAGCAGCCGGCAGCCCAGGACGGACTTGCCAAACAGAGATCGACGTGCAGAGCAACCGCTCCCACGTCAGGATACCGGAACAGAAACCAGAATAACACGCACCAGGATGCGTGCGTCGATTGCTATTGTAACTTCCTGGCAGCACCGCTGAGGGTCATGGGCAATGTAGTCATTTCCGCATATCTGGCAATGCAGGCGCTGTTGAGGCGATCCTGTCATTTTGCACTTAAAAAAACTATTTCAGATTTAATGAATAATTATTTTTTCAGTTCAAGGGAACAGCCATGGGTTGTCCCTTTGAGCCGGAATTAGCGGTTTTGTACATGGCAAAGTTTGAAGAAAAATGTATCTTTAACAACAACCCTTTTCAAGTTCAGGTTTCAAAATGGGTACAATACATCGATGATGTATTCTTTGTATGGACAGGTCATAAAGATTCACCTGACCAATTTCACAGTTGGTCAAATGACAGGACACCAGACATTAAATTCAGTTTACAATATGATCCATCAAAAATCACATTCCTTGATGTCGAACTAGTAGCATCAGCTGGTTTTCTAAAAACAACATTACACACTAAGCGAACTGATAGAAATAAAGCTTTACATTACACAAGTCACCACCCTCACAGCCTCAGAGAAAATGAACCCTTTGTCCAGTTTTTATGGATACGAAGAAACTGCTCGGACAAAAATTATTATCATTTCCATGGAACAAAATTAATCGAAAAAGTCACAGAAAGAGGCTACCCTAAAAAAAATAGTTAAAACACTCTATGAAAAGAGCATGGTGGACACCACGTGAATAATTTCTTCAAAAGAGAACTCTGCCTAAGCTGGAACGCCCAGTGTATGTATCAATATTTTGAACCACGACGAATAAGTTGAAAAAAATCATCAACCAAAATTGCCACTTATTGTATATTTGGATCCATCATTCAAGACACCTTTGTTTGCGCTGAAAAAAGAAAAAGAGTTTAGGGGACCAGTTAGTCAGAGCATCGACTCCAAGAGAATCTGCAAAATACACAATGCAACAGTTTTTAAACCTTTCACCAATACAGGGACATCACAAATGTGCCACATGCATTAACTATGGCATCGTACCATTGCGAGAGGCACTACTACAGAGGCCCTGATCAGAAGACATCGCTGATTTCCAGTAACTACACCGTCTGGAAAGAGCCATACCTGCTCACGGAGAAAACCATAACCAGTGCATATTCAAACATCCCCTTTTTGAAGAAAGGGCGCCATCGTACGTCTTTTGTCCTCTACCTCTCCAGCCACACCACTATCTTGGCCACTACGGGGCATTATGACCGAACCAGCACACGTGTCTGGCTGCCTACCCCTTCACAAAGCTCCCGGCCGGGAACCCTGTGAGTCCTTTTTTATTCACTTATATCACATGGTGCCACGTCCACCTCCTACCTGTCAACCAGCAGTGCTAACCTACCTCAGGTGTCCCCATATTTACAAGTCCTGAAGAGACCCGATACCCAAGAGGGGTTGAAATGCCGTCGACAGTTAAAAAGAAACAGACCAGGCACAATAGTTGCACATATTTCCAACTATTGCAAATTTATTGTAGATACTTCATTTTGGTCGTTTCTTTCTGATGAAAATCGTATACCTAATAGAAACCTTTGTTCATTTTTTTGTTTGAATATGTTTATTGCATATTTTATGTTTTTGTATACATCACAACCATACACATATATAAGAATTGAAGAAGTATGCCGTAGTACAATAGACAAGGCCCTGGCCACCGTGATTGCCCATAGACAGAAAGAAATATATCCTTGAAGAGCAACTGTAAAGTAAGCGAGGCAATACTGTATGGCAACATCATAAGCTACTGGCATAACAAAATAAGAAAAAAAAGTAGTAAATAACAATTTGTGTGGATGGTGGAAAAAACAAGTGTCTGTCTCCAATAACACATCAGAAAATTGTTCAGTTCGAAGCAGAAACAATGCCCCAGTAGCATCACAAAATGGGCAGTATATATTGGCAATACAATACGTATCCAAAGTTTCGGGACAGAAACTAACAATTAACAAGAACGATCTGAAAGGGTGTAGGAATTAGAGACTGGTCAACGTGCAATGACAAGAGCGTGTGTGCGTATGGCGCTTTCAGGTCAGGCGGGTGGGGACAGGCGTGTGCAGTGTGGTGTCAACAGTGAGGGCCTAGGTACAAGGCCCACCAAAGGCGCTGCAGGGGGGGGAGAGAGGAGGCCCAGGGGACGGAGAAAGAATGCAGGGGGGGAAGGCACCAGCACCTATACAATGCCGCTCTGCGGGCACACCTGATGGTAGGTCGTTAGGGTACCGATAGAAACCTTTGTTCATGCTATTTATTTCCTCACTTTAGAATTGTAGGTTCTTCATTATATTCACTTGGGACTCACTGTCACTTGATAAACTGTGTATGTAAATGTCTTATATATTTTGTTTATAAAACTATGGAAATACCATAACAAACTGACCAAGTGTGTATGAAGTTCCTTTATTTGACATCCTCTAAACCACCCACATTGCCATTGCGCACAGATACTTATTACAAGTGGTCTTTATATTTACCCACGGAGCCACTGTTGTTTTGTTTACACTTTATACCCAGGCTCCTAATGAGTAGGATTCCCTTGTTTCCCCTCCCACAATATGCCAATTTGGGATGAACCAATATTATCATGTTTATATGAGCGAGCACATGCACTTTAGCACTGGTTAGCAGTGGTAAAATGCTCAGAGTTCTAAGGCCAGCAAAAACAAGGTCAGAAAAATGGAGAAGGAAGGAAAAAATTGGGAGGAAGACCTCCATGAGGCTGACAGGTCTAACACTCAATATCATACGAGACATTTTGTTAGAATAACTATTATCTCCAGTAACATCACTCTCCCACTAGAACAACCACTAAACGGTCCATCCTGTCTTATAGGATAATGCATTCACTTTACATTTCTCAATGCTCTGTCAAGTTGTCTTACATGTGGAACTATGTAGGGTAGTACAATAGACCCATAACCTTGTCTTCAGGACTGCTTTGACAGAAGCCTGACTTTTCTATACTAACTGAATGGTTTCTTGGATTAAACCGTTGGCTCGTTTTACATTCCTTTTACTCATATAGTATAGTGAACCTAGTTTGTGTATAATGCTATACGCTTCCTGACTTTTGTGATGTCTGCAGATACAAATTGTACTTCAATATCATTGGCCATTTGACTAAGAACCTCTCTTAGAAAAAAATAAACAAATCTTTAAGAAGCGAATAACTCCTTTTGGGGTAGACAAAAACTTCAACTTAATTCCTTTGCCGTAGTAATCAATAATTGAATAGCAAAGTGCATATTGGATGCTAAGTTATTCATGGGCCCTTAGTATGCAATACCTACTTGAAGGAAATTACCATATTGTGTGTGATATCCCCA
Organism: Lissotriton helveticus; assembly: GCF_964261635.1. Classification (NCBI taxonomy): domain Eukaryota; kingdom Metazoa; phylum Chordata; class Amphibia; order Caudata; family Salamandridae; genus Lissotriton; species Lissotriton helveticus. Next base: position 90,653,245 of record NC_136064.1, on the reverse strand, counting down.
CAAATCTTTGTCATATGTGCAGTGTTGGCTTACAAACAATGTGCAATTTACCACACTAACCAGTAGTATAGTGCCTGTTCCCCCTTAAACATCATGGTTAAATTGACTTATCCCTCATGGTACCTTTAACTTACATATGAGCCACTAGTCTGTGGTGTAGAAAACTGCACACATGGCCTGGAAGTTAAATGTCACTTGTTGACTTCAGCACCCTGTTGTGTCATCCACCATAGTGGCAGTGACTTCAGGTGGCTTACACTGTGTAGCCTGACTATGGCAGTGTAATGCCTGCAATGCAACCTGTCAAAATAACCCTTTTCAACAGGAGAAAACCTTAGTTTTAAATATTGATAAGTCACCACTCTGTAGGCCTTGTAGGCCACAAGACGGGATACATGGAATTTAAAAGTGAGACATGTAGAAAAGTAATCCTACCATGTCCCAACAGTGAAACGAGCCTAGCAGCTATTTTCACTTTAAGAAAGCTCTGGCTAGTCCATAGAAAAATACTGAGTAACAATATTAAATATTCTGCTATCTCTAGCTAGAGCCAGTTAGAAACATGATTAAACAAATATTTAAAACATTTATTGAAAGGCCAACTCAATAGTGAAGTTGAATTTTTCATAAATGTTATGGAAAATTAACTTTTTAAAAATTAACTTTTTGCCTGCCTGAAGCACCTGGAGTCTAATTTCATTTAGCTTTCCAGCAGTGGCCCAGTGAGTGATTAGCCCTTATGAGGTATTAAAACTGTTCCTAAAGCAGACAGTGGCTTGGGTGTGGGGAGGTGTTCTTACTTTGCTCCCATGGCAGGAAGCCCAGCTGGGGTGTAACAGGGAACGTATTTTACTTAAAAGGGGTCTCCCCCGTCACATGCAAATGTTAGACCTGTAAAGGCCCAGATTTTGTACTCCCAGTTAGGGTGGCACCAAACCCACTGGGAGAAGCTGCTCCCAGAACTAGTTTGGAATGTTCACAAAGGAGGGGACTGCTCGTTATCCTGGCCACACATCTGGGTGGGCGCACAAGGGGAGCAGGGTTTCCCTATCTTGGATTTTAGGAGTGTGGGACACTGTAGAAATGCTTACAGTAGGGCAAATAGGAACTGCTGCAAAAGTGGGAACTTTTATCCCATTGTTTAGGAATCTCCCCATACCCTAGCAGATGGCAAGCATAAATGTGGCACCTCAGTGCACCCTCTTCAGAATATTTTATGGACCTGTGGCAGAGGAGAGTCGGGCCTGTTGTCTGTGACCTGCAAGGCGCCCTGAAGGAATGGACGTCCACCGTCTTGTAGCCAGGACAGAGGGTCAGTTGGCTGACCTCCTGTGTAGCTAGAGGGCCTTAACAAGCTGCTTTTCTCTGAAGTGCCTAGCCAACCAGTACCACCCCTGAAAACTAGGCTAAGAAAACAGCTTTCTCTCGCCCTGAGCTTCTCCGCAGCAGCAAGTCTGATTTAGCGGACCCTCAGGAAGAAGGTAGCCATCCTCTTGGAACTCATTATTGGATGCAGCTGCAGCCTTCTCCTGCTGAAGGAATCCTAGCTCCAAAAATGAGACTAAGGGCCTGATTTAAATTATAGCAGAGCTGAAGTTCCCTCCCCGTAAACATTATGGTTCTCATGCCCGAATTTGATTTGGGGAGTATGCAAAAGGGGGTATACCCATATAAAGTCACTGGGACCTGGGTTGAATATGTACTAGAAGGAAGGGGTCCCAGTGTATCAAGGGAACTAGTTAAATCATTGAAACGTAATCATTCAAAAGACAAATGTATTCAGATCCACACGGTTTAATTCACAGTGGGATGGAGTATCATATACACATAATAGAATACAATAAACTGTATTAACGTCATACAGTGCCGAATTTGATTTGGGGCGGACCATAGTATGATGACGTCGGATACTACTGCGTCTCCACCGTGGTCAAACTTCTGTGGTGGACCAATGAAATAAGGGCCATCAGGGAATTAGCTATGTGTCCTCCCACCTAATTTAGATGGGTAGACATATAGCCATTTATTTTCAATTCCTGGCACCTCAGGAAAAACCTGCCAGTAAGGGGCACTGAAAAATTGTCAATGCCTCCCTCACCATGGGAGGAATCTTGAGGGGGGCTTTTCTTTATTTTCAAAAATAAAATCCCGCTTTTGGAATTTCTTTTTGAAAAGAAAAAGAAATGTGACTTTGCTCTATAGCTCTGTCATTTTTGATAGTACCGTCTGTCAAAGTTACAATGCACTGGCAGAAACGGCCTTGATGGCAGTTTTTGTTAATGCTTGAAATGTCAGCCATTTCAAAATGTGTCCGTCATCACCACCGCTAGGGCAACTGAATGAGTTACTCCATCGCCTTAGCTGTGGACGGTATGGCCACCAAATTTTAAATCAGGCCCTAAGCCTCAAGGCAAAAGTTTGTCCAGATGAAGGCGCCAAGCATCTAAATGACTAGAGGCCTTCCCTGGATGGAAAATTTGAATTTCTCCTACTCGGAGCTTCTCCTGCTAAAACCAATGACTTCAGCTTGATCTCGTTTAACGCCTATCCAACTTCATGAGGACTTCCTCGTGCACAGCATGCTGTGGGCAAATCACTCATGAGTATCTCAAGGTGCTGGAGTTGCTGGCTGCTTCATGGTGCTCTGATCATTCGAGCAGCCAGGTCCTGACTCTTTCCCTGAATTCCCGGAGCGAAATGGCGTTCGTAAGGTGCAGCGGAAGGTCATTCCAGGCTTTGGCTGCCAGGTGAGAGAAGGCGCATCCTCGGCTGTTGGCTCAGCGGATCTGAGAGTGACTGCAAGGGTGTCTTCCTCCCAGTTTTGCTGTATTGATATAATTCTTGTTGATCTTTTTATTGCTTCATGTTTTGATTTTCTTTACTGTTTTGATACTTTAAAAATACTTTTACACATTGCCCTAAGTTAAGCCAATCTGAAGTATGCCAAAGCTATCAGTGGGCTGAGCTCAGGTCAATTTAGTAACTTTTAGGTTACACTCTGACAAAAGTTTTAATTATTCCTTGAGGTGGACAATACTTCATCCCAAATAATAATAATCCTGTTTCTCACAGTACGTTTTGGTAAAAAGCTTGGGAAACACTGTTGGTTTGAGTGGACACGTCCTGACCTTTAGAGACTTGTCAGCAGACTGACACATTGGATGCTGTTGTACAAACATCTTGACATCACAGTCCATAGCAGCCATCAACGTACCATTCTCAATTGTCTCTTGGTACCAGTCATACCTACATGTCCTTCTTGTGCCAAGTTAATCAACCTTATTCTTATACTGATATGACCCATAGTTGCATTACCGCTCATAATCCTGTTATCGACTAGTAGAATTTAAGTCACTCTGTCTAGTTCACAAGGCTCTGTTTGGAGAGGGTGCTAAAGATGTGCAGCTCTCTTTTCACATTAAGGGGTAGATTAGGATAGCATTTTTTCCGCATCCTCTGGGCCGGCGGAAGCCACCGCCGGCCCGGAGGATACGGAAAAACCGCAGCGGACCCACCATAGATCCACCGCCACATTAGGATGGCTGGTGGGTCCTGGTTTCCGTCCGCAGCTTTTCCGCCGCGGTTGGCTTACAACCGCGGCGGAAAAGCACTAATATGGTGAAGGTGTCTCTCAGACACCGTCAGCCATATTAGGATGCCCCAAAAAAAAATGCTTTTCCATGGCGGGTTTTCCGCCGTGGAAAAGCATACGGAGCTTCACTGCGGGGGCCCGTTGCGGGCCCCCTGGGTGAAGGGGGAGCGGGGGGTGCACATGGGGGGTACCTATGGTACCCCCCTGCATTTGTATGCAGTAATCGGCAGGCACCGCGCGGTGCCTGCCGCTTTCTGCATACAAATGCAATGTATGCATTTTTAACATTGCGGCGGGTGCAGCTTGAAGCTGCACCCGCCGCAATGTTAAAGATTGAGGATGTGACCGCCACCCTGGCGGTCACATCCTAATCTGCACGGAGGGACCGCCGCAGCCCCCTGCGGACGGTCCCTCCTACTCTATGGTGGCGGACGGACTCAGGTCCGTCCGCCATCATAATCGGCCCCTTAGTCCCTACCCGGACTTTAAGATCTTCTTCGTTTGGGCTTGCACAAATCCCAAAGATAAAAAGAGCACGTTGTGGAGGAAAGCGATTTTCATTCCTGGCGTCCAAACTCTGGAACACACTTCCACTACATATAAGAAGTTTATCCAACAGATTTGCATTTAGGAAAGAAATTAAAACCTGGCTCTTTCCCCAACATCAGTAGGATGCACACATGTCCGAGTTTTCTACTCTAACACAGTGCCAAGACTCCTCGGCATTAGTGCGCTTTATAAGTACAATCAGTCAGTCAGTCAGTCATCTTCTGTATTTAATTCCTCGTTCATTTTCAAAAAGGTCCTAGATTCACAATTAATACTCTCTCCTTTGTCCATCTCTTAACAATGTAATAATAAAAATATAATTTTGTGGGTCATTCTCAATGGCATCTGGCCATTCAGCGGTCATCACAGCACATCTTGTTCTTCAGGCCAGAAACATCGGACACATCCTATTTGTTTCTGCTGACTTACAAGGTGCACTTGCCAAATACTCAGCCAGTATGTTTAAGTGTCCTGGAATGTGCTCCAGTGAAGAAGCTTATTTATGCAATATACAGGTCAACATAGCAACCTTTGTAGAAACCTCTTGTAAGAACCTCTTCTAAGAAATGGGTTATTAGTTGGGCAGGATGTGAGCCCTGCGAAAGTAAAACACACAGTCGCAATAACTTAAACCTGGGCTCAGCCCTTGGTAGCTATGGCACAGAGCAACCAGGCTTAGCTTAGGAGCATGTATCAAGTATTTAGGAATACTAAAACAGTCGAAATTCAAAATACAACGCAATAAAAAATCCAACAAATCATTTCTGAAAATAGAGAACAAAATTATACCAAAACAAACTAAAATCCAATGGGGTCAGAGATATGAATTTTTCAAGTTTTAAGACAAAACGCACCAAGAAAAAGTAAAGTACCAATCAAATATCACTGTTAGCGTTTGTCCAGGACCTTTGTTCAATTTCAGACCGACTGTGAAGGAATGCAGGCCAGATACATGAAGCAGGCCACCCCAGTCAATGTATTTACTTTCTGACTTAGTCTTTTTTATAGAAGTCAAAATCCTCCAGCAGGTCAAGGTTGAAGGCTGTATCCAACAAAGTCACTTTGAATCCAGATACTTGCTCTGAGTGGGAAAATTCACCTTTTGGATCATCAAAGTCCTCAGGGTGGCAGCTACTTTCTCTGCATTTGGCGAGTCAAGATTTCTACCTTTGGACTTAGTCTGTGTTCTGGAGCTCAGAATTTTCCAGCAGAGCAAGCCTGATACTGCATCTGACGAAGTCCTTCCAAAACTAGGCACTTTGCATGAGGTCCCACAAAAGCTCTGGAGGTGTTGAGATTTTTTCAAAATCCCAACTTAAAATTCTTTCTGGGGTAGTACCTTTTATCCACTTGTAAGGCTCCCAGGACCAAAAGGACACCACTTAATGGCCAAGGAAACACTCAAGCAGATGCCATCAGCAAGGTCCAGTGCGGTTCCAGTTGTAACTTTTTGCCCCAGGAAAATGGCCTATTGTAGCTTAATTGTGTGTTGGGACCAAAATACCCATTTCTTCTATGCTTCCCTTAACACTAAACCATAGAAGTACAGATCTCCCCAGTCCTTTATAAGATAGTGAAGTTTCTAGACACTTCTAACTTCTGTGCTTGGGTTAAGCTTGGTCACATTTTCCCCCAAGCCATCCTGCAAGGCTCAAGTCATTATCTCTGCTCTGAGAATAGTTTTGTACACTTCTGCAAAGCAGCACTGTCAGACAAGCTGCAGCCAGTCAAATTGTATTTATTTATTTATTGCAATTTTATATAGCGTGAACATTACCCGAAGGAACAAAAGAACCAGTTGCGTTAAATATGGACTTTGGATTACATGAGTTACATAAGAGATACAAACAGAAAAAATTGCAAATGTACAAGTTGTAAAGTCACTCAAGGAAGAGATACAAACAGATAAACTCTAAAATCACATTGGAATGGTAGTAAGTACAAAGGTCTACTACATATACTAGTGGTTAGAGTTATATGTATACAAATTGCAAATTCACTCAGGATTACATTTTAACAGCGACTAGGCTTGGACAAATATATATTACTTATTTACAGAGCAAGAAATTCTTGCCATCCTTCAGCCGGGTATTCAAGTGGTGTTGCACTCAAGGGTGGTGGTCTTGGGTCTGGAGGGATCCCCGAGTTGGAGAGGTCCATAGGGGTAGAAGGCCGGATGGTGGTGGGGGAACCAGTATGCTGGATCGCCGGGCTGATCTTGAGGTCAAGCTGAGCTCCATCTTGTGGATAGTGGAGGGCGCTCAAGGGCAGGCGGAACTGTGCCACGAAGTCAGGTCTCCCGTCTGGCTCAAGCACCCGCAGTGAGGCCCCAGCAGGCCCAGCGCGCCATAACCGCTTGTAGGCATTGTAAACGGCGGGCGCAATGTTTAAGTCCCGGGTCCTGCACAGGTCTTCAGGCGCAGTGAGGGCTTATGCACATCCCCTACTCTGGGCGGTGTCTTTCTGTGTGTCACGGCCCTTGCTTCATTCCCTCCTGTTCATCTCTAGCAGGGCGACGAGTCTCTTGAGTCCCGTTGTGCTCCCTTCATCCATGCTTATTTCCCATACACTGCCTGGTCGTGACGGCCGCCATCTTAAGGTCAGGCAGTTAGGATCTAGTCAGCCCATGCTGCTTCTCCCATAATCAGGGTATCTCGAGGGGCACACACTGTCAGTATCAAGGGGGGGCTCAGCGTCAATGAGGATCCCCAATCGCCAACCTCAGCCGTCTCCTACCGGTGCACCCCTCTAGGCAGATGACAGAAGCTGCCCTCGGTCTTGGAGCTGGGTGCCTCATCTCGTCCTCAGGTTACCCTCCGGCCTCCGCTCCTCACATATTGCCGCCGCAGCCTCGAGGTCCCATTAGCGTATGCTGCTGCCCTCCTCCGTCACCTGATATGGCCCCGTTAGTGCGCGATTCGTATCCGCGCTCAGATTTCGCGGGCCTCCGCCATCTTATGTCCGGGCCGCTCCTCCTTCGAATTCGAATTCGCGTTACCAATCTGACCAAATGCTAATTAGCCTCATGGGGCTTCAGGCAGGAATAGTATACTTTTTTAAAAGTTACTGTTCCTGTATATTTATCAAAAATTCAACTTCACCATTGAATTGGATATTTAATAAATATTAAGAATTTTGGTTAAATAATTTCTTTAGTGAATTACAAACCAAATATACAAAATTAACATTTACTGTATAGGCATTTTCTTCATAGAGTAAGCTACAGGCCTAACAGTAAACATAGCTTTTGGGGGCTAGTCACTGTGGGAACAGGCAAACATTAGTCTCTTACATGTTCCATGTTTAAAATAGCAGGCACCCTGCTTGTGGGCTACAAGGCCTACTTAGTGGTGAAAGCAGGGCTTCTCCTTCTGTCAAAAGGGATAGTTTGACAGGTTTGCCTGCTGCATGTTTAAAAGCTGCAAGAGTCAGGCTACACATTTGGGCATCACGCCATGCTTTCCTTGTCAGCCGAAGGAATGGCACAATAGGTGCTACAGTTCACAGGAGACATTTAACTATGCAATTGGTATTTTTGCTTACACCATAAACTATGGCCTCACTGGCAAATTGAATATTCTAATTAGGAATTAGCTCATTTTCCAAGCTGCACAAGCACAAGGGACTGAATAGCAGTACTGCAGTGCGCAGAGTTCAAAACCAACAGCATCAGCCAAAAAAGGGGGTGAACATGCATAAGAAGCCCTTTCTCACACCTCTCATTAAACATACTAATTGCAGCTGGCGTATCATCATCTTTGTGTTTGGTGCACTTTCATTCAAATGTACATAGGCCACACTGCACTGAAAATTAAATTCTGAATATTGCAACATATGGACAGAAGCAGAGAGACTATTCCAAACACTCCTTTAGTACAACACTTTGTAGAAAATTACATGTGGCAAGTGAGATTCGATGGCAGCTGGTAGAACAAATCATGCCCAACCTGCATGGACATAGTTTTAATACTGTCCCTTCATGAATATGGATGGATAGAGCACTTTGGTGCAGTACACCATCAGTTGAATGAGTATGAAGAATGACCACAACTTGGTGGTCCCACAGAGGACGGTGCAATGCGCCGTCCGCTATGGGACCTCAAACCCCATGGTGAGACCGCCCCAAGATTTACCAATTCTAAAATACAGAATTTTACCGACTCGGTATTTTAGAACCGGTAAATCTGATGTGGGTAATAATTCGGTATTTTTTACCGAATCGGTAACATTCGGTATTTACCGATTCGGTAAATACCGAATCGGTATTTGCTATTGAATCCTACGGGCCTTGAAGCCCATAGGATTCAATAGCAAATACCGATTCGGTATTTACCGAATCGGTAAAAATACTGAATTGCAAAGAGGGACAGGGTGTCACTTTGACACCCTGTTGCACCCCTGTAACTGGCTTGTGCGCCATGTGGCACACATACATTCCCTTAGGGCATGTCTGTGTGCCACATGGCACAGGTGTACATGCACAGATGTGCATGTACACAAGAATTCGTAATTTACCATGCAATTGTATTGCATGGTAAATAATGAATTCTAAAGGCCCTGTAGCACTGTTAGAAGTGCTACCTACATAGGAAAATACAGATTCGGTAATTTTACCGATCGGTAAATTTACCGAATCGGTAAAATTTACCGATTCTGTAATTTTACAGAATCGGTAATTTTACCGATTTGGTAAAATTACCGATTCTGTAAAATTACCGAATCTGTATGTTTTCAGTGCCCCTACATATCAATGTCAAAATACCAGTCGAAAATCTGTATTTTCGGCCGATTCCGACCGGTATTTTGACACCTACATCTGGCTCCAGGAGTTTTATTCTGGTCTGGTAGGCGGTTTGAAAAGAGCTCATAAAAGAGCCGAACAGGCAGACTGCCGCTCTCAGAGAGCCGACTGAACCTTCCTGCCCGGGATGGCATAACATGCCACATAGTGCCGAAACTTGGGGTGCATATTTAGAGGGGGGCCCAACATGTAACCCCCCTGCGTCCACCCAGAGGCACAAGGGGGCCTTTTGCCTCACAGCCACCCTTTTCATGGTGGTCTCACCGACATGAAAAGGGTGACATTGAGCCAGCTCATAATATGCTCCGCAGTACCACTGCGACACCGCCAGCATATTCCTGCCTCTGACTGCTGCGAGACCGCTGCGGGATCCTGGATCCATGGCGGTTGCAGTGGTCCTGTGGCAGTCCGACTGCCACACTCAAAATACTGCGGGTGGGGTCGCAGTGTGGCTGTGGTCGGACCGCCACCACGGGTTCGCCAGTTTTATGGATGGCCTAACTCGTAATCTGGTCAAGTCAACAAATATGTATCTCCAATTGGCACCTTATGTGTAATCTGTGAACTTGTATCATTTTATAAACTAAATGGAATTGAAATTGTTTATGAAAATGTTTTGATATATGCAGTTATATGTGATTTATTCTCCCTGGATGTCTTTTCAAAACTGTTGTTAGTCTAAATTCACATTACCTTGTATGTACCCATGCTAAACGGGTTAATGGTGTACAAATCGGACTTTTTCTCTATCATCACTTCCTATCAGGACTAATCTATTGCCAATCTTTTCTTTTGGCCTCCCCTTCTCCACATCAGATCCTGATGACACCTGGAGTTTAAGAGTGAAAACAGACTCAACTCTTTTTTCAGTTAGCTTCTGCAAAGACAGACTACGGCTCCTAACTTTGTAGCCAGCCCTCCTCATGCATTTTCACTCCTCTAATTATTTTTCTTATCAATATTTACCCCATTCCTTGTTGATAAATAGTACTATTGTTTTTCTGGTTTAACTAGTCTTAGCACACATCACTGGATGCTGACATCTAGCTCCCTTTACATATTAAACGCAACAGCTATAATGTTCTGCACAGGTGCAAGATGTGATTGTAAGTGTAACCTCTGGCCTTACTTTCCCCCCAATTTTCTCTTACCTTCCTTTAGTGCTTCTGATTTGAAACAATAGGACACACCTTAACCCCTCAATCCCGAGAGGAGGCAAGTGTACTGCTGCACCTTTAAATAGCACACGTAAATCAGCACTCCCAAAAGACGGCACGCGTAAATCAGCACTCCCAAAAGACGGCACGCGTAAATCAGCACTCCCAAAAGACGAGGCAATAAAACAAGACACAGCATTCTCTTAAGGCGAGGCAAGAAAACAAATTCAGGTACATTTAAAGTGACACACATTTACTAATCCAATACTTTGAAAGGGAAGGCAAAATATATCAGTTAATGCAGACTCTCAAATATCAAGTAACTTAGGCACAAAACCAGAATAACATGTAGCATATATACATGGAGCAGAGAAAAGTAGAAATTATATATGCAAAGTAAGTAAAAGGAAAATATCACCAATCGTTCACTCGACATTCTTCCAAACTCGGCTGGAGGAGCCCTTGTGAGCCCAGACAGAATTCTCAATTGGGACTCTCAAAGGTTCCCTGCAGCGACACGGCTGCCCCGCAAGCGGGCACCTGCCTGGGGGCCAAGAGTTCCGCCTTTAATACATTTTACTCAACCTGAGGCGAAGGCTCTAGAAACCTCGCCCCCTTTCTTCTGTTACGAAAAACCGAGCTGACCATACTGGTCTGTGTCAAGGTCAAGACAGAAGCTGGCCAGGCCCCTGTATTTTGAGTCAGAGCTGTTCATTCCACACATTTCTCTGGCAACACCAATCTCTGCCCTGAGGGTACCAAGCATGCATCCCACACAACATGTTCCAGTTTACTCTGCTCAGTGAGGAGCGAAAACAAGTGAAGAGTGAAAACATCCCTCCCCACCCTTCAACTGCGTGTGAGCACTGAAAATGGAGTCTGTTACACAAGATGGGGTCAGCACGGAAAATGGAGTCAGTTATACAAAATGGAGTCAATGGTCAATATATCATTCTTAATAGCATTACACTTCTAGTCACTTGAGTCTTTCAAATGACAGTGTGGGTGAATGGCTGTTCTCTGTAAATAGAAAATACAAATCAACTAACACTTGGTGACTTTGAAGGGTAAGTCCACCCCATTCAACCTGCCTATTTGTTATTCTTCACTTGCTTTAGTTGCCTGAGATTTATTCTTCTGTTTCACTGTAACTAAGCCTATCCACAATTGCAAGATTCTTTCTTTATTTTGACCAATTGTTGCTACAACACATAATGTGTGTTAAAAAATCTGGGGTACATGCCAAATCTTTTCCCCATTACCTCTCAGCCAGGAATTTCTAGCCCACCACATAGCTCCAGGTCGCACACCAAACCCTTGAGCTGCAAAAACAAAGGCATATTGTTTTAGGAGTTGAAGGTTGAATACTGGCTTTAGCTGGAGAGGGAGATTGGACCAGTATGGGAATATGGAGCACATTGCACATATTCTTGTGCTCCAGTTTGATTTACACTTCCCAGTGGTTATCTGCAGTAGTCGGATGGTGTGGCGAGAGAGGCACCAGGAAGGGAGAAGGCGGCAGTGGTGGCACAGATTGCTGCTCCAGTATTGGTGAGTCGAATTTAGCCTGCAACACAATAGTTCTATTTTCTTCCTTCTATCTACTGGAATTTCCTGGCTTTCTACTAGCTGCTAATACAACTTTATTTTTCTGTTGCTACAAAGAGCTAAATTACGCATAAGATACTGAAGTAGGCTCTGCTATAGGAGTGATATCATGATAAATGGAAGCTACTACCTTGAAGTTGGGTGCTTTTTCATTGGGCTTACTCTTTGGTTGATTACAATTGGTATACTATTGTGTTTTTTCTCAAACACAATAAGATAAAAGAGCAGATAGCTTGTTTAGAAAAACTTACAATTAGAAATAAATGACAAAGGACACCAGTTACAGAGAGAAGACCTTTACCACATTGATTAAATACCTCCATCTAAAATTCTCTGTTCCTTGGTTCCTCATGATTCCTTCATTGTTTCCAAATTTAAGGTCCTACTATGTCTCGCAGTTAAGTACAATGATAGATAAGGAAAATAACGTAGGTCTAAAAAATGTACAGATGGAAATAAATTCTCACGGCTTGAGTCCTGGATTTATGTTAGAAGATAGTACTTTACCAACTGTGCCACGTTGGCCGAAAACATAAATTTTTCTAAACCCAGGGATTATAATCTCCTGGATATTAAAACTATTCAAGTACTATCTCCAACTACCGGCTAAACAGGGCAAGTAAAGGCGTTGATGGATCTTTTTAGTAGTACCACAAGTTTAGCTTTGAGAGTTCATCAGATATTTTAGAACTTTTCTGACTTGCTGAACTGGTTTCCATTTACCACGTAATTATTATTTAATAATTTCACAGATTCATATTTTTTTCACAACTTCTCGAGTCCTGGCATGATGGTTGTAAACAGTTATCCACCCCACTCCATCTCATCAACTATACTTTAATTACATTTTTGCATTTTCACAGATTCATTATTTTGTACAGCTTCTCGAGTGTGGGCACAGGCATGTTTTATCCCGTTTGTAAGAGATTTTGTTTTGCAATTTCTAGAGAGGAATATTGTAGGAATCTATGTGTTTTTTGTTGACCTACACTTTGAGATATCAAGCTACAAGAAGCATAATAGTCTAAATGGTTATCTATCCCATCTCATCAACTATACCATATAAACACATTTTATTGGCATACGACTTACCACTATTTCAAAATATCAAATTCAACATTACGAAATGTGTTAGACTTCTGTGGAACACCTGCGAAACTACAAAGTTTGAGACACAAGCACGGTGATCAATTTCAGTGTCCCAGATGCGGCACACATGTTTACATCTTGCCTGAAGATAACTCAATATTGGTTATACACTCTTCACTATCTTTTGAGGTTTTTGAATGGAATTTGGTAATTATTTTGTGTAGTTTGAAGTTAGTAGAGGACCATGGATTGGTTTGTCATGTTATGATCCTCACAGAATTAATTATTGACCATTGGTGGAAGGATGGACTCTCTTAAATTTGCTGCTTTGCATCAAGAAATGTTGGAGGTGAATTTCTCTGAAACATTTCTGCTTCCAAGGGAAGATCTTGCTACTATGATTAGGTGTGGGCTCTTTCTCACTCACTCCGACTATGGGATCAGAGATTTATTGTTGTGACAGTGTAAATCATGAGGGATTTGAATCTTTTGACAATTTAATCATAGTAATAGCTAGATACTTGCAATGACTTGCTTAATCTTTCGTGTATTGTGTATTATATGCATTTACTCCATTAGACAAAAAATAACAGCTGCTAATATTCACAATCCCTTATGACTCCTCTTTTTGTTAATCAAACTTCTAATTTAATTGATTTTTTGTCTTTATTTAGTCTTAGTCTAAGAGTCTTCAAACCATTTACATATCTTCCTTCTCTACTGTTGATCCATTCAAGTATAGATGCTTTTAAAAATTTACTTATTGAATTTCTTCAACAGTTGTTTCTCTATATCTTCATTTTCATCCAAGACCTTATCACTGTTATCATGTGTCCTTTTTTTTAATATACATGCCCACAATTTAGTAATTTAGTTATAATTCGTTATTTTTGTTTCTGGTGCATTTCTTTATTAAAACAAGCTCTAAAACATTTAATCAAATGTTACTTCATTGATGTTTTATCATCCTAGTGTTTGTAACATTACAATTTCACTTACAATTTGATTTGCATGCTTCCCTAATCTTCTGCATAGCTATGTTTCCTATTTCTACTACCTCTTCCAGCACAACTTGTAAACTCTGTTTTTTAACTTAGTTATTTTTTTAGCAATTTGCCCTATTTCCTGTTCCCTTACCATCTCCATTCCTGTCTTTCCAGGCCCAGTTCTCTCTTGTCCCATATCTACCTCTCATTCTCCTTCAGCCTCCCACTTCCTTGAAGGAACCTTCTCCTGCCTGCGATGGTAAACTGGAAGTCCACTCTGGGCTTCTCGGTCCCTGACATGCTCTTTTCTAAACTCAGGTCTTAAGTCTGGCAAGTCCTTTTCCAGGTTCTTCCATTTCCGTTACTTTTTCTGCGGTACCCTGGTTATTATATAAGAGACAAATTCTCTGTAGTTATATAGAACACTCCTTGGTGGTTCCATTGCACATATCATCGTCCGTCCAGACACTGGAATTATCTCCCCTCAGAATGCAGTAATCTTTCTCCTAGAATGCAGAGACCCCCACCCTTTTCCACTGCATATGGTGCAGCAAGTCACCCTGATACACTAGTAACTTTTGGGCAGAAATCCAGAATCCTTAGTCCCCTTATAAAGGTTATTAAGTCACCGTTGGTGCCTCCAGTGTGAATGTGTGCCCCCAAATGTGCTTTTATGAAGCCCAAACACCAGTGAGGTGAGTATAGTAACCCCCAAGCAGAGGTTGAGTTCTGATGGATTCCATTGGATAAGTGATCTGTCTCCTAAACTGTTCTTGTCACTATGGCTAGAGCACCACTAACACAAACATTCCATAGTGCATGAAGCACAGATCTTCCCAGCACAGATTCTGGCTTTGTGGGGCACAACATATCATCATTCTATTATAGGAACAGTCATTGCAGACAAAAATACTAAAGATTCAACACCAGCCGTGGAGAGCTCATAAGCTTATACATTCCTTGTTTTCTGACAGGAGACTTTCCAACCTCCATGCCCCTTGCACCCTCTAACCCATCAGTGTCCCTTGCCTGTACTTGTACTGAATTAATTGTACCAACTGTGGAGTTCACAGGATATGGCCTCACTGGAATTATCATGGGTACATGAGGGTACAGACTGTTCTAGTCTGGTCTGTTTTTTAGAATGTACTGAACATAAAATGTTTCTCAGACTTTGGTGATTTTGCAAGAAGTTTCTATCCAATCATTAGTCTTCCTAATCCCATTGACGAGAAAGGTTGTGGATTTTATGTAAAGACCAGATGCTAAAGGAAGCCTTTGCCGCTCTCCTTGCAATGATGCCCCCTGGCGTTCAGTGTTGAAACTGATTGCGCCAGTGTTGCTGTAGATGTATTCAGCAGTCATGGTGCCAGGTGGACTTTATGAACGAACTACACGTGTCTGATGTGGAATAACCAGAGCCCTGAAGGTTCTACGTGATGACCTAGCTGCAAAGTTCACTGCTCGCACACTCTCCAGTGGCTTCCCTGCTGTGGATTTCTGCTTATATTTTGTGTACATGGATACCTCCTGGCCCCCCCACATGGTCCATTTGGACAGTTTGACAATTCAGTGTGGGCCGTGAGCTAGGGGCTGCTTTGAGCACTGCACAGGCTGCTCTTATCCAAGCCCTGACAGTGCCTAGTGCCTCATTCTAGCTACAGATTACTACCTGTGCCCACTGCCTTGGCAAGGGCATGCTTCTTCCCCCACCCAGCAGCATACATGTTAATAAGTAGTGTATATATATGTTTGCTGGGACAGCAGGAAATCTGTAAGGTAGTGCTTCTGAATATGTGCATCCACATGTGGGTAGATTTCATCCATGGGTAACATGCAGAAAACACACTGCCATCCCCAGAATGAAAATGCAACACATCAGAGGACTAAGGAAGCAAAGTGCTGCTGTATCAAGTGTGCAGAGTGCATATGGTGCTCAGTACAGTTGTTTCCAAAACTTCCCTTCAGCTCCAGCCCTGGGTAGCTGTAGTAAGTCAGACCCCTGTGAGTAGGAGGACAAGGAGAAGGAAGAAAGGCGGTGGGTGTTAAGCCTGGTTGCATGCTAGCCATGGAGTGACTAAGTTTTTAATATTAGAGCAGCTTGGTTTCTGGCATGGCACTTGTACATGACATACCTGAGTGATGTGAATTCCAGTATGATGACAATGTTGTACAAACCAGGGCAGAATGCATGCTTGCGCTGAGGTGGTGCTGTAAATACCAGTTACTTCACTCCATGCACATGACCGTATTAGGGGCACAATTTTTCCCCAGAGTTACCTGCAATTGCACCAAGATGCCCCATGCCTCCGCAATGCCAACTACAGTCTTGGCTTTCAACCAAATTCAGTTTCCAAGTTAAGACTTTTGAGCCCATACTTTCGAACATAAATGACAATTACAAGTTCAGAATGCAACAAGCAGTTAATTATGTATTCAAGGCTGCATGAAGGTCTTCCACATGGCATGTCAGCAGCATTCACAAAAGTGTTAGACTATTTTGCAGTAACACACTTTACACTTTTGTATTCTTCCTTATGCTTTAAGATTGGACGAACAGCAATGTAAATGTGGGTTTGTCTGTCTCCCTTGGGTTTAGACGAGGATAGTGAGGAAAGTATGTGACTCCTGATGAAGGCTCTTGTGCCGAAACGTATTGAAACAACCAATGATGAAACATGGCGCTTCTAAAAAACGAAACGTTTGTGCACTTTATTATGAAATGTATAAAATAATTTATACCAAGATAGAAATTACGATCATGTTAGGATATATTTCATCACGAGTCATAAAGGACAAGGATGACAGCATGTCATCTTAGTAGAGCACCAGCGAGTCTCCGTCTCCTTTCTTGTGAGTGGATGATCACATGTGCCAGGGATCCTAAGCTGGGGACCAACCCCAGTAGCACACACTTAATGGCTTTACGTGGTTTATTTTGAAAACTTACATCAGGGCTAGCAATAGAGCCGTACAAAATATATCACATGACATATGACCAATCTGTAACTTTTTGTTTCACAAAACACTGATTGTGAGCCAGCACATCTGATATTGGTTCTTCCTTTGCATTCTGGTACTTGTAGACATGGATTGAAAATTGGAAAAACAAAACCTTGTGTTTACTTTTTTTTGCTTTTACAATACAAATTGCATTAGACTTCACTTCTAGTCACTCAGACCAGAGAGATGACTATAGAGCCAGTGGGTTACAGTGGTCTGTTAAGATAAATGTCACCAGATGACCTAGGTTACAATAGCCCCATCTTTCCAAGCACAAGCCTGCAGAAACAGGCCAAGTCATCCTGTTGGCATGCATCACCGCCATGCAGCGAAGGCGTGCTGGGTTGCAATGACCATCCCTTTCAAGCAGGAACAGTCAGCCATGGTCAGCATCACGATGCAAAGACAGCTTCGAACTTTGTCCTTGGTGCACTCAGAATACTTAAGTTTCTAGTCTTTCTTGAGCCTTTGTGAATGTTCAGTGGAAGCTAAAACAAGGAGATGATGGACGGACCGCTGAATCTTTTCAGATCTCACCATCAGTCACAGATATGGGTTGAATCCATCATCGTTCTTTAGCTCACTCCACCACCCCAGTTCAGACATGGCCATATGCAAATCAGTCTGACCCTGTGCCTCATGGGAACAGTCCAGCCCAAACTGCCAAGCCAGGTCTTCCCTGAAACCGAAGCAAGCATCCTGGGACCGGTGTCGGGGTAACAGCCTCACCAGCTAGGCTAGCTTGAATCCAGTGGCAATGTGAGCAAGTGACCCTCATCTGGGCATACCCTGCCAACTTAGGGCGAACAAAGCAAACACAAGGAGATGATGGACGGAGCGCCAAAACTTTTCACACACTCACCCCCAGTTCTTTTTGCAGTAGAAAGCTATTCAGAATGGGCGTTTGATCAGTGTTTAATTAGTAAGAAAGGGTGGCGGTGAGGACAAATGTCAGCGTGCTGAATACCACTGTTTCCTAGCTTTCAATCCACCTTAGGCCTCTATATTCCACTGCCAGACAGTCCCGGCTCGCTTGCATGCCTCTTGCAGGTCCTTGCGTTTTTCCCTTCATGATGCTTTTCCCTTCTTTCTGTCTTTCTCTTCCTCTGTCTTTATGCGTCTTCCCTCCCATGTTTTCGGAAAATGTCTGACCAGGAAAAATAAGTGCTGGTCTCCAAAAAAGACTGCTGGTGGCCCCCACCAGAAAACACCGGCTCAAATTAAGCACTGACTTCAAATTTAGAAAATCTGGTTTCCTCCTCTGCTCCTGCACATGTGTGTCAGTCCCACTGGGAGGGTCACTTGGTCAGAGCGCAGTGGGTGGGGGAGCCGGTAGCATCGGGTCTCAGCCTTTTAATTCTGGTTAAATTAAAGATAATCATTAACAGGGTTGCTGCTTTTATGGTATATATTTTAGTTTTTTATTTTTCCCTTTGTATTTAACTATATTTATTTTTTGCTAATATTATCTGTATTTATTCATATTTATTTTTTGCTAATATCATCTGTGTTAATCCATAATCATTGTGTGCTTAGTGTGAAAAATGAAGCCGCAGTTTGTGTATTTGTATGATAATTTAACCGAGAAATGCTTACTCATGCTTGAATGTCCAATAAGTTTTAGCCATTTGAAATCCTTTGTCTTGTAGAACAGCTTAAGCAGCTGTACTCCTGCAGGTATTTAAGCTTCATTAGGAAATATTTTTTCTTTTTAACTCCTCTGCCTGTCTGCACAGCTACTGACCTAGCATGCATGATTGACAGTAGTGAGAAACGTCCAGAAGAAAACCTATTTTGTGTGTTTTTACATATTCAAAAATAAATACAGACAGGAAAATAGATTATTTCTATCTCTGTGGTAATTTAGCAATGATTAGGTTAAGCATTAGCAGAAGGCATTTGTATTTAGAGACTATCTTGTCCGTTTACGGAATCCATTTTGTATTTCTGTCGGCCATTTTGTTTGCCATGTGCTCTGTCCTACCTTCCTGTCAACTGCTCTTGAAATCTGCCTCGAGACAAGATATATTTAGTCTCCTCTGCTTTGCACATGCTCAGTTGAGCATACAACTGTCTCCAACTTGTAACTGTCAAGATGTGCCCACCAGAATTAGCTGACTGTCAGCCCTTCCCACTTGTTGCTAGCACACTCTCTGTATGACCTTATATGTATTTGAAACCAACACTCTGTGCCTTGTACCGCCTTCATTTCAGCCCCTGTGTGGGTATAAAAGAACCAAGCTCCTTCTAGTCAGTGTGCTACCTCATACTATTCCGAAGGGTGTTGTGTGAATGTAGTTCCACCTCATGAGGTTTAATAAACTCTGTTTTTTCTATTCCAGTTTCTGTGCCAACTTCTTGCTATTGGTCTAAGGACACTAAGCAGAGAAGGGCGAATCCCTTGCACTAGTAGGCCTGGCTGAGGCTTGCTACCACAAATTGGCGCTTCCAACGTGGGGCTCATCGGCGACTCGGATGCCCGAAGGACTGGTCGAGACGAAGGATTGGAATCCCGCTTTGGACGTGATCACTCCCGGCGGACACCCGAGTCTTGGCATCCACGGCGTTTTTCCTTTCTTTCTGATCTGACCATCCAGGTAGCGCCGGTCCTCGACTGAGATCTCTTCTGTTGATTCGCCGTGCAATGACCGTTTGGTCGATTTGAGAACTTGGCAGTAGGAACCTGGACCCCATTTGATTGGTAAGAGCCGTTTTGCGGCACTTGCTGTAAGTTTGACGCCTTGGATTGGTAAGGTAGTTTAGAAACGCTTACTGTGGCATTTGTATATGGAATTGCCCAAATATTGAACTCGTCCTATGAATATGTATATATATGTGTTGCAATACATATAGGCAGGTAATGAGGAGATTTTTCTCTACTTCTAAGAATATTTGAATGGCGCAACGAACGAAGAGTACTTTAAGCGCTACTTTTGATTATAATACTGCATATTTTGCACTATTTTTGGCATGCCTGTTTCCAGCACACTTCGTAAGATGTGTTGCTTTTGAAGTGGTACCAATTCGAGAATCGATAAAGCACAACCGGCCCACCCGGAGGGGACGCCTAACAGGGACATGTACATTAAATATGGTATTTCGTCCATAATGTACAGCACATTGTGGAATAAATACACCCGTAAGGATCCTGAGTTGTGTTGGCCTATACATGGGTCATTTGATTTGCGAAAGATTCAGTATGTGGAGCAACGGATGTTGAAGCGAAAGGCTAGGCAAGACATGTTTGACTGTGTGGGAAAGTGGGAGAAAGAAGTGCGTGAGCAAATGAAGCATGAACAGGCCTTGATTGAAAAAGAACAGCGTAAAATTGTGCATGCGAAAGCATTAGAAATGAAAAATAAAGAGATTAAAGAAATTAAAGAAAGGGAAGATAGGGAGCGTCAGTTACAGGTAAATGGCCAATATGTAATTCGTAGGCCTCTTTATCCTATTCTTAATAAACCCCAAGATGATTCTCTCTTATTAGATCGTTGTCCACCTCCATATACTCTTCCCTCTGCTCCTGATGAGTCAGATGAGGACTCTCCTACGGAGCAGGATAAAGCCTGAGACACTCACTCAATGTTAAATACTGAACGTTCCTCTCAGATTGGATCTGCGGCGCGTAAAGCCGATCATAGTACTAATATTGCTTCTGAAATCTGGTCAGAAAGGGAACAAAAATATTTCACCGAGATATTTGCTGGAGAGGTTCTTGAGCAATTTAGGGAATATTCGGTGGAAGTAGAGCCAGATGATAAAGCAGCTGATTGTAAGCAATTACGTGAAGGTTCTTTTGTCTTCTCCCAGGTGGCTGACATGATCAGACGCTTGGTTAGACTACGTGATGAAGCTGTCCATTTGTGGGAGGAGAAAAAGGCAGCAGACGCAGCTGCACAAACATCTCAAATCAACATGGCACGAGCTCCGACGCTCGAAACAGATAAGAATGTTGTAAATGTGAAACCTATGCAGGAAGCCGCACCTTTATATGTTCCTCCTAAAGGAACAGGCACAAGTGATGATAAGACTTCTATTGACGCGAAAGGGTATTTTATTTATATTTGCGTTTACACTCCTTGGAATAGAGCAGATGTCATGCCTCTTAAAAATGCATTGCCTGATCCGCAAAAGAATCCGACAGCTTTTTATGAAGAAATGGAGGGTGCCATTAGCTCTTGTACTATGACTTTGTCTGACATTGATTTGTTTTTTGGATTAATATTACCGCCTGATATGTGGAGAACTGTGCGTAAAGTTGATAATCGTGTGGTATTTGGGGCATTATGGCCAGATATAGAACAATTAGATAAAGATAGAGAACCTGCACAAAAACAGTGTTAGCTAATTTTAGATTTTCCAGCAGCTATATTGGTTAAATTAAAGATGATTATTCCCACAAAAAAAAAAAAAATTGGACTATGTTAGCGTCTTGCAAGCAAAAGGTAGATGAATCCGTTTCAGGTTTCTTCACATGCTTTGAAGAAGCATTCCACGATTTTAGTGGCCAGTCATTGACAGATGACACGGGTAGGCATCTGTTTGTCGATAAATATGTCACAAACCTTTTGCCGGAAATAGCTAGTCGCTTAAAGGCCAGTGAAAGTTCATGGACTACCTCCTCTCCGGTTTCTCTCCTAACTATGGCTCAGTATTATGAACGACAAGAATTAGAAGCGAAAAGGAAGGAGGATAAAAAATCTGAAGAGTTCAAAACAAAGGTTATGATGGCTCAAGCATATGGCCCACCTTCTAGAGGTAATAATAGAGGTGGACGTGGATCTTA
Organism: Lissotriton helveticus; assembly: GCF_964261635.1. Lineage (NCBI taxonomy): Eukaryota > Metazoa > Chordata > Amphibia > Caudata > Salamandridae > Lissotriton > Lissotriton helveticus. Next base: position 90,631,674 of record NC_136064.1, on the reverse strand, counting down.
TGGTTCGTCTTTTCCTCCCTATCCTCGTGTAGATGTGTCTATTGATCAGTGAGCGTATTGCAGACAATTCGGACATTGGATTTCTAATTGTCCAGTGCTACGTGCTCAGCAGGTTTCACGTGGTCGGGGACAAATGAAAAATCGTTCAGGATATTCAGGGCCTAGAGGAAATACAAATGATCGCGCTAGGTTTGATGCTAACACACGTGGACAAGAGGGGGCTAATACTTTTTTTTTTTCAGAACAAATGTTATTAGTTTTGTAGCAGTTGATGGAATACAAAAGAAACACTGCTTCCATAATGGCAGAAAGACAGTGAGCATATAAGAGCGATAGTGGTCGAGAAATTCAATCAACATTGCCCAACACCCCCCTCCCCGCATTCCCACCCGGTTCCCACCCCCCACCCTGCACGGTGTTCACATTGTCCAGAACCAGGAGCCTAAGCATAATAGTAGCCACGTGTGAGCAGTTCATTTGGGGGGAGCACAGACGTGGTCTATATCAGTGGTTCGTGGCGCCGGGGGGTCCAGCAACAGGCCCCTATAGTCTGCCCATTTCTTCCAAATTCGATAATGCTTCCTGGGGCAGCCCCTGGCCTCAAAGATCGGGCGTTCCAGTCCCATGCTAAAGTCCATGCCCTGCTTCCATACCCCCACCAACGGAGCCTTGGGGGCCTTCCAGGCTTGGGCTATATCCCGTTTGGCCAATGTAAGTCCCAGTAGGAGCAAATGCCGTTTATACAGATTACCCCCCACTTGTTCCATAACATGAAGAAGGCCCAGCTGTGGCGTGCGAGGGAGTTCCCATGCCAAAACCTCCTCCAGACAGTCCCACACACCGGTCCAAAACCTCTGCAGCCGCATACATCCCCATACTGTATGCAAGAAGGAGCCTACCGCACTGCCACACCTCAAACAAGTCGGGGAGGCTATCAGCTTCGCCTTCCACAATCGCTCCCTTGTGTAATATGCCCTGTGAAGGTATTTAAATTGGATAAAGCGCAGACGCACTGTTATCGCTGCTCCCCTAGAGGCCTCCAGGGCTTCCCTCCAGTCCTCCTCCTCCAAGTCTCCCAGATCACTCTCCCAGACCGCCCGCAACTTATCAAGGGAAGGGGAACAGTGTGTCACTAATGTTTGATATATGGTGGAGATTTTCTTCGATTCCAACTCCCCCATAAAGACTTTTGCTTCTAGGGGACTAAATTCCGGCAAGGACGGTATGCCTGTTATTGCGGGGGTTAGGGCGTGTCGAAGCTGTGTCGGAGCTGTAGGTACCTGAAGAATTGGGACCTGGGCATGTCATATTCATCCTGCAACGCCTGGAACGATTTGAGGACTGTGCCCTTCAGAACGTGGCCCAGCGTCGAAATGCCGATAGCATCCTAGCCCTCGAAGCCCCGGAGTGAAGCCAAGCCGGGCAGCCTCCCATTATGCCACAATGGAGTCTCGCCCGTAAGCCTGTTCCACCATCCCATGCGGCGGAGCGCGTCGCGCCATACTTTGAAAATTACTTGGGTGACCCTCGGGAGTCTCTTCCGGATAGCCGCCGAGTATAAAATAGTATGGAGCGTGTGCGGGTCCATCATATACCTCTCTAGGGCATAGGTCGGATCACTGCGATCCCCATACCACCATTCATTAAGGACAAGTAAGTGCGATGCCTGGTAGTAGGACTGGGGGCTAATACTTTTGACAGACGGAATCAATATCAAATGTCCGACTATGAGCCGTCTAATTTGCAAGATTCTGCTTATGCATAGGATTGCCTAGGATGGGGTAAGGAATCAGTAGAAGTTCCAGTAGGTCAGAAGGGTCCCTATGTTACAGCACATGTTTTGGGTTCTACTGATCAGTTCCTGGTTGATACAGGAGCTACTCGTAGCGCCTTGTCTAAACACTTGATTCCAAGGGCTCCCCTGTCTGGCTTAACTATTACATCGATAGGTTTCGATGGAACATCCACCCTTAGCCCATTGTCACAACCACTTGCACTCCATGTTGATAAGTTTACTGCTCCATGTCCAATTTGCTTTCTCCAAATACACCAGACAATATTGTGGGTCTTGACATGCTCAAATATTTCAGGGCCACGATATGATGTTCTCCGCAAGGAGTACGGGTTATTTTAAATGACAACCACCCCATGATTAAGAGATCCTATATTGTTAAAGAGGATATTGCACTAGCTTCACTCCCTAGTACTTTGTGGGCTACTTTAGACGCTGACGTAGGACAAATGATTATTCCACCAGTACATATTAGTGTCAAGGAGGGTGCTATACTGCCGAGATTGCCTCAGTATAAAATTTCTCGAGAAGGAGAAGAAGCTCTTACACGTATTATACAAGATTTGATTAAGGTGGGAGTGGTAGAAGAAGTTCCTTATAATGTTTGCAATGGTCCGATTCTTCCCATTTTGAAAAAAGATACTGACACTAAGATTTATAGATTCATCATTGATTTGAGAGAAGTCAACAAGATTGTAGTACCACAGTACCCTGTAGTATAACGACACTGCTTACCTTGGTTCCTCCAACAGCAACTATATTTTCAGTAGTGGATCTGAAGAACGCTTTCTTCTCGATTCTTATTCATCCTGATAGCCGATATTTGTTCGGTTTCACTTTGAATAACAGATCATACAGATTTTGTCGAATTCCTCAAGGGTACATTGAGAGTCCGAGTATCTATAGGCAAGCCTTAAAAAGACAACTCGATTCATTTATTTTGCCTGAAGGAGTGGCTCTCATACAATTTCTTTTCTTGTGACACATCACCATAAAGTATCACGGAAGAAATTGCAATATTGTAGACCGAAGGTAACCTATTTAGGTCATCTTCTGTCCAAGGAGGGCTGTGCACTGACATCAGATCGCATTCAAGCAATTCTAGACACTCCAGTACCTTCCACACAGAAAGATGTCCGTGCATTTATTGGTTTAACTTCATTTTGTAGGCAATGGATATTGGGTTTTTCACACATTGTTAAACCTTTGCTAGCACTTTTGACTAAGAACACTCCGATTCCTCTACCTTGGACAGATGAATGTCAAAATGCTTTTCACCAGTTGAAACAAGCTCTTTGCTCTGCACCAGTGTTAGGTACACCGGGTTACACGAAGGCCTTTACACTCTATGTACACGAGAAAGATGGATGTGCATTGTCAGTTTTAGTGCAGATACACGGTGACAAGCAGCGTCTCTGTGCATATTTTTCTGCAGTTCTTGATCCTGTTGCTCGTGCGTTGCCTGGTTGTTTCCGTTCAGTTGCAGCGACAGCTGTGTCTATATGTCAGAGCGAAGGGATAGTTTTGTCACACAAACTGTTGGTGCTAGTACCCCATGGAGTAGATGCCTTTTTGAATCAGACTAAAACTCAGCATTTAACTAGTGCTCGCTTGACAGGATACAAATTGACACTGTTAGCACCTCATATTACATTGAAGAGGTGTGCAACACTAAACCGAGCCACTTTGTTGCCATATCCTGCGACTCAGTCTCAATCAAAGGAGCCTCATGATTGTATATTCCTTACTAAGGAACAGACAAAGGGTCGCATTGATTTGCAAGATATGCCCCTTCCAGATGTCGATTGGGAGCTGTGGGTTGATGGGTCCTGTTTAAAGTTACCGGATGGCACAACCTCAGCCGCATATGCAATCACGACACTTGAAACAGTAGTGGAAACAGCTCGCATACCACAAAAGTCGGCTCAAGCAGCTGAACTAATAGCCTTGACACGAGCATGTGAGCTTAGTACTGACTTATGTATGAACATTTACACTTTTGGAGTGGTTCATGATTTTGGCCTACTCTGGAAGGAAAGAGGCTTTCTTACATCCCACGGGATGCAGATAATGCACGGAGAATTAGTACATAATCTCTTGACTGCACTTTCATATCCGAAGAAAGTTGCCATTATGAAGTGTAGCGCACACAAGAAGATCACTGACAAAATAGGGCAAGAAAATGCCTTTGCAGATCGTGTAGCTCCTGAAACTGCAATACAGCGAAGCACTACACCTATGTACGTAGTAAAATCACAAGCTGAACGATGGCATGATGCTAGAGAGGAAGTATTAGATATACAGAGATCTGCCTCTGTGGAAGAACTTGAGCAGTGGTCCAAAGAAGGAATGTTAGACGATGACGGTTGTTGGTGTAACAAAGAAATAAATAAATGGAAATTGCCTGCAGCCTATTTACAACCTATGGTTCAAATGTCACATGGGCTGGCACATGTTGGAGCTCTAGCAATAACTAAATTGCTTACACAAGTCTGGGAGCATCCTGAAATTGCCAGCACAGCCAAGAGTAGTACAGTCCTGTTTGATCTGTTGGCAGTACAATCCTGGAAAAGGGACACAAATTCCTACAGGAGGGTTTGCTACACCAACCGCACCCTTTGAAGTTTACATCAAACTTCAACGCTGCAATAATCTAAACTATGTCCTAGTAGTGGTATGTGCCTTCAGTAAATTGATAGAGGCGTACCCTACAAAGGATAATACTGCTCTTACCACAGCAAAGGTGCTTCTGAAGGAATTTTTTTCCTTGGTATGGTGTTTTTAACATTTTGTGGAGTGACAACGGACCTCATTTTATTGGGCAAGTTGTTGATTATGTCCTGAAAGGATTAGGGATCAAACAGAAATTCCATGCAGTCTTCCACCCACAATCAGCAGGATTGGTGGAAAGGTATAATGCTACCATAAAATTGAAGCTGGCGAAAATACTGGCTGCCACGTCCCTAAAGTGGTCGGATGCATTGCCTTTGGCACTGTTATCCATAAGATCAGTACCACACTCACGGTCAGGTCTTACACTGTATGAACATTTTGGGAGTTCCTAAGCCACGCCCCATACATGATGTACCTTGTGTTCTGTTGAATGATTATTTGGCACAGTTAACTGACAGTTTGACCTCTATTCATCAACAGGTTCGAGAAGCTCTTCCTGATAGATCTACAGGTGAGGCCCATGATCTCCATCCCGGTGACCACGTGATGGTCAAGGTCTTCGACAGATCGAACAGCTTGGAGCCGAGGTGGCGAGGTCCGGGGCAGGTGCTGTTGGCTACAAGGACAGCGGTTCGAGTGACAAACAGAAAGAACTGGCTCCATACCACACACTGCAAGCGTGTATCGCCCGTTTTGGTGGAACCTGCTGTGCTGACCAACCATCGAGAAATTCTAGAAACAGAGAAAGGTCAATCTATCTCATCTGACGAGTCTACGGAAGTCTTCCCGGACCACACGATTGCTGGAACATCGCGATACAATTTGAGACCGAGAAAAGAATCTGCAGTTTTGAACGAGACTGGTTGAGCTACCGCCCTGGGTTTGTGAAACGGAGAGCCAATGAGGCAAGGGGGGGGGAAATCAGCCTTGCATTAGTGTAGTGACACCCGTCTTGGCCCGTGGTGAAGAAATCAGCGGCTACCCAAGGGATAAGTGCTCCAACGATTGTTTTCAACAGGTTCTTAAAAAAAAGATCGAGGAGGAACACCTTTTATTCCTCTACCGTTTTCCCATTATGGTTTATGTCATGCTTGGTATGCCCTTTTGTTTGCTTATGGGAAACCTTCAGTAGGTGGAATCATTTTTCGATTGAATAAAGAATGTTACCAAGATGAAAATGGTTATCCTCAAGCTAAAGGGACTAAATGGGAATGGGATGAATACCAACCGGACAATATTTCAACACCATATGTCTTCACAAATGTGAGGAATATGAAGAACATTGGACCCTTTGTGATATCTGTAACAAGAGCAAAAGCAGATTTATGTATTGGCAGTGCTGGGAGAATTCCCGTAGGACGAAGTGAATGTATTTCTGTTCTAAACATTGAGGGCATGAATAATAGTAGTTTTACCTCGTCGCACAACACCTACTTTGTGTGTGGTAATAAAGAATATTACCAATTACCTGTTGGATGGTCAGGGGTATGCTACATATCATTTTTGTTACCACCTGTGTTCTTAGCACCTGCATCATATCATCTTGACCTGAAGCTGTACAATGATATTTCTAAGAATAGATATAAACGGACTCCAAGTACTGACGAGATTGACCAGACAGACACCGCTCTGCAACAATATGTCGATTTCAATTTGGGTTTGTTTTTCTTTGTGGGTGCTGCATTGAATAGCAGAAAGATCAAACGATTGACTTGTGTAGTGGAAGCAGTCACCAATCAGACAGCTATGGCACTTGGGAACATTACAGAAGAACTGCAAATTGCAAGAATTGTAGCACTCCAAAATAGGATGGTGCTCAACGTGATTTTGGCTGATCGAGGTGGTGCATGCCGCATCATCGGTAGCAGTTGCTGCGTCTTTATACCTGACCACTCACCTTCAGTTTATGATGCAATCTCTAAGCTGCATAAGATTGCTGCAGACATTCACCCAGAGACAGGTACATGAACATTTTCAAACTGGATATGGACACTCTTTGTTACTTGGGGCTGGAAACTACTGACTATTCTATGTATACTAATGGTGATACTATTTACATGCTGTACTTGTATACAATGTGGTCCCATGATTTGCTCCATGTGCATCACTGCTTGTACACCTGCCAAAAGAAATATTACAAAAGAACAACAAATGCTAAACAATGAAGTTACTGAGATGATGAACATCAATATACAGGATGCAGATCCAGATTACCCTAGACAGACGGATGTCTTCAGCAAATGCTGAAAGGGTCGTCTGTGGTAATTTAGCAATGATTAGGTTAAGCATTAGCAAAAGACATTTTGTATTTAGAGACTACCTTGTCCGTTTACGGAATCCATTTTGTATTTCTGTCGGCCATTTTGTTTGCCATGTGCTCTGTCCTACCCCCCTGTCAACTGCTCTTGAAATCTGCCTAGAGACAAGAGCATACAGCTGTCTCCAACTTGTAACTGTCAAGATGTGCCCACCAGAATTAACTGACTGTCTGCCCTTCCCACTTGTTGCTAGCACACTCTCTGTATGCCCTAATATGTATTTGAAACCAACACTCTGTGCCTTGTAGCCTTCATTTCAGCCCCTGTGTGGGTATAAAAGGACCAATCTCCTTCTAGTCAGTGTGCTACCTCATATTATACCGAAGGGTGTTGTGTGAATGTAGTTCCACCTCATGAGGTTTAATAAACTCTGTATTTTCTATTCCAGTTTCTGTGCCAACTTCTTGCTAGTGGTCTAAGGACTCTAAGCAGAGAAGGGCGAATCCCTTGCACTAGTAGGCCTGGCTGAGGCTTGCTACCACATCTCTAAAAATCTGAAAAAAAGGAAAACTGGGAGTCTTAATCATGAAGTAGATTCTGGCTTGCAGAGACACCTGCGAATGCAACCCTGGTGGCCGGTTACAGACGGTCATAATCTGTGGCCTGAAATTACCTCTTAGTGCTGGACTGACTTCGAGGCACTATACACTGAACAGCCTGATGAGATCCGCACCTTCAACACAGGAAAAAATAGTGCTGGGGGTGTCACTTAGAGATCGCAACGCAGATGGCGTGCTATGTGAGGCACAGTCAATAAAAACCACATGCCCCGTGTAGCTGCAACATTCTCACGAGACTTGCAAATGGTGGCAGGCATTTTAAACTATGGGGCCCTGATTCACAAACTGCACTTTCGAGTAACTTTACTGTTCTACATTTAGTAGGAGGTTATTAAATATTATATAATTAAATATGTACTATCTATATATGTTTTTATCATTACTTATTGCTTATTTATAGTTTTAACTATTTTAACTATTTTTAATTATTTTAACTAATTTAGTTTAATTTACATTATTTCTTATGGGGTTTTATTTTAAGGCCCTACCGCCATTATTGTCTATGGGACGGTGCTGCAGTACCGATGGTTGGCCATGTGTAGTGCTGGACTTACTACAAATGTGTATGCTACTACAAAAGTGCAGTTTGCGAATACCTAAATGTAGTAAACTTACCCAAAAGTGTAAACTTACTCTAAAGTGTAAGTTACCTGGGTGATTCAGGCCCGCAGAGTTTACGTTCCTTGTGGTCCAGAGTATCTTTGCTGGTAACCGAGATACACAGCGACTGCATCCGAGACCTTTTCGCCAGAGTTTAAAACCTCTCAGCCCACGCTTTAGGAATTAGACTTGCTTTGAAACATTATTATTGGAGTCTTATGAGCTGAGCCATTGCATCTTATTATTTCCTTCGGAGGTGTGAAAACGATCCTCAACTTTGTACAGACTTGATTATCTTGATACACGTATGGTATTAAGATATTGACATAAGATGGAGAAGTGATTGCTTGTTGTCAGGTCAACTCTTTAATGCTGATGTGGATTTGTTGTTATATTGTAGTTTATGAACCAGTCACTTTGAACTTAGTTCGAATCTCAGAGATGATTCATATAGCACTGAAGGTTGTTGTGGTGAGAAAAGCATATTAGCCATGAGTACTCTTGACATATAGTTCATAGATGGTAATTGTGTTTCAGCTCTAGGAAAATGCAAAAACAATGCAAACTTCAGTTCTAACCTGTTTAAAACAATGTTAGTGACCCAGTGTGCATCAAAATATGCCCTTTGCTGAATTGCTTCCTAATAATTGCTTGGATGAGATACGCCAACCCCATTCCCCACCACCCTGTAAAATTGCCTTTAAACCTGATCCAGTTGTGATAAGTGGTACTAATAAGGCATGCTTTAAAAGAGCCCAATAACTTCACCATTTTTAGCAGCACGATTTTTAGGAGAAATAGCTCACCCTGTTTCTGCCATCAGGAGAAGTACTGCTAAGGCAGAGCTAGAAGGAACATTGTTGATACTGGAACTACCTACTGTCCAGGCCAAGACAACGAGGGCCTTATTACGACTTTGGCGGTCATCCTCAGGGACTGCCACTCCCAGGAAGGTCACTAAGCCTAGGGTAAACCCGCCCACCAGATTATGAGTTAAATCCAGGGCGGGCAGGTGGTGTGGCGGCAGTGTCATGGTGGCTGATATGTTAGGCTCATAGGACAGCCTAAGCAGCATATCACCGTCGTGAGAGAGCCTGCAGTATGTCGTGCATACCACACAGTGCATGCACGAAGGTGCAGTTGTAGGGGTGCACAACATTTGCCTCCACCCGCACGCACCCATGGGCAGATTCTTCCGGGGACCCCCTTCTTTGCATTTCTGCCACCCTTTTCATGGCGGGGTCCTCTCCACGAAATGGGAAGTGGAAATGCAGTTCGTAGTATACTCGGCGGTGCCGGCATGAGCACCACCAGCATTTTCAGCCCACCGCCGAAGCAGGATCTTGGATCCTGGTGGAGGTGGCCATCTTATGGCAGTCCCACCACCATCGTAATATGGTGTTCAAAGTGCCTGGGGTGGTGGCGGTCGCACCACCACCCCAAGTACGGAGGTCCCAGGACCGCCGTACTTGTAATAAGGCCCCTAGTCTATAGACGAATATGCACTGTTGGGGAATGTGGTGACATCTGGATGGATGCTCAGTGTAGGAAATCAGGGTATTAGTTGAGGGGAGTGAGTACCCACTTCAAGTAATAACATCAACCCCCTGGTAGCTATGGCATAGAGCAGACAGGCTTACCGTAAATGCAATGAGTAACATATTTTTCCTTCAATTCGGATGTGGTCAGGGTGTGGGAGGACACACTGGTCAATGCTTTGGACAAGGCAGGTTACCTCACTCCAGTGGGCACTCCTTCCTCCTCTGGGTCATGGGGCACCATAGGCGGATGTATGACGGTACAACGCGTGGTATTACCATGCGTACCGTTACAACGTGTCTTTTACAACGCAAGTTGTTACCAAGACTTGCGCTGTAGGGGTGCAGACTTAGGAATAGTTAAATTTACTATTTCAGCACCAGCCTACGTACAGTAGGGAAGGTGTTGGAATAGCAAATCTACTATTCCTTATCCTTGAGCGCCCTCCAGCGCAAGTCGTGGTTACGACTTGCGTTGTCAAAGATGCGTTGTAACGGTACTGCGTTGTAAAGGATGTTCCTCCCATAGGTTCATCCTCCTCTTTCTCTGGGGCTACTGTAGATTCATTCTCTTTCTCGTCCTCCAACTCATCCTCATCCTCTTCTCTATCATCCTTTTGCCCCCGTCCTGCAGACTGCAGCATCTGGACTTCCTCCCAGGCTCTGAGGTACACCGCCTTCTCCACCCTTTTGCCAGCTCCCTCTGATCTGTCATGCTGAGGATCTCAAGGCTGCCAAGATTCACTTCTATTCTTTGAAATATCACAAATGCAAAAGGACTCGGCACTTTAATGTGAAAAAGAATCCTCCCAGCCCTCCCTGCATATGGCACCAGGTTCAGATGGGTCATCTTTGCGCATTCAGGTCAGCCTATTGTTTGCTCCTGGGAGCAAGTTCACGTCTTATTCACACCTATTTAAACGTTAATTACTGGCTGGCTGAAGTGGAAGATCAAGATGTAGATTTAGCTTCCAGGGACTTCAGGCAGGGCAAAGGTAACTTTCTAAAAGTTACTTTTCCATAATATTTAGAACAAATCCGACTTCACCATAGAATTGGATTTTTACTACCCATTAAAAGTAGTTATTTAACTATTTCTCTAGCTAATCCCATCCTGAAGATAGAGTATTAGTATTCAATATTGCATCCCATTACTTACTATGTAATAGCCAACCCTGCCATAGTGGAAATAGCTTTGAGGGGTAGTCACTGTTTAACGTGAAACTTTTACATGCCCGACGTTTAAATACCATGCAGGTAAATCCTTTTTCATTAGCACTGAGGTAGATGGCACAATTGGTGTTGCAGAGTATTTGTCACTTTTAACTTACAGACACTGGGTACACTTTGGTACCATATACTAGAAACATACAGGTAGCTTAAATGAAGAACTTTACCACTCAACCCCCAGAATATTGTAAATATTAATAGTGAAGGTCAAAATATATCTATATTTTTAAAGATTTTTTTTTATTGTTTTTTACCACAAACCTTAGCAATACAATGAGCCATTTGGAAAGCTTACAGCCATCCCCAACCAATTGACATGTAGCATTGACAATTTATCGCAGATCATAGACCATTACAGTAGATATCTCATTGAAATGCATCCCAATACTCTTCCCTCCTGCTGTCGTGTAGGACCTAATTCCATTGCAGCGATTACTCATTCCTCGTCCTCAGACGAGCATCCATCATACCTCCCTCGCGACCCTCAAACTTGCTCAATAACGCTTTATAGATTTGCAGGTTTTCTGCCACTCTGTCCTCCAAGGACAAAATATTAAATGTTAAGTGCATATATGAAAGTATAGATTTACTATGCCATATTCCACATCTACCTACCTTGAGGATATATGTACCACGCAGGTACATATATGTGGATCTAATTATATAAAATCTAAACTTAATTGCCAATATTGTTTTCTATATTTCACCCTAAATATTGTTTCCCATTGATAATCTGGGGTCAATCATCACGGTGCACACCTAGAACATCATAGAAAAGTAACACGTATACTGTCCATCTGTGCAGACCCAGAGAAAAGACTGCTAACTTTGGTTTGGGACAAGCTACTAAAATGATTCAAACACTATTTTTCACGTTTATTAAAAATCTATTTCAGTGGCAAAATCCGATTTTATATAACTATTTAGAAAAAGTGACTTTTTAAAAGTTAGATCATATCTGCCTAAACCCAAATCTGCTCAGGAAGCTGGTGAGTGTTCAGAAACGGCATTAACTTGAAAGGGAACAGGGATAGGCCTGCCATTCATAGTTAAGTGTGAGTTAAGTGTGATAGGAGACCTGGAGAAGGGAAAGATTTTCTTTAGTTGACTCTTTATAGCCAGTCTGGCACCAGTGCAGTAGGAGGGATTGCTGATTTCAGAACCAGTTTGGAGTTGTGGAGGAGTAAGGAACTGTTAATTTCCCTAATCGCACCCCTGGCTAGCACACACGCCACCTCCAAGGGTAGAAAGACTTACCATCTTGGATTTTACATAGAATAGTGTACTGTGGGATAGTTTGCAGTAATTCAACCAAGATATACTGCAAAAGTGGGAAGGACTGCCCTTGTGAAATTTTTGCTTATTGGTTAGGGAGTTTCCACGAATCACGTCTAGTACATCCTGCAAAAGTGACACCTCACCCACAGCTCATCAGAAACATATTTGCACCTCAGGAAGAACAGAATAGGGCTAGACCTGCTGTCTGTGGCATTTTCAATTCAATAAAATAGATTAGACCGGAAGTTTGGAGTTCTGACTGGGTGAAGGTGCAAAAAGTAACTATCGGACGAGAGGACTTTGCTGACCTCAAAAATTTAGTTTCTCTTGCTCTGAGCTTTTTCTACCTAAAACATCGACTTCTTCTGGACCGTGCATACCTGCCAACTCACACTGTGCCACCGTGTGACACAAAATGTCAGCTCCCTTCAAATCCTCACCCGATGAGGAGAGGATATTCCACGGTGGCTGGGAAAATATGCTGAAAATCATTGTAATTTGTGGTTTTCCAGCTCGTATTCCAAGGCTTTGAACTGCCGACGTCCATTAAGGGATGTGAAAACAGCCTAGGCAATCGGCACCAGCCTCAGCAAGCTTTTTCTTTGGGAGGAGAGGGCTTGGGCAGGGGGGGTTCAAAAGTGCTTCTTAGATACTTCTCGGTACAAGGCCCCACCCCCTCCAATGCCCTGTATCCTGCTCACACAGTACGGTTTTTGTTCAAGTTGGCAGGTATGACCTTGTTCAATGGCTATCTGGCTTTGGGGGTACTTCATCAGATACAGCCTGCAATCTTGCCCTGCTGGAGGATTTAGACTTCCATTTCAGAGATGAAGTTAAAAACTTAAAATCTTTCAAAAGTCATATCCTGTTCCCCTTATTGGATTTATTTTTATTATGGTGTAATGTTTCTCATAAAAATGGTTGTGGGATTTTTATTGTGTTGTTTTTTTACTTTTAACTGTTTTGTTACTACTGAAAGATTTTACATATTTTCCTAAGTTAGGTTTGTCTGCTTTGTGCAGTAGCTGCTGGGGGGATGAACCCAGGTTTAAGTTGTTGAAACTGTGCTTTACCCTGACAGGTTTGTGGGCCTATCTTTTGTGGTGGACCAAGATGCACCACAATTACTGGCCCACTTTTTTACTGTGTTTTTTGAAGTAGTCCTCAGTTGTGCTTTATGCTTCCTCAGCTGTATCTTCCTGTCTATTGCTCTATATCATGGGATGTGCTTTATTTTGTCTACTCAGCTGTATTTCAATCATTCACATCTTTGTCATCCTCTTCTTTACTTGATTCCTTCTTCACTATATTTCCTTTGCTGCTCTTTATGTAATCTCAGCATATTCTCTGTGTGGTGTGTTATACTTCTTGACTGCACACTATTTTGTTGTGCTGTGGATCTTCTCAACTACAGGCCACTCATCCATGTTTTTTACCTTCCTGGATACCCTGCCTCTACTATGCTTTATACCTTCTCTGCTGTTTGATGTGTGTTATATATTCTTAACTATGCCTTCTGCTGATATACATTATGCCTTCAGGGCTGTTTCTCCTGTTCTACAATATCCATTTTTGACCACACATTCTCAACATTCTTTTAGAATGGTCTTCATAGGTCTCCCTTATGTTTTCTTGCAATATCTGGACATTCTCTTGGCTTTGTTCAGTCTTTGTCTACATGCCATCTTGAAGGGTTGTATTTCTATTCATTCCTTTGTTGTAGGGCAAATACACAAGCTCATAGTATTTGTTACTATTTTACTTCAGAACCATCACTCTTATAAAGAAGTTCTCTAATTATGGGTATAAGGAATATTTCACAAATAGCTTTATTTTGAGAGTCTTTGCTGTCTGTGTGTGTGTGTGGGGGGTGGGGGTATTTTATTTTAAAGATGGCAGCCAGAGGCAGAAATCATCATACTTGGCAATGATGACTTGGCTCCCCCGGTGGTACAGGATGTTACTGTGGGAGAAAGTGAGGGATTTAGAAATACAAACAAAATACAAGGAGGGCTGACGAAGTAATGAGGGTCACAGCTGTGATTGGAAGGTACGGTAGTGCTCCATGCCACCCTATTGGCCAGAGCTGTCCTGGGGCCTCTGTGGGCTTCGGTGGGGCCCATGCTAGCTCTCATCTTTCTCCGCGTCCTCTTTCTCTTCTTCTTCGTCCTTTTCTCCATCGAGCTTCTGGCGGGCAAACTCTTCGATGACAATGTCTTCCTCGCTGGTGGGTAGAGGGCAAGAGACAAAGAAGGAAATAGTTACTACCTGGGCAAATCAGGGAAGAGTCACTACTGGAAGGTGATGGGTGGGCTAAAGGGGGATTGTCAATATCTCAACAGCGGGCTGCTGTGAAAGGCCAGAGTACTGGGCCAAAATCAGACCAGTGTGGGGCATTACCACTTATGGGACAGCTCTGACCTACCTCTGCTTGCCATTCAGAGTCACTGATCTTTCGGGGAACATCCGAGTTTACACAAAGGGAAGTCTACTTTTCATAGCGCCGGGACACTCCTCGGAGTAGCTACACACTCTATAAGTTCCTCTCATTCATTCATTCATGGGAGACTTATAGACATCCGTAGTTGTCAGTCAGATCTTTGAAGCCAAGACAGCGCCTAAACTCTCATCAAAAATAAAACTCACACTGCCACAGTCCCGTGGCTCTTGGGGTGTACTACCGGAATGTCGAGCTTTAAATACCCTTCTACCGAAATATCGTTGCCATATTATCGACTGTCAAAATATTGTGAGGGTCAATATATATAGGTACTTATAGATTTTCTACTTTTAACTCTGCTTATATGTCTCTTGACAATATATATATATCTTCGGGATGCACAGATGTGGAGTCAAGAACAGTAAATCTATACTTAGCTGTAGATACTTAGCGTCACAATATTTGGGGGGTAAGGGGGGGTCAATATTCTGGCCACAATGTTTTGGTAGCACAACATTTGAGTGCGCGTTTATTGTGACATACAGTCTTTCTTGGGTAGAGCTGATGGCTTGTACTCATTTCTTCCCAAGCTGTTATTGATAGCAGCTTTGTTAGGAACCACTTGGGGCTGCTACAACCCCGACAGCCCTGCTGCGAAATGTTGTTTTGCACCCAGGGCTTATCAAACCACTGAGCAGCACCAATGCTGACAATCCTTTAGATTTTGCCCCCAAATTTTTTCTTAAATTGTCAAAAAAAGATTTGTAATCAAACAACTGATTTTTAAAGCAAAAACTATTTGACAAAAATAATGAATTCATAAAAATACCTATTTGCTACACAAACAAAAAAGTCATAACCCATTTGTGGATTTGCTATAACATACTTGCCCTGATTACATTTAACTCCTTATGCATACATAGCAGCATGCTTGCTTATAGGGCAACACAAACTTGTCCTCAGAACTGTGATAAATCTACTGTGTGTATCAAAGCTTTGGGCACTCTGCTCCTCCATGTAAGTTTGTAAGTAAATCACAGCTCGTCTCTGGCATTACTGCCTGTATTCACAGACTGACCCAGGAAGCTGTAATATCTTGTAGGGTAGTGTTGTGATTCACATTTCAATGTCAGGAGGTGCAATCAGCCCTGTGCTGTCCCAATTCTACATTTTAACAAACCTAAGTCCTTGCACCTGCCAGTCCATATGTCTGCCATGGCCTGGCCTAGTCATCTCAGTTTGTAGAGCTTTTTAGCTTTTCTGGGTCTTCAGACATTACTGCCACTGGTACTGGGTGATTAGACAGGAGTAAATGCCAACATGGGTGGCTGTGCTTGCTGACAGGAGCAGGTTGTTCCATGTACCCCTGCAGAGACAGACAGTGAGAATCACTGTATATTCTGCAGAAGAATCAATAAGGTAGGACGCGGCCCTGTCGTCTCTGGGAGTACACTGGTTTCCTATTGGGAGATGAATGAGAGCACGAGATACCTGTGCTCACCCGCTGATTGGAGGGACAGTCAGTCAATGTGAAATGTTATGAGAGGGAAGGTGAGTGCCTTTCTCCTTGTTAGACTGCCCCTGCCTCCATCTCTTTGTCCCACAGATTTAGGTCTGAATGGAGATCCTATGATGGAATCCTTTTCAGACTTTTGTGCATGCATAAATGGTTTGGGTTTGGCCCTGCTCACTCATACATTGCCAGATCATGTGATCACTGTTGAGATTTTCCACATAGTGCCATTTCACATTCCAAGTAATGGCCGACCAGTCCCTTTGAAGCCACAAAGGTACACAGTAGAGAGGGATTCCTGCATTTAATCCTTCTCCACTCGGCCATTGTGCCCTGGTGGCAGTCGTTAATTTGTGCAGGTGGTTTCCGGTGCTCGGCCACTGCACTTAATTTGAACACCGGAATTTATGATAGTCTGCCACAGGGTGGCACTGTTTGTCTGATTTAGAGAGGAACACAACAAAAGTTGTTTATTTATTGAAAACACATAAAAATGACCTGTAACTGCCTCCCAAGCCATTCTTATAGCTGTGGGGTCCTGGAATAGTCTGAACTGTCACACGTGTAGGAGTGTGATAGTTAGTAGTTGTGTTGGTACTGTTGTTGGCAGATCTGGCAGAGAGTAATGAGTAGTGTGAACTGCAGTAGCCTCCTGACGAGGGCCCTGGCAATTATTGTTTTACAAATTAAGCACTGCTGGTGGGTAGAATCCCTCTCTGCCTAGACAGAAGGAACTATAATGCATGTGCCCCCCTGGACTTTCCTGCATGCCACCTCTTGGACAACCACTATATTCAGTCCTTCCCAGCCGGCTTCTATGGAGCTCAAACTGGGGTGCTGGTACTTCTGTGCCCCTTGTTGTATGTACTGGGGGTTGCAAACACCACAACAGATCACAGGGAAGGTTGGAACCTAGCGTGTAACACGTCACAGGCTACTCTCAACCTATAAAGGTTGCCATGCATCCAAAAGGTGAGGGAAGTGGACAATTAATAAAGATTACCTCCTGTGACGTGGCAGAAACACAACGTAACATTGGTGTCCCGATGAAGGAAAGCAAATAAGGCAGGAGAAAGAAGAAAAAGTGAAACCAAGACCAGACTACAGTAGGAGTCAAAATAACTGAAAAACGAGGAAGCTAGCAGAGTAGTCAAATAATCTGTGGGTAAAGTCAACAGATTGGATATCAAAAGTCAAAGATCTTATCCTTGGCAGTAAGGTGCAAATTGTGCTAACGGTCAGAGTATGTAAGCAATCTAGCGACCACTTCAATGTGGTGCCAACACATTTATAACAATTCAAGAAATACATGTGACGTCAAACAGGCCTGACACTCCATCTCACTGTGCTGGGTTGGGGAGGGTGGTAGTTAAGTGGCTCCATGTTTGGCGTTAGTAACCAGAAGGACATATCTGTCCTGATTCTAGTACCCTTTGTTACCAATATTGTACCACCATCAGCGAGTCTCCCTGTGCCGATTGTGGGAGTGGGGAACATCCTTTACAACGCAACTTTTACTCCGCACTACCATTACGACGCAGCTATTACAACGCAAGTCGTTACAACGACTTGCGCTGGAGGGCGCTGTTGGATAGGGAATAGTTTAATTTTCTATCCAACACCATCCCTACTATCCACGGGGACTGGAGTTGGAATAGAAAATTAAACTATTCCACTATCCAGCGCCCCCCAACGCAAGTCGTTGTAATGCGTTGTAAAAACTGCGTTGTAATGGCATGCGGAGTAAAAGCATGCGTTGTGATGTCATACATCCGTGGGAGTGATTCAGAACAGAACAAAATGAAAAGACAAGATTATGCACCACATAAAACTGAATTTGGGCATTTACTTTACTAAAAGCAAAACTCTGACTTCTACTCAAGGCTGGAAAAGATCTCATTAGAGTAAGTCACAAATCCTTAAGTTGCACAGCGGGTACCAAAGAGTGTCACAGGAGTACAGATCCAATGGCAGTGTGCAGTGAGGGACGAGCACCCCTCATTTCAACCTATGCCGAGCTTGGCTGACGACAGAAGCAAAGGATGGCTCTCTCAGGATATTATGCATTTTATAGAGTACTTGTATAGTACACGTTATGCACCAAAGTGTTTCAGCATTGTCACTATTAAACCACAAGGAGCATATCTGATTCTTTATGCATCTATTTTATGAATCCTGTAGTAATAATTGCATGTAATTGTGTAAAATTATCCTGCGCATTTTTTTAAACGTTATGGGCCAGATGTAGGTAATTTTATTTTACCACTTCTTAAATACCGAATCATACCGATTCGGTATTTAAGAAGTGGTAAATTAGAGAGGGGGAGATGTAGGTATTTCAGATTCGGTAAATACCGAATCGTTAAGATTCGGTATTTACCGATTCTGTAAATACTGATTCGGTAATGCCCATTGATTCCTATGGGCTTCAAAGCCCATAGGAATCAATGGGCATTACCGAATCGGTATTTACAGCCCAAATACAGGCATGTGTGCCATATGGCACACAGACATGCCCTAAGGGCATGTCTGTGTGTCACATGGCACAGGTGTGCATGCACAGATGTGTACGCACACCTGAATTCGGTATTTTACCACGCAATTGGATTGGGTGGTAAAATACCGAATTGTGAAGGCCTGCAGCACTGTAAACAGTGCTACCTACATCTGGGTTTTACCGAATCGGTAAAATTACCGAATCGGTATTTTACAGATTCGGTAAATTTACCGTTTCGGTAAATTTACAGAATCTGTAAAATATTGGCCCCTACATCTCGAAAACCAATTACCGGTCGGTAACGGCCGAAATCGGCCGTTACCGACCGGTAATTGGCGACCTACATCTGGCCCTATATCTTTTAACTATGTATACTTTCGGAGCATCACGAAAGTGTTAGCATCCACCAAATGTTCAAATTATTCATCCAGCGTAAAACGTAAGGGCCGATTCACAGAACTAATCTGAGACAAAATCCTAAACTTATTCTTCTGGTATTCACAGAAGGCACTTACGACTTTCAGTATTCAGAGAAGGCATTTAGGAGTACTAAAGTCAGGACTCCTAACCTTAGGACTCCTATATGCCTTTTTTGAATACCGAAAGTCTTAAAGTTAGGATTTTGTCTCAGATTACTTTTGTGAATCGGGCCCAGGAGTTGTAAGTGATTTCTATGAATACCAAAAATCGTAAGTACCTTCTGTGAATACCAGAACTAGTAAGATTTTGTCTGAGATTAGTTCTGTGAATCGGCCCCCTAGAGTCCATGACCACAAAGGCTTCCTCGTTGCCCGTCATCTTTTTTTTTTTTTTTCCGTAATTTTTTATTGTATATATAAAAACATATATATTTACATGGAGCACGGAGTATACATGAGTGGAGGAAAAAGGAGAAGAGAAAAGGCAGAAGGAAGAGAAAGAGAAGGGCGCCCAGGGCGGGAGGGGCGGGAAGGGGGGGTGTTAGCCACCGTCGTTCCATGGCTTTGTTCGAGTGTCAGTTACTGAGTTCGTTTTCCATGTCCAACATGTCGTCATATCCTGATATCCTTTCCGCGATGTACCTTTGTACCGCGTTCTTGGCTCACGCCCCGGACGAAGGGGGCGATAGTGGATAGACGTCGAGAGAGAAAGAGTGGAGGAGCCTAGCGTATTGGTTTCTTTTTGTTGGCGCTTGGATCTGCGGGCGTTGATGATCTTTCCTATGGGGGTTTCTGCGAGGATAGGTAGAGGTCAAGGGGTTCCCACATGTTTGCCTGCCTGTGAGTTTTCGGCGTGTGTTTCGCTGCGATGTTGTCTGCCCCCCTTAGGAACGTGACCCAGTTTAGCCATGCCTTGGGTGCCGCCTTTGAGGTGTCCTTCCAGTTACTTAGGACTATTTTGACTGCAGCCGTCAGCAGTAGGTCAACGAGGTCGCGTTCCTCTTTTGTTGTGATGGACGGGGATGTGAACCCTAGGGCTAGACTCGGGAAATCTATGTGTATGGCTACTCCAGTGACCTCTTTGATGAGTTTCCCAATTCTGTCCCAGTATCCCCTGATTTTAGGGCAGCTGATAAGCAAGTGTTCTAGGTCCCCCCTCTCATTGTCACAGTTCCAGCATGTATCGCTGTCTCGGATCCCCAGGGCGGACAGGCGGGCCGGTGTCCAGTTTGCCTTGTGTACTAGCCAGTATTTGGTCTGGTTTAGCGTTGCAGTTATTTTTTTCCTAGAAGTTGATCTCCATAGTTCCGCTTTCTCGTTCTCGCTGAGTTCCCTTCCTACTGCACCTCCCCAGAAGTCTGTAAGCTTATCATTGAGTTTAGTCTTTTGGGGGCGGAGTGTTTTGTAGAGGTGTGCTACTTGGTGTCCTAGTGTGTTGAGACTGGTTGCCAGCTGTGTGAGTGATGACGTTCGGTTGTGGAGGTTCGCCTTTCTGATTGCAACTTTTATTTTCAGGAAGTTGTAGAGCTCTATGGATTGTAGGTTGTGAGTTTCCTTGAGGGTGTCGAATGTCGTATACTCGCCTTGTTTTTGTATGTCTTGGGCAGTGGATATGCCGTGTTTGTACCATTCGTGCATGTCTAGGACCCTATCATTATATCTTAACTTTGGGTTGTACCAGATGGATTCTGATTGACCTCCCTTAATGCTTGTCGTCAGGACTTTGTCAACACTTAGGAGTGCTAACTTCGTGTTCTTTAGGACTGGGTTGTCCTTGGCCGCAGGGTGTCGAGTGGCGGTGAGTAGGGCGATGGGGTTCATGCCCTTTAGTAGTCCTCGCTCGAGTGTGAGCCATGCTGGGATGTATTCCTGTCTTGGGTCTAACCAGTGTAGCCCCTGTCTGGCTATGCAGGCTACCTGGAATCGCTTGAAGTTAGTTATGTTTAAACCACCCTGGTCTTTTGAGAGTCTAAGCTTGTGCAGGCTTATTCTGGGTTTTTTCCCCCCTCCACAAGAAGTTGTTTAGTATTTTGTCTAGTCTCTTGTGGAAGTCTTCTGTGTTGGTGAGTGGGAGCATGGTTAGCATGTAGTTGACCATAGGGGTGAGCATCATTTTTATCGCTTCTACTCTCCCCCACCATGTTGTAAATCTTGGGGACCACCCCTCTACTTTATCTTTAATTTTCCGGATTGTTGCTTGTTCATTCTGGTCTAGTGTCGTTCTTAGGTCTCTCTCGAAGAGGATGCCTAGGTATTTTATGGGCTTCTGTTGCCAGGTTAAACCAGATGTTCCTAGTACCGTTCTTGTGGTGTGGATGTTTAGAGGTTTGCACTCAGATTTGTCTGTGTTGAGTTTGTACCCTGACACCTGCGCATACTTTTCGATAGTGTCAGTCAGTGCCTTGATTGATCTTTCTGGGTCCTCCGTGACTATTAGTACATCGTCGGCGTATGCTGCTAGTTTGAATGTTTCTCCTCCTATAGGTATTCCCGCTATGTCCTTGTTTGTTCTTATCATCGTGAGGAGCGGTTCTATAGCCAATAGGAACAGTGCTGGTGAGAGTGGGCAGCCTTGTCTTGTTCCCCTGCCTAGGTGTAGTGTGTCTGATATGCCTCCGTTGACCACCACCCGCGCTTTGGGGTTGTTGTATAGAGCCATCCCCATCCCTCTGTACTTTGGCCCTAACCCAAATTTCTCAATGCAGTGGTCTAAAAAGGGCCATGAGACTCTGTCAAAAGCCTTCTCAGCGTCTAGGGCAATCATGACAGCTGCATTGTTGCTGAGGGATGAGTGGTTGATTATGTGGCATAGTAGTCTGGTGTTGTCATGGGACATCCGGTTTTTGATGTATCCCACCTGAGAGTTGTGTATTAGTTTTGGTAGGTACGCATTGAGTCTGTTGGCTAGTATCTTTGCGTATATCTTGCCGTCTACGTTTATGAGGGAGATCGGTCTGAAATTCTTCGCCTCATTCGTGTCCTTCCCTTCCTTGGGTATTACGATTATGTTTGCTTCAGCCATTGATGGTGTCATGCGTCCAGTCTGGACACATTCCGTGAATACTTGTTTCAGAGTGTGTTTTAGGGTGAGCAGATATTGCTTGTAAAAGGCCGCTGTGAAACCATCTGGCCCCGGTGCCTTATTGTCTTTGAGGTTTGCTGAGGCTTTCTCTAGCTCATCCTCCGTTATGGGCTGCTCTAAGATGTCACGTTCTCTGTAAATGTAAATGTAGATTGTGCTTATATAGCGCACGGCTACCCGCAGTGGGTGTCCCGGCGCTTGCTTAGGGAACCCGTCCTGATATTCCGCTGTGAGATAGCAGGGTATCCACAAGGTGAAAGTCAGGCATCCCGCCGCGAGGGGCCATTGTGGAGATTAAGCAAGCTATTGCCCAGAGTCGCAGAGTGTGAACCCGTGAGTCGAGGAGGCACCGGGGCGAGATTTATCGAGTCCGTGGAATTTTTAGTCCAAGACCCGCCGAGGCGGGGAATTGAACCCTGGTCCAGGACCGATCTCAGCCTCCGGGTCTGCCGCCTCTAACCCCTGAGCCACACTTCTCCACAGTGTCTCTGTCGGATAGTGTAGGTGTGGTTATGCTTTCTAGCAGCTCCTTTCCCCCATCCTTCTTGAGTGTGTCGTCCCTGGTGTACAATTCCTCGTAGAAGGCTCTGAAGACCTCTAGGATGTCCCTGTTTGCAGTGTGGGACTTGCTATGTCTGTCTTTGATTGCGTCTATTGTGTGCTGTTTCTGTTTACCCTTTAGGTATGACGCTAGATTTTTGCCTGCCTTGTTTGCGGTACAGAGGTTAATAGACTTGTATTTGTTAATCCAGGTCCCTGCCCTCTCACTCAGTATTCTATTAAGCTCGTACTTCCGTCTGGTGAGGTTCGTGAGTGTGTTGCTGTCTTCTATTTTGGCTATGTGGCTGTTCTCCAGCTCTTTAATCTCTTTCTCTAGGTCTTCGATTCTCTTGTTCCTTCCTCTGTTCATCCTGCCCTTGATGGTCATTACAGTGCCGCTGATGGTGGCTTTTAGGGCGTCCCATAGTACTTCCCTGTTTATCTCTGGTGTGTCATTTATTAGAAGGTATTCCTTTATTGCCTCTTCTATCTCAGCCTTCGCTGGGGGGTGCTGGAGTAGGCTATCATCGAATCTCCATCTGCGGGATGGCTTTTCGTTGTGCTTGCCTGATAGCGTTAGGCTTATGTGTGAGTGGTCTGATACTGATCTGGGGCCTATCTCCGTGTGGTCTATGAGGTGGGTGTGCGTTTCTGACATTAGGATATGATCTATTCGGCTGTAAGAGTTGTGTGGGTTGGAGTAGAATGTGTATTCTCTGGCATCCGGGTTGCTTAGGCGCCATGGGTCTTTCAGTTTTAATTTGGAGCATAGGTTCTTTAGGATGTTGGTATTCGTTGCTGATTGGCTGGGTCTATGTGGGTGTTTGTCGATGGATGGGTCGAGGACTTGGTTCATGTCCCCCGCGACGATCAGTAGGTCGTCAAGCGGTAGGGTGTGCAGTTGTGCACCTACCCCATCCCAGAATTGTTTGTCCTCGCAGTTGGGGCCGTATATGTTTGCTACGTGGAATGTCTCTCCCGCTCTTCTTAGTGTGGTCACAATTGTTCTTCCTTGGGTGTCTGCCTGTGAGTCTACCACTGCTATGTTAGACTTTCTGCTGATGATTGTTACCACCCCGTTCTTCTTGTTCTGCGCAGGTGATCCCACTACTTCCCCTATCCAGTTTGCGCTTATGCGCCTGATGTCTGCTGCTTCTAGTCTTGTTTCTTGGAGCACATACATGTCGCTTTTTTGTTTCCTAAGGTGTTCGAGTATCTTCCTCCTTTTCACTGGGCTGTTGAGGCCCTTGACGTTTAGGGACACTATCTTAATATCGGCCGTGATGCTGCACTGGTTGCTACTCTGGTTGTTGTGTGTCATTTGTGCATCTCCATATTTCGCGGCTTGTGTGGCCCCCCTCTGTGCGCCTTTTGCCTCTGTGGTGTGTGTGGATCTGTGTCTCTACGCCTGCGTACGCATTTGCTGCTCCAAGGTGTGGGTGTATAGAGAGAAAGGTAGTAGGAAAAGAGAAAGTGATAGTAAGTAGACCCATGTACATGCTTCCCGCACCCCCCCCATTCCCCCCTTCTCCCCCCCCTCCTCCCCCCCACTTCCCTCCCCCCGCCCCCCCCATACTTGCTGATTGGGTGTGCGACGACAAAGTTCCTCTGCCCCGCATCATCCCTGAGGTAGAGTTTGTTCTTCCTTGGTGTAGCCATGAGGTAGTTGAAGAAAAAAGAACACAAAAGCAAACACAAAACCCAGTCAGCATCCTTCTCTGTGGATCGCCGGGCGTGGTGAACAGACCTGGCGTGTATGTTGCGTTTGTTTGGGTTTAGTTCAGTTTGCCTGTCCTGAGTCCGATGAGGTATTTATGTTGTTTGTCGTGGTCCGTAGTGTACCTTACTCCAGATGTCCGTTCCCTTCGGGTGAGGCACTTCTCTTTGCTGCTAGGGGGTTCTTCTTTGTTTGCTCCATCTCTTCTGCTGGAGGTCCTTGCAGGTAGTTCCTTAGGTCCCCTGGACAGTCGAAAAACATTGTCTTTCATTTGTCTGTTACTTTAAACCGGGCCGGTGCAACGAAACTGAAAGTGGCTCCTCTTTTACGCAGTGCTTCTCTGAGGGACAGAAATCCTTTTCTTAGCTCTACTGTTGGCTTCGAGTAGTCTTGGGTTAGGACGATTTTGCTCCCTTCCCACGTAAGGTTTTGATGTTTCCTGGCATAGGCGAAGATAGCGTCTGTTTGGTTTGATCTGAGCGGGTTGCATATTATTGCCCTTGGCCCCTTGCCTGTCGTTGGTTTCCCCGTTGGAACTCTGTAGGCCTTTTGCACTTCGAAGCCTCTCTCGAAAGTGATGCCTGTGAGCAGGGGGATCATCTCCTCTAGCATGGCTGCACATGAACCTGCCTTGTCTTCGGTCCCTTCAGGTACGCCCAGGATTCTAACGTTACCTCTTCTTGCCCTGTCGTCCTTCTCTGCTAGCTGCTTCTGTATGTTTTTGGTGGCTTTCTGCAGCTCCGCTATGGCTTTGGTGTTTTCGTTTGTGTCATCCTCCACTGAGCCTATTCGGCTCTCTGCTGTCTCAATTCTTATGTTTGTGCTGTGGAGGTCTGCTCTTATGGCCGCCAGCTCAAGCTGCATGTTCTCCACTTTGAGTTTTGTCTCCTTCGCCACTGCATTGCCTTCATTTATTTTCTTTAGGATGGTCTCAAGTGTAACTGCTTCGCCTCTGTTCTTAAGTGGGGATGCTTGGTTGTCTATTTTGGGGTTTTTTTGGTCGCCCATCGTCTTCCCTTCTTTGCCTGCCATTGACCCGATGCCCCTTCTGGATAGAACGTTGTCTAGCCGCCCCTCTGCTTGGACCACTTTAGGTATGTTTGTAGCTTTTGCCGCCAGTGTGTGAGTGCTTTGGATTCTATATCTGCTGGGCTCTCTGATATGCCTCGTACTGGTCTTTGCCTTTGGCCCTGCCAGCGTGTGTTCTGTCTCATTCGTGCGTGGCTAATCAGCCGCCTGGTCTTTGCTCTGCTGGCCTTTTGTGACTTGTGTCCCCCTCTCGCCGGTGCGATTCTGGCGGTCTGGTTGTATGGAGGCGTTATGTGGCTGTCTTAGTTAGCCTCAGCTGGTATGTTGCGTTGCCCTTTCTGACGTGCGGGGTCTGGTCTCTTGCCTAGGGGAGGTTACTTGCGGTCTTGTGTCTCCTGCTGGTGTTTAGCCCCGTAGTTCTACTTCTCCCCTCCTGTTTTTGCGGCGTTTGTGTGTTCACACGGCTCCTTGCTCAAATGGGGGGTGGAGTTGCCCTCCGGTGGACTGGCGGTTTGGTGGACTGCGGACTGCAGCTCTCTGTGGGCTTCACCTCTTTCGGTCAGGAGGTGTCTGTATGGCCTTTTTGCTTCCTTAACTGTCCTTCCACCCCACCACACCTATGCGTGCCTCTCTCCTGCCGGGTCTGCACTGTTGGGCACCTTCCAGCGTCGCTTGATCTCCGTTTGGGCTGGGGGCCCGTATGCTCCACTATGTTGGTCTCAGTGGCCGGCTGTAGTAACACACCGCTTCGTTCCGTAGCGCTCAGAGGGTAGAGCCCCTCCCTCGCCCCTCTTCGCTGTTTCCCTCCTGCCTCTCGTCCGGGTCTGGGGGCTCAGGACCGCTCCGCTGGCTTCGGTGTTCGGTGTTTATCTCTCTGCCTGGTTGTTCTTCCGGTTGCTACGCCCTTCCGCTTCCGGTCCGTCACTTCCTGTTTTCAGCGGTAAAGACTTCCGGTAATGGCGCTTTCACCAGCAGCTACTTCCGGCCCGCTTACTTTGTTTGGCGATTGTTCCTCTCGGTAGGCTTGAAATCAGGCGGTCTCTCCCACGTCGCTCGCCCCTGTCTCCGCTCACTGTGCAAGGATGTGCCGCCTGTCTGCTTCAGCGCTTCCTGCCTGGGTATTTGGGTCGTTCGTTATTCGATGTCCTTTTTGTTTCCAGTTCCTTCAAAACACCAGGTAGCGGGAACCGAGAGGTGTGGCGCCCTTTAGCTCGCTTCTCTGTCCGGCGCCGTTCTCACAGGGGCTGCCAATGTCTCAATGTCTCAGGACGCCATTTTGTCTCCCAATCGCCTCCGCCCTGTGGTGGCTGGTAGGGCTGATATCTCCGTGTTATCGCCGTTCACCTCTCTTGCACGTTCTATTTCCTTATTGCCCTGGGTTTCCCCAGTCCGTTCCTGTGCTTTGTTGCTGTGTTCGGCTCGTTTTGGCTTGTTTGGCGGGTTGTTTAGCCTCAGGGTTGCGGAGCCGACGGAATCAGACGACTGTCCTCATTGCCGTCCAAGCCACGTCATCTTTACAGTGAATTCTTTTCTATAGTGCCATTTTATTACACTATTTTTTTCATTCTTAAATAAGGTTCCAATATTCTGTCTTTGTTTAAAGGCACTCGAGACATAACGCTGATCATGGATGTTTGAACAAACATAGCACCATTACGGATGTATGACATTACAACGCATGCTTTTACCGCGCATGCTTTTACGACGCAGTTATTACAACGCATGCTGTTACAACGCATAGCGCTTTGGGGTGCTGGATAGTGAATAGTTTAATTTACTATTCCAACTCTAGTCCCCGTGGATAGTAGGGAAGGTGTTGGATAGTAAATTAAATCTATTCCCTATCCTAGAGCGCCCCCCAGTGCAATGCGTTGTAATGACATGCGTTGTAATGGTTGCGTCGTAAAGGCACTGCGTGGTAAAAGTTGCGTTGTAAAGGATGTTTCCCCACCATTACATCCTTGAAGAAATCCCATACTTTTTTACTCTGAATGTATTTGAAATGCTGAGGTGATCTTTACTAAGGGATACAAATGGGTGTGTGCTCAGGCTGAGCATTGTCACAGCCTAGATTAGTTGCAGAGGCTCACTTTTATGTCTAGGATTTTTTACAACTATTGACTCCTCAAATGTATTTGAATACTATGATCCTAAACTGAGTGTGATGCAAAGTGCTGACTTGACAGATTCAGGAACATCTGTTTTACATCTTTCCACAGACTAGTCCTACCTCTGAAGGCAGCAGTCACCCCCAGCCTGCCCCTCCAGGACCCACAGACCCTACTCAAGATGCCAAGGTGTTTCCTACACACCCGACAGGTATGCCAAACAGCGTTCGGTACAGAGGGGGTAACTCAGAGTAATGGATCCAAGCCTGCTGTGATCAGGACAGCGGATACACATCAGTGGTGAGACCCCAACCCGAGCCTGATCTGATCGGCCGGCTCAGAGGTGAGCGGGTCTTTGCCAGTACGAGTACGGTCCAGCTCGCTTCCGCGACACTGCTCCTCCTCAGACACATCTGGTACCTCCACATGTTCGGAATCCATGATCCGGGGGTGAAATATTAGCTCTAGTCCTGAGGGTTGTGTTGCTGACTCTTGTGATGGTTGTTTAGGTTTGAGGCCTAAGGAGGAGACATCATTGTCCCTGGCGGGGCCTTCTGTGTCTATAAGCATTAGAGCACCTTGAATAAACATATGTAGACAACAGCTTGTGTAAAGTCTTCAACAAATATTAGAACATTGGAACATTGGGAGCTCAGTTGAAAATAGTGGAGTCGCTCCGGGCTTATAATGGCCGGTATAAGCCTGGAGTTCCAACATTACAATGTTTCTTTGTTCACAGCTCTGGCTTTGGACAAAGGCTTCAGGGAGCCTGAGGGGATTTCAATCCCCTCGCGCTCCCTGAAGCCTTTGTTTAATTTGTTAGAACATTCTGCCCTCTAGTGACAGCATGTTCTCATAGCCTTATAGCTCTTCGTAGCAGGGATATACCGGCTATTAAAGCCCAGCTGCTATGTGAAAGTCCCTCGCCTTCGGCTCGGGCCTTTAACGCTGCAGCCGGCCTTTAATAGCCGGTATAACCCGCTACGGCGGGCTATAAGGCTATATTAAATAACACAAACTGAAAGAGAGAGCAAGAAACCACTTACCTGGCCGATTCTGTAATTCCAGTGTGCGTAGGAAGAGAAATTGAGCTTAATTAGCAAATGAACGTTAATGAAAAAAACTACAGCATATTCCCCAAAAATAAAAGAATAATGCATCAGAGAAAGGCCCACTCAGCCTAATCCCACTAGCTATCTTACATGAATAGGTCTTTTATTGAAGTACTTTTATTCAACAACACTCAGCATATGTAACCTACTCCTAACAGATCCAGTGAGCCCTACACCGCAGACAGACTTGCACGGGGAATGAGTGGATCTCTTAGCAGACAGCACAAGCTGTCTGTTGGACAAAATACCTATTGTCAGCTTACAGTGAGCTCATAAGCCATCATTACTTCCCATTAGCTGGCTTCATTGTCAATCTAATCAGCTTGCATCTTATTTGTTACTTTGTGTGGGCTTTACTTCCTCTTCTTGTGTTTGTCCTTCCCCTGGTGCATGAACGCATTACTTGTATCATTTTTCAGGTGATACTTTTTTTCTTTAACCACTCTTCACTCCACAAGAGTGCATGTGTTTTCCAGCTATCTGCATCCTGTACTTATTTCCCATCTATCGTGCTCATGTTGCTCTCTCTTGCTCATGTGCTTCTCCTCCACCTGTTCCCTGATGAGCTCACCCTCATGTGCTTCTCCTGCTCCTCGCATTGATTTCTCAGCCAGCTGCTTCTCCCACCCCCTCCATGTTGCCCTCTCTCTCTCTCTTGCCGATTCGCTTTTCTCCCTCTGCCTCACCTTGCTCTCTTCCTGTTTGCAGCCGCTCCCAACACCCTCCTTGTTTCTTCACCCACCCCAGCGTTGTTTACTCCAGCCATCCCATTGGTTTCCCCAACTCCACCCTTCGTGGTTCTACTGCTCCCTTTATTGCTAGCGCCCCCCCCCCCCCGATGTTGCTTCACCCAACCGTGCTACTTTTTTACTTTTTCTTTACCAATCCAGCTCAGAATGCTTGTGCTATTTTGTAGGCCCCACATGTGTGGTGCTCAGGACCACAATTTGACCCAGGTGGCTGATTCATAGGCTTTTTTTTCTCTTTTAGCCATGATGCAGAGCAACTGGGATGCATTGCAGCATGGCTAAAAACAATTAGCAAAATCAGCAGATCCAACAGGCGAGAACTACTGGCATCACCAGTTTTTGTTACTCTTGTGGAGGGGCTGTTCATGCCTCGGCTGAGCCACTCTGCTCCTCATTCCTCACACATGTGAGGGTTGGTTGACTCTTGTCTGCTGCAGCGTGCTTGAGAGAAACACCACTCTTAGATAGAATCCACCTAAGACCTTTTACAGGGGTATTGAGTATCAAACGTGTAATATCTTCCTGCCAAACTATCAATTATCACTAGTGCTTAATTTGAACTGGTGGCACCGGCCCTTAATTCTCAACATTGGTGCTGGTGACAGTCTGCCACAAGGTGGTGCTGTCTGGATAAGTTAGAGAGCCATTCTTATAGGTTTGGAGACCTGGAATAGTCCGAATTTTCACACTGGTAGCAGTGTGATGGTTTGTAGTTGTGTAGGTACTGTCACTGGCAGCCCTGGCGGGGGCAGTGTGTGGTGCAAGCTGCAGCGGCCTCCTGACGAGGGACCTGGCACTTATTGTTTCTACAACCTAAGCACTGAGTATCACAATACCGTGAAGGCAAGTATTTATAAATAGGCATATAGTTATTCTTCTTACCTTTATATATCTGTACTTTTATATATATATATATATTTTCAAAGTACGTAGATGTGGAGTTAAGAACAGTAAATCTATGGTTACCTGTGTATATTTACCTCACAATGTTGTGGCACTCTTTAATTTGTCATGACAGAGTCTTTCTCGATATTATGACGTAGAGCCTTTATAGTGCGCGTCATAGGATATACACAAACGACCGTTTAGGGATTTGGGAACAGAGTTTCCCAGATTATTCCCAAATGTAGGAAAGAAGCCAGGGCATTCCCAAGTGCTAGTGCAAGACGCAATGCGGCAGTGCCTGAGATGTGTGGTCTATTCACATGACTCAAAGGGGAAGGAGCAGCTCAAACCCAGCACAGCTGCCATCATTACCTACATGGGGGTGCTTAGGGATGAGAGAGGACATGGATACTGTCTGTTTTGTCACAAGGCTACGTCTACTTCTGAGGACCTTTTGTCTCCTTGACCTCCACGCGCGTGGATGCTTTGCTTTATTGGATGGCCTGAAGTAGGGGACACACACTGGATGCTGGACAGTGAAGGGTGACCGGCCCCCACTGAAGAGTGGACAGCCCCAGCCATCCTACATGGCTTTGTTGGTAAGCTTGAGGTCAATGCCAAATTTGAAACAGACCTTTAGAGTGGCTCCTTTTCTGCCAGGCATCGCAGTACCCACAAGGGACACGCCAAGGGAGGTGATAAACATCCCCTCTCCTTCTCTCGGTCCTAACACTGTCCATTTTGGTAGTTTGCAGATGAATCATTTGGGGACCTGGAAGCATGGCCACAAGTTGACTGAAGGCCACTGTTCAGCAGCTCCAGGGAGAACTACTACACGTGTCTTAGGAGTTACAATTTCTTTTAACAATGACTACCCAAAGGCAGGATTTGTCGCGGTTGACCCGTCAAAAAGATGAGAAAGAAGCAGACATAACAAGGCACCCTCTAGGAGCGGCACCATATTACTAAAAATGCCCCAAAAGGCATTTTTAACAGTGGTCAGGTTGGTAATTTCTTTTTATTTTTTCTTGAGCAGCACTGCACATCCTTGTCCCCAGAGCATCTCTACTGGGACATTTAGTCCCGCTCCGTGCCCTCTCTGGCTATTGTCTGAGGAGTGGTGGGGTCGCCTATATTGGAGTGTGCGTTTGCTTCGAGCCAGCCTCTCGCCTCACTGTCATGATAACCCTCATTGATACGGTGAACACCACCGGAGCTCAGTTGTGAGTCAGTGAGGTCCCCAAAGCTTCTCTACTGGGACATTTAGTCCCGCTCCGTGCCCTCTCTGGCTATTGTCTGAGGAGTGGTGGGGTCGCCTCTTATGGAGTGTGCGTTTGCTTCGAGCCAGCCTCTTGCCTCACTGTCGTGATAACCCTCATTGATACGGTGAACACCACCGGAGCTCAGTTGTGAGGTCCCCAAAGCTTCTCTACTGGGACATTTAGTCCCGCACCGTGCCCTCTCTGGCTATTGTCTGAGGAGTGGTGGGGTCGCCTCTTATGGAGTGTGCGTTTGCTTCGAGCCAGCCTCTTGCCTCACTGTCATGATAACCCTCATTGATACGGTGAAAACCACCGGAGCTCAGTTGTGAGTCAGTGAGGTCCCCAGAGCATCTCTACTGGGACATTTAGTCCCGCTCCGTGCCCTCTCTGGCTATTGTCTGAGGAGTGGTGGGGTCGCCTCTTATGGAGTGTGCGTTTGCTTCGAACCAGCCTCTCGCCTCACTGTCGTGATAACCCTCATTGATACGGTGAACACCACCGGAGCTCAGTTGTGAGTCAGTGAGGTCCCCAAAGCTTCTCTACTGGGACATTTAGTCCCGCTCCGTGCCCTCTCTGGCTATTGTCTGAGGAGTGGTGGGGTCGCCTCTTATGGAGTGTGCGTTTGCTTCGAGCCAGCCTCTTGCCTCACTGTCGTGATAACCCTCATTGATACGGTGAACACCACCGGAGCTCAGTTGTGAGTCAGTGAGGTCCCCAGAGCATCTCTACTGGGACATTTAGTCCCGCTCCGTGCCCTCTCTGGCTATTGTCTGAGGTGTGGTGGGGTCGCCTCTTATGGAGTGTGCGTTTGCTTCGAGCCAGCCTCTCGCCTCACTGTCATGATAACCCTCATTGATATGGTTAACACCACCGGAGCTCAGTTGTGAGTCAGTGAGGTCCCCAGAGCATCTCTACTGGGACATTTAGTCCCGCTCCGTGCCCTCTCTGGCTATTGTCTGAGGTGTGGTGGGGTCACCTCTTACTGAGAACGAGTGTGCGTTTGCTACTAGCCAGCCTCTCGCCTCACTGTCATGATAACCCTCATTGATATGGTGAACACCAACGGAGCTCAGTTGTGAGTCAGTGAGGTCCCCAGAGCATCTCTACTGGGACATTTAGTCCCGCTCCGTGCCCTCTCTGGCTAATGTCTGAGGTGTGGTGGGGTCGCCTCTTACGGAGAACGAGTGTGCGTTTGCTACTAGCCAGTCTCTCGCCTCACTGTCATGATAACCCTCATTGATACGGTGAACACCACCGGAGCTCAGTTGTGAGTCAGTGAGGTCCCCACGCTTCTCTACTGGGACATTTAGTCCCGCTCCATGCCCTCTCTGGCTATTGTCTGAGGAGTGGTGGGGTCGCCTCTTATGGAGTGTGCGTTTGCTTCGAGCCAGCCTCTTGCCTCACTGTCGTGATAACCCTCATTGATACGGTGAACACCACCGGAGCTCAGTTGTGAGGTCCCCAAAGCTTCTCTACTGGGACATTTAGTCCCGCTCCGTGCCCTCTCTGGCTATTGTCTGAGGAGTGGTGGGGTCGCCTCTTATGGAGTGTGCGTTTGCTTCGAGCCAGCCTCTCGCCTCACTGTCGTGATAACCCTCATTGATACGGTGAACACCACCGGAGCTCAGTTATGAGTCAGTGAGGTCCCCAAAGCTTCTCTACTGGGACATTTAGTCCCGCTCCGTGCCCTCTCTGGCTATTGTCTGAGGAGTGGTGGGGTCGCCTCTTATGGAGTGTGCGTTTGCTTCGAGCCAGCCTCTTGCCTCACTGTCGTGATAACCCTTATTGATACGGTGAAAACCACCGGAGCTCAGTTGTGAGTCAGTGAGGTCCCCAGAGCATCTCTACTGGGACATTTAGTCCCGCTCCGTGCCCTCTCTGGCTATTGTCTGAGGAGTGGTGGGGTCGCCTCTTATGGAGTGTGCGTTTGCTTCGAACCAGCCTCTCGCCTCACTGTCGTGATAACCCTCATTGATACGGTGAACACCACCGGAGCTCAGTTGTGAGTCAGTGAGGTCCCCAAAGCTTCTCTACTGGGACATTTAGTCCCGCTCCCTGCCCTCTCTGGCTATTGTCTGAGGAGTGGTGGGGTCGCCTCTTATGGAGTGTCCGTTTGCTTCGAGCCAGCCTCTCGCCTCACTGTCGTGATAACCCTCATTGATACGGTGAACACCACCGGAGCTCAGCTGTGAGTCAGTGAGGTCCTCAAAGCTTCTCTACTGGGACATTTAGTCCCGCTCCGTGCCCTCTCTGGCTATTGTCTGAGGAGTGGTGGGGTCGCCTCTTATGGAGTGTGCGTTTGCTACTAGCGAGCCTCTCGCCTCACTGTCATGATAACCCTCATTGATACGGTGAACACCACCGGAGCTCAGTTGTGAGTCAGTGAGGTCCCCAAAGCTTCTCTACTGGGACATTTAGTCCCGCTCCGTGCCCTCTCTGGCTATTGTCTGAGGAGTGGTGGGGTCGCCTCTTATGGAGTGTGCGTTTGCTTTGAGCCAGCCTCTCGCCTCACTGTCGTGATAACCCTCATTGATACGGTGAACACCACCGGAGCTCAGTTGTGAGTCAGTGAGGTCCCCAAAGCTTCTCTACTGGGACATTTAGTCCCGCTCCGTGCCCTCTCTGGCTATTGTCTGAGGAGTGGTGGGGTCGCCTCTTATGGAGTGTGCGTTTGCTTCGAGCCAGCCTCTCGCCTCACTGTCGTGATAACCCTCATTGATACGGTGAACACCACCGGAGCTCAGTTGTGAGTCAGTGAGGTCCCCAAAGCTTCTCTACTGGGACATTTAGTCCCGCTCCGTGCCCTCTCTGGCTATTGTCTGAGGAGTGGTGGGGTCGCCTCTTATGGAGTGTGCGTTTGCTTCGAGCCAGCCTCTTGCCTCACTGTCGTGATAACCCTCATTGATACGGTGAACACCACCTGAGCTCAGTTGTGAGTCAGTGAGGTCCCCAAAGCTTCTCTACTGGGACATTTAGTCCCGCTCCGTGCCCTCTCTGGCTATTGTCTGAGGAGTGGTGGGGTCGCCTCTTATGGAGTGTGCGTTTGCTTCGAACCAGCCTCTCGCCTCACTGTCGTGATAACCCTCATTGATACGGTGAACACCACCGGAGCTCAGTTGTGAGTCAGTGAGGTCCCCAAAGCTTCTCTACTGGGACATTTAGTCCCGCTCCGTGCCCTCTCTGGCTATTGTCTGAGGAGTGGTGGGGTCGCCTCTTATGGAGTGTGCGTTTGCTTCGAGCCAGCCTCTTGCCTCACTGTCGTGATAACCCTCATTGATACGGTGAACACCACCGGAGCTCAGTTGTGAGTCAGTGAGGTCCCCAAAGCTTCTCTACTGGGACATTTAGTCCCGCTCCGTGCCCTCTCTGGCTATTGTCTGAGGAGTGGTGGGGTCGCCTCTTATGGAGTGTGCGTTTGCTTCGAGCCAGCCTCTTGCCTCACTGTCGTGATAACCCTCATTGATACGGTGAACACCACCGGAGCTCAGTTGTGAGTCAGTGAGGTCCCCAGAGCATCTCTACTGGGACATTTAGTCCCGCTCCGTGCCCTCTCTGGCTATTGTCTGAGGTGTGGTGGGGTCGCCTCTTATGGACTGTGCGTTTGCTTCGAGACAGCCTCTCGCCTCACTGTCATGATAACCCTCATTGATATGGTTAACACCACCGGAGCTCAGTTGTGAGTCAGTGAGGTCCCCAGAGCATCTCTACTGGGACATTTAGTCCCGCTCCGTGCCCTCTCTGGCTATTGTCTGAGGTGTGGTGGGGTCACCTCTTACTGAGAACGAGTGTGCGTTTGCTACTAGCCAGCCTCTCGCCTCACTGTCATGATAACCCTCATTGATATGGTGAACACCAACGGAGCTCAGTTGTGAGTCAGTGAGGTCCCCAGAGCATCTCTACTGGGACATTTAGTCCCGCTCCGTGCCCTCTCTGGCTAATGTCTGAGGTGTGGTGGGGTCGCCTCTTACGGAGAACGAGTGTGCGTTTGCTACTAGCCAGCCTCTCGCCTCACTGTCATGATAACCCTCATTGATACGGTGAACACCACCGGAGCTCAGTTGTGAGTCAGTGAGGTCCCCACGCTTCTCTACTGGGACATTTAGTCCCGCTCCATGCCCTCTCTGGCTATTGTCTGAGGAGTGGTGGGGTCGCCTCTTATGGAGTGTGCGTTTGCTTCGAGCCAGCCTCTTGCCTCACTGTCGTGATAACCCTCATTGATACGGTGAACACCACCGGAGCTCAGTTGTGAGGTCCCCAAAGCTTCTCTACTGGGACATTTAGTCCCGCTCCGTGCCCTCTCTGGCTATTGTCTGAGGAGTGGTGGGGTCGCCTCTTATGGAGTGTGCGTTTGCTTCGAGCCAGCCTCTCGCCTCACTGTCGTGATAACCCTCATTGATACGGTGAACACCACCGGAGCTCAGTTATGAGTCAGTGAGGTCCCCAAAGCTTCTCTACTGGGACATTTAGTCCCGCTCCGTGCCCTCTCTGGCTATTGTCTGAGGAGTGGTGGGGTCGCCTCTTATGGAGTGTGCGTTTGCTTCGAGCCAGCCTCTTGCCTCACTGTCGTGATAACCCTTATTGATACGGTGAAAACCACCGGAGCTCAGTTGTGAGTCAGTGAGGTCCCCAGAGCATCTCTACTGGGACATTTAGTCCCACTCCGTGCCCTCTCTGGCTATTGTCTGAGGAGTGGTGGGGTCGCCTCTTATGGAGTGTGCGTTTGCTTCGAACCAGCCTCTCGCCTCACTGTCGTGATAACCCTCATTGATACGGTGAACACCACCGGAGCTCAGTTGTGAGTCAGTGAGGTCCCCAAAGCTTCTCTACTGGGACATTTAGTCCCGCTCCCTGCCCTCTCTGGCTATTGTCTGAGGAGTGGTGGGGTCGCCTCTTATGGAGTGTCCGTTTGCTTCGAGCCAGCCTCTCGCCTCACTGTCGTGATAACCCTCATTGATACGGTGAACACCACCGGAGCTCAGCTGTGAGTCAGTGAGGTCCTCAAAGCTTCTCTACTGGGACATTTAGTGCCGCTCCGTGCCCTCTCTGGCTATTGTCTGAGGAGTGGTGGGGTCGCCTCTTATGGAGTGTGCGTTTGCTACTAGCGAGCCTCTCGCCTCACTGTCATGATAACCCTCATTGATACGGTGAACACCACCGGAGCTCAGTTGTGAGTCAGTGAGGTCCCCAAAGCTTCTCTACTGGGACATTTAGTCCCGCTCCGTGCCCTCTCTGGCTATTGTCTGAGGAGTGGTGGGGTCGCCTCTTATGGAGTGTGCGTTTGCTTTGAGCCAGCCTCTCGCCTCACTGTCGTGATAACCCTCATTGATACGGTGAACACCACCGGAGCTCAGTTGTGAGTCAGTGAGGTCCCCAAAGCTTCTCTACTGGGACATTTAGTCCCGCTCCGTGCCCTCTCTGGCTATTGTCTGAGGAGTGGTGGGGTCGCCTCTTATGGAGTGTGCGTTTGCTTCGAGCCAGCCTCTCGCCTCACTGTCGTGATAACCCTCATTGATACGGTGAACACCACTGGAGCTCAGTTGTGAGTCAGTGAGGTCCCCAAAGCTTCTCTACTGGGACATTTAGTCCCGCTCCGTGCCCTCTCTGGCTATTGTCTGAGGAGTGGTGGGGTCGCCTCTTATGGAGTGTGCGTTTGCTTCGAGCCAGCCTCTTGCCTCACTGTCGGGATAACCCTCATTGATACGGTGAACACCACCGGAGCTCAGTTGTGAGTCAGTGAGGTCCCCAAAGCTTCTCTACTGGGACATTTAGTCCCGCTCCGTGCCCTCTCTGGCTATTGTCTGAGGAGTGGTGGGGTCGCCTCTTATGGAGTGTCCGTTTGCTTTGAGCCAGCCTCTCGCCTCACTGTCATGATCACCCTCATTGACGCGGTGAACACCACCGGAGCTCAGCTGTGAGTCAATGAGGTCTCCATCTCCCTGACTCAGTGGAGTCCTACGCTGGTAACTGACATCCAACACATCAACAGACATAAGTATACATTTTTCTTTCTTATAAAACATATTCCGAATTGGAAGAAAGGGAGAAAATGAGTTGCGGAGGCCAGATGAGGGCAGCGGTGAGAGTTTGGTACACAGCGCGGAACAGAGAAGGACAAATTTAGGATTCTGTTGCGAAACAGACAAATGCGGTAATCAGGGTACTGGGAGTCAAGGATTCTGGTTTGTACCATACCGTGTTTTGCTTTGGTTCATGAGGCGACTGAGCTAGTGTTGCATGGCCAATAATGTGCAATTGTTGCCTGAATCTGAACATATACAAAAGAAACAATTGATGGGCGGAATGTTGGACAATGCAAACATTCACCCCAGTCACAAGAATCTGGGTTTAACCCATCATTCTTTTGCTCACCACACCACCCCAGTTTGTACCCAGACTTATGCAAATCAGCCTTGACCCTGTGCCTCATGGGAACAGTCCAGCCTGAACTGCCAAGTCAGGTCCTCCCTGGACCGGAATCAAGCATCCTGGGACCGGTTTCTTGGCATCACCCCTCATCAGCCAGGCTAGCTTGAATCCAGTGGTGTAGTGAGCACGTGCCCCACGTCTTGGCATCCCCTTCCCACTTAGGGCGACTTATGCAGACAACATGTCAGAGAGAGCAGCTGGTCACGGTGCCACCAGATCCACTCTATTTTCAAGCCAGGTTCCTAACCTTGGTCCATGCCGGAGTCTCTGTCCTTTAGCAGAGCACACCCACAATGCACCGCGAGATGTTGTCTTTGGCTGCCTGCCCACTGTCAAAGGGCGCACGAGGACAAACCACGGCTTGAGGCCAGAAGCCTTTAATCTGTGGACATGGGATGTTTACAGGGCGCAGCCGTGGAAGGGTTTAACCCACGCTCGGCTGAAGTGCAGCTATTTAAAACCAGGACATCTCGGATCTCTGGAAATAGCAGCAGCATCCTTTAATACCTTTTACCTAAATGAACACACACTGGACTTTAAACCCCTCCACGGCTGGAGCTCAGGAGCTGTGGTAAAGCCCTGAGGTTTAAACCGCTTAAACAGTGCTCAGAAATTACCCTTGCATCCAGCACGACGAATGCGGAAAACAAAGCGAATTAAAACTGGAAAAACATCAGTGCATCCCCACTCTGAACGCAGGGACCGGTCCATCTATTTTATTAACACTCAGACCCTTTTACGCTGCTGTGAGCTCTGGAAACCTAGCAGTGCAATCTCGGTAAAGTACAGACGTTCTGAGCACCAGTGCAAAGCGGCTATTCTCCAAATTGTTAAATGCTATTTTTAAAAGTTGCACATTTCACAACACTGGCAAATATTAAATACAGATATTTTTAAATCATAGAAAAACGGAATTGACTTGAAAACAAAAATATTTTGTGGGAAACATTTTCCACATAATCGTTTTTTCAGGAATTTATGGAGTAGGCAAAGTTGGTCAACTTTAAAAATATTTATGAAGTTGAAAAGTTTGAGGCAGAATTATAATTTTGCACAGCTCTAGGATGGTAATCCCCAAGAAGGAGAGAAGTGTAAGTTACTCTTGCAATTACGAACTCGCATGAACCTCAGGCGCTCGAGAAGTCTCAGCCCCTCTCTGGTTGGGTTCAGTACAGAAGGAAGCCCTGCCATGTAGAATCCCCATGTAACTACCATCTCTGGGTGTATGAAGGACTCTAGTAAAGAGTCATCCTTTACACCCTGACTAACACACGAGCCTCCTGCATTCTATTTAAAAGCCAGAGCTTGTAGCAATGTAGAGAAAATAACTTTAGCTGTGTTACCTCCTTCATAAGGTAGAGGGGAGAAAGAAGTGTCAGTCTGTAATACGAAGACATGTGAAGACAAAACTTACTATTGGACAACGTAGGTCCGTCTTGCACAAAACATCCAGGGGCAGATTTACGTTTCCTGGCGCATCCCTGCAAATCAGCACGGATGCGCCAGGAAAGATGCGTGACGCAAGTTCACCCCTGCGCCACCACTGATGCGCCACATTTACAATGCGGCGCATCATGGCGCAAGGATAAACAGATGCGTGTCGCATCTGCCGGCGTAAGGTTGGCGGTGCTGGAGTTGTGTCGCGGGCGTGACGCAACACCAGCACTGTTCCAACCCTGCCTATCCTTAACATGGTGCGTCAGACCTTATGCCTGCTTCAAGCAGGCGCAAGGTTTTGACGCAGCAGCATCGGAAAAGTGAGTGAGTGAAATCTTGTAGATGTCACTCAGGCCCTTTTCCGAGGCGTTCCTGAGACAGAACGCCCCCCCTGCGCCGGAACGCCCACATGAAACCAACGCAGGGCTTTACAACGCGACGCATCTCCCGAATGCGTCACATTGTAAATAGGGTGCCACGTGGTGCATGGTTTACGCCGCCGCTGCGTCACAGAAGTGACGCAACGGCGGTGCAAATGAGGCGCAAGGGGCTTGTTAATCTGCCCCGCAGTGTGAAAGCTATAAAATAAATGGCCCACTTCACATGCCTAATATCTGCGTCAGCAAACATCTTCTTAGGTGTAGAGTGGCAACGACACTAAACAACAACCTATTGCAGGAGACACACAGAGAGAGAGCAGAACAGATGCCAATTTCTGGCTGGTGGAGAAGCCTCATTCTCTTCCTCATCAGGTCTAAAGTGCCTGGGACGCAGTCCATGCTACAACCAACTCCTCATTTTCTCACTCTGAACCACGAGGTATGTTTCCCTACTATCGAGACTCAAGGTGTGAGTCGCTTGCGGAGTTCTCTACATGATGTTCTGTGTTGCTCACTAACAGAGTGCTAGACTGTTGGACTTGGACCTTTCTACAGGGTCATCCCGTACCTTTTGCCTTTAGCCTCCTGTTTTCTGATCCTGTTTTTGTTGGCTTTTAGGACTCTGTGCACTTCACGACTGCTAACCAGTGCTAAAGTGCTTTTTCCCTCTCACTCAAACATGTTAGAATTGACGTGCACCGTATTGGCACATTTAATTCAACTATAAATCCCTAGTAAAGTCGTAGTACAGGTACCCAGGGCCTGTAAATTAAATGCTACTACTTGGCCTGCAGCACTCATTATGCCAGACAATTAAATAGCCTTTTTAAACATGTGTTAGGTTTGCCATTGCAGCCGGGGTGTGCAGTTTTAAACTGCCATTTTGACCTGTCAAAATAAACCTTTTTCCAGGTCTAAACATTAATTTTTTATTCATGTAAGTCAACTCTACAGTAGGCCCTAAACAGCCGATAGGGCAGGGCACATTGTATTTAAAAAGTTGGACATGTACTTTTAAGTTTTACATGTCATGATAGGGAAAGCCTCACAAATTAATTTTTCACTATTGCAAGGCCTGTCTCTCTCATAGGACAGCATTGGGATACCTTATTACATTTAATAAGTGATAACGTTTGTTTTTATTTGGGAGCAGGTAGGAAAGTAGTGTTTGGTGTTTGAGAAATGGTAATATAAGCCCTCTTTAAAGGTAAAGTTGGATTTAAGTCACAATTCTGAAAATATCACTTTTAAAAAGTTGCCATTTTCTTGTCCAAACCATTTGGTGCCTGCAGCCTGTTCCTGGGTCACGTGACTGTTTGTAGCTGGCAGTTCGCCTTTGTGTATTTCTCCCAAAAAGCATCAGGATAGAGGGTCTGGGTACTGGCAGGATGCACCCTCTCTGGAAGGGTGGGTGGGGGGGGGGGGGTTAGAGCTGTCAACTACCACACTTGCATTTCAAAGGCACTGGCTCAGCTCACACACAAAGGACTTCAAACAGGCCTATTATGCCCCTAGACCGACTGGGACCAGGTCAGAGAGGCAGGAAATTACAGACAGCTCTGTAGGGGGAAACTCCAGAAGCTTCTCTCACTTTAAAGGGGGCACTAGGTATAAAAATGGGACCCTCAGACCAACTCTTCAGTACACACCTGAACCTGTCAATACTACGGAAGAAAGACAATCTTCTGCTTGAGGCATGCCAAGTTGGCTGAAGAGGAAAACTGCCTTGCTCCCTTCATCTAGGCAGAAGTGACTCTAAGGGTCAGCTGACTGACTTCCTGTTCTGAGCTACAGAAACACAAAATGTTTTAGAGGCCCCAATGCAACTGCCCAGCTGACCTGCCACAACTGGACCTGCAACTGCACGTGCCTGAGCCCAGCAGGCCTCTGCTGGAGTGAGTTCTTGATCCCCAAGAGGTGCCGCAGGGGTCCTGGACCCTTGGTGTCAATCAATGAGCCAGACAATCCTGTGTGCCTACTGAAGAGATTCCAGTTTTAAGGTCTTAAGACAGTAGAGTAGAGCCCTGGTGTCAATGGGGATCTAAAATCCCCTATCTTTCTGCGGTTGACTATTGTCCCCTTTGTCCAGGCTGAGAACTGGCAACAGAAACGGCTCTAGTTGAGGGACCAAGGCCGATGCACATGTCCCCCTGCCCTGCGTAAGGACAGCCCACTGTTTTCCTCTTCGTTAAGTCTATCCATTCCACCCGAACTTGTATTCTGTGAAGCCATCATGTGTGAGACATATATTGAGTATATGATACTTGTATATATGGGTGCATGTAGGTTTTATGGAAGTGCTGATTTGCTGAATGATGGCGTTTCCTGGATTCCTCGTATGTGAACACCTCAAGAAGGTGATTTCCTCTGTGTGAGACTCCTCATGTTCCATCTTGGACAAGGGAGCCTTCACGTACCTCCATTTCTGTCAAAAGGCGCAAATCCATTTGTCTGTTCGGTGGTGACAGCCCACCAGACCTTCACAGTTAGATGCAGTTCTGTGGATAGAGTAAGTTCTACCAGGCCCTACCATGTTACATCTGCAATACTAAAGTATATGGCCTTTCATCTGCAGCAGATAACCATTTTACTTGAGCCTGTTTCAGCTGGTCTCAGGAGAGGCGGCAGTGATACTTAACCCAGCCACAAGCTGGTCACGTCTATGTATTTCGCCTTCAGTTTGGATGAGCCCTCAGCAGAATATGATATCATATGTTAGTACAATATATTATATATTTGTGATAATATATTTAAAGATTTTTGTACTTATTTAATTTATTTAGTGGCAGCTTGTTGAGTGTGTAAGGGAGTAGGGTGGGAAGTTTTTTTATATACATTTTATAATTGTTTATAAATAGTTTAAGTTATGCATTAGAATTTGTTAAGTTCATTATTAAATATGTAAATTATTTTATTTAGTAATGATTGAATAGATGGTGTAATACTTATTTTAGCTGTTAATTGAGTAAATTATTTGGTTTTAATATTTCATATTCATTAATTGCATTATGTTTTATTTATTTATTTATTTTATTTATTTATTTATAGGTTTTTATAGCGCTATGAATAAACTCCCGAAGGAGTATCTCCGCGCTTATGACACCTAGAGTGGAGAGCTTAGATGGAGCTGCGGGGAAATATTTTAACACTTTAATACCAAAGGTCTAGTAAAAACCAGCGGATAAATGCTTAGCATAGGCTAAACAGAAAAGTTTTCAGACATTTTCTGAATTCTAGATGACTCCCACACTGTTTTAAAGAGAGCGGGAGGGAATTCCAAAAGCTTGGGCCTACCACAGACAAGGTCCTACCTCCTTGCCTTGCTTTGGTGATTTTTGGAATGTTCAACAAGAGCTGTTCACCAGACCTAAGGGTACGTGTAGGAACGTAGGGAACAAACTTAGTAGCAAGGTACTCAGGTCCTAATTCATTGAGGCCTTTGTGAATTATACAGCCAATCTTAAAATTCACTCGCTGCCTTATTGGTAACCAATGAAGTTTGTGCAATAGAGGTCTAGAAGGAGACCTAGGGGGAGCATTGAGCACCAACCTCGCTGCTGTATTTTGTACCACCTGTAGGCGGTTGAGGACCTCTTCATTAGCTCCTGCCAGGAGGCCGTTGCAGTAATCAAGGCGGCTGATAATCAGAGCTTGAACCAGGGTTCTCCTATAAGAATCCGGAAGGAAAGGAAAAATCCTCCGGAGGAGACCTATTACGTGGAAGCATGTTCCTACCGTAATGGAGACATGATGTTTCATAGTCAGCTCTGGTTCTAGTCTGACTCCTAGGTTCTTGATCACTGTTTTGGGCTCAGGGACTGGGCCCAGATCAGGAGGCCACCAGTCAGGGGACCATTGGACCTTGACATCACCAAAAAGCATAACCTCCGTTTTTCCAACGTTGCATTGGAGGAAATTGGCGGACATCCATCTTGCAACTGCCTTCATTCCGTCGGAGAAGGATTGTATTATCTCCGGTGTAAGATGTTTAAAAGGGAAGAGCAGCTGCGTATCATCAGCATATGATACTGGGTGGAATCCGTAAGCTCTAGTTACACCTGCCAAGGGGGCCACATAGGTGTTAAACAGGGTTGGGCTCAAACAAGAGCCCTGCGGGACCCCCTTGGTGATGTTAACCTCCTCCGACCTAAAATCACCCATGGTGACAGATTGGGTGCGGTTGGAGAGAAAGCTTCTGATCCAATCCAGTGCCATACCGCCGATTCCACTCTCAGCCAGGCGTTCGATAAGAATGTTGTGCGAGATAGTATCGAACGCTGCCGATAAGTCTAGGAGTACCAGGATCACAGAGTAACCTTTGTCCTGGTACAACCGAAGATCGTCAGTAATCGACAGCAAGGCCGTTTTGGTGCTAAATTTTGGCCTGAAACCTGACTGAGATGGATCGAGGTAGCCGGATTTTTCCAAGTAGGTAGATAGATGTTTATTGGAATGCTTTTCGGTGATTTTCCCCAAGAATGGTAAAAGGGAAATAGGTCTGAGATTAGACAGATTGGTCCATGGAATTGAGGAATTCTTCCTGATCGGTCTTACAAGAGCTTTTTTCCAACATTGTGGAACTACTCCAGATGTTAGTGAGAGATTTACTAGCCTC
Organism: Lissotriton helveticus; assembly: GCF_964261635.1. Classification (NCBI taxonomy): domain Eukaryota; kingdom Metazoa; phylum Chordata; class Amphibia; order Caudata; family Salamandridae; genus Lissotriton; species Lissotriton helveticus. Next base: position 90,587,474 of record NC_136064.1, on the reverse strand, counting down.
TGAACGTCAGGGCCCAGAATGCTCCCTAATGGGCCCATAAGCCTAGCTGGGAGCCGGTCTGCCGGACTGCCACTTTTGATATCCATAATTAGACTTATTTATGATTAATAATTCATTGTATAGTATTATTTTTTTAACTTAATGAGTAAAAAATTATATTTGTATTTGTTTTTGTGGCTATTGGGGTTTTAGGATATTAGGGAGGAAAGAGTTTTAAATGTATATTGTAAGTAGGTTTAATTTGTAAATACTTTTTAATATGTTATTTATTAAAAAAATGCAATGCTGTAATTTTAATTGTTTATTATTCATATAAATTCACAAATGTAAGAAATATAATCTATTTGTAATATATTTGTTGAAATATAATAATGTTTTTATCTATATTTAGTTTTTTTTCTATGAGTGGGAATACTAAATCTGAGCCTTCCAAAAATAAAACACTTTGCCTACTATTGCTTACCTTGCTGTGAAAATACAAAATATGGCCTCTTAAAATCCAAACACTTTCCCTACCGTTTTTGGGTTGAAATGTGAATAGCAAATTTGACTCCTCCAAAATCCAACACTTCGCCTACTTTTTCTTAAGATAGAGTAGGGATAGTAAGTTTGATCCCCTTCAAAATCCAACACTTTCTCTACTGTTGCTCTTGTTGAAGTGGGAATAAAACATCTGACCCCTCCAAAGTCTTTCTCTCAAGTTGCTTATACTTTAGGGCAATAGTAAATGTAACCCCACCCCCCCAAAGTAAAACACTTTGCCGACTGTTGCTCAGGTTGGAGTGAAAATATGACTGCTCTAAAGTCCAACGTTTTGCTTAGTTTGGAGTGGGAATAGTGAATTTGACCCTTTCAATTCTAATTATTTTTGTTACATATATTTTTGTGAATTATTTTTAGTTATTTTAGTTTCAATAATTTTTTAAAATATTTTTTTAATAATATTATTTTATTATTATTGTTTTATTTTAATAGTTTTATGTTTTGTATAGTTTTCAAGATTTAGGGCCCGATTTGGATGTCAGTTGGAAAGCCTCCGACCTGTGGTCGGAGGCCTTCCAACCGACATCGCGGTTTGAATTCTGACTGCAGTATTATGAATACTGCAGTCGGAATGCAGACCGGGAGGTCGTTCTGGCGGGATTCCAACGGGCCAAAGGAGCCCGTCGGCCAGTCAGAGACTGGCCCGTAATCCCTATGGATGGCGTTTCTGCCGTAGGGATTACGATGTCGGTTTCTGACAGGCTTTCAATGTTAGGCTTTCCGACATGGAAAGCCTGTTGGAAAGCGACATTGGGTCCCCTAGCAGGGCCACCTTCACCCTGCAGTTGGTGGCAGAGGCAGCAAATATGGGGCCTTCCTGTTAATCCCTGCAACGTGTGGCAGGGATCTATGGGAGCTTGTGCAGCAGAAGCTCCCATAGATAAATAGACAGTATGGTAACTTTTTGACACTTATGGTTCTGTAAACTACATTTTGGGGTCTAATTTCACACCACCTTCTTGAACTGGTCAACCTTGCTATCTTGAGAGTATTATAACCCAAGGACACCAGTTGTAAACAACTTCACTTGTTGTATTTGGGCACATAACCTCTGACTGTCCTCAGACAGCAAGAAAAGGCTGTCGCAGTGGACTGTGATTGGACCCTCTTTGTACGTGGTATGCATACATGCTTGGGTATGTGAGATGGGGTACCCCTGGACTGGGATGACCCCTAGACAAATGGGTTCTGATTCGCAAAAGCATCCACACTCATGACCAAGACCCTGCAGTCGTGACGGAGGTCCTGCAGTCGTGACAGGGTCCTGCACTCATGGCGGAGGCCCTGCAGTCGTGACGGGTTCCTGCACTCATGATGGAGGCCCTGCAGTTGCGGGGAGTGTCTGCATGCGTGGTGGAGACTTTGCAGTTGTGAGGGAGTCTCTGCACTCTTGGTGGAGGCCCACAGTCATGGGGGAGTCTCCTAACTCGTGGTAGAAGGCCCACACTCATGGGGGAGTTTCATCACTAATGGCGGAGGCCCCGCAGTCATAGGGGCGTCTCTGCACTCGTGGCGGAGGTTCTGGAGTCGTGTCCGTACCTCTGTACTGCAGTTACCCATTGCGCGCCTCCACCACGAGTGTGGAGGTCAGGCCCTTAATCCACTGTAGTAGTGCAGTGCTCCACAAGGATTTGTGGCAGTCTGACCTGCTGATGCCCCTTCTCCCTGCATGTTCCCTTACCCTGGCCTGCCCTCGTGGTATAAACCATTGCAAAAACCAAGTGCATATGTCGGATTTTCACCTCGCATCCAGTGAATGGAGCAGGAAGGATCCCCTTGTGTCCACAGGACCTGGTGGTCTTGTGGCCTGAGAGGACAAACACTTAAACAAGGACTGTGGTGAAGGTCATGGCCAACGACTGCACACCTGTGACAAAGAGCAAAGCTGTTCTACTGAGAAGAAAAGGCCCAAGAACAGCTCCTGCGTGGTCAGTTTCCATGAGGCTCCCAATCACCAGATGAGAGCCCAGCTCCCTCTTGCAGGTGACACCCCTGAAATGTACACGCGCTTTAATATGAACAGCTCCTCTCTGATGTTTGTGTAGATGATGGTAATGCATGTTTTCTGCAACTCTCCAGCACACAAACATTTTCTGACAGTGCTTTTATCATTTTATGAACTTGTCCCAGTCAAACACAAATTATCCTATGTAATGAAGCACCTTTGGGTGTTTGCAAAATAAGGGCTTATCAGCTGTAGTTGGAGCCTTAGACATTTGAAGTGTTTTCCAAATATGTGTGAAGGTCAGCAATCATTGCTTGTTAATGAATATATTTATCCCAGGGATACTGTCCTGTTAAAAAGCCATGTGATGATCAAAAGCTGGAGTGATTGAGCTAAATCTTTGCAGACACCTTGTGTTTACAATGGGGAGTGATGAGTGGGCCTTTTAGAAATAATGGTTCTGCAGAAGATTGGTTACAATAAGAAGGGGAGAAATGTTGCATATGATGTGATGGGGGGGCATGTGCACATGTAACTTCCCCAGGGAGAGAGGTAAGACTTGCATCCTTTCCATGATACTAGTAGCCAGGGTTTGAGGATGCGCGGTGCTCTTTACTGGCAGAATGAGTAGTATGCATATCTATGAAAAAGAGAGTTGGGCACTTGTTTATGTGGGCATCGGGGTGAGGCAAGGTGTGACTTACTCCGTGGCGGGGCTGCATATACTACATGGGTAGAAAGTAGCGTAGGTGTGTATGAATGAGGCAAAGATGTTTATATTACCAGAAGTCAAGCCAATTCAGAGGAACTTATTAAGCGCACAAATCACCTGAAAGGTCTCAATGCGCTTGCAAAGACTCCGTATAGGCTAGAGATCAGATCTGAACAACAATTATTGATGGTCGAATAGCCAGGTTTTTAGTTCACTCCGAAAAAGCTTGTGATCAGAGATGGAAAGCAGATGAGATGGGAGCTTATTCCAAAAGTCGGGGGCAAGAAAGGAAAAAGATCGACCACCATTTCTTGCGAATCCGTCGCGGGCGAGGAGGTGTTTTGTGCTGGATCTTATGAGTCTGCCTGGCTGATACTAGTTTTGTTGTTTAGCTAAGTAACTAGGTCGGGTTCCATGTATACTCTTGTGGGTAAGATATAAAAGTACTGGAGAGTTGGCAATGAGAAAACCACAAAGGTACTACAGTACAAGCCAATCCCTGGTAGCTCAGTTTCCTCTTCTGCCACATGCCCCACCCTTCAACCAGGTGTGTATCAGACCCGCACTCACCATCCGAAGGCTTGGGATGCATCAGAGTGAGGGGCAACTCCACCGCGACATCACTGAAAGAGAGGGAGGACAGTTCGTGTGGACCAGGCCAGAGGATTCAGACTAGGATTAACTTTACAATGTATCCCATAGAGACACAGAAATCACACAAAACACTGCACACAATTCAGACTCCCCATCAGTACATCTGCCATGAAGATGCTCCCTCTGGAGAGTGTGTCACTGCTGCTACTGGTTGTACAGAGTGAGTGCGATTAGCAGCTGTGGGTTTATACAGTATGTGCAATGAGATACTGTATGTGCAATGTAAGTGTTTGCAGCTACTCTCTGCGTGGAGTATGTCCAGTGTGTAGGGTCTGAGTGCCCCAAGTTCTCTGTTTACGGTGCATGTGCCTCAGCTATAGTGTGCATAGTGATTGAGTCCTACGTATTGTGTTGTATTGTAACTACATTTATATAGCTCTTACTACCCCTGATGAGGCGTTGAATCGCTTTTTTGATAAGTAGCACGCTACTCAGGAACCCATAAAGGATTAGTGGTGAATTAGTATTGTGAAATTGCAGCTACTGTGTGCATGGAGTGTTTATTGTGAGAGTGTGTATGCTGCGTGAATGAGTTCAGGTACTCTGTGTTTATGGTGCACATGCTTCGACTATTCTGCATGCATTGTAAGATAGTCTATGTGTAGTTAAAATGCTCTCAGCTACTGTTCGTGGAGTGCTTGTCGTAAACTAGTGTGTATTGGGTGAGTGCCCTCAGCAGTGTATGTGCTTCAGCTACTTGTGTACATGCCCAAAACCAGTGTATACACTGGAAATGCCCTCAACTTCCCTACATGCAGGGTATGTGAGCCACCGCCTACTGTGAGTACAGCGTGAGTGTCTATGCTGTGTGTACGTGCCATAAGCTAGAGGGTATGATATAAGTACCCTCAACCATTGTATGTTTACTGTGTAGGTGCCCTCAGCTTCCGGGAGACGACCTCTACATCGCAGTCATCACACTGCAATGTCATTACAACTCGGTCGTTACAACGACTGCGCTGTTACCACGCAAAGACATTACTACGCAACTCATTACATTGACTTGCAATAGATGGCGCGCTAACATTAGGAATAGTGTAGTTTACTATTCCAACACCTTCCCTACTGTTACGTACGCTGGAGATGGAATAGTAAATGATACATTTCTAATGTCAGCGTGCCATCTACTGCAAGTCGATGTAAAGACTTGTGTAGTAATGGCATTGCATGGTAACATCGCGGTCGCTGAAACAACCGCGTTGTAATGCCATGGGATATAATGACTCGTGTTGTAACAAGTCATATTCTCAGCTTCCTTCTGTACAGAGCGAGGGCCCTCAGGATCTGTGCATGTCCTCCTCTTCCGTGAGTATGGTGTGCCACCAGTACTGTGTGTGTAGAGTGTGAGTACATTCAGCCACTCTGTGACCTGTCCTTTCCCTTAGATACAGTGTGTGTATAGTGTGCATGTGTGCATCTTCTGTGAGTATGATGTGACATCAGAACTCTGTGAGTACATTCAGCAGCCGCTTTATATATATATATATATACATACATGCCCTTAGATACAAAGTTTATCGTGTGCATGTCCTCAGTTCATGTGTGTGTTATTAATGTCATATTAATGTCATCAGCTGCAGTGTGTACAAAATGAGTGCCTGGATCTACCCTTCAAAGAGAAAGAGAAATAACTCAGCTCATGTGTCCAGAGGGAGTGCACAACAGCCAGAGATGGAGAGAGAGAGAGAGAGAGAGAATGAGAGAGAGAGAATGAGAGAGGGAGAGAGCATGAGAGAGAGAGGGAGAGAGAGAGAGAGAGAAAGAGAGAGAGAGAGAGAGAGGGAGAGAGAGAAAGAGAGAGGGAGAGAATGTGTGGGTGGGTGGGAGTGTCTGTGGATGTGTTGTGTGTGTGTGTGTGTGTGTGATGTAAGTTGCTGGTGTCATCACTGAGCCGGTTCATATGATTTTGTTGGTTATCAGTGAATATATCCTTTACCTGGAAGTGAGGTCCCCAAGGATGCTGCAAGGAAAGAGACAACATATCATTAGAGACATCCTCAATTAAATAAAAAGGTAACCAGAGACCAATGAAGAGAAGTAAAATTATCAGGTCTGACACTCAAGGGGACACAGGCCGAGAATGGGAGATTTCTCAGCTCGCTGACGCCTCTCGTCTGGTAAAGCTCTGAGAAGCAGCCGACTCAGTGCAGAGGCGCTGAGGCAGCGTAGCTGAGACTATTCATAAAGCAAACATCCCTTAGTCCCCTCCCTCACAGAGAGAGCACCTCCCCTCTGTGCACTCTTCCCTAGTCACCAGCCAGATAAAGGAACTTGCTCTGTCTGTTCCCCATAAAATGCTGAAGCGAAAACTACAGTTCCCATCAACACCTGCGATTTGACAAAACTGAATCTATCGACAGAGAAGTAGGACTCAGTTTAAGGATGTATGTCATTAGCACACGTATTTTAAAAAATGTATTTGCCTAGGGCAGGCTTCTCGAACTAGTAGTTCATGAGCTGCCGGTAGCTCTTCACCTACTTGAAAGTAGCTCTCCTGTGTGCAGCCCAGCCTGCTAAATTAAAAGCTTTTGCTTGTTTGAATTAATATATATATACCAAAATTTAAAAGTGTGTATTTGAGACAAAAAGTTGTGTATTTTCAGAGCTCATAACCTGATGCTTAGAAATAAATGGTTGAATTTCTAAAATATGTTTAAAGCTGATATCGGAGTAATAAATCATATGGTTTGAAGAATTATTAATAATATTATTAACATGATATCCGGGCATTGCAGTTATGGCTGTTATGTATTATCCGAGTAGAGGCATTCCACGTTGTTTATATTACTGCTGGCAACCATGCCTGATGCACTGAGGAGATCACTGCTGGCAATAAACATTCTTATGATGGCCGCTAATCCAATCTTATCCAATGTGGTCACTATTACAACACAAATAATATTAGTAGCTCATGATGGCTGTCATTGCACATAAGTAGCTCTTATTACAGAAAACGATGGAGACCCCTGGCTCAGGGTGATTGCCTGTTCCTCAAACATAGCTAGCCCTCATTGTGTAGGGACTTTGGCAATGAAGAGGAATGAGCTAGTAATTATAGCTACTCAAGGTTCAAATCCTGACACTCTTGATTAATGTGGAAGAGTCCCTGCTTACTCTCCCCAGAATGCTGCAGTTGAGTAACTAACACAAACTGCTGTGTGCTGCCAGGCTGTGCCAAGTAAAGGGACAGCCCCTTAGAGCTTCACACAAACATCAACAAATCAACAAAGTGACCTATTGTTGCGTCATCAGGTGCATAGAATGTGTCCTTGTTTGGCATAATTCATGTGCTCCTGCTGCAGAAAGTATCAATGTCTGCACCTAGTCACCCTCCTGTGGAGTTGGTAGGCCCTCGGCCCACATGGCGCAGAAGGACAACACAGACACTAGTAAGTGGGGTGGTCAACTGGCCCAGATCTCATGGGATACAGGGTAAAACAGATACTACAGAAAATGCAAAGTTCCTCAACAACTGTATAAGGCAGCTAGACCACATCAAGTTAATAGGTCCCCAAACCATAAAAAAACACTGCACCCAACAAGAGTTAAAGTAAATCAATATCTAAAACATACTTAAAAGTAGGAAATGTCCACAGATCACATTTATTTCCTCTGTTGCTCCCCACATATTGTGTTGAATGGTGGACCACATTGCCCAAAGCCGTTTTTATTGCCACCACCCTACCCAAACAGAATGTGAGTTTGGAGATGGAAGCATCATAGCTTCATTTTGAGAAGGGGTTCCAGGTCAATGAGCCTGCTTCCTATAAGAGCTGTTAACAAAATAGCTGATGGGCATCGTCCCAAAATGATGGAATGATAGCCACAGAGATGCTGAGTCTGGCTGGCAGTCAACATAGCGACAGACCATATGTGTCCTTCCGAAGACACATTATCAAGAAATATGTGACAATCAAGAAAGGTATAATGTGCATCAATCCTATTGATAATGAAGTATCTTGGCTCAGGTAACAACCTCACTCTGGAAACTACACAGCCTATACAGCACCCCCAAAGCGAACAACCCCTGCTAAGAGCCCAAGATGGTGAGAAAAGGCAGCATTCTGGCTGTCGTAATCCTCTCCACCTGTTTTCTGCATGCATGCAGTAAGATTAGGGGCTCAATAGGTTTACTAATCTCAGTTATGACACCAACATAGACCTTCAGATGCAGTGTGAAATTATTTTCTGTGATTGCAATCCAAACCAACTGAACAGCAACCAAAACTCTGGCAGAAAGCAAGGATGCTCCTCCTGGTCAGTTGGAAACCAAAAGCTAGAGAAGACTTATGCATACAACTACCTGGACATCAGATAACAGTCTATGACGTGGGCACATACATTTCCAAGAATCAAAACACAGCTCACCTTGACCACTTAAACCATTGACTGTCCGAACACATGTGAGATCCACATCCTTAAGGAATTTGGACCACAGTAATATAACCACAGTCGTACTACTCTCTCAGACTGATGGTCACCACTAATGGTCACTACTCAGTCCCCTACTTTTTATCGAGGTCCAACCAGTAAAAATCCTCCTCAGAAGCGTACAAAGTGTTTTGGGATCCAGTGGCACTCACGAAGATTAGAGGATCCTCATGTCTCTGGGATTGAAACCCGTCTTGGATGATCTATGAAGCCAAACACAAACCCAATGGTGGCCTTGGTGTCATGCAGAGATATTCATTCTGTATATCTCAGTGTGGGAATAACCCACAAAAATATATGATTAGTGACTACGGAGGAAAGCGACCTCATGCCCAGAGGCTACTTGCTGATGGAGATCCTCTCTAATCAAGACACAGCTCCAAGTCAATAATCAGCACATGCTAGAACCTATGTAATCAATACGCAGCTCCAAGCGAACAATCAATACGTGCTACATTCTCTGTAATCAATACGCAGCACCAGGTGGACAATCGATATGAGCTAGAGCCTCTGTAATCAATACACAGCTCCACGTGGACAATCAATACGTGCTACATCCTCTGTAATCAATACGCAGCTCCAAGTGGACAACCAACATGTGCTAGAGCCTCTGTAATCAATAAGCAGCTTGCAGTGAATAATCTGCACGTGCTAGATTATCTGTAATCGATACGCAGCTCCAAGTGGACAATCAATACGTGCTAGAGCCAAGTCTTAGAAGTAGAAGAAGCAACGCCCCCTCTCTGACCTGATCTCAATACAACTGAAACATGAGCAACTCAGCATCAGGAAAAGGACCTGAAAAGAGCAACAAGTTTTCCAAACCCCAAGAAGGGAAGGGAAGTATCACAAAGGAGACCATATCAGCACAGAAGACTACAAGAACTGCAAAGGAATAGGTTGTCTATCAAGCACACAGTCTGTGGTGGGCTTCTATACACTGATAGAGAGGATGCGGTTGAAGGGAGAGGCACAGAGACACGAGGCACAGGAGGCAGACACAAATCTCCAGAGAGCACCTTCTTGACCTTATAATTAAAGTTGGGAGCTTGCCTCCTCCAGGAGGGCAGTCTCAACCCTGCCTGCATCCTTGCTGAGCTAACACCCAAGGGACCTGGCTGATTTGTCTGTAATCCTTGAATTAAGGAGTGCATCCTTTAAGAACATCAGCAATTGCAAAAATGAATTGACCTGTTGGGTAATGTTACACTGTGGATTAGCATTTAACTAAGAAGTAGCCCATGTTTTAAGCCCATGTGTGCCAGAGGGGCTATCACAATGAGTGACACAAATGATGGGCTCCAACAGTCAGTGAAACTAAGGAGGTTTTGTGACAATGAGAGAAACTAAGGAGTTCATTTCACAATGGGCGAGACTGTTTCAGAGTGGGAGGATTCTGAGGTGGCAATGAGTGAGGCTCATTTGAAGGCACACTGCTCTGTTAATTAGTAACAAATGAAATAAAGTATGCAGTGCTGGCAGTATGACTAGCACTTGGAGCCTGGTGACAGCAGTGGCGGACACTAGGACACTTACCCTCCTCTGGACACCATCAGGTGCACCTTCACTCTGTAGGACACCAGGATGCCCAGCACCTCCTTGTCCATGCCAGGCCGTATGCTGCAGGAAAGATGGAACCAAATTAAGCACATAAGACAGGCAAATAGGCACCCAGAGCCAATCATCTGATGTAAAAACAGCAACAAGCATCCAGCTGCAGACCCCTGAGCTGTCTGGAGGGAGGTCTCAGGGTCATCAGGACTCACTCCAAGCCATGGACATTTTTCAGTGAGTTTCATCACTAGAAGATGTCTTTTGGGAGTGTGTCCTTCCTCCTTTGTGGACATTAAGTATAATGGGGTTACCCAGTGACCCTCAGAACCTGGGTGTCTGAAATCAAAGGTAAGGTAGGTTCTGTCGGGACTTAGATAATTACTTAAACAGCATTTATAAATAAAAAGAAAAAAGGTAAACACACCTAGATTGATGTCATCAATTGTATTAATAAATTAATTCATTTTTCCGTTATATGATTAGGGTTATATATTAGTCAGGCTGTCATAAAAAAAATATTTTGTTTTAAAAAAAGGTGGCACAAGCAATAAACTAATCAGTGATAAGGTGATCTAGAAGTGACAAAGTGCTTTGGGTGAATAACATATATACAGAGCTGTACAAAATGTATATAAAATGTTCATTCAGTAGACATCAATCCCTATTTCATTGAGGTAGGACAGCCAGTAGTAGTAACCATTAAAGAAGGAATTCACCGGCTGGCCAGAGCCCTAAAGCCCCTTGATTTGCAGGGCTGTGGATGTGACTCATCTACATTCCTGCATTCAGAAACTGACTCAACCGACCCCTGATGGTTCTGCAATGATGCAGTTTTTCATTCTTGACTAGAATCCAACCCCTGGTGTCCTACCTTTTCCTGAAGAAGACTCGACGTGACTTCAATTGAATCACGCACTTTCTTGGGTCGAAACGTTGATGTGCCTACACAATCTTTCCCCATTCTCAACACTTCATAAAATAGTAGAACAGTGTATGGATTCACGATTCAAGGAAATAGGGATTGATGTATATTGAATTAACATTTTATATACATTTTGTACAGCACTGTATATATGTTATTCACCGAAAGCACTTTGTCACTTCTAGATCACCTTATCACTGATTAGTTTATTGTTTGCGCCACCATTATTAAAAACAAAATTGTTTTTTGTGACAGCCTCACCAAGATTTAACCCTAATTGTATACCAGAAAAATGAATTAATTTATGAATACAATTGATATTGATTACATCAATCTATGTGTGTTTATCTTTTTTCTTTTTATTTATAAAGGGTGTTAAAGTAATTATCTAACTCCCGACAGAACCCACCTTACCTTTTCCTTCCTCCTTTGTGGGCATGTGGTCCTTGTGTGTGTAGTCCTGTCCACTCATCACGAGGGCTCTTAATTGCTAGACACTTTTTAAAAGGTCTCATTTTCTACCTTCTCGTGTGAGAGCTTGTAGGATTTGCCCATCTCCAGCATGTTTTGAGAGACAATGCTGCCGCTTTGAGGAGGAGGCTACAAAGATTTCAGGACTCGCACAAGCGTATGATCTACACACTCGCCCTCACCCTAGCTCGATCACTGGATCCACTCATTAGGCGACCATGTCCAGGAGACTGACAGCCACAACCCTTTAATTGTCGGTCCTGTTCTGCTCTCAGTTGTAGCAGTTGTCCTCTCCTACTGCAGGGAGGGGATTTCTCACCACATGCAGGCTCTTGTCCAATAGCTTACACATGTGTTCTAGGAATGTATGACGTTACAACGCATACATTTACAATGCATGCACTTACAAAGCAGTTTTTACATTGCAACATCAACTACAACGCATTCCATTACATCGCATGACACTACATCGCATTTAAAAAAACTACCTTTACAACGCATTTCATTACATCGCTTACTACCTTTACAACGCATACCATTACATTGCATTTAAGGTAAGTATTGAATAGTATAGGGGTAAAAATTACTATTCTAAATCCAGGGGTGCAAAAGTAGGGTAAGTGTTGGATAGTGAAGGGGTAAAAATTACTATTCTAACTCCAGGGGGTGCAACAGTAGGGTAAGTGTGTGTAGGGGTTAAAAATTACTATTCTAACTCCAATGGTATGCGTTGTAATGGTATGCGTTGTAATGCCTGCGTTGTAGTGACATGCGATGTAGTGGCATGCGTTATAATGGTATGCGTTGTAATGCTTGCGTTGTAGTGCCATGCGTTGTAAAGGATGTTGCGATGTAATGCCTGCATTGTAAGTGTAGTGCGATGTAATGGTTCGTTGTAAAGGTTGTTTCCCGTTAGACATATGGAATGTACAGCACTGCAGTGAAGGATCCAGGTATGCAGTGGTGAAGGTGGGGGGTATACTGCTGCACTGAGGCTCTCATTGCACAGTGGTAGAAGTATGGAATGTACTGTACTGCAGTGAAGGATTCAGGTATGCAGTGGTGAAGGTGGGGGGTATACTGCTGCACTGAGGCTCTCATTGCACAGTGGTAGAAGTATGGAATGTACAGTACTGCAGTGAAGGATTCAGGTATGCAGTGGTGAAGGTGGGGGGTATACTGCTGCACTGAGGCTCTCATTGCACAGTGGTAGAAGTATGGAATGTACAGTACTGCAGTGAAGGATCCAGGTATGCAGTGGTGAAGGTGGGGGTATACTGCTGCACTGAGGCTCTCATTGCACAGTGGTAGAAGTATGGAATGTACAGTACTGCAGTGAAGGATTCAGGTATGCAGTGGTGAAGGTGGGGGTATACTGCTGCACTGAGGCTCTCATTGCACAGTGGTAGAAGTATGGAATGTACTGTACTGCAGTGAAGGATTCAGGTATGCAGTGATGAAGGTGGGGGGTATACTGCTGCACTGAGGCTCTCATTGCACAGTGGTAGAAGTATGGAATGTACAGTACTGCAGTGAAGGATTCAGGTATGCAGTGGTGAAGGTGGGGGGTATACTGCTGCACTGAGGCTCTCATTGCACAGTGGTAGAAGTATGGAATGTACAGTACTGCAGTGAAGGATTCAGGTATGCAGTGGTGAAGGTGGGGGGTATACTGCTGCACTGAGGCTCTCATTGCACAGTGGTAGAAGTATGGAATGTACAGCACTGCAGTGAAGGATCCAGCTATGCAGTGGTGAAGGTGGGGGTATACTGCTGCACTGAGGCTCTCATTGCACAGTGGTAGAAGTATGGAATGTACAGTACTGCAGTGAAGGATTCAGGTATGCAGCGGTGAAGGTGGGGGGTATACTGCTGCACTGAGGTTCTCATTGCACAGTGGCAGACGTATGGAATGTACAGTACTGCAGTGAAGGGTCCAGGTATGCAGTGGTGAAGGTGGGGGTATACTGCTGCACTGAGGCTCTCATTGCACAGTGGTAGAAGTATGGAATGTACAGTACTGCAGTGAAGGATTCAGGTATGCAGTGGTGAAGGTGGGGGGTATACTGCTGCACTGATTCTCTCATTGCACAGTGGTAGAAGTATGGAATGTACTGTACTGCAGTGAAGGATTCAGGTATGCAGTGGTGAAGGTGGGGGGTATACTGCTGCACTGAGGCTCTCATTGCACAGTGGTAGAAGTATGGAATGTACAGTACTGCAGTGAAGGATTCAGGTATGCAGTGATGAAGGTGGGGGGTATACTGCTGCACTGAGGCTCTCATTGCACAGTGGTAGAAGTATGGAATGTACAGTACTGCAGTGAAGGATTCAGGTATGCAGTGATGAAGGTGGGGGGTATACTGCTGCACTGAGGCTCTCATTGCACAGTGGTAGAAGTATGGAATGTACAGCACTGCAGTGAAGGATCCAGGTATGCAGTGGTGAAGGTGGGGGTATACTGCTGCACTGAGGCTCTCATTGCACAGTGGTAGAAGTATGGAATGTACAGTACTGCAGTGAAGGATTCAGGTATGCAGTGGTGAAGGTGGGGGGTATACTGCTGCACTGAGGTTCTCATTGCACAGTGGCAGAAGTATGGAATGTACAGTACTGCAGTGAAGGATCCAGGTATGCAGTGGTGAAGGTGGGGGTATACTGCTGCACTGAGGCTCTCATTGCACAGTGGTAGAAGTATGGAATGTACAGTACTGCAGTGAAGGATTCAGGTATGCAGTGGTGAAGGTGGGGGGTATACTGCTGCACCGAGGCTCTCATTGCACAGTGGTAGAAGTATGGAATGTACAGTACTGCAGTGAAGGATCCAGGTATGCAGTGATGAAGGTGGGGGGTATACTGCTGCACTGAGGCTCTCATTGCACAGTGGTAGAAGTATGGAATGTACAGTACTGCAGTGAAGGATTCAGGTATGCAGTGGTGAAGGTGGGGGGTATACTGCTGCACTGAGGCTCTCATTGCACAGTGGTAGAAGTATGGAATGTACAGCACTGCAGTGAAGGATCCAGGTATGCAGTGGTGAAGGTGGGGGTATACTGCTGCACTGAGGCTCTCATTGCACAGTGGTAGAAGTATGGAATGTACTGTACTGCAGTGAAGGATTCAGGTATGCAGTGGTGAAGGTGGGGGGTATACTGCTGCACTGAGGCTCTCATTGCACAGTGGTAGACGTATGGAATGTACAGTACTGCAGTGAAGGATTCAGGTATGCAGTGATGAAGGTGGGGGGTATACTGCTGCACTGAGGCTCTCATTGCACAGTGGTAGAAGTATGGAATGTACAGTACTGCAGTGAAGGATTCAGGTATGCAGTGATGAAGGTGGGGGGTATACTGCTGCACTGAGGCTCTCATTGCACAGTGGTAGAAGTATGGAATGTACAGCACTGCAGTGAAGGATCCAGGTATGCAGTGGTGAAGGTGGGGGTATACTGCTGCACTGAGGCTCTCATTGCACAGTGGTAGAAGTATGGAATGTACAGTACTGCAGTGAAGGATTCAGGTATGCAGTGGTGAAGGTGGGGGGTATACTGCTGCACTGAGGTTCTCATTGCACAGTGGCAGAAGTATGGAATGTACAGTACTGCAGTGAAGGATCCAGGTATGCAGTGGTGAAGGTGGGGGTATACTGCTGCACTGAGGCTCTCATTGCACAGTGGTAGAAGTATGGAATGTACAGTACTGCAGTGAAGGATTCAGGTATGCAGTGGTGAAGGTGGGGGGTATACTGCTGCACCGAGGCTCTCATTGCACAGTGGTAGAAGTATGGAATGTACAGTACTGCAGTGAAGGATCCAGGTATGCAGTGGTGAAGGTGGGGGTATACTGCTGCACTGAGGCTCTCATTGCACAGTGGTAGAAGTATGGAATGTACAGTACTGCAGTGAAGGGTCCAGGTATGCAGTGGTGAAGGTGGGGGTATACTGCTGCACTGAGGCTCTCATTGCACAGTGGTAGAAGTATGGAATGTACAGTACTGCAGTGAAGGATTCAGGTATGCAGTGGTGAAGGTGGGGGTATACTGCTGCACTGAGGCTCTCATTGCACAGTGGTAGAAGTATGGAATGTACAGCACTGCAGTGAAGGATCCAGGTATGCAGTGGTGAAGGTGGGGGTATACTGCTGCACTGAGGCTCTCATTGCACAGTGGTAGAAGTATTGAATGTACAGTACTGCAGTGAAGGATTCAGGTATGCAGTGGTGAAGGTGGGGGGTATACTGCTGCACTGATTCTCTCATTGCACAGTGGTAGAAGTATGGAATGTACAGTACTGCAGTGAAGGGTCCAGGTATGCAGTGGTGAAGGTGGGGGTATACTGCTGCACTGAGGCTCTCATTGCACAGTGGTAGAAGTATGGAATGTACAGTACTGCAGTGAAGGATTCAGGTATGCAGTGGTGAAGGTGGGGGTATACTGCTGCACTGAGGTTCTCATTGCACAGTGGTAGAAGTATGGAATGTACAGTACTGCAGTGAAGGATTCAGGTATGCAGTGGTGAAGGTGGGGGGTATACTGCTGCACTGAGGCTCTCATTGCACAGTGGTAGAAGTATGGAATGTACAGTACTGCAGTGAAGGATTCAGGTATGCAGTGGTGAAGGTGGGGGTATACTGCTGCACTGAGGTTCTCATTGCACAGTGGCAGAAGTATGGAATGTACAGTACTGCAGTGAAGGATCCAGGTATGCAGTGGTGAAGGTGGGGGTATACTGCTGCACTGAGGCTCTCATTGCACAGTGGTAGAAGTATGGAATGTACAGTACTGCAGTGAAGGATTCAGGTATGCAGTGGTGAAGGTGGGGGGTATACTGCTGCACTGAGGCTCTCATTGCACAGTGGTAGAAGTATGGAATGTACTGTACTGCAGTGAAGGATTCAGGTATGCAGTGGTGAAGGTGGGGGGTATACTGCTGCACTGAGGCTCTCATTGCACAGTGGTAGAAGTATGGAATGTACAGTACTGCAGTGAAGGATTCAGGTATGCAGTGGTGAAGGTGGGGGTATACTGCTGCACTGAGGCTCTCATTGCACAGTGGTAGAAGTATGGAATGTACAGTACTGCAGTGAAGGATCCAGGTATGCAGTGATGAAGGTGGGGGGTATACTGCTGCACTGAGGTTCTCATTGCACAGTGGCAGAAGTATGGAATGTACAGTACTGCAGTGAAGGATCCAGGTATGCAGTGGTGAAGGTGGGGGGTATACTGCTGCACTGAGGCTCTCATTGCACAGTGGTAGAAGTATGGAATGTACAGTACTGCAGTGAAGGATTCAGGTATGCAGTGGTGAAGGTGGGGGGTATACTGCTGCACTGAGGCTCTCATTGCACAGTGGTAGAAGTATGGAATGTACAGCACTGCAGTGAAGGATCCAGGTATGCAGTGGTGAAGGTGGGGGGTATACTGCTGCACTGAGGTTCTCATTGCACAGTGGCAGAAGTATGGAATGTACAGTAATGCAGAGAAGGAATTTATGTACCTGAAGAGGGTGTGGGATGTATATAACTTGCAGTGAGGCTTTACTGACAGCGCTGGAGGTGTGGAACATGGCACGGAAGGCCTTACTTCTACAGTAGTGGAGATGTGGGATGTGCAGCAGTAGGGTGAACGTGTTACTAACATATGGCACACATCATTGCGGTGAGTAGTGTACTCACACGGTGGAGGAGGCCAGGTTAGTATCTTCATGCTTGAGTTTCCCGTCCAGAGCCAGACCCCGCTTCTCCCGGTTGTTTGCCAGCGCTGGTGTGACTGAATAGGTCTTCGACAGGGTGGAGTTGGCAGCCACAGTGTCACTAGAAAGAGCGAGAGCACAGCACTCATCTGACAGCACCCAGTGTAAACAACATTCATAGACTCTACCCTTATTTACTCCTAATCCTTATTTTACTTCTGAACACTGGAGCCCTGAACATCCTGGAAGGACACAGCAAACAGCATGACAAGCTGCTTATTTAATAGAAGAAAGGATCATAATGCTTAAGTATTGGCCTATGTGTGCTTTGTCCTTGAGCTACTGTTATAGCATCAGAGGCTAAATGGGAACCCTTCTAGGATGTCAGGAGTCCATTAAAACATTTCTTGAATGGCAGCCGTCTCCTGATTGTCTACAGCAGCAGGGAATATCCCAGAGAGATTACTGGTGATGCAAGATGGAGGCATTTGTTTGGCATGTTGGGCCGTCTAGCTTGTTTTGTAAAGTTGTGTCAGCTTGGGCTCCACAGTGCAGATGGAAGTGAGGCACGGATAAACTCCAGCTGCTGTGCACATAGGATGCAAAACTCAGGCCTGAGGAGAGAATTTGTGTCAACCCTCCAAAATCTAACTTATTTTCATCGCGAGGAGGTTTATCAAGATTTTGGACTTGGTTGGAAGTCTCTTTAGTCTGAGATGAATGCTCTGAAGGCTCATTCAACATATGTTGTAAGGCAGGGCTCTAAATATGCCTGGCTCCATGCTGACCTCGGAAAGCTTGAAGTGTATCAGGAGATTTGTTCATGTCTCCTTGACTCCCTCGCCTCTGCAGCAGTCTTTACTCTGTACTTTTTTCACAATACTGGATAGTCCATCCATCTTTCTCACTGTCTTTCCCCCTGGATTTTCTCTTGCTCCTCTGATGGACTCCCCTCAAACTCCACCTGGTACCTAGTGGTGCCAGTCTGTTAGTCCAACTTACTTCATCTCCTCAGCGCACACCGTCTTGACGTACTTATCCAGGGAGTAGAGGACGACATCTGTGATCTGCTCCACTGATTGGAAAGAAAAGAGAGAGGTGAGTCTTGATGCAAAATTTGTGTTTCTTTGTGACTTACATATTCTTTGAGGACACTGAAGTGCATATTGAATTACATCTCAGTGATTCTAGGCACTTATGATACACATTCCATGGTTATGAAAGTTTTGACAGACTGGAATCTCAAGTGTTTGGCAGAAGTGCTCACTTCTTCACACTTTCCCATCTGTGGGCATCATGTCCCTTCCAGATAGCATCTTTACCAGGATTGCCAGGAATGAGAGATTTTGTGTAAAGTGATACCAGACCCACTTTGATCAAAATTCAGAGGTAATTTCTGTACTGCCTTATTATTTCAAGTCATAAATATAGCACTGACCTAGTTCAACAGTGTAGTGCAGCAGTTTACAAAGTACATTTGTATAGTAGCAGGAGGATCACAAGTACAATGTGATACATTTTGTACAGTGTGTGTGTGTTTGTGTACGCGTGTGTTTGTGTTTGTGTGTTTGTGTATGTGTGTGTGGTTGTATGTGTGTGTTGGTGTATATGTGTGTGTATTTGTGTTTGTGTGTGTGTTTGTGTGTGTGTGTGTGTACATGTGTGTGTGTATGTGTGTGTGTGTGTGTGTTTGTGTGTGTTTGTGTTTGTGTGTGTGTGGTTGTATGTGTGTGTTGGTGTATATGTGTGTGTATTTGTGTGTGTGTTTGTGTGTGTGTGTGTGGGTGTACATGTGTGTGTGTATGTGTGTGTGTGTTTGTGTGTGTGTGTTTGTGTGTGTGTGTGGGGGGGAGTCTTTGAAGACTGTTCACAGCAACCAGATTGGGAGGGGGCAGAGGGAAAATGTAACTGGAAATGAACTACACAGAGCACCCTACAACTTACACATTTACACATATTAGTAATCTGAATCAAGGGTCAAAGCCAGGATTAGACTCATGGATAAAAGGGCCAGAAGTTCTATTAACTGACCGCGAAATACTGGTCACAACTTGTGACCAGTATTTCTGCAACCAGTAAAGAATTTTGGGAGCAAAGCTATGTATAATAAGGTCAATTTTTTTAATTCTGAGTCGTAGTCAGTTGGAATCTTAGCTATATCATGAATATTAATGGCGTAGGTCACAAATCACAACTCACAATGATTGGAGTGCCTTCACAGGGATCACGGCCTGCTGTACTAATCAGTCCACCATGTCTGTGTCTGCTTTTTAATAAAAACAAACTATATTTTTAGCTGTGGCACATTTTCCTTAAAGAACTGCGTTTAAACAGAAAATTCTCTTTTTTTTGTTTGTTAAAAGGTGCAATGGTACTGTGGACTACTGCCTACTCTTCAACCAACTTTTTAGTTAAATCATTAAACCTTTTGCGAATGCATTACTACCCCTTTTGAGGTATCAGTAAAATTTCAATGTCTGAAAACATTGATACATAAGATTATAGTTAGTTATTTGGAAGGGATGCCTACAACATGCCACTTCCGGATTCCGATTGGGGATCCATTCAAAGTCCCATCACAGGAACCAGAAAAACTTGTATGACTCCTAAAATAGGATTAGTACATAGAAAACAAATATTTTAATAGCCGCATACGCTGAACTGGAGCATTTGCGAGCACTGAAATGCCTAGTATCAAGGAACTACATTGGTTGCTAGTAGCCAATAGAATCAAATGTAAGGCCTTAAGCCTAGCTATTTAGCCAATCCATGGAATGTACCCTAGCTATTTGAAACAGAGGCTAGGCGCTTACGAGCAGACTCGGTCACTGAGGTCTAATTCTCAGAACCTGCTTTGCACCCCACGAGTTAAGAAAGCTCGGATGGGTGGCAGATCTTTCATGCTCGGTGCGTCCATGCTATGGAACTCCCTGCCGAACGCCTTGCGCCAGATTGCCTCTGAAACACAATTTAGGAAAGCAGCAAAAATATGGCTTTTTAACCTGGATGAATTTCCTGGGATCCTCGGTTGTTGCGTGACTCTTGCGTGCCACCTGTTGCTATAGTGCCGGGACACCTCTTTTGGAGGTAGCTGTTCGCGCTCTACAAATGGCTGTATTATTATTATTATTACATCTGGCCTTAAGCCATAGATCACATCTCTTATTTGTGTCATGTTTGAGAGTGAATGAATGACTGAATGAATGGGAGATTTTTTAGCACAGAATGCTGTTCAGGAATAGGATAACCCTGCACTAGAAGCTGACAAAAGGATGCACATAACTATTAGGAGACAGAAAACAGGTGTGTTTTTTAATGATTTCCCTAAAGGTGGGTGGTTTTGTAAACAACAGAACTCTAGAGGAAGGGCGGTCCAAGCTTTAGTGGTGACCGCAGCATGGACATAAAAAACAGACCTCTGTCTACCTGAGCAACTGCAAGGACGTGGACTTTGCAGCTAGTGAAAGGTTTCTGCTTGTAAACCCGGGTGGAGTCATAGAATGCTTTAGTGGACTGTATTGTAATTGCATTTATATAGCACTTACTACCCCTGACGAGGCGTCAAATCGCTTTTTCGGCGAGTAGCACGCTACTCCGGGACCCATAGAGGATTAGTGTTGAATTACTATATAGTGAAACATGCAAGTACATTTTAAGTGGTGGATAGGCTAGTCAGTTATTTGGATTTGGAATGATAGCAAAATCCTAACTTAAAACAAAATCCTAATTTAAGACATAATCCTAATTTAAGACAAAATCCTAACTTTATTACTACTAAATGTCTTCTGTGAATACCAAAAGTAGTAAGTTTAGGAATTTGTCTCAGATTAGTTCTGTGAATCGGCCCCCTTATGATCAGCGAACTCTGATGTTCAAAGAAGATCCCCAAGGAGAACTTTGAGATCTGAGAGGGAAAACCCCCTTTATAGAACCAGCCTTGAGGTTGAGGAACAGAAGGGAAACCCACCCGAGATAAGGCGACCCAAGGGAACTCGTGAGCGGATCCATTGGGGTTCTAAACTGGGTGACAACTCCACTGAGAACTCTGTAGTTCCGTAGATAATCCAGAGGTTCTACCCAAAGGGCCAAAGGATGCAGCGGGTAACTCCAAGCCCTCAGTTGACACTCATGGGCTCTAGCCAGAATCTCAGGGCTTGGGAGGGAATCCTGCTATGACAGAAAACAAGGCACTTGTGTACATGGATAAATGCTTCTCTAATCACAAGATGACACGCGGTTGACTCACTCACCTAGAATTTTGATCTTCTTTACGATTTTTCCAGTGGTGTTATTGATCTTCACGTTGACATTGATGGGCTCCCCGTGGTAGTAAATCTATGAACCACACAAACAGAATAACAGATTTAGAAGCAAGGAAAAAGCTATATAGATTAAAATGGATGCAGAAGCAGAGTGTAGAGAGGTTCACATACTGATCCTGCCTTGGTAAAGATCAGGGATCCTGGACAAGCCAGACGAGGGCGTGGCAGCAACCTACCTCTTTATCCAGCGAAGCCTCCAGGTGCAGTGGCTTGTCGGACATCATGAACTGGCGAGTGGTGTCTGATTTGGGGGCAACGCCCAGGTTGACTGGTGCAAACTGAACTTTTCGGATCACTAGTCGTACTGAGTTCCTGCAAAAAACAAAAATATTACTCATGCTAAGCTTCTGAAGAATAAGGTTGATGAGTTACTGAGCCCTTGTGTTTTCACCACACACATCCTACAGTACCTCAAGCCTCAAATGACATGTGCACCAGAGCCTTATCTCACACTTTACCTACCTCCTCACCACTCCTGATCTTTCAGATGTGCACTCCCAGACCTTCATGCTGTGGTCTCTATCCAAAGCAAAACCAAAGGGGATGATGGACGGAGTGTTGAACATTGCAAGCACTCACCCCCAGTCAACTGGTCTGGGTTTCATCCCTCATCATTCTTTAGCTCACTCCGCCACCCCAGTTCAGACATGGACATATGCAAATCAGTCTGACCCTGTGCCTCATGGGAACAGTCCATCCCGAACTGCCAAGCCATGTCTTCCCTGGACCGGAAACAAGCATCCTGGGACCGGTTTCTGGCTAATCAGCCGTCATCAGCCAGGCTAGCTTGAATCCAGTGGCAAAGTGAGCAAGGGACCCATGTCTGGGCATACCCTGCCAACTTAGGGTGAACAAAGCAAAACCAAAGGGAATGGTGGACGGAATGTTGAACATTACAAGCACTCACCCCCAGTCAACTGATCTGGGTTTAATCCATCACCATTCTTTAGCTCACTCGGCCACCCTAGTTCAGACATGGCCATATGCAAATCAGTCTGAACCTGTGCCTCATGGGAACAGTCCAGCCTGAAATGCCAAGCCATGTCTTCCCTGGACCGGAAACAAGCCTCCCCAAAAGCACTTCTTGCTTTGTCTAAATATTTCCACTACAGCCCATGTAGGGAATGACAGGGGAGCGTAGGGAAATCCAGGTTTGAGTTTGGAGTTTATCAGTCACAACACTGATGAGCACTCTGCTCAATGAGCGTATGTTTCAGTGAGGAACCGACAGTGGCCGACGCTAAGTGAAGCCCCTAAGGGTAGCTAGGCCTGGACTTGGACTAAGACAACTCCGCTGCATATTACCTCTTGTGAATCTTCTCCTCCACGTTATCTGCACAGAAGGCCTTCACCTCAAAGTCAACACCACAAGACTGTGAAATGCAAGAAGGACAACATTAGTGTGGATGCAATGAGGACTGACGCAAAGTAGACAAGACTCTCATGAACAGGGACCCGAAGCAGCCCTGACAATTTTGACGGACCAGCCCCCCCGCCACTTGGGGGGAGGAGGGGGAAAGTGTGAAGCATTGTTGCTTTTGTTCCTAGGGGCGGATATTGCAGTACCGCTGCAAAACAGTCCCCTAGTAACAAAACCGACCACCACCAGCGCAAAATAGGACCCACCCTCCAGCCTCCCGGGAAAACACCCGATGCTCGCTACGGCCAGTCCGGCCCTGCTCATAAAAATAGGAATGCATGTGTTTGGAAACTCCAGCATGCCTCCACGAAGCCTGAAGCTACATTACCAAGGAGTAATAGCACAAAAGAGCCACAGGGGTCCTGGACATACAGGCAGTCAAGAACTACACATGATTGGTTGGATCTACAGGCGTGCTGCTAGAGACACATGACCATGAGAGAGATGCCGTGTACTGGAACAGACACTCAATGAACCTGGGGTCTGGAGACCTGTGACCATGAAAGAGATGCCGTGTACTGGAACAGACACTCAATGAACCTGGGGTCTGGAGACACGTGACCATGAGAGAGATGCCGTGTACTGGAACAGACACTCAATGAACCTGTGGTCTGGAGACACGTGACCATGAAAGAGATGCCGTGTACTGGAATAGACACTCAATGAACCTGGGGTCTGGAGAGATGTGACCATGAAAGAGATGCCGTGTACTGGAACAGACACTCAATGAACCTGGGGTCTGAAGACACGTGACCATGAAAGAGATGCCGTGTACTGAAACAGACACTCAATGAACCTGGGGTCTGGAGACACATGACCATGATAGAGATGCCGTGTACTGGAACAAACACTCAATGAACCTGTGGTCTGGAGACACGTGACCATGAAAGAGATGCCGTGTACTGGAATAAACACTCAATGAACCTGGGGTCTGGAGACACGTGATCATGAAAGAGATGCCGTGTACTGGAACAGACACTCATTGCACCTGGGGTCTGAAGACACGTGACCATGAAAGAGATGCCGTGTACTGGAACAGACACTCAATGAACCTGGGGTCTGAATACACGTGACCATGAAAGAGATGCCGTGTACTGGAACAGACACTCAATGAACCTGGGGTCTGGA
Organism: Lissotriton helveticus; assembly: GCF_964261635.1. Classification (NCBI taxonomy): domain Eukaryota; kingdom Metazoa; phylum Chordata; class Amphibia; order Caudata; family Salamandridae; genus Lissotriton; species Lissotriton helveticus. Next base: position 90,563,683 of record NC_136064.1, on the reverse strand, counting down.
GACACGTGACCATGAAAGAGATGCCGTGTACTGGAACAGACACTCATTGCACCTGGGGTCTGAAGACACGATGCCGTGTACTGGAACAGACACTCAATGAACCTGGGGTCTGGAGACACGTGACCATGAAAGAGATGCCGTGTAATGGAACAGACACTCATTGCACCTGGGGTCTAGAGACACGTGACCATGAAAGAGATGCCGTGTACTGGAACAGACACTCAATGCACCTGGGGTCTGGAGACACGTGACCATGAAAGAGATACCGTGTACCGGAACAGACACTCAATGCACCTGGGGTCTAGAGACACGTGACCATGAGAGAGATGCCGTGTACTGGAACAGACACTCATTGCACCTGGGGTCTGAAGACACGTGATCATGAAAGAGATGCCGTGTACTGGAACAGACACTCAATGAACCTGGGGTCTGGAGACACGTGACCATGAGAGAGATGCCGTGTACTGGAACAGACACTCAATGAACCTGGGGTCTGGAGACACGTGACCATGAAAGAGATACCGTGTACCGGAACAGACACTCAATGCACCTGGGGTCTAGAGACACGTGACCATGAGAGAGATGCCGTGTACTGGAACAGACACTCATTGCACCTGGGGTCTGAAGACACGTGATCATGAAAGAGATGCCGTGTACTGGAACAGACACTCAATGAACCTGTGGTCTGGAGACACGTGACCATGAGAGAGATGCCGTGTACTGGAACAGACACTCAATGAACCTGGGGTCTGGAGACACGTGACCATGAGAGAGATGCCGTGTACTGGAACAAACACCTAATGAACCTGGGGTCTGGAGACACGTGACCATGAGAGAGATGCCGTGTACTGGAACAGACACTCAATGAACCTGTGGTCTGGAGACACGTGACCATGAGAGAGATGCCGTGTACTGGAACAGACACTCAATGAACCTGGGGTCTAGAGACACGTGACCATGAGAGAGATGCCGTGTACTGGAACAGACACTCAATGAACCTGGGGTCTGGAGACACGTGACCATGAGAGAGATGCCGTGTACTGGAACAAACACCTAATGAACCAGGGGTCTGGAGACACGTGACCATGAGAGAGATGCCGTGTACTGGAACAGACACTCAATGAACCTGGGGTCTAGAGACACGTGACCATGAGAGAGATGCCGTGTACTGGAATAAACACTCAATGAACCAGGGGTCTGGAGACACGTGACCATGAGAGAGATGCCGTGTACTGGAACAGACACTCAATGAACCTGTGGTCTGGAGACACGTGACCATGAGAGAGATGCCGTGTACTGGAACAGACACTCAATGAACCTGTGGTCTGGAGACATGTGACCATGAGAGAGATGCCGTGTACTGGAATAAACACCCAATGAACCTGGGGTCTGAAGACACGTGACCATGAGAGAGATGCCGTGTACTGGAACAGACACTCAATGAACCTGTGGTCTGGAGACACGTGACCATGAGAGAGATGCCGTGTACTGGAATAAACACTCAATGAACCTGGGGTCTGGAGACACGTGACCATGAGAGAGATGCCGTGTACTGGAATAAACACTTAATGAACCTGTGGTCTGGAGACACGTGACCATGAGAGAGATGCCGTGTACTGGAACAGACACTCAATGAACCTGTGGTCTGGAGACACGTGACCATGAGAGAGATGCCGTGTACTGGAATAAACACTCAATGAACCTGTGGTCTGGAGACACGTGACCATGAGAGAGATGCCGTGTACTGGAATAAACACTCAATGAACCTGTGGTCTGGAGACACGTGACCATGAGAGAGATGCCGTGTACTGGAATAAACACTCAATGAACCTGGGGTCTGGAGACACGTGACCATGAGAGAGATGCCGTGTACTGGAACAGACACTCAATGAACCAGGGGTCTGGAGACACGTGACCATGAGAGAGATGCCGTGTACTGGAACAGACACTCAATGAACCAGGGGTCTGGAGACACGTGACCATGAGAAAGATACCGTGTACTGGAACAGACACTCAATGAACCAGGGGTCTGGAGACACGTGACCATGAGAGAGATGCCGTGTACTGGAATAAACACCCAATGAACCTGGGGTCTGGAGACACGTGACCATGAGAGAGATGCCGTGTACTGGAACAGACACTCAATGAACCTGTGGTCTGGAGACACGTGACCATGAGAGAGATGCCGTGTACTGGAACAGACACTCAATGAACCAGGGGTCTGGAGACACGTGACCATGAGAGAGATGCCGTGTACTGGAATAAACACCCAATGAACCTGGGGTCTGGAGACACGTGACCATGAGAGAGATGCCGTGTACTGGAACAAACACCCAATGAACCTGGGGTCTGGAGACACGTGATCATGAAAGAGATGCCGTGTACTGGAACAGACACTCAATGAACCTGGGTCTGTAGACACGTGACCATGAGAGAGATGCCATGTACTGGAACAGACACTCAATGAACCTGGGGTCTGGAGACCCGTGACCATGAGAGAGATGCCGTGTACTGGAACAGACACTCAATGAACCTGGGGTCTGGAGACACGTGACCATGAGAGAGATGCCGTGTACTGGAATAAACACTCAATGAACCTGGGGTCTGGAGACACGTGACCATGAGAGAGATGCCGTGTACTGGAATAAACACTTAATGAACCTGTGGTCTGGAGACACGTGACCATGAGAGAGATGCCGTGTACTGGAACAGACACTCAATGAACCTGTGGTCTGGAGACACGTGACCATGAGAGAGATGCCGTGTACTGGAATAAACACTCAATGAACCTGTGGTCTGGAGACACGTGACCATGAGAGAGATGCCGTGTACTGGAATAAACAGTCAATGAACCTGTGGTCTGGAGACACGTGACCATGAGAGAGATGCCGTGTACTGGAACAGACACTCAATGAACCTGTGGTCTGGAGACACGTGACCATGAGAGAGATGCCGTGTACTGGAATAAACACTCAATGAACCTGGGGTCTGGAGACACGTGACCATGAAAGAGATGCCGTGTACTGGAACAGACACTCAATGAACCTGTGGTCTGGAGACACGTGACCATGAGAGAGATGCCGTGTACTGGAACAGACACTCAATGAACCTGGGGTCTGGAGACACGTGACCATGAGAGAGATGCCGTGTACTGGAACAGACACTCAATGAACCAGGGGTCTGGAGACATGTGACCATGAGACAGATGCCGTGTACTGGAACAGACACTCAATGAACCAGGGGTCTGGAGACACGTGACCATGAGAGAGATGCCGTGTACTGGAACAGACACTCAATGAACCAGGGGTCTGGAGACACGTGACCATGAGAGAGATGCCGTGTACTGGAATAAACACCCAATGAACCTGGGGTCTGGAGACACGTGACCATGAGAGAGATGCCGTGTACTGGAACAGACACTCAATGAACCTGTGGTCTGGAGACACATGACCATGAGAGAGATGCCGTGTACTGGAATAAACACCCAATGAACCTGGGGTCTGGAGACACGTGACCATGAGAGAGATGCCGTGTACTGGAACAAACACCCAATGAACCTGGGGTCTGGAGACACGTGATCATGAAAGAGATGCCGTGTACTGGAACAGACACTCATTGCACCTGGGGTCTGAAGACACGTGACCATGAAAGAGATGCCGTGTACTGGAACAGACACTCAATGAACCTGTGGTCTGGAGACACGTGACCACGAACGAGATGCCGTGTACTGGTACAGACACTCAATGAACCTGGGTCTGTAGACACGTGACCATGAGAGAGATGCCGTGTACTGGAACAGACACTCAATGAACCTGGGGTCTGGAGACCCGTGACCATGAGAGAGATGCCGTGTACTGGAACAGACACTCAATGAACCTGGGGTCTGGAGACACGTGACCATGAGAGAGATGCCGTGTACTGGAACAAACACCTAATGAACCAGGGGTCTGGAGACACGTGACCATGAGAGAGATGCCGTGTACTGGAACAGACACTCAATGAACCTGGGGTCTAGAGACACGTGACCATGAGAGAGATGCCGTGTACTGGAACAAACACCCAATGAACCTGGGGTCTGGAGACACGTGATCATGAAAGAGATGCCGTGTACTGGAACAGACACTCATTGCACCTGGGGTCTGAAGACACGTGACCATGAAAGAGATGCCGTGTACTGGAACAGACACTCAATGAACCTGTGGTCTGGAGACACGTGACCACGAACGAGATGCCGTGTACTGGTACAGACACTCAATGAACCTGGGTCTGTAGACACGTGACCATGAGAGAGATGCCGTGTACTGGAACAGACACTCAATGAACCTGGGGTCTGGAGACCCGTGACCATGAGAGAGATGCCGTGTACTGGAACAGACACTCAATGAACCTGGGGTCTGGAGACACGTGACCATGAGAGAGATGCCGTGTACTGGAATAAACACTCAATGAACCTGTGGTCTGGAGACACGTGACCATGAGAGAGATGCCGTGTACTGGAATAAACACTCAATGAACCTGGGGTCTGGAGACACGTGACCATGAGAGAGATGCCGTGTACTGGAACAGACACTCAATGAACCTGTGGTCTGGAGACACGTGACCATGAGAGAGATGCCGTGTACTGGAACAGACACTCAATGAACCTGGGGTCTGGAGACACGTGACCATGAGAGAGATGCCATGTACTGGAACAGACACTCAATGAACCAGGGGTCTGGAGACACGTGACCATGAGAGAGATGCCGTGTACTGGAACAGACACTCAATGAACCAGGGGTCTGGAGACACGTGACCATGAGAGAGATGCCGTGTACTGGAACAGACACTCAATGAACCAGGGGTCTGGAGACACGTGACCATGAGAGAGATGCCGTGTACTGGAATAAACACTCAATGAACCAGGGGTCTGGAGACACGTGACCATGAGAGAGATGCCGTGTACTGGAACAGACACTCAATGAACCAGGGGTCTGGAGACACGTGACCATGAGAGAGATGCCGTGTACTGGAACAGACACTCAATGAACCAGGGGTCTGGAGACACGTGACCATGAGAGAGATGCCGTGTACTGGAATAAACACCCAATGAACCTGGGGTCTGGAGACACGTGACCATGAGAGAGATGCCGTGTACTGGAACAAACACCCAATGAACCTGGGGTCTGGAGACACGTGATCATGAAAGAGATGCCGTGTACTGGAACAGACACTCATTGCACCTGGGGTCTGGAGACACGTGACCATGAGAGAGATGCCGTGTACTGGAACAGACACTCAATGAACCTGGGGTCTAGAGGCCCGTGACCATGAGAGAGATGCCGTGTACTGGAATAAACACTCAATGAACCTGGGGTCTGGAGACACGTGACCATGAGAGAGATGCCGTGTACTGGAATAAACACTCAATGAACCTGGGGTCTGGAGACCCGTGACCATGAGAGAGATGCCGTGTACTGGAATAAACACTCAATGAACCTGGGGTCTGGAGACACGTGACCATGAGAGAGATGCCGTGTACTGGAATAAACACTCAATGAACCTGGGGTCTGGAGACCCGTGACCATGAGAGAGATGCCGTGTACTGGAATAAACACTCAATGAACCTGGGGTCTGGAGACACGTGACCATGAGAGAGATGCCGTGTACTGGAACAGACACTCAATGAACCTGGGGTCTAGAGACACGTGACCATGAGAGAGATGCCGTGTACTGAGGCATTGATCAGCACAAAACATGAACTCCCAAAGCGAGAGAAACTCTACCAATAAAAAAATGGGCTGGTCCTGGAGATCCATGAAAAAGAGGAGGTAGGAATGTGTAAGTTAAATCCAGGCACATCTGGGAATGGGACCACTCTTTCCTTAAAGCAGGGAGGCACCTTGACCTCTTACCCTTTCCTTGAGCCCCAGAGCTACTGGAGCAAAGCCACCAGAAGAGGGCACTGTGCCCCATCCAGGTGGCCCCACCCCCTGTGTGTCTCCAGGGCAGCCATAACGGTGTCACGTTAGCACCAGGCCAGCTTCCTCTTTATATTCAAGCATCATCAACCTCCAGAGGAGCTAAACAATTAAACTGAGACAAGAAATCGTGACAAAGGGCCATGAAAAACAGAGGAAGGGTGCAAGCCATAACTGAGGATACTGGAAAACCTGGCACTTGGCCCTCTCCAGGCTGGTTGTTTTCCAAGGACCTGCACTTTCTGCAAAACTAAGCCTAGTAGACGCCAGACCACTCGTGTTCATTATCACCGGTGGATTTGTAGCGCCTAGTGCGGATGCAGTAAGGGGAAGGTTCACATCTATTGGGAGGTTTTCTCCAAATCAGAGCTGGGCACGTCAGAATTGTGCACAGAAGCACAAGCACCCCATGCGAGTTTGGATTATTAGGGACTCCTCGCAGAGGCGCACCCTCAATTCCTGAGGGCAGTGACCTTGCGAACCGGGCGCGGGACTAGAAGCTCACTCTTCTTGCTTGAGCCAATGCTTTTTCACCCCTGGGTAGAGTTTGATTTTTAGCTCCCCTGTTTTCCTAACTGGCTGTAGGCCTTTTTGCACCTAAACCTATTTGTGCGATTGTCATTCTGTACGGTGTCCAGAGTACTGTGTGAGCATCACTGCTTTGGATGAACTGAAATGGAAGAGATTTATAAAGCGCAAACAAATGCTCGTAGGCGTCAAGGCGCTAATGGGGTTAGTCCTATAGAGGGAAAGGAACCAGGATTAGAGCTTTATAAATTCACAGGACCAAATATCCATTAAAGAGTGAACAGCCAGGTTTCTAAGACCTTTTGGAATATAGTGTGAGCCCCAAGTGCAGCAGGGGAGGGTATTCCAGAGTTAGGGTGCAGCCACAGAGAATGGAGAAAATGTATATATAATTGAACCGTTTGTTAAGTACTCTCATAGGTAAGTACAATAGACCATTAAGTCATAGATAACGAAATATAGTTAATTCAAATATCCGTTGTGAAATCAAAAATACAAAGTAAGTGATCACTCTTCTCAAGATGGAGAATATCATAGTCCACTGATTCGTTAATTCAACTGATGATTTATTCTTTACTGTATCGAGCAAAACAACAGCCCAGTCCATTCAGCGTAGATCAAGCCCACAGCCGACACGTGTTTCGTCAATTTAAAGACTTTTTCAAGGCAGTATCAACAGTATAATGTCTAGAGATCCTTGGCCTTCAAGTTCCGCTAACCCAATGTCCTAGATTCATATACATAAATCAATAAATGTGTAAAACAAATTTACAAGTAAAATGATGAGTAAGCTCCACATCAACAATTGGCGTCCACGTTTCATCAATTAACATTGTCTGCGCCACAGCATTGTAGCCTACATAATATCTTGTTTGTCATTTCAGAAAAGATAAATATACTATTCTGTGCCGGGAATACGGACTCGGGTTGCAGCACGTTTGAGAACTTCGATCGATGGGGAGACTTATCAAGGTCTTGACTTTGACGGAACTGTTTGCACAGGACTGTGGTCTGAACACAGCGTTTTTGACGGCACAGAATTCTGCCTTGAAAAAGTCTTTAAATAGATGAAACGCGTGTTGGCTGAGGGCTGAATCTATGCTGTTTTCTTAGTGATTAAAGGAGAAAATGTAACAATATTAATGTTAATTATGACCCTGGCTCTGGATTTCTTTCATCATTATTGGGTCATTTCACTGGGGCCAAGACTGATCTGCAGACAAATAAATCTTGTCTATAAGGCCATTGACATATATTGGGGTTCACACTTTGGGCGGGTAGCTCGTGGCTTAGAAGTGAAAGCCAAGACTTACCCGGGCCAGGCTCACTTTTCACCAATAACACTCACCTTCCCTTGGTCCTCCGGGCCCGGCTGCAGAGTGACCGAACATGGGAGGTTGGTTGCCATCTGTGAGAAAGAAAGAGAATGCAATGAGGTCACTGGAAAGGTCACACGCATGCATCCCTCAGAATAGGACAAGTGGTAGCATCTGGACTTCACTACCCTCAAAGAGTATGGAGTCCTCTGATCACTAGCGCCGAGACACCCTTAGGGGTATTTGTGCGCTTTAAAAATAGCAAAAATAAATAAATAAAATGTAGCGAGAGCGCAAACACGGACTTAAAAAAGTATCTTTGAAAATATGAAACCCTTAATGGATGTTCTTCAAACTTCCGCTGTGTATCAACATTTGCACCCCAGGAGGCTGCACGAAATGTGATGAATTTTGGTCCAAGATTTCAAAAGTCTGACCTAAACGGATATAGAATTCTGCAGGAAAAGTGTAACTTGAGCACTGTTGCTTTAGTGCATTGTATGCATGTTTGTATGTATGGATGCATGTACGCATGTATGTATGTATGCACATATGTATGTATGCATGCGTGTATGTATGCATGCATGTGGTTATGCATGTATATATGTATCTATGTGTGCATGTATGTATTTTTGCAAAGGGCCCTGCCTCATCAATATTCATGAGGCAGGTCACAATTGCCAACCTATTGGAAATGGCCACGATCACAGGGATAGCGGCCTGCTGGGGTCAGCAGGCCTGTTATTGATTTTTAAATAAAGCAATATTTTTGTTTTGTAATGCAGCCTGTTTTCCTTAAAGAAAAATGGGCTGCTTTTAGAAAAATAAAAATGTATAGTTTTCTTTACATTTGTAGGTCTCGGCTAGGCAGCACTTGCGCTGTCTCTTCGAGACATGATGTATTCAGGATACTGGAATAAAGCGCCACGTACTTTCCGCTCATCTTTTTAATTGGCTCCTGTCCCTTGTAAATGGTGGCTTTTCATTGGTCAATAGGCTTAGTAGACCCTCCTTAGTATGGGCTATTCTCTTCTTGTAACCTCCCAAGAGGGCCCTCCTGTGACATGTGTTGTTACTCGGTAGGCTTTAATTACAGCCTCCCAGAAGTATTTTCTTAAATAGGTTTCCCATGCCTGCAACACAGGCAGGGCACGCTCTCCCTCAAAATAATTTTTAAATCGTTTATCCAGCATGGCACACCTTGGCAGGAATTGTGGTGGCCATGCTTTTCTTTTGTTATATGCTGGACTAACGCGGTTGCATGCCTTTTTTTCTGTTTATTTTTGGGATTTTTTAAATGGCGGCACCTGAGCTTTAGTTTTAAACATGTTACGCTTTAGCGTGGGTGCCGCAATTGCTTTAAAAGTAAAGAAATAGAAAAAGTGCAAATATTTTTCTATTTATTTACTTTTTAAGCAATCGCGGCACCAGCGCTTTAGCTTAAGATGTTCAAAGCTAAAGAATGGGTGCCCCCATTGTAACAAAAGTAAATAAATAGAAAAAAAGTGAGCTGCCACCATTTTTTTTATATTTGGTTACTTTTGTTACAATTCTGGCACCTGCGCTTTAGCTTTCAGCATCCTAAGTTAAAGTGCGGGTTCCGCGATTACCTAAGGTCTCACATTTGCGAGAGTTTGAGCTATTTGCATTGTAAATGACAAGGCCTTTTGTTTATATGTTTACAAAACCAGCAAGCGGTGTTTAAGCACCACTTGCAGATTTTGTAAACACATAAATAAAAGGCATTATCATTTACAATGCAAATGGTTCGAACTCTTGCAAATGTGAGACCTATTCCATTGCAAATGCATGTTTAATAGTTCACCCACATTCCCAAAGGGGAAGGTGTCCCTTTAGACCCCTTCCCATTTGTGAATGGGTTACCATCTCCTCTATGGAGTCGGTAACTTATGAATGTTTTGTGACAGCATTCCGGTCCCAAAACATTCATACATACCAATACTGTCTGGTATAAGGAAAGGATGCCCTAAACACGTCACTTCCTAACACCGAATCGCAAATGCAAAATGCAATTCGGTGGCAAGTTACAGAATCGCATTTGTACATTTGAAAAAGCATTATTTTGGTTGCAAGTGGCCTGATTCTGTGAATTGGGCTGTTGGCGGGCAGAAAAATGCTTTGTACATCAGGCCCACTGCCCTTTATTATATCCGTTTGCATGCTCATCCTCTTGTGTTCGGGCCCACCTTTGGCTGTATCACTGTATTACCTTTTTTCAAAACTCTGGACCCCTCCTTGGAGTTTGGGGGCTCTGTGGCATCTCCATAGAGGGGATGATGTCTCACCTGACTGCCTGTGCATGGCCATCCTTCCTGTAAGAGTGAGGCAAGGTGATGTTAACGGTGGGGGGTCTGTTACTGCCTCCACCCTGGGAAGGCCCACTCAATGGTACCTGATGCTCAGGGAATGGACCTGGATTGGCTTCTTGATTAGGCTGACTGGTCCACCACCATCTTTGGTGAATATTGCCAGCAGGCTTGGAACCTTTCTAATCTCATGGTGGGACTTCATTAAACTGTCAGTAAGGAAACTTTTCTGTAAGGCCATTTCTGCTGAGTATGTGGCAACTGCTTTTGGAGAGACTCAAAATGGCATGGATGTTTTCCAATGGTTTTCCGGAAGTGGTCCCGCCATCACCCCGGTAGACTGACAGCTAATTCGACAGTCTGTGATTGGGTCCCTTTGTAAATGACAGTCACCCTTTGCTCTCACTTCCTGTCAGCAACTCTGACTACTTAGCCTTCCCCACAAGTTGTATGTCAGCTGCTCCACACCTTAGATTCAGGCCATCTTAGCAATCCTCACCAGTTGTATGTCAGCTGCTCCACACCTTAGATTCAGGCCATCTTAGCAATCCTCACCAGTTGTATGTCAGCTGCTTCACCCCTGAGCTTTAGGCCATCTTAGCAATCCTCACCAGTTGTATGTCAGCTGCTCCACCCCTTAGCTTCACGCCATCTTAGCAATCTTCACCAGTTGTATGTCAGCTGCTTCACCCCTGAGCTTTAGGCCATCTTAGCAATCCTCACCAGTTGTATGTCAGCTGCTCCACCCCTTAGCTTCAGGCCATTTTAGCAATCTTCACCAGTTGTATGTCAGCTGCTCCACCCCTTGACTTCAGGCCATTTTAGCAATCCTCACCAGTTGTATGTCAGCTGCTCCACCCCTTAGCTTCAGGCCATCTTAGCAATCCTCACACGTCATATGTCAGCTGCTGCACCACTGGGCTTCAGGCCATCTTAGCAATCCTCACCAGTTGTATTAGTTGCTCCACCCCTCAGCGCCAGGCCATCTTAGCAATCCTCACACGTCGTATGTCAGCTGCTCCACCCCTTAGCTTCAGGCCAGCTAAGCAATCCTCACCAGTGGTATGTCAGCTGCTCCACCCCTTAGCCTCCGGCCATCTTAGCAATCCTCACCAGTTGTATCAGTTGCTCCACCCCTCAGTTTCAGGCTATCTTAGCAATCTTCACACGTTGTATGTCAGCTGCTCCACCCCTTAGCTTCAGGCCATCTTAGCAATCCTCACCAGTTGTATGTCAGCTGCTCCACCCCTTAGCTTCCGGCCATTTTAGCAATCCTCACACGTCGTATGTCAGCTGCTCCACCCCCTAGCTTCAGGCCATCTTAGCAATCCTCACCAGTTGTATATCAGCTGCTCCACGCCTTAGCTTCCGGCCATCTTAGCAATCCTCACCAGTTGTACGTCAGCTGCTCCACGCCTTAGCTTCCGGCCATCTTAGCAATCCTCACCAGTTGTATGTCAGTCGCTCCACGCCTTAGCATCCGGCCATCTTAGCAATCCTCACCAGTTGTATGTCAGCTGCTCCACCCCTTAGCTTCAGGCTATCTTAGCAATCCTCACACGTCGTATGTCAGCTGCTCCACACCTTAGCTTCAGGCTATCTTAGCAATCCTCACACGTCGTATGTCAGCTGCTCCACACCTTAGCTTCAGGCCATCTTAGCAATCCTCACACGTCGTATGTCAGCTGCTCCACCCCTTAGCTTCCGGCCATCTTAGCAATCCTCACCAGTCGTATGTCAGCTGCTCCACCCCTTAGCTTCAAGCCATCTTAGCAATTCTCACACATCATATGTCAGCTGCTCCACCCCTTAGCTTCAGGCCAACTTAGCAATCCTCACAAGATGTATGTCAGCTGCTCCACCCCTGAGCTTCAGACCATCTTAGCAATCCTCACCAGTTGTGCGTCAGCTGCTCCACCCCTTAGATTTGGGCCATCTTAGCAATCCTCACCAGTTGTACGTCAGCTGCTCAACACCTTAGCTTCGGGTGGGGCGTGGTTTCAGCGCCGACCGGGATGGCTGCGTGAGCGAGTTGCTCCGCGCCACGGCCCGTATTTTCTCCTGTAAACCCGAGCCCCGGGTTACCTGACGGCGGAATCCGAGGTCCTGGAGGGTCGCTGACCTAGTGGGCTGCATCTGAACCCCGTCGAGCCCCTGGACGCCGAGTGTGGGCTGACCAGGCGACTGGACCGGTTTGGCTGGTACGAGATGGCAAGATGGCGGCGCCGACGGAGTGAGGGCGCCGAGGGCTGAGTGCTGAGGAGGCGCGGGACCATTGGAAGGCGCCTAGAGGGCTGTTACGAGCTGAGAAGCGGACTGGAGGTGCGGGACCGGAGCGGCAGCGGAGATCGACGCGGTACGCGGGGGTGGGCGGCGCCCCTCCCCCACCTGCTTTCCCGGCCGGCTGGAGAACTGGGCCCCGGCTCGCGCTGAGCGGGCGAGGGTGCGGCTGGAGCGAGAGGCCGCCCGACCACTGCGGACGCCGCAGCGGGGGCCGCTGAGGTGCAGTGAACGACGGTGAGCTGCCGGAGCGTTGGAGTGGGAGCCGCCCGCAGCACTAGGGAGCTCCGCAGGGCGGACTGACCGAGCGGAGGCTGGCGGACCGGTCGCCGGTGTGGGACCCACCCGGTGGCCAGCGGGGGCGCGCTGGGCCAGCGCCATTGTATCTCGGCCCCAACGTGCGCTGAGGCCAGGTTGGCCTGCATCCCTCGGCTCTGTCTGGGACATTGTGCATTGTTGAAAAGGGACTACGTTTTGCTCCAGGGGGTGAAAACGCTCCCCCGGCGAGGAGTTGCAGGACCTGCAGTGGGGCCGGGCGTGAAAGGCCACTATCAGCCCAGTGTTTGCCTGTTGATTGACTTGCTCTCTTGACCCAACCGTGTAGGCGCACTGTGATTGCTGGTGGGACTGCACGAAGTGCACCTCTGGACTGGAGGCTAAAGGCGGGGAGTGGAGGAGGGGCGGCTGGCCCCGCGAGGACGTGTTTGGCCTGGATATCGGGGAGCCACGCTCATTCAGTTATTCCATTGGGCGTTACAGGGTGAGCCTAGGACCAGAACGTCCGGAGGGACCGCCACCGTCGGCAGTTTTCAGTGGGAGCTGCTCGCGCGGCGGGTTTCCCGCGCTCAAGATGGCCGCGCAGGGAAATGGCGTCGTCGGGCCGACTGAGCGTGGAGGCAGGGGATCTGGGGACACGGAGGGCGGTCCCCCGACGGAGCCATCGCCACAGGAACAGAGGCTGAATCTCCGCCTTGATGCTATATTGGCCGCGATCACTGCCACTAAGGATGAACTGCAAGGATGACATAGCGCAGGTGGCGACGGGGCTTGGCCTTCTGAGAGCGGACCACGCCAAGCTCTCTGACAGATTGAAATCCAACGAACAACTGCTCCAGGAGCTGAAACCAGCAGTGGTCACTGCGGAACATAAAATTGAGGACGTTATTCGTCGACTGGCGATCCTGGAGCGTCGAGCTGAGGACGCGGAAGGACGCAACCGGCGGAACAACGTGCGGGTGGTGGGGCTTCCGGAGAGGATTGAGAAAGGTGACGCAGTGGCCTACATGGAGGACTGGTTTCGGACAGTGGTGGCGCCAGAGGGCCTGTCCCCCTTCTTCTCGCTGGAGAGGGCACACAGGGTGCCCGCTAAACCACCCCTGGAGGGCAGACCACCCAGACCGATGGTGGTCAAACTGCTGCACTACAAAGATCGGGATCTGCTGATCCAACGGGCGAGATCCCTGGGGCCCTTCCAGGTGGATAACAGCAAGGTGACGATTTTTCCGGATTACACGCAGGAGGTGCAGCGGGGCAGAGCTTCCTTTCTGTCGGTGAAGAAAGAGCTACGAGAAGAAGGAATTCAATACTCCTTGCTTTTTCCGGCCAAGCTGCGGGTCATAGTTGATGACCGGACTCATTTTTTCCATACACCCGATGAAGCATGGTCCTGGCTGGAACTGTATCGTGCAGGGACTGATCGTGCACACAGGCCTGCCAGGGATCGGCAGCAACCGGTCAGGGTCAGGAAGTCCCAGCGTATCCGCTCCAGGAATAGGCGCCAGCGGGCCGAAAGGGAGGCACAAATGCTGGCCGATAGACAGAGTGCGTTGGAGGCCACGGCTAGCATTACGGGGTCGCAGCAAGAGGACGCTTCCAGAGGCTCGGCATCGGAGGAAGAAGGAGTGAAATCCGGTGATGATGACTCAGAAGTGGGTGGAGGGCTGGGACCGGAGGTCACCCCACAGACGTCAGATGGTATCTTTAATGGATGATGCTCGTGGCTGCAGAACATTTTTGGGTGGCCTGAAAGGGTGGACAATCCTGACCTCTATTGGACTGCCAGGTATGGGGCTGCACTAGCAGTGTGGGGCTATGGGCGCGGGGTGGTTGCTCTGTCGTCCTGGTTAGGGGCTCCACAGCCCTCTTCAGACCCTTAAGGTCTTCTGTGGTGACGACCACAGGTTAGAGTGATGTGTTGGGTGTTTAAGGTTTGGAACGGGGCTGAAGCTGGGTTATTAGGCCCTGTCCTGGGGAGGGGGTTGGGGGGTGTTGGGGAACATGTTTTGAAGGGGCTGTACCATTGCTGCAATGCGGGTCACGCTTATTGGCGTGCGCCACTGTTGGGATTAATGCTCTATGGGGACGTTACCTAACCTGAAATGTGTCACATGGAATGTCCGGGGTATTCGAACTATGGTGAAGCGCCACAAGGTACACGCCTACCTGGTGAGGCGGGGCGTTCAAATAGCGATGCTTCAGGAGACTCACCTGACGCAGCAGGAATGTGGAGCGTTGCAGAAGAGGTGGCGAGGTCAGGTGTTTGGCACGACTTACTCGGCATTCGCCAGAGGGGTATTGATATGGATTAGGGCGGGCACGCCTTTCCAAGTCACGAGTCAGAGGATAGATCCAGAGGGCCGGTATGTGGTAGTGGAGGGACGGCTACATGGAAGGAAGGTGGTGTTGTGTAACATCTATGCCCCCAACGCTGATCAGGCACGTTTCTTCGAGGGTTTATCGCGGTCACTGGCACATTATTTGGCGGGCCCCGTATTGTTGGCAGGGGATTTTAATTCCATATCTGATGTGCTGATGGACAGGTCACACCCGCCCTTAGTGGACTCCCCAGTGCGCCGACTTGCGACCCATAGGCGGGACTGGCAGGATAAGTGGGGTCTGGTGGATGTGTGGAGGGCGCAACACCCCGAAACTCGAGATTACTCCTATTTCTCTGCGCTGCATGATCTACATGTTCGACTGGACTCAGTACTGTGTAGCGAGTCATTGGCGAGGGTGGTAACTAGCTCTGAGTATTTGTCCAGGACCATCTCGGACCATAACCCCCTGTTGCTCTCTATGCAATGGCAGCTGGCGAGATCGGCGGTCCCTACGTGGCGACTGCGGCCGGAGACGCTGGAGGACCCGGTGTTCTGTGACACGGTCCTCCAGGGCATAGACGGCTATTTTGTGGACAATGCTGGGTCGACAGCGACTAGAGCGATTGAATGGGATGCAATGAAAGTGGTGGTGAGAGGGGTATGTATGGGGCGGTTTCTGACCGTGAGGGGGGCAGTGCTGAATGACCTTGCGAAAGCGGAGGAAGTGTTGAGAGGGGTGGAACGCCAGAGACCCGAGAGGCCGGAGATTCAGAACCGATTGTTGCAAGCCAAGGAGACTGTGGCGACTGAGACGGAGAGATTGCGGTGCTATGATTACAAATTGTACGCTGTGAAAGTGCATGAGGAGCGGGATAAGGTGGGCACGCTCCTTGCGAAGCTGGCTGATCCGAACCCTAGGGGGTGCCCGGTCATGAGTGTGCGACAGGAGGACGGGGAGGTGGTCTATTCGCAGTCAGCGGTCCTGGGGCGCTTCCAGTCCTACTATACGGGACTGTATGCCAGCCACCTCGAGGCGACGGCTACGGAAATAGGTGATTACCTAGATCAAATCCCTTTACCGTTACTGGATGAGGAGGAAGCCCGGGATCTGGGGGGTCCCATCACCCTGGCGGAAATCAGAGGGGCAATTGGTCATATGGCACGGAACAAAACCCCTGGGGTGGATGGACTGCCGGTCGAGTTCTACGCTAAATTTATGGAAGTGTTGGCACCCAGGCTGCAGATTGTGTATGAGGAAGCGAGACAATTGGGGCGGTTGCCTGACTCAATGAGGGAGGCGCTGGTAGTGCCGCTGCTGAAGCCGGGCAGGGATGCATTGGATGTCTCTTCTTATCGTCCATTGTCTATG
Source organism: Lissotriton helveticus (assembly GCF_964261635.1). Taxonomy (NCBI): domain Eukaryota; kingdom Metazoa; phylum Chordata; class Amphibia; order Caudata; family Salamandridae; genus Lissotriton; species Lissotriton helveticus. The sequence continues at coordinate 90,547,309 of NC_136064.1, read as the reverse complement.
CTGACCGTAGATTACAAGATTTTGAGTCGTATCCTAGCTACCAGGCTCCTACCGCTGATGACCTCCTTAGTGCATAGGGACCAAGCGGGCTTCATCCCGTCTAGGAGCACTTCGATGAATGTCCGTCGGCTGGTCGGGGTTATTGATAGTGCAGCTGTGGCGGAACGGGGCCCGGTAGTGTTGACGGTTGATATCGAGAAGGCATTTGACAGCTTGGAATGGGATTTTCTGGATAGAGTGCTGGTGAAGTTCGGAGTTGGGGAGGGGTTCCGGGGTTGGACGAGAGTATTTTACTCCTCGGCTAAGGCGCGGGTGCGGCTGGGGACCTTGGTTTCTCAGGTTTATCCGGTCGGCAGGGGCACAAGGCAGGGCTGCTCGCTATCCCCTCTGCTCTTTGCCCTAGCTATGGAACCGCTGGCAGCGCAGGCTAGATCAGGCGTTCTCTACGAGGGAATAGCTCAGGGTCCTGATTCGCACTATATCTCGTTATATGCCGACGACCTGTTATTGTACTTAGCGGACTCTGGGAGGGCATTGGAAGGCGCAGTGGACATGTTGGGCAGGTTCGGGAGGCTCTCAGGCCTCAGGGTGAACTGGACTAAGACCTGTGTGTTTCCGTTGCGGAAGACCACGCCCTGCCCGCTGCTCACGCGACCGGTAGTGTGGGAGCCTTCTTGTTTTGTTTACCTAGGAGTGCGCATCTACCATGACGCAGCGGACCTCCTTGAGGGGAATGTGGGGCGCTGCATCCGAGCGTTGAGGGGTAGTATGGACTTCTGGGCGTCTCTCCCGCTGTCGGTGCTGGGTCGTGTTGCGCTGTTGAAAATGGTGGCACTCCCGCGGCTGCTCTATTACTTTAGAACATTACCGGTATGGATCCCGCAGGGGGTCTTTAGGGAGCTGAGGACGTTGGTGACTGGCTTTCTCTGGGGCCAGGGTCGCCGAAGGGTGGCGCTGACTACCTTGGTGAGACCCAAGTGTGAGGGGGGGATGGCAGTCCCCGACTTTGAGTTATATTATTTAGCGGCGCAGCTCCAGGTCCTGACTCAAAATGTGGCTAGGTAATTTAGGGGGCCTGATAGCGGCCGGGGGATTGGCGTTCAGAGACATGTCTTGTCGTCTATCGTGATGCAACAGAGACTGGCTGATAAGGATCTTACGATGGAGGAGAGGACGCTTAGATTGTGTTGGAATAGGCACCTGAAGAGGGCTGGGAAGCGCCGGCCGTATGCACCGGAGATTCCGCTGGGAATGCTGACTGCCTTGCCGCATGGAGGTGATTGGTCCCAATTGTTAGCATGGGAAGACCTGGGTTTGCAGATGGTGGGAGACCTCTATGTGGCCGGGACGCTGGCCCCATTCCAGACCTTACATGAGCAATTCGGCCTGCCGAGTGGTACCTTCCTGTTGCATGCGGCGGTTGCCGCGGCGATGCAGCGGCATTGGGGGACTGGACTGGTGGAACCGGAGGTGACGGGGGTGTGCCAATACGTGGTGATGGCCGCGGGCACCGTCAAGGCGGTGACCTGCCTCCACAACAGATTGTTAAACGAGGGACTGGTGCCTTTGGTTGAGTTGAAATCGCGATGGGAGGCCAGCATAGGTAAACTAATCCCGGACTCCGTATGGGCTCAGGTGATGCACAGGACCTGGAAAGGAACGAGGAACGCGAGGTTTCAACAGGTGCATTTTTTCGTTATCCATCGGGCGTATTTGACCCCGGAGAGGTTGCGTCGACACTTCCAGGTGCTTGACGCCATGTGCCCTCGATGTCTGGTGCCTGCGGTAGATCTGGATCACATGCTGTGGGGGTGCCCAAGATTAGGGAACTACTGGTCTGAGGTGGGGGAACTCCTGAACGCTGTTACGGATCGGGAGGTAGACTTTGACATGGCTGCGTGTCTGCTTCTTTGGTTCCCGCACACCAAAAAGACCAAGGTGACGAGCAAATTCATTGGGTTGGGTTTAATACTGGCACAGCGGGAAATCACTTGGCACTGGAAGTCTAAAGAGGGGCCATCTGTGCGGAGATGGAGGAATGAATTGCTGAAATGGTCGGGCTGTGAGAGTGTGCTGAGGATGCGTCAGGCGACTAGGACTGGTAACGAGAAAAGTTTAGAACTGGCGCGGTCCTGGGAGCTGGTGGTGCAGGCTTTAAGGGACTACTTAACTGAAGGCGAAGAGTCCGATTAGATATTAGAAGGGGTTCCATGAGACTGTTTGAATGTCAGAACTTCCTGGTAGTTGGCACCCTAGAGCAGGAGAGGAATATTGAAGCCCGCATTAGCAGCAGTTGGTGGGGAGGGGGGGACATTGGGAGGGAGTCATGGAGGGGGAGATTTGCCGGCCAGCGGCAGCCTCCCGGAACCGGGTGGCTCTGGGAGGTAGTTATGACGATTAGGAGGAATGACAGTGGAGTGACCTAGGGCTGGCTGGAGTGGGACGAGAGGGTTGTTATGGGGTAAAAGCAGACACGATATGTTACATTCGACCTATGGCCCGAATAGGGCACACACTGAGGTGCCTCCAGCGAACTGATTCATTGATGTGCCGCCCAGCCTCAGGGATGTGGGCTAATCGGCTGTGTATTATGTTACTATCTGTCTAATTGTTGAGGGCCATCAGTGTATAGGTTGGCCTGTTGATCTTGGTTATTCCTGATTCTGCAATAAAAATATATTTAAAAAAAAACAAAAAAAAAAAACACTTTAGCTTCGGGTCATCTTAGCAATCTTCACCAGTCGTATGTCCGCTGCTCCACCCCTTAGCTTCGGCCCATCTTAGCAATCCTTACACATCGTATGTCCGCTGCTCCATGCCTTAGCTTCGGGCCATTTTAGCAATCCTCACACGTCGTAGGTCAGCTGCTCCACCCCTCAGCTTCAGGCCATCTTAGCAATCCTCACACGTCGTATGTCCGCTGCTCCACCCCTTAGCTTCAGGCCATCTTAGCAATTCTCACCAGTTGTATGTCAGCTGCTCCACCCCTTAGCTTCCGGCCATCTTAGCAATCCTCACACGGCGTATGTCAGCTGCTCCACCCCCTAGCTTCAGGCCATCTTAGCAATCCTCACCAGTTGTATGTCAGCTGCTCCACACCTTAGCTCCCGGCATCTTAGCAATCCTCACCAGTTGTATGTCAGCTGCTTCACGCCTTAGCTTCCGGCCATCTTAGCAATCCTCACCAGTTGTATGCCAGCTGCTCCACGCCTTAGCTTCCGGCCATTTTAGCAATCCTCACCAGTTGATGCCAGCTGCTCCACGCCTTAGCTTCAGGCCATCTTAGCAATCCTCACATGTCGTATGTCAGCTGCTCCACCCCTTAGCTTCAGGCTATCTTAGCAATCTTCACACGTCGTATGTCAACTGCTCCACACCTTAGCTTCAGGCCATTTTAGCAATCTTTACACGTCTTATGTCAGCTGCTCCACCCCATAGCTTACGGCCATCTTAGCAATCCTCACCAGTCGTATATGACAGCTGCTCCACCCCTTAGCTTCAGGCCATCTTAGCAATCCTCACACGTCGTATGTCAGCTGCTCCACCCCTGAGCTTCAGGCCATATTAGCAATCCTCACCATTCGTATATCCGCTGCTCCACCCCTTAGCTTCGGGCCATTTTAGCAATCCTCACCAGTTGTATGCCAGCTGCTCCACGCCTTAGCTTCAGGCCATCTTAGCAATCCTCACATGTCGTATGTCAGCTGCTCCACCCCTTAGCTTCAGGCTATTTTAGCAATCTTCACACGTCGTATGTCAACTGCTCCACACCTTAGCTTCAGGCCATTTTAGCAATCCTCACACGTCGTATGTCAGCTGTTCCACCCCATAGCTTCCGGCCATCTTAGCAATCCTCACCAGTCGTATGTCAGCTGCTCCACCCCTTAGCTTCAGGCCATCTTAGCAATCCTCACACGTCGTATGTCAGCTGCTCCACCCCTAAGCTTCAGGCCATATTAGCAATCCTCACCATTCGTATATCCGCTGCTCCACCCCTTAGCTTCGGGCCATTATAGCAATCCTCACCAGTCGTATGTCAGCTGCTACACCCCATAGCTTCAGGCCATCTTAGCAATCCTCACACGTCGTATGTCAGCTGCTCCACCCCTGAGCTTTAGGCCATCTTAGCAATCCTCACCAGTTGTATGTCAGCTGCTCCACCCCTTAGCTTCAGGCCATTTTAGCAATCTTCACCAGTTGTATGTCAGCTGCTCCACCCCTGAGCTTCAGGCCATCTTAGTGATCCTCACCAGTTGTATGTCAGCTGCTTCACCCCTCAGCTTTAGGCCATCTTAGCAATCTTCACCAGTTGTATGTCAGCTGCTCCACCCCTTAGCTTCAGGCCATTTTAGCAATCTTCACCAGTTGTATGTCAGCTGCTCCACCCCTGAGCTTCAGGCCATCTTAGCAATCCTCACCAGTTGTATGTCAGCTGCTCCACCCCTTAGCTTCAGGCCATTTTAGCAATCTTCACCAGTTGTATGTCAGCTGCTCCACCCCTGAGCTTTAGGCCATCTTAGCAATCTTCACCAGTTGTATGTCAGCTGCTCCACCCCTTAGCTTCAGGCCATTTTAGCAATCTTCACCAGTTGTATGTCAGCTGCTCCACCCCTGAGCTTTAGGCCATCTTAGTGATCCTCACCAGTTGTACGTCAGCTGCTCCACCCCTTAGCTTCGGGCCATTTTAGCAATCGTCACAAATCGTATGTCAGCTGCTCCACGCCTTAGCTTCAGGCCATCACTGTGAGCTGAAACTGAGATGCAAGCTTCACATGCACAGCATTCTTGAGGCCCAAGCACATCCTTAGTGGTCTACCCTGGTGCAGAAGTCCCAGTATCCTCATGCAGAGCCTGGCCTGGTGCCCTAGTGCCTACAGATACACTCTTTCCTCATCTGTCCCTCTTCAGGACCATGAGGTCTGTGTTGTGCCATGCCGAGGGGTGACGCGTTCCCTCGCTTGACACAGACTTCTCATCTAGATGGCCGGGTGGTGACTTTAAGGAGCGCCACAAGCCAGATCCTTGTGAATATTGAGGCATTTACTCGCTTTTGTAAGCCTTCCCCGCGTTTATACGACCAGCCGACTACAACATTTCTACTTCAAGCTGTTGTCAACATTGGTTTACTAAACCCTAGTACACATGGCAGTGACAAATCCAAAATTAAATGATTTACCATTATATTTTTTTTGAAACTGTGTGTTGGGAGTGTTCTCCAACTAAAGTACCACGTTGCAGTTTTTCTTCACCTCTTTTTGTTTTGTTTTGTTTTTTTAAACATTTTGCCAGCTTTGTGAAGTTGGCAGAAGCATCACAAGGTAAAAGTAGGCTATGGTTCACTACTCCACAAACCATTTTTACAGAAGTGAAAATATATCCATGTTGGGTAAACTTTGGTACTACTGAGACTTAAAATAACATTCTGTGCATATTACTGTATAACATGTAATTCCATAATGAATATTCTAGGATTGCTTCAATGGTAATGTTCTTTTCCCCGTTCTCTAACACAGGAATACACATTACGTACCTGCAGTGACACCTTAACAAGTGCTTTGACAGTGACAAATTGACTTTTCATAATAGGCTGAGCATTTTTGGATTGTGACACCATCTTTACACTCTTTACAGTGGATTTTGGTTCCTTTACAAATGTGTTCCTTAGGCAAAAAAGGGCCTAATTCACAAAGGTAAACTTACACGTTTGTGTAAGTTTAAATTTTTTCATCATTCACAAAAATTAATTTTAATAATAGTGGGCCCGAGTCACAGAACTAACTTAAGACAAAATCCTAAACTTACTACCATTTTGGTATTCACAGAAGGCACTTACTCATTTCGGTATTCACAGAAGTTAGGACTCCTAACTTTATGACTCCTAAACTGAGAAAAATCCTAACTTTGAGACTTTTGGTATTCACAGAAGGCATTTAGGAGTCCTAAAGTCAGGAGTCCTAACTTCTGTGAATACCGAAATGAGTAGGTGCCTTCTGTGAATACCAAAATGGCAGTAAGTTTAGGATTTTGTCTTAAGTTAGTTCTGTGAATCGGGCCCAGTATGTTTACGAGTGCGGAGACCCTGCAGTTAGGGCGGAGAACTCCGCAGATAAAAAGACATGCCTGTCCCCTCTTCTTATGTGTAGAGATCTCCATCACGTGCACAGAGTCCCCGCACGCATGAGCTTGCTGTTAAAATGCAGTTTTGTGAATACTGAAAAAGTGTGAACTTACACAAACTTGTACGCTTCTCTTTGTGAATCGGGGCCTGAGTCTGGAAACAAACTTTCATGAACGGGACAGCGGACAGTACCTCAAAGCAGAAAGGGTAGGCGTGCTGCCCCAACTTCTTGGTCAGCTTGTCCTGCAGCGGGGTGAGGGGCTTCTTTGTCTCTGGGGGGTACACCTGGCACGACAAGGAATACAGGTCCTTCCGGAAGCTCAAGCCGATGAGGTCCAGGTCGTCGCGGCCGTAGCGGAACGCACAGGTCATGGTGACAAAGACTGAGGGATTGAGGAAGAGAAGGCAGCTTGAGAGACAGGTACAGCACTTCATAAGTCAAGACTCTACAGCAGAAGCTACCCTTGTGATACCAGACCCCACAGCACACATCATTCACGCCTTGATGTAACTTTACCTTCTTGTCAAGATATGTGCACGTGGGAGTGGCAAAGCCGAACAGCATTTGGTGATACAGGGTCATGATGGTGGGAGAGCTGGCCATCCTATGTTCTTATCAACGATGCTACTCAGAAAGCCAGCTGTCATGTGCCTTATGGGTGAGGGGACAGCGAGCCATTGTAGTTGCTTATAACCTATGATAATGGGACAGTGGAAATTGAGCCATTGTGCAAACTTATGAACCAAGGTGATGGGAAGGTTGGCCATCCTGTGTCTTTGTGAGCCATATTAGGAAAATCCGACTTTCTCTGTTGGTCTGATCCATGATTATTTTGAAGTCAGTCATCTTGTGCCCAATATCTGCATTGACAATGGAAGAGGCAGCCATCGTGTGCCCACATGTGCCATGACAATGGAAGAGGCAGCCATCTTGTGCCCATATGTGCCACGACAATGGAAGAGGCAGCCATCTTGTGACCAAATGTGCCACGACAATAGAAGAGACAGCCATCTTGTGACCAAATGTGCCACGACAATAGAAGAGACAGCCATCTTGTGACCAAATGTGCCATGACAATGCAAGAGGCAGCCATCTTGTGCCCACATGTGCCACGACAATGGAAGAGACAGCCATCTTGTGACCAAATGTGCCATGACAATGCAAGAGGCAGCCATCTTTTGCCCAATATGTGCATTGACAATGGAAGAGGCAGCCATCTTGTGCTCATATGTGCATTGACAATGAAAGAGGCAGTCATCTTGTGCCCATATGTGCCATGACAATGTGTGTGGAGTGCAAAAAACGATGGATTTAGGCCCAGATCCTTGTACTGGGGTGAATGTATGACATTGTTCTACATTCTGTCCATCAACTGTGTTTTTTGCAATTTTCACCCCGAGTGGGCTGGGTATGCTCAGACGTGAGTCCCAGGCTCTCCACACCACTGGAGTCAAGCTATCCAGGCTGATGAAGGCTGAGCCAGAAACCGGTCCTTGGATGCTTGATTCCGGTCTGGGAAAGACATGGCTTGGTAGTTCGGACTGGACTGTTCCCATGAGGCACAGCGTCAGAGCTGATTTGGATATAGCCAGTGTCTAACCCAGGGTGGTGTGGAGTGCACAAAAACGATGGATTTAGGCCCAGATCCTTGTACTGGGGTGAATGTATGACATTGTTCTACATTCTGTCCATCAACTGTGTTTTTTGCAATTTTCACCCCGAGTGGGCTGGGTATGCTCAGACGTGAGTCCCAGGCTCTCCACACCACTGGAGTCAAGCTATCCAGGCTGATAGCCAGAAACCGGTCCTTGGATGCTTGATTCCGGTCTGGGAAAGACATGGCTTGGTAGTTCGGACTGGACTGTTCCCATGAGGCACAGGGTCAGAGCTGATTTGCATATAGCCAGTGTCTAACCCAGGGTGGTGTGGAGAGCAAAAAAACGATGGATTTAGGCCCAGATCCTTGTACTGGGGTGAATGTATGACGTTGTTCTACATTCTGTCCATCAACTGTGTTTTTTGTAATTTTCACCCCGAGTGGGCTGGGTATGCTCAGACGTGAGTCCCAGGCTCTCCACATCACTGGAGTCAAGCTATCCAGGCTGATGAAGGCTGATAGCCAGAAACCGGTCCTTGGATGCTTGATTCCGGTCTGGGAAAGACATGGCTTGGTAGTTCGGACTGGACTGTTCCCATGAGGCACAGGGTCAGAGCTGATTTGCATATAGTCAGTGTCTAACCCAGGGTGGTGTGGAGTGCAAAAAAACGATGGATTTAGGCCCAGATCCTTGTACTGGGGTGAATGTATGACATTGTTCTACATTCTGTCCATCAACTGTGTTTTTTGCAATTTTCACCCCGAGTGGGCTGGGTATGCTCAGACGTGAGTCCCAGGCTCTCCACACCACTGGAGTCAAGCTATCCAGGCTGATGAAGGCTGATAGCCAGAAACCGGTCCTTGGATGCTTGATTCCGGTCTGGGAAAGACATGGCTTGGTAGTTCGGACTGGACTGTTCCCATGAGGCACAGGGTCAGAGCTGATTTTTATATAGCCAGTGTCTAACCCAGGGTGGTGTGGAGTGCAAAAAAACGATGGATTTAGGCCCAGATCCTTGTACTGGGGTGAATGTATGACATTGTTCTACATTCTGTCCATCAACTGTGTTTTTTGCAATTTTCACCCCGAGTGGGCTGGGTATGCTCAGACGTGAGTCCCAGGCTCTCCACACCACTGGAGTCAAGCTATCCAGGCTGATGAAGGCTGATAGCCAGAAACCGGTCCTTGGATGCTTGATTCCGGTCTGGGAAAGACATGGCTTGGTAGTTCGGACTGGACTGTTCCCATGAGGCACAGGATCAGAGCTGATTTGCATATAGCCAGTGTCTAACCCAGGGTGGTGTGGAGTGCAAAAAAACGATGGATTTAGGCCCAGATCCTTGTACTGGGGTGAATGTATGACATTTTTCTACATTCTGTCCATCAACTGTGTTTTTTGCAATTTTCACCCCGAGTGGGCTGGGTATGCTCAGATGTGAGTCCCAGGCTCTCCACACCACTGGAGTCAAGCTATCCAGGCTGATGAAGGCTGATAGCCAGAAACCGGTCCTTGGATGCTTGATTCCGGTCTGGGAAAGACATGGCTTGGTAGTTCGGACTGGACTGTTCCCATGAGGCACAGGGTCAGAGCTGATTTGCATATAGCCAGTGTCTAACCCAGGGTGGCTTGGAGTGCAAAAAAACGATGGATTTAGGCCCAGATCCTTGTACTGGGGTGAATGTATGACATTGTTCTACATTCTGTCCATCAACTGTGTTTTTTGCAATTTTCACCCCGAGTGGGCTGGGTATGCTCAGACGTGAGTCCCAGGCTCTCCACACCACTGGAGTCAAGCTATCCAGGCTGATGAAGGCTGATAGCCAGAAACCGGTCCTTGGATGCTTGATTCCGGTCTGGGAAAGACATGGCTTGGTAGTTCGGACTGGACTGTTCCCATGAGGCACAGGGTCAGAACTGATTTGCATATAGCCAGTGTCTAACCCAGGGTGGTGTGGAGTGCAAAAAAACGATGGATTTAGGCCCAGATCCTTGTACTGGGGTGAATGTATGACATTGTTCTACATTCTGTCCATCAACTGTGTTTTTTGCAATTTTCACCCCGAGTGGGCTGGGTATGCTCAGACGTGAGTCCCAGGCTCTCCACACCACTGGAGTCAAGCTATCCAGGCTGATGAAGGCTGATAGCCAGAAACCGGTCCTTGGATGCTTGATTCCGGTCTGGGAAAGACATGGCTTGGTAGTTCGGACTGGACTGTTCCCATGAGGCACAGGGTCAGAGCTGATTTGCATATAGCCAGTGTCTAACCCAGGGTGGTGTGGAGTGCAAAAAAACGATGGATTTAGGCCCAGATCCTTGTACTGGGGTGAATGTATGACATTGTTCTACATTCTGTCCATCAACTGTGTTTTTTGCAATTTTCACCCCGAGTGGGCTGGGTATGCTCAGACGTGAGTCCCAGGCTCTCCACACCACTGGAGTCAAGCTATCCAGGCTGATGAAGGCTGATAGCCAGAAACCGGTCCTTGGTTGCTTGATTCCGGTCTGGGAAAGACATGGCTTGGTAGTTCGGACTGGACTGTTCCCATGAGGCACAGGGTCAGAGCTGATTTGCATATAGCCAGTGTCTAACCCAGGGTGGTGTGGAGTGCAAAAAAACGATGGATTTAGGCCCAGATCCTTGTACTGGGGTGAATGTATGACATTGTTCTACATTCTGTCCATCAACTGTGTTTTTTGCAATGACAATGGAAGAGGCAGCCATCTTGTGACCATATATGCCACGACAATGGAAGAGGCAGCCATCTTGTGACCATATGTGCCATGACAATGCAAAGGCAGCCATCTTGTGCCCACATGTGACACGACAATAGAAGAGACAGCCATCTTGTGACCAAATGTGCCATGACAATGCAAGAGGCAGCCATCTTGTGCCCATATGTGCCACGACAATGGAAGAGGCAGCCATCTTGTGCCCACATGTGCCACGACAATTGAAGAGGCAGCCATCTTGTGACCATATGTGCCACGACAATGGAAGAGGCAGCCATCTTGTGACTAAATGTGCCATGACAATGCAAGAGGCAGCCATCTTGTGCCCATATGTGCCACGAGAATGGAAGAGACAGCCATCTTGTGACCATATGTGCCACGACAATGGAAGGGGCAGCCATCTTGTACCCAGATGTGCCACAACAATGAAAGAGACAGCCATCTTGTGCACATATGTGTAGTGACAATGGAAGAGGCAGCCATCTTGTGCCATTATGTGCTTTAACAATGGAAGAGGCAGCCATCTTGTACCCAGATGTGCCACAACAATGGAAGAGACAGCCATCTTGTGCCCATATGTGCAGTGACACTGGAAGAGGCAGCTATCTTGTGCCCAAATGTGCAGTGACAATGGAAGAGGCAGCCATCTTGCTACCTCTATACTTCAAGTCTTGAATTAGTGGCAGGTGTTTAGGAAATGCACTATAGGGTACTGAATCTTAGACTTGATTGGTTCCGTTCTGAGGGTGCTTGCATGTAGCTAGCTGGGCACGACTCTTTTCCTGTCCTATGCACCCCTCTTCACGTGTCCACGAGCCCTTGGCACAGCTTTCGAATCCAATACCCTATACAAAGTCTCATACTCCTCTCTCTAGCCCCTGGTCCATGTTTGTCTCTCTTCCTGCTGTTTCCCCAGTGTTTCTAAAAGTCCAGAAAGCTGGGAGTTTCTGACATTATTTGTATCTCCAGGTGGTGTTTAACATAGCTGTAACTTGTTGGTTGTCAGAGCCCATTGTTACAGACGTGCTCGGGCACTGGGATCACACCATGTGGCACATGCATCAACATAGGCTTTTGCGATTCCTTAATTGCGATTATTAAGAAATTGCAAAAGCCTATGCATGTAGGAATAGCCATAAAAATAGCGATTCCTACAATTTGCGAGTCGTAATTAAGGAATGCCATCCCATTTATTCCTATGGGCCTCCAGGCCCATAGGAATGAATTGGAGATTGCATGAGCAATTTGCGAGTACCAGTAGGTACTCGCAAATTGCTCATGCAATTTCAAGGGTGCAAGGGTGTTAAAATGACACCCTCTTGCACCCCCTGAAATTGATCTGTGCATATATGTTGCACACACACATGCCCTAGGGGCATGTGTGCGTGCAACATGAAACATTGAAAAATGCACAAAAGTGCTTTTTTCAAAGTTTTTGCAAATTACCATGAAGTTCAGCTTCATGGTAATTTGCACTCCCTATTAGCGAAATCGCTAATTTTTTTACTTTAATGCATTGCATTTAAGGAATCTTAATTTGGGATTCCTTAAATGAAATTGCAGTTTAAGTAATCGCAATTTAGAGATTCCTTAAATTGAGATTTTTGCATTTGAGATGATGCATCCCAAATGCAAAAATACCGGTCGCAAAGGGGTAGATTCTGAGAATCTGCCGGTTTGTGACCGGTTTTTGCTTTGATGCATGTGGGCCCAAGAGTAGGTGCTCCAGTGGCAGGTATCAGAGGGTGCGTGGAGATGGGGGGAGGTTGGTGGAGAGGGGTTTCTGAGAGATTTCCCTGTCACTGGGTCTGAGATGTGTCTTGCCTTCCTCCCAAGTTCCTTGTTTGTTAGACTTGGCCCCTTCACAGAGCCTTACGGTCTAAGGACCTCCCCTCTGCCCCCCCAGTGACTTCCACCTGTAGCTGTCATACTTAGAGGGTTGCTTCTCCATCCTCCTGTTCTCAGATTTCTTTCCCTTCACTGAAGCCACATACATGCCTTACAGCCTCTCGCCTCGAAGTATTTGCTGCTCACGGTCGAACACCCTAGAGGTGTTCACACCGCCCTTTGTCCTTTTTGTTGTGGCATTAATGCCATTGTTATCAAGCCCTTTCACCTGTGTGCTGTATATTTGTACTTCCATCAATATGGCTACTTGGTGTCAGTAGTCCTTTCTTTGTGTTTCTACCTTCTCAACCTCCCATAGTACCTAAGAGTGTTCTATCTTGTATATGAAGGTTCCAGCCTTGGCAGTTGATGGTCAGTTTTGCACCTTTATAGTTTTATAGTTCACACATGACATGAAGAATGTATAAATGATAATTGTTTACCTTTTCTGTCCTTCAGGTATTCTGGGTCAATCAGAACCACGCCATCTGTAAAGACAATAGAGGCAATGAACTGTGTTCTCTGAGTCAAAGCATCAAACAGGGTGAACAGGTTCTTATCTGCTCACTCACCGCCCACGGTTTAGTATATGTGTTCCCTTCCCTTGATGGCGTCTGTACTTTAGCATCCCTGAACACTGTCATTATTCACTATTAACAGCAGTCTGATGGGCTTCCAGCAAGAGGCACTGCATTCCTGTCCTACTTCCCCCCTTTCTTCTATTCTCTTTTCATCCTTCATCATTGCCTCTTTCCTTTATTCCTTACTCCTTACTTCCTTTACTCCTGCTTCTCTCTCTCCTTTCCTTCCCCATGCTCTCTCTCTCTTTCCCTCACTGTGTCTTTTCCATTTATCCTTCTCTCCCTCGTCTCCTCTGTTTTTCCTTCTTTCACCCACCCTTTATTTCTTCCTTTATCCTATGCACTCACCCACTCTTCCTTCTTCTCTGTATCTCTCCCTTCCTTGCATGCTTTCTCCATTTCTTCCTTCCATCTCAATTTCCTTCTTTTGTTTTCTTCTCATTTCGTTCCTCCTTCTCTCCTTTCTTTTGTCTTCTGCCCCTTCTTTCCTTTCTTCCTTGCTTGCTTTCTCCATTTTTTCCTCCCATCTCAGTGTATTTCTTTTCTTTTGTGCGCTTCTGTTTTCTTCTCTCCGTTCTTTGCTCCTCTCCCCCTTCTTCGTTGCTTCCACCCTTCCTAGCCCCCTTTTCCCTGCCTTCCTTTCGCCCTCTTATGCTGAGTAAAGAGTGTGTTTGTTTTCAGCTGTTGACTGTGAAGATGATTGTCAGATACTCACCCACTGGTTCCACATGTTCTACGTGATCAACAAAATCTCTCTTTCCCAGGTAGATGGATAGCTGATAAAAAATTAAGAACACAACAAGAACTCTATTAGTGGATGTACAAGTGGGTATTCTACAACATATAGCACACAATCCTGTTTTAAGAGAATACATTTTACTGCCCATCCTGTTGTACAAGCACTTGCTGTTCTAAGAGGCCATTTTCAATTTTAATATCACCATTTCTATTAAAATATTTCTATTGTATTAAAAGTGAACACTTACTATCTCCAGGGTTTGCTTTCTTTCTGTTGTAGGAGCAAGTTGCTTATCCAGTTCCCAATCTTTTTAAAGAGCACTTTCTAAGTGCACACATTCTATTCTTTGAGCATACATTATATCTTGAGAGCTTGCATTCTATATTAGGATATCCTGTACTATGCTAAGAGAACATATGATATCCTAGGAGCCCCAATTCTATTATATACATGTCTACAACGGAAGTGAACACATTCTATACTCCCCACACACTCTCTTCTCTGGGCAGACCATCTGATGCAACAGCTTTGATTTATTCTAAGCAGAGTTATTCTATTCTAGTCACCCATGCTGCTTGAGAGCACCAAGTGGTATATTCTGAGCAGCAAGGCAGGCTATCCTTAGAGGTCAAGGGGTAGTCTAATAGTATGCATTGCATTCTAAGAGAACATCTACATCTAAGAACATGAGTCTTTTTCTATATGACTTTTCAAACTATTTAGAGAACACTTGTTTTGTTGAGAGCAATGACCAATGAGCAGGTTTCTCCTTGGGTGGAATAAAAGAGGGTATTTTTCACTGCATTTATTTGTTCTTTCCATGCAACCACTGACTTTGGCTGCCAGAAGAGCATAACTAAAAGTAGCTATGTGGCATGGGAGATAGAAAAATAAAATATCCCTAGACAATTAGGATTGTATGTTAAATTTGAAGGATATTGGCACATTTTCGCCACCAATACTAAAGATCGTGAGAAGATTTGGAGACATCCCAGTCATTGAACTGAGTGAGGGCAAAAAACAAGGTTGCAAGAGGCTCTTCAAAGGAAATTCTGAAAATTGTTATAAAAGTAAGTCAATGCAACAGTGGCCTGAATATATTTACATTATTCACACAGTTGTTGATATGATAAAATACAAAGGTTCTATTAAAAGATACATATATTAACATGTAAACAATGTTATGTTCCACAATATTTATTTAGACAACTAAATTCAATATGGTTAAAATTCTTATAAACAAACAAAACTCTTTGAATATCATTTAATGGTCTTCAACTACCAATTAAACTGTGGGATTCATTGCGGTGCAGGTTAAAGTAGCAGATCTGCCAGTACTAATCTTCCCTAATTATGGGATAACTGTCCTGATTTCAAGTATAGAGGAAATACTGAAATGTAAGGTGACAATCAGAGGTGTGTGGGGCATGAAAAAGTATGATTTGTAAGATTAAGAGAATATTGTACCTGATAATGAAGAAATACTTTAATATACTTATAGACCCAAACTGTGAGACAACGGTGGAGATCCATCCCTTGAGTATGTCTCCTTGGAATATTACTAGAGTTTATAAGATTGGTAAACCAGAGATTAGAATCTAATAGTGACATTTTAGAGACTTGTAAATGTATCAATTAAACAGCACAATGGATTTAGGGAAGAGGAAAAGGTATCTTAACTGTAGAGATGTTTATAAAGTGTGTTGTTGGCCAATTGTGGCCTCGTATTGTTGGGGCTGGTCTGAATAAGCCAACAGACACACAAGCAGATAGCAGGGAACACATCAAGTTGGAATGTGGTAGGTTTTGAAGGATTTTTTGAGACCAAGTTGCTCTGTAGCTATTTTGAGGTCTTTACGAAGTTTATTCTACCATTTTGATGAAATAAAAAATATCCTACCCAATATATTTTTGAGTTTGGAATCACCAAAACACCAAGATGAACTGATCTAAAAACCCTCCTGTGGTGATTTAAATTGAATTTCAAAAAATATTTTAAGCACTGAAATATTGTTATAATTAACGGTAGACTAGCACAAAAACAAGAGTGCTTTGTATCTTTGAAATGTTTAATGAAATATATAAGCCAATAGCACATCACTACCCATAATAAAAACTGTAAGGATCAATTTTATTCCCAATCCATTGATGATTTAAAAGTAGGTTCGGAAATTGATTGGAGTTTACCTTTGTGTGAGTCCACTTGGTAGAACTTTTGGCAAACTCACCAGAACAGATGACCAAGTGACTTAAAAATGTTTGAATAAATGAGTCCATCAAGAACATACTATTCAACGTGGCTAGATAGTTCGGACGTAGTAATTCTAATATTTGCTCTAAATATTTAAGAGATTCTGAAAAATAGAACATATATTCTGGAACTGTCTTAACTTATCAGGTAGTCAATAAATGTTGATACTTAGGGTCAGATGTAAATTGCACTGGTTGCAAAATACTAGACACAATTTTTTTGCACTAGAGTGCTATTTTGTGAACCGACCTCTGTACTAATCGGACGGTTTGCAAAATACTGATTCTCAATTCGACCTAGCTCATGAAAATTAATGAGGTAGGGCGCACATTTTGATCCACTTAGAATCAATTCCATCAACGTGATGGTGGCCTGCTGAGGTCAGCAGACCACTACTTTAGCGCCTTGATGCCCTTGGGCTTAGTTGCGCTCGAAAAATTCTCCTTCATTCATTCATTAATTCACTATGTCTGTGGCTGCTTTTAAATAAAGCCGTTTGTTTTAAATGGTTCCCATTTTCCTTAAAGGAAAGCAGGATGCGTTTTTAAAAAAATGCAACTAACATTTTTTAAGAGTATGTTCATGGAACGCTGGCCATTCTTACAAATTTTTTTTCAACATTCACAGAGGGGAGGGGTTCCTTGGGTCCATATCCTGTTTGTGAATACCTTACCACTAGCTTTCAGTAGTCTGTAAAGTATTAATGTTTTGCGACCGGATTTGGGTAGGAAAGCATTATTACATTCAATTCAATTTGTTTTTTGAAAGGGATTCCCTACCCACGCCCCTTCCAAATACCGTATTGGTACTTTGGTAACGTGCTACTGAATCGCAATTCACAATCTGAGTTGCATACATAATAAAAAAACGTTTTACAGTTGCAAACGGCCCTTTGCAAATGCAAAAAGGATTCATATATCTGTCCCTGAAATAACTAATACATACCAAACAACACCAACAGCTATCAACTGATACTGGCTTGCATATCAAAATGTATTTTTTAGTTCAACCAGTAATAAATTGAATCCAGAATATAGGAGACTATATTGTCAAGTCAGTGTATATAGGTAAGTATATGTTTGCTGTTCTTAACTACATATCTATGTACAGTGATATATACTTATCTTGATGATGGGGGGGGGTAGAGCTTTCTCACATCTAGCTCCCAAACTCTGGAACTCTATTCCAGCAGAATGTAGGAAACTAGACAATGAACTGCAATTTCGGAAGCAAATCAAAACATGGCTGTTCAAGCAATATCTCTGACCCACCTACACTGTTTCTGTAACTAATCATATAGCGCTGGGAGGCCTCAGGGCACCCATGCGGTCTACAAATCCGCCATAATAATAATAATAATAATAATGATGATGTGGTAATGGTGTTCGGTATTCTCTGTTTTTATTGTGTCAGAATATAAAAGTTAATAATGTGATAGAACACCCTTATAGTGCACTGTAGACTAAGAATGATACACTGACTCCTGCAGAGCAAATTGTGGAATTAGTATAAGTGATACTTTTTAAACCAATGCCTGTGGCAGAGATGAAGTATTATGAATAAACAAAAGTGGTAATTATTTTCCCAATAGATTTCTCACAAAGACGTAGAGTTTGACAAATCTTCCTCCTTCGCCTTCCAGTAAGATTGGAGTTTACTTCGTGCAAGAATGCATGACTCCTAGTTTGTTAGGTTGATACACAGCTGATAGTGAATCAATTGGCCTGTTTAGTACATAACATTCAAAAAGAATAATATAATTATATAAATCAGTAATTTGTATCACGTCTGAAATGAAATCATTTTAATAAACGTATTAGCTATACTAGATTATGTTGGCAAATGTGAAAAATTATTATGTGTGATAATGGCGAAAAGAATATTTTTGTCTGATAATAATGGAATAGTTGTCCTTTTTTTAAAGACTGACTTATGTCGTTGGTTGTGTTTTTTCTAAAAACTAAACAAGAAGCACTTGTTCTAGTATATCTTAGAGTCTAAAAAAAAGTAAAGTTCTGTTCAGACTGAACAAGTTCATTATGAAAAAAATACCATTTTATTTCAAAAGAAAAAGTTATGTAACTTTGGTAAAGCTCTTTCTGTTTGATACTCGATCTAATCACAGAAATTCACCATAGAATATCCCCAGGTGCTAGGCTGGATACAAAGATTTTTTTTGCAGCAGTGCTCCCATGTTCAGTTAGAGGGCGCGAAGTTGTATATAAACGCCACCCCTCTGTGTAAACGCCATTTCCTTGCCTTTTCATTTTCCACACTCTTGGATACTGAGCATGAACAATTGTTGGTAACAGTATGCTGACCATTAACTTGGAGACCTTTGCAGATGTTTAAAAGAGGCCACTCCACCCACAGAACGGAGAGGTGAAAAATCTGCGGTCGGATGGAGCATCCACCAAAAAGAGCATAACCGGAGGTAAGTCATTTGTTCTTCTAATGGATACTCCATTGAGATATCATCAGTGATGTCATCAATGTTGTCATTTATCATGTAGTTAATTACATATATGTGAGAACTTAAGCAGTGTATAGTGGGGCACAAGTTATAGTTAGCTCATTAAAGTATAACTGATGAATTTCAGTGTTATATTGATCCATAAGCATTGGTTTTTGTGTCTTTTCCTCCCCTATTTATAATCTCAATTTAATCTTTGATGTCTCAGTGAATTTTTAGATTTTTTTAATGTAAGCTAAGAGCTCATAGCCATCCCTAACTATAACATCACTTTAACCTTTTTTATTCAGTGAATTTATGAGTTTTTTTAATTGGGAGATAACAGTTTATTGCCATATCTAACTATAACATCTCTTTAATCTTTGTTTTTTTTCAGTGAATTTCTGTTTACTTTTATTATATTCACCCAACTCCCCCTTGGGCATGGTAGTCAGCTGTCTGAAGTGGGAGGTTGGAACCAGTGCATTGCCTCTGGCAGGTGGCCAGCCCCCTTTGGCACACTGCCTCTGCGAATCCTCTTTGGGTGGCAAAGATAAGACCTCAAGGTCTCAGAGTAGAACAGGACTTGTGATCTTTTGCACAATTTACAGACATTGAAGTCACTCACCTTCGCATTTGGACTTGTCTTCTTGTAAACTCTACAGGCAAAAAAGAATGAAAGCAAATGTGAAAATGTTATCGAGCCATGACAAAAAAGCTTGAAATCTCAATACATCATTCATTATCGACAGACAGAAAATACTTGGATGACCTCTGTGACTCGCAACATATATTGACCACTTTCACTAGAGAGTTCCAGAGCACATTGTCTACTGTTGGCCATGCTGTTGTGCATTTCTCATAAAGGGATGAGGTGGCAGATGACAGACTCAGTTTGAGTTCTAACACCTTTCTGCTTTTTCTGGAAGACATCAGTTTTAATGTTTATTAACATGGGGCCCGATTCAGAGAACTAACTTAAGACAAAATCCTAAACTTACTACCATTTTGGTATTCACAGAAGGCATTTACTCATTTTGGTATTCACAGAAGGCACTTACTCATTTTGGTATTCACAGAAGGCACTTACTCATTTTGGTATTCACAGAAGGCACTTACTCATTTTGGTGTTCACAGAAGGCACTTGTTCATCAATGACTAAGGGCCTTCTGTCAATACAAAAATGAGTAAATGGTAGTAAGTTTAGGATTTTGTCTTAAGTTAGTTCTGTGAATCGGGCCCACTGTGATCATTATCGGTCTCCTTGGATTGATATCTGACCTGCTAAATAATTATGTTCCAGAGGAAAGTCACAGAAGAGCGCAGCACGATGTTACTCTTAACCATACCCATGGTCCCTCTTTGAAGTGATATGGTGGGAATATGAGGACACAAGAAAAGAATATACATGGCTGTGTGAGTAGGTGGGTAAATGAGTTAGAGGGTGCACTGTCTACTGATTGAGTAAAATAAAAAGTGAGTGAACGTGTTATTGGAAAACAGAAGATGTGTGGGAGGGTCCTGGATAAATGTGTCAAGGTTTGGAAAGTGGGGATAGAAAGCTTGATAAGTGGGTACCAGGTGGTTATAATATATGAGGTCACTGTATGAGTGGTGATTGCATAGATGTATAAAAGGCAAACAAGGCACAGGAATCTGAGTGGGTAGATGTCAGATGTACTGGATGGCTGGATAACAGCAGTTTGATAACCTCATGAAGAGTGTTCAGATGATTGATGCAGTGCTTGGGTGGCTGGCTTTGTTTGCTGGTTGTTGTGGTGGACCAGTGGACGCCTACATGTGCACATTGAGTGATGGATTGAGTGTGTATGCAGGCATGACTGGATAAGTGGGGAGGTGACTGGCAGGGTGGTTTATTGTAAAGTTAAACAGGTGAGTAAAAGGTTGGATTTATTCATTATTATGGTAAGTCTATTGCACACATAATGCTTTAGAGGAATTGAATTGCAGACAGCGCTGATGCATCCATTTGGCAATTGATGATAAGCAGTCTTTAAAGAGCTCTTGTGTGTAAGCCTTTTGATCAGACATAGACACAATGAGCTGCGGACTGTCAGCATAGGACACAATCGGGAATACAAACGATTAGCCAATTTAGGCCAATGGCGTTAAATAGACATTAAACAGGGTAGAGCTTAGTGAAAACCCAGGAGGAACTCCCAGTTTAAACTAGAAAGCCATGGATTTGTAAAAGCCAAAGATGACCCTTTAAGAGCGATCTGATTTAGAAGAATGTATCTACCTGAGTGCCGCACCCCAAATATCCTTAAGGGGCAGTGCTTCAATTAAATGGAGTGTAATATGTTGTCAAATGCAGCTGAGAAGTTTAATAACACCAAAGCAGCATGACCTCCTGTGTCTAAAATGGTGCAAACCTGTTCCAAGACTGCTAGACAAGCAATCTATGTTTTGCTGTTGCCAGAAACCCTAATATGAGTCTTCCAGACAAGCGTGTTTCAAGAAAGCGTGAGAGCTGCTTATTTACTGGCCAAAATTTTGGTTGGACCAGGCAACAGACTTAAAGCCTTAAAATTCACAAAAATGGCGGAATCTGCAGTGGGCTACTACAGCAAAGGCATCACTATTGCAGATTTCTGAGAGGAGGGAAGCGTCCCAGTTTCTAAGGAATAATTAAGATGCCTTTAGAAATGGAGGCAGATAACTTGGGAATTCAGGGATTAAAGAGAAAACCTGACGGACTTCCTACCAAGGCAGCCTTGACATCAACTTCAGTGATGGATGCAAACGTTGACTATAAGGGTATGTCATCAATATGCTTAGAATCTTCCAACAATGTAAAATTACAGATATCTTGCTGTGCCTCTAAGTTTTTGTAAATATCTAAGATTTTACCTGATTTATGGAAAAACAAGTAGACAGATGGACAAGTCAATAATAGTCTTTATAAATGACAGAAACCAACCGGTGAGCAATACAGGACAGCATAGCTCCCCGAAGCCATGTATGGGGCTTTACATGAGGAAGGGGTTTTACTGTGTTGAGTGGCGCCAAGCACTCCAGAATGCAGTGGCTCACCACCACCTGGGATTAAGGTAATTTGATTCTGTTTCTTTCCATCTGATCATGCTACCTTGACTACTTATTTCCAAAAGAAACTCTTTCAAGGCTCCTTCCATCCTGCATCAAGTTTTCCTCTCTAGGTTTCCTCTGAACCTGTGCAGGAAATGTTTGCCTTACGCCTCGTCCCATTCTCTTTGCTCGGTATCGAAGGTCCTTCGGCCTGCTCCTGCTTCAAACACGCCAGCACTGGCGGACTTTCTTTCTGCTGCGCTGCTGATCTTTGGAACTTCCTTCCTCTGAAACTTTGCATTTTTCCTAATTCTTTCTTTCCTTAAAGAACAAACATTTTTCTTTTCTCATTGGAGAGCTGGTCCTATTGACTTTTCGATGTCGATTCTAATGTTTTAGGAGCAAGCGGAAAATTGTACAATAGATTATAGTTTACAATTCATCAGGAAAGCATTGACTTTACAAAGACAGTGACATAAGGAAGTTCCTCACAAAGGGAATGTAAATGAATGGAGCCCATTTCCAATAGGGACTATGGGGGAAACAGTAACAGAATTCACACTGGACAGGAGTAGTTGTAGCAAGAGAGTAAATGCAGCAGCAGGGACAGAGCAGTACTGAGTAAGCTGAAGACAGGTACTGGGCTCATTCACAAGGCCATTTTAGAGTAAGTGAAGTAGTACTCCTGTGGTACTCTTTTATGTACTTTTACATGTCTTTCTTAGTGTGAAAAATGTAAATATTCATGTATAAATAGTACACATAGAAAGGAATGTTCTCTTTGCACTTTTACAGTGCCCCGTAGATAGGTCGCCGTCCATGTTTCTAAGAGTAAAATCTTGATTTTAAAAAGTAGAAAGTGTGGAAAAATTGCAAATATGTTTGGAGTATTGGCTTAGAGAAACTTGAGATTGTAAATTCATACTTCTACTTAGGGAAAATGGTAGCTGGCAGCACAAAGGATAAGGCCCACATTGAACATTGCTCCTGAAAAGCTGTCTCGTATGCAAACGGGTTATGCACGTTTTATATTGTAATGGGTCGAAGGCCTTTTTAGCAAATGCTTTCTGTTTTTAAAGTGTAAGTTCCTCCAACATTGTTATATGCTATTGAATCTATTCAGGTAGAAAAATGGGGCTTCTTTGAAAAGATAGATCATGAATAAATTATGTAGTTTTAGTACATCTGTTTCGACCCCTGCTATGAGGTTAGAGTTCGATCTGATAAGCGCATATGTTCAAGGATTAGCTAGATTGATTCGGTGGAGCTATCAGTTGAAGAATAGTGAGTCGGATTCTATAAAGGGCTTTTTGAACCAGGTAATCTTTGGTTCAGAAGCAGACAAATATTCCTTCATCAGTGATTTTACTTAAGCGTTGAATTATTTTAATGTACAGGAAGAATCTGTGATTTACCTTCTTTTTCTTTTAGAATTCAAAAACATTTTAAGGAGTATTAGATGTACTGTTATTTTTCAGAGGGATTTTTTTTTTTTATATATTCACTTTTGACATTTTTCCCCACAGATCAGCACAGATCACAACCAAATTCAGAATACACCAATATGAGGTTTTAGAAAGAAGCATACAGAATGTTACATAAACTTATTGCAAAGCATCAGAAAAGGATACATTTTGAGCTTTTCAGAGGGATCTTAAGTGCAGCAGGATGAAGAAAATGTAGGAGGTAATATCCTCATCTTGATATCCAAGAGTAGCCCACAAGTATCTGGCTTGGAATTTGGTTCATGGGATCTGCCGCCTGCTGAATTTATTCTGTATGTATTTACTTCCATGTAATGATTTAATGGTAAATTGGTCGTCTTCTTGCGAGAACAGGGAAAGATTGTAACACGTGCTAATTTAGGGATTCAGAACCTAAACCATGTCCTGTTTGTCTGTCCAGGCCCGTTACCACATCGGTACCGGCTGCTACAGCCAATGTTTTTACAGAATAATATTAAAACTGTTAGCAGCAGCACTTGAGTTTCTTTTTAATTCAAAGAATTTAATAATATGCACAAAAATATTTAACTTTTTTATTTAGGTTTTGAACTTATAATTCTTTTAGAGTGTTGCTGTATAAGGGAAAGGAATTTATGGGACTGTTTTCTTGTGGAGTAACATATAGATTGATTGCTGCTATGCGGGGGGAGTTTCTTGCGGGATTCATGGGAGTGAATACAAGTTCACTATCTTAGCCCCTGGTAAGTGTTATTAGCAAGAATCTAAATCTCTGGTCTAGATGCAAATTTCTGTTATGATTTTATTTTCTTCTGAGAAATTTGCACATAATCTGTGCTGCAATGGGGAGTGGGTCATTTGCACAAAATGTTCACTTTTCCCTCTTTATAATGAAATTACATATGCATTTAATTCGATGTAACTGATTGTGAGTAAAGGATTTAAACATGCATTTACTTAATAGTATTATTATGACACAATTATTAAATCAGTTTTAGTGTAATTTGTTTTATCCATCTGTGGACCTCATTTGAGATCCAAATCTTAATATAGAATTTAAAAGAACTGACACCTCGTCCCACCCTGGTAAGATGGTACTGCAAAGTTTCTAAATGCTCCCAAACAGGTAGGTATATTGTAGCAAATGCCAGACCCTGACTCCTAGTATCATGTTGGGCCTAGATTTGCGGCTGTAGATGGAATTTAGTGCCAGGGAAAGTATGCCAGTAAGAGTGCCATCCTGAAACAGCATGCATGGAATTAGATTTGGGTGCACAGGTGTCCACAGCAGAGTGGCACGGGGTGGACTTAGGGAAGGTAAATAGCACCCACAAAGTCCTAGTTTGTGGGTGCTGTGTGAGCAGGTGCAGTGTGGACCTTACCGAGAAGGCGTGCTTTGCAGGGTCCAGCTCGGGTGGCGCAAGAAAGGGGCAGTGATTAGTGAAAAGCTGGGACCATTGAGGCCAGGAGTGCGGGCGAGGCGGGTACACAGTCCGAGGAAGGCAGGAGACAGAAGGAGGGGCAGAGAAAAAAACAAAGTGTAAAAAGTAGTGCAGGAGAAATATGAGGATGGATATGAAGTGAGGTTCAGACATAAATTTAGCATAAACATATTTAAAGATTAAAATAGAAAACATAAGAGCTGTTCGAGGCAATGCTTAGAGGTCCCACCTGATCTGCTTTCCCTTTTAAACTGCATTGTAGCTGTTGTAATTGTGCTGTGATTGGCTAAGAGGAGGGCCTGGCCTGGAGGCAGACTGGAAAGCTCTCTGGGTCAGCCGCTGTGATTGGCTGTGAAGCTGAGCAGGCCTAGATGTAAACGGATTGGATTTGCTGATAGGTTTTTTAAAGTCTGAGGGCACATTAGGTGGCACTGATGAACCCCTGCTGCGATTGGCTGGGAGAGTGGGCAGGTCTAAAGCCAGATTGGAAGGCACACGCTCTGCCCACCACGCTATGGACAGTGCAATCTTGATGGACAGAAGAGATGCTTTTATCACTGTCTGTTGGGCCAAGTGCATTCATTGTTAGTGAACAGGTCCATTTAGCTAAACTTTCCCTATCCATGAGAGGTCTGGATTTGAGTCAGGGGCCGAGAGCGCGTGAAGATGCTGGTGATGTCACTGCTTTGAGGTGTGTTTCCGGTTTACACTTCTGAATAATGTTGGCCCTTGAAAAGTCAAAAATACAAAAGATAACAATATTCCAAGGACTGAAGAGTTAGTAATAGAACCACTGGGAAGGAAGAAATAGTGGGGCAAACATTTACAAAACTTAGATGACAGTATGTTGCAAGTCACTAAGAAAGCACCTCAAGAAATAGTTACTCAAGGCATATTTAGGAAGTATTCGTATCAGATGTGACCAGTGTACAATCCTTGAGCGGGTCTCTTTAAACAAATATGACAATTACATCATGGACTATAACTTGTAATCCAGTGCCCAATGCTTGTTAAATACTTGTATCTTTATTAGTAAAATTTTGAATATGGTGCAGCACACACAGGCCAGCACCCTCTGTACTATTGTCAGTACTGCCAGCAATTTCCTTGTCATAAGCAGCTCTCCCAATCCGGCATCCTCTCTGAATGAGGTACTTTCGGTTCAGCTAACACCATATGCATTATATTTTTAAAAAAGAGTTAAAGGCCTGCATGTGTAAAATGTATTTGTAACTGGCCTCTCGGTGGCGTGGGAGGACGTCTTCTTGTCTGCGGTCACACATTACTAACCCTGGGCAAAGCACTACGCTACGCTCGCGTATTTTGCGAAGTTTCCGCTACTTCACACTATGCGAATTGCACGTAGCACAGTGCAAACACGCGTAGCGGTCATTTTTTGCTTGCTCGCGGTCCTCAACGTCAAGTTGGCGATCGCGAGCAAGCAAATTACATCCCAGCGAGACTTTTTCCTCGTTTGCGGCCAGCAACATCAAGTTGCTGATCGCAAGCGTGGAAAATAAACCTCCTGGCTAGATTTTCAACGCAGGGAGGTCAGGTTTCTCATTGCGAGTGGTCGCGTATGCACACGACTGCTCGCGATGATTGCCCAGTGCCGGATGCTTGTCCGCACTGTGCAATCATTGAAAACGGCATCATGCACAGTGCCAACAGGGTACTACACAGTTCGAGTAGTGCTATGCGTAGCGCGAAGTGCACTTCGCGTAGCTACGCGAAGCGCAACTTTGCAAACTACGCCCAGGGTTACACATTACCACGCTTGTGTGTTTGTGATTCATTCCTGCAGCTTTTGTTCACTGACAATGCTTACTTATATTCTATTCTTTTGATTCTATTATGTTCAGCTTTACCACTGAAAGGAATCACGGTGCTGTTAAAGCAGTGCAAATTAAACCTTTATTCATCATCAGACTATACAGGAAAAGCCACATATTCACAGACAGGACATGGTGGTCTAAAATGACGTCAGGTGGCAGTGTTCACCCTAAAATGGAAATCTTTCTACTGCACTTTAAACTTTTGACTGAAGATGTAGAGTAAAATGTGTATAAATATGTTGTATATTTTATTATAATTTAGGGATCGTTTGTCATTTTGTATTGTTTAGCTATTTCTTACTATTTCACCTGTGCTTGTTCTACACAAAACATTTAAAAAAAAGTTTAAATAAATTTGCAACCATATCCGAGCAGTCACATATTACCAAACACTCATGAAAGAATGTAATTATAGCAAGATGTTGACTTAATTTTCAAAAGCGCCCATGAAACCTGTAGCATCGAACAAAATATCTTCTTCAAAAGCACACGCTGATGAGAGGAGCTTCGCGTGCAACCGAGATGGCCGCGTGAGCACAGAGCTCCCGAGACCCTCGCCACCTCCCGCATCTATCCTGAATTTTATCCTGATTACGGCGGCGTGTTATTGAAGACGCAACCCAGCTGATATAATAGCTGCTTTCAGAAATCGATTTGGACTCCGGGAACCACAACTACGATACTTTGACCTTTTGTGGCCTGCTCCATGGAACTACCCGGGGCTCCAGTCACTGTGGTGCCCAGGTAGTAGTTGAACAACAACGGCCTACGGGGTCCTGCTCACAACCTCGGAGTTAACTTTCGGTTTCGTTTTTGGTTCCTCGGCCTCCTCCTGTCTCAAGACCGCTCTGGCAGCCCGGGATGCAGCCTGGGCCCGCAACTTCACTGTATGCCAGCTGCTGAGTGTTTCTGGTCGTGGGATATCCGTCTGGAACTCGCTTTTGGAGATCCCGGTGGGTGAATCGAGAGGAGTCATTTTTACCAGGTCTCAAAGGCCCCTCCGGGGCGCAACACCCAATATGGCGGGCAAACCCGATAGCGAGAAACGAAAGACCGAGACCATTCACCGGGGGGGCACTATTCAATCGAATATCATGGATCGCTATACCCATCCTAAGGGGTCCCCCGGTGGTGCGAGTAGGTCTCTGGAAGAGGCGGGTGACGGCTCAGCAGCGGCGGATGATTTGACCCTGCATGATGTCATGGGCGCCATTGCTAGTATGAAGACCTCTATTGGCCAACAATATGAGGCTCTGGCCCTAAAGCTTGATACTGTGGCAATCAACGTCAATTTGATCAGGGCGGACTAACGAAAAGGTCAAATCCTTAGATTTGAAGACCTCCAGCCTTACGACTGATGTGTCCGATTTACAGACGGAGGATCGCAACCTACGATCCTCCAATGTCCAAAGTCGGGCCAGACGCAATAACGTACGTATTATTGGGGTCCCTGAAAAATCGGAAGAACCAGCCGCAGATCTCCTTGTGGAGGACCTCATCCTAAATCATCTCGCCCCAAAGGCCTGAGCAACTTCTTTGCGGTGGAACGTGCGCACAGAGTGCCGGGCGGGAAGCCGAAGCTGGGCGCCCCTCCGCGTCCTATCATCGCCAGAATTTTTAACTTCAGAGATAGAGACGCTATCCTGCAGGCATCACGGGTGGGCGGCCCCACGAAGTTTGAAAACACTACGGTGAGCTTCTACCAGATTTCACCCAGTTCGTTCAGAAACAAAGGATGGGGTTTCAGGGGGCGAAGCGACGACTGAGAGACATGGGTATGAAATACGCGATGCTTTTTCCAACTCGGCTGCGTGTTGAGTACGATGATTAGACGTTTTTCTTTGACCGCCCTGAGAGAGTGAGTGACTGGCTTGATACGTTGTATACGCAGCGTGATCGCTCGGAACATTCTGAAGGAGCTGAAGGTGGCCCGTTGTGACAAGAATGAGCAGTGGTTTCTGGACATTGTGCATAACTGGCAGCTGTCGTTCGATGACTTTTACACTTGCGTTACTTATGGTGGGATACCCAGAGGTGGCGGGGGGAGTGGGACTCTTTCCTCCTCCGGGTTTCTTTTTGTAGACTAGTTTAATGTTAGGGTGACAGGCACACTGCAAGTTGGGGTGGCTTTTGAGTCTACTGCAGGGTGCAGGGTGGGGGGGGTGTTTCGGGTATTTGTTGGGGGGTGGGGGAGGGTTTGGGTGTGTTTCATTTTGTTTCAAGGCAACGCATTGTTTTACTTCTGGACCTGGTTGTTGTGTTCGCTATGGGGTGGATTCTGCATTTATTTCCGGGATGGGGGGTAGGGGGTTGAAGTTATTGTGTTGGAATGTTAACGGGTTGGGGACAGGATAAAATGTGGGGTAGTGTTGCAGCTACTGAGACGCCTCTCCCCTGATGTAGTGTTACTGCAAGAGACACATCTGATCGGAAACACATGCCATGCTCTGAATCGGCGAGGTTATCGTCCTGTTGCACACTCTGGATTCACTACTGGTTCTAGGGGGGTGGGTATCCTAGTCAGAAGCTCCCTCCCCCTGGAGGTAGATGACATAATCCTTGACGACAGGGGGCGCTATGCTGCTCTCACTGGTAGATGGGAGGGGAAGACTGTCTCACTGCTTTCCGTATATGTTCCACCTGATCTGCAGACTACGACCTTTGCTTATTTGGGGAGAGTAGTCCTGGGGCTTCGGGTAGGCAATCTGGTGATGGGTGGAGATTTCAATTCTGTCGTCTCCGGTAGGGAGGACTGCTACCACCCCAGGGACCTCACGAGATCACAGTCTTGGTTGGGTGGCTTTCTGGAGACGCTGGGACTGGTAGATTGTTGGAGGCTGCTGCATCCGGGACAGGCGCAATACACCTTCCACTCTGGTGCTCACGGTAGTCTCTCTAGACTTGACTATGTCTTGATGCCAGCAGCGCAGGTCTCTTCGGTTAGGGAAGTTAGACACCTGGCTAGGGGTATTTCAGATCACTCCCCACTATGGCTTTCGATGGACACGAAGATGGGGGCTGAGGGTCGAGTGGCCCCGATCAATCCTTGGTATCTCCGTAACCCCAAAACCCGGGCAGAGTTGGTCAAGTCTCTGGATCACATCATTTTGCGGAGAATGTGGGGTC
Organism: Lissotriton helveticus; assembly: GCF_964261635.1. Classification (NCBI taxonomy): domain Eukaryota; kingdom Metazoa; phylum Chordata; class Amphibia; order Caudata; family Salamandridae; genus Lissotriton; species Lissotriton helveticus. Next base: position 90,518,033 of record NC_136064.1, on the reverse strand, counting down.
TGTGTCCTCTTCTGTTTCGCTGTGGGAGGCTTTCAAGACGGTTATCCGTGGACAGGCGCTATCATTAATCGCTGGCGCCGAGAAAAGCAAAAATGAGGCGGTGGTCCGCCTCGAGACCGAAATAGCTGAGCTGGAAGGGGATTTGGAGTTGGGTATCACTCATGACAAGATTCACGTCCTCAGTCTCAAACAACTTGATTATAGGGCGTTGGTAACGGACACTGCTAGAGTTATGAGTAGAGAGCAGCAGGGACGTCTATATGATGTGGGAGACAAGGCTGGGAAACTGATTGTTGGTTAGACAGAAAGGAGAGGGCGAGCGTGTGGTCCCTGTGGTTGAGAGAGCGGATGGAGTGTGAGTGACTGATCCTGTTGAGATTGTGGAGTGTTTTGCAGAACATTTTCGAAATGTGTATTCCCGAGTGTCCGATAGACCAGAGGAAGACTCATATCTGCTGTTACGAGACATTGCATTGCCTTGCCTATCGGATTCAGATAGGGATCTGATGAACGCAGCACTTTCCGTTGACGAGGTGGCAACTGCTATTCGTTCCGTACTATGCTATGGGCCCTAATGGTCTCCCCATCGAGCTTTACAAGCTGTGTCCTGACAAAATGGCGCCGTATCTTCGTTCTATGTTCCTGGAATCGTGAGACATTGGCTCCCTCCTCCGTGATCAGCGACTTGCGACCATTGTGGTGATTCATAAGGAAGGGAAGCCGCGGGATCGCTGCGCATCTTATAGGCCTATTTCGCTTCTAAATGCGGAGCCCAAGATCCTCGCAAAATTGCTCGCAAACCGCTTGATAAAAGTGATCAGTGACCTGATCCATCTGGATCAGTCCGGTTTCATTCCACATCGTGATACAGCATTGAACTTGCGGCGCCTGCATGGCGTTCTTGCGAGAGCAGCGTCAATGCTTGAACCGGCCATCTTGGCTTCCTTGGATGGTACGATGGCCTTTTATACATTGGAATGGCCGTATCTCTGGGCTGCTCTTGCAAAGTTCGGTTTTGGTCCTGGTTTCATTGGCTGGGTGAAACTTTTGTATGAGGAACCATTGGCTCAGATTGTGGTGAATGGTCGGGTTTCTAAGTCCTTTGTCCTTGGGAGGGGTGTCCGTTGTCCCCACTTCTTTTTGCCCTCGCCTTGGAACCCATGGCTGCTTGGCTGCGGTGGGAGCCATCGATGAGGGGTATTCAGTGGACCCCAGACTTTGAGGATCGAATATCACTCTATGCAGACGACATCTTGTTGTATCTCACGTCGCCTCGACAGTCGTTGATTGTATTGTTTGATGTGCTGAACTCGTTCGGGAGGAACTCCTGCCTTGTGATTAATTGGACCAAGTTCTGTGTCTACGTACTCTCGGGTGACACTCCCTCTTTGCCGCGCGGTTGCCCCATACAAGTGACGCAGATGGGATTTAAGTATTTGGGGGTCTTTATTACATTAGACCCCGTGGTCCGTTACGATCGTAATCTGCTTCCTCCGCTCCAACGGTTAAAATCTGACGTTGTGGCCTGGCGCAGACTGCCATTGTCCCCCCTCGGGTGTGCAGCTCTTTTGAAAATGATGTCTTTGCCGCGGTTTTTATACGCGCTTCAGAACACATTTGATGTCATTCCGGCAAGCTATTTCCGGGAGGTGGAGAGTTTGCAGAGACGGTTGATACGGGGTGGGCGTTTGCGTATCGCCTTCGCCAAGCTGACGCTTCCCTGGTATGACGGCGGTATTGCACTTCCGGATATTAGGCGATATTATTGGGCCTCCCAGCTGGGAGCGATTAATCATTGAATGTACAGCCCTGCGTTAAATACTGCGTTTGAGATGGATAAGTGGCTGCCACCGGGTGGAGATTATAACAGGGCGCTTTATTCCAAATCTGCTGGAAGGAAACTTTCGGGACCCACTAAAATAGCGGTGCGAATGTGGCAATGTGCGAATGCGGCAATGGGATGGAGGGATCGACTGACCTGGGCGACTCCGCTCTATGCGTCTGAAAGATTGGGCAGCCTGTGGAAGACGATAGGTTTTGAGAAGTGGTATATGATCGGTATTTGCAGGGTGAGTGATATCTGGGCCAAAGGTAGGATTAAACCTTTGAGGAGTTGAAGGTAGAATATGAGCTGAGTGACAAGGAGTTCTTCCGTTATGTACAGATCCGCCACGCGTTGAGTTCGGTTTTTCCTGCAGGTATTGTTATCCCGGAATCATCCCCACTCAAAGATTGGGTGCTTGACGGATATGTTCCCGACAGCACTATTTCTTTGATATATAAGAAATTGATTAACAATCGAGTTGACCTGTTGGTGCAACTTAGAGAGGTCTGGACCAGTGACGGTCTAGAGTTGGATGAAGAGGACTGGAAGTCTGCGATATCCTCACCAAAGGAGGTCGCGATTCCGGCCCGTCTCCGACTCGTACAGCTTAAGATCCTGCATCGGATTTATGTGACCGGCCCTCGCCTGATTCGTATGGGTTATTCTGTGGATGGGTTGTATAAGCGTGGATGCGGTTTAACTGGTACTTTCCTCCACATAATTTGGGAATGTCCGGAAGTGGTAGTGTTTTGGAGTCGAGTGCATGCTGTGATGGAGGAGGTCACGGGTGTTGCGTTGTTGCCTGAAGCAAGGCGTTGTTTGCTGGATGTTTGGGAACCGACTGATTATGATGTGGCGCAGACTCAGTGGGCGACCCTTGGGAATATGGTCGCCAAGAGAGATATTGCGCAGTTGTGGGGTTCCCAGAGACCGCCCACGGTCTTGGCACGCAAGGAGAACATGGACTGGTGTATGTTAGAGAGAAGACGGTGTATGTGGCGCGCCGCAGACCTAAAAAGTGGGGTAAAATCTGGGGCCAATGGAACTCCTACCGGGGTGATATATGTACACCTCCCCTCGCGGATACTCCGGATGTTCCTCTTTCCCCCTGACCCGACATTCCTAGTGTTGTTTAAGCCTCAATGTTTTATGACTCTGATTTCCCCCCTGCCCCTCCTTACACTGATGATTTGTATCAAATTGTAATGCACTTTCCTTCCTCTTTGAACACATATCCAGCTGTACTGCCTTCTATTGCCTTGTTTGTTTATGTTTTATTGATAATAAAAAAAAGTATAAAAAAAAAAGAACACGCTGACTACACAATAAATGAGCAGTCTTTAAACATATAACAACCAACAAAAAGTCGAAAAATAGCACGGTTAATATAAAACTAAAATAATCCTCCATTGTGTAGGCTGGGAGGAGGTTGGGGGTTGGGGGGGGGTGAGGATAGCGGAAGAAGAAGTTTGATTCATCCTGTATTATTTGATTTGGAAAATCAATAAAATGCTTCACAAAAAAGAAAAATCGTAAAAACGGCAAAAAGAAATAAATGAAAGATGTGTGGCAAACAGGGTCTTTCCATTTCCAGAATTCCTGAGTCTTACTCTGATGGCACCAGATACTGCTAGAACAGGTCACTAACGTTTACATTTAATAAAAGAAATGCTTCACATTCTTCAGGCCTCCTTTAAGACCGTATTAAACAATACGAAAATCTGCTGCCCTTTTTAAAAACCAAATCTTAAATAAAAAAGACACAAAATCGCATCTAGGAGATAAGGCCACAGTAGACTACACCCTTATTTATATTCAATTCAATATTTATAGACGGATTTCTTATTGATCTGTGGATGGCAATTTATAAAATGCCACTTGCTAGTGGAATCAGGTTGTGAACCGAGGTATAATACATAATCCTATACAATAACAGTGGGTAAAAATAGAAAAATAAACTTTAAAAGACATTAGAGACCCCCATAAATACATCAAGATGTGTTTGAAGTGAAATCTCGGTTCAGAGAAAGTGTCTCACTTGAGGGTTCAAGAGATATCGGACATGAAGTTTCAGCCTTGGCGTTTTGCATGAGGCTGAAGGTGGGGAAGGGGAGTGGACATATGGGTTAAGCCAATGCAGATTTGGGTACACCCCATAGACTTGGGGGCATATCATCAAGAACGGAGTTAAGATTATCGCTGTGTTAGTGGCAGGAAAGTGCAGCTAAAGCGGCGATAATGGGCTTGATAATATGCTCTTGAGAATTCCAATAGAAGCCCAGGTTCTGATGTTAACCTGGGCTTCTATTTGAATTCTCCAGGGCATATTATCAAGTCCCTTATCTCCGTGTTAGCGGCAGTTTCCTGCTGCTAAAGCGGAGATAATTTTAACGCCGTTTCTTGATAATATGCCCCAAAGTTGCTAAGAGACCCCTACTAGAAACAAAAAACAACGATGTGTTGTCCTAGACCACAACAAACCCCTAACTTCTGGTGCTGTGTGTCTGACGGAGCCTGGCTGGTTGCCCTAGCGGGGGTCTGGACGTTGTTGTAAATGCGGATAGCAGAGATAATGCAATGGTCCATGGTAACTTTAAAGGTCGTAAGATGGTGTGAGAAAAAAATAAACTTCAGGACAAAACCCAATCACCCAAAACCAATCACCACTGGCGTAGCAAAGGGGGGCGGTCTGTCCCAGGTGGCATGAGTTTTGGGGGGTGGCCTCCCCACCCCCTCTCTTACATGCAGCCGCCGTGGGACAGCAAGCCCAGGGGCTGTCACAGGTGGAAAAAGGTCTGGCTACGTCACTGCCAATCACCTAGTTTCTTTTTCCTACTCAATCAATCAATAAATCAGTTGACTTCTTTAGCACTACTTTTCACCCAAAAGGATATCCAGGCGCATCTACTGCATCAATTCAGGATTCCTATCCATTCATCGGTCAATATTTCCTCTACTGAGTTTGTTGCCCTGGTGAGGAGGCAGGGGCATGGCTCAGACTGCAGCTACAAAAAGAACAATTGATGGACAGAATGCAGAACAATGTCATACATTCACCCCAGTACAGAGATCTGGGCCTAAATCCATCGTTTTTTTGCACTCCACACCACCCCAGGTCAGACATGGCCATATGCAAATCAGCCTTGACCCTGTGCCTCATGGGAACAGTCCAGTCCGAACTACCAAGCCATGTCTTTCCCAGACCGGAATCAAGCATCCAAGGACCGGTTTCTGGCTATCAGCCTTCATCAGCCTGGATAGCTTGACTCCAGTGGTGTGGAGAGCCTGGGACTCACGTCTGAGCATACCCAGCCCACTCAGGGTGAAAATTGCAAAAAACACAGTTGATGGACAGAATGTAGCATTCACCCCAGTACAAGGATCTGGGACTAAATCCATCGTTTTTTTGCTCACCATGCCATTCCAGTTTGGACCCAACCATATGCAAATCAGTCTTGACCATGTGCCCCATGGGAACAAACCAGCCCGAACTGCCAGGCCTGGTCCTCCCTGGACCGGAATCAAGCATCCTGGGACCTGTTTCAGGCTTTCAGCTCTCATCAGCCAGGATAGCTTGATTCCTGTGGCAAAGAGAACACAGGACTCATGTCTGAGCATACCCGTCCCACTCAGGGTGACAAATGCAAAAAGAAAAATTGATGGACACAATGCAGATCAATGTCATACATTCAACCCAGTACAGAGATCTGGGCCTAAATCCATCGTTTTATTGCTCACCATGCCATTCCAGTTTGGACACAGCCATATGCAAATCAGGGAGGACCTGGCTTGGCAGTTCGGACTGGACTGTTCCCATGAGGCACAGGGTCAAGACTGATTTGCATATGGCCAGGTCTAAACTGGGGTGGCATGGTGAGCAAAAGATTGATGGATTTAACCCAGATCTCTTGACTGGGGGTGAATGTTTTGATTTGTTCTGCATTCCGTCCATCAATTGTGTGTCTTTTTCAGAATGCAGTTAAGCGAATGTGCATGGAGTGCACATAAGAAATGTATTTACAGGCACAATTACGAGCCCCTTGTGCCACCGGAGAGTCACTTTTTGTGATGCTCCAGTGGCGCAATTACAAATTCATATCTATGAGTCCACGCAAAGCCACTTTGCATGGCTTCAGATGGCCTCATGGATATGGAGTACGGCAAGGCAGCACAAATTGCTGTGTTATCCTACTCTGCGTTCGGAAGGCATTGCAGTGGGTCTTCCAATGCAGCACCCATGGATTTTGATGCTGCCCCAGATTTACAAGATCATGCAAACCTGGGGAAGCCGTGCCAAATCCTTACGCAGCCCGAGGTAAGGCGTAACAAGGAGAAATATTTGTATTTTTTCTTGTTTTTTAGGTCGAACCTGGGAAGCACATGCGCTGCCGTGAGGCATGCGGCAGTGGAGTATGGCTTTGAAGCTCCGCCCACTCTCCGCCCATATTTTTAATTGGCTTGTGTCATTGTCCTTCGTAAACGCTGGCTTCCGAGTCGTTATTAGGCTTGTTAGTCTCTCCTTAGTACTGCCTTGTCTGCATTTGTTACCACCCATAACGACTGGACCTTTTCCTTGTCTTGTTACACGGTCTGCTTTATCTTGGCTGTGAGCACTATTTTGTTTAATGATTTGCCCCTATTCCACCCACTATGTCGCAGCACGCCGCCCGCTTTTATTTTATGTAATAATGGCGGTCCGCTTTAACTATAGTTGCCATGTTTCTTTATTTATTTATTTTAGCAGAGCAGTCCAGTTTAAGTATAGTGGCCACGACTACCTACTATAATTTTCTTTTAATTTTTTGTTTACCAGCGTCGATGTTGCCCTTTCACATTCATGGAGGCTGCGGCCTTTCTTTAGACAAGCCACATCTAAAGAAAGGTGCGCAGCTGCTATTAAAGTGAAAGCATGGCATCAGTGTTTTTGCAAAAAAAAAATATGTTTGTGAACTTGATAAACAGATGCTTTTTTTGTCAAAGCTCCACATGACACGGTTTCACTTTAATGTTGGCTACTCCCCTTTCTTTAGACGAGGCTTGTCTAAAGAAGGGGCGAGGCCTCCATGAATGTGAAAGCGCTGCATGGGCGCTGGTAAACAAACAAATATTTGCAATGCAATAGGTCTCGCATTTGCAAGAGTTAAAGCTGTTGCATTGCCAATAGCTCAAACTCTCGTAAATGCTCCTCTTCGCATGTGCTGGGTCTGGTGGCTCAGTGGACTAATGCATCCACTGCAGGGGCCTGTGTTTGACCTCATGGTGACTACGCTATCTCATGACCCAGTTGGGGCAGCAGAGAATTTCTCCTCCTGTCTTGTAGCGCTCGCTGGCTGGATGAAGGGCAATTGTTTGCGCCTCAATGGCAACAAGACGGAACTTCTTATCATCGGTCCGTCTCCGTCCATATGGACCTCAGCTTGGTGGCCAGCTGACTTTGGTACTATGCCCACTCCATCCGCCACGGTGAAAAATCTGGGGGTTATTTTAGATTCTAATCTCTCTTATACCCAACATGTGAGGAGTGTAGTTGGGAAATGTTATGGCACACTCAAGGTGCTCCGCAAGATCTTAGACCTTCTCCCGTTCAAAGCTAGGAAATCCCTAGTGCATGCCCTAGTCATCCCTCACCTTGACTATGGGAACTCACTGCTATTTGTTTCTTAGTAAAAAGGGCCTGAGCCAACTGCAATGTGTCCAGAATGTGGCGGCCAGGCTAGTATTGAAAATGCCTAGGAGGTCATCTGGTAAGCGGGCACTTCACCCCTTACACTGGCTTCCCATGCAAGAACGCATTCGGTTTAAAACTTTGTGTATTACCCACCGCATTGCTCATGGCCGTGGCCCCTCTTATCTCCAGAAGATGATGACCATATACCGTCCTAGACGGTCGCTGAGATCTTTGGGGAGCATGCAGATGGTGGTCCCCCGCATCCGTCGCGCTCGGATGGGAGGGAGATCCTTTAGGTTCCACGCCAGCAAATACTGGAACGAACTTCCGCTCGATTTCTGGAAGGAACCTTCAGAATCTCGTTTCAGGCTGAAACTGAAAAGTCACTTATTTCCCAAAGTCTAGTTGCCTGCTGCCTTGTGTCCTCTCCCCTCTGGGCTGTTGGACTTTCATTTCGGAGTTCTGTCGTTATGCATCCACAGCGCGGGGACGCACTGTTTTTCTGTGTAACCAGGCGCTTAATAAATGTTTTATTATTATTATTATTATGGTCACAGGTTCAAAACCTGGTTTGTCCGCTCAGCCTTTCATCCATCTGAGGTTGATAAAAAATGAGTACTGTTGGGTAACGGTTAACATTTGTCATTCAGTGCCAAGATACCCTAGTTGGGATGAATGTGCACTTTGCAAATACTTTTGTTATGTGTGCTGCATTTTGCTGCACACATTGAAAGAGGAAAATGCCTCTTGTGATTGTTTTTGTGCAGGAAAAAAACAAAAACAATCCTGGTGACAACACCGGCACACCCTTGCACCATGGTGGAAGGGTGCCTACGTTGGCGCTAGACTGCCGAAAGGGCACCAGCACAGGAGGAAAGAACAGGAATGCACTGCATAAATACGGTGCATTCCTGCCCTTTCTCTTTGGTGTAGGGTAGTGCATCAACGTGACTTGCTGCAGTGCCCTACGCCAAAACCCTAAATGAGGGCCCCAGTTTCCACACTTGACCACAAGTGACCCCTTGTGTCATTCGCCTACTGATTGACTCTCTCTCTCCTGTGTCTCGCAGTTTAAGCTTTATACTTTGCAGGGCACACAATATGTTTTCTTATTTTATCACTTCTTCACAAAATAGTTCTTTTATGTCCTGTGCGCTGCAACCCGTGTGTATAAAATTCTGTACAATAAATAAATTAAGAAGAAAGGAACCACCTCTAAGCCCCCCTTTGATTTGAATACAGATTCAATGCAGATTCTGATGTCGGCTCTTTTGAGGTGTAGGCAGAGGGGCTTGGAGTGTACTTAGGGTCTAGCACTAGCATTTTTAGATTCTTGCTATTATTCTACCACAAGGGATATTTTGAAAAGGTGCTTGTATGTGCAGTGCTTAATTTGTAAATGAATGAGTGCCGGTGCCCAAAGCTCTGCTCCATCCGTGCTATAATAGATCAGTGCAATGAATGCCAAGGCTGCGTAGTCTTGAATCCACCTCAGGCCTCTTTAATCCACTGCCAGGCACTCTCTACCCCTTGATCTCACTCCTGCAGGGCCCTGCATTCTCCCTTTGTGCCATTTTTTTCTGTCTTTCTCTTCCCCCATATTTCTCCTTTGTGTGTTTTTCTCTCTCTTGCTCCTGGTCAATATCTGATGAGGAAAAACAAATGCTGGTTCCCAAAGATGAGTGCAGTTAGCACCCAAAGCCATATACAAGCTCAAATTAAGCACTGAGTATGTGGGGCATTTTAAAGCAGAGTAGGCTATGAAAAGTGGACAATGTTTATGTAAGAGATGAACTTAGGAATCGCGTTTAGAAATGTTGGGAGATTTGGCGGAACATTGAGTACTTTAAAGCACTCTGAACCATGTTGGGTGACATTAAATTGTGGCTTTACATTGGGTGTGGCAGCTCTCCACATGGAATTTCCCAAAAAACAAATGTTATGTTAAGTGCTTTTATAGCGCGCTTATTGTCCGTGCGTGTATCTAGGTGACTTTTACTCAGTGTGTGAGGTCAACTGGGGCGGGCTTACAGGAAGAGGAGACGGCTCTGATGTGTGGTGGGAGGTCGTTCCAGGGTTTAGGGATCAGGTACCAGAAGGCACAGACCCCTGCTCTTCATTTGTGTATGAGTGGGCTGTGCGCTTCTGAGAGACCGGCCGAGCGGAGGTGTCTGGAAGGTTGGTGGAAATGAATGTGGCTGTGCATGGCTATAAATGACTTTATGCCAGGAATACTGGTGAACATTGAATAGACCCAAAATGCAAGTATATAACTGCCATGTAGCTGTTTTGTTGCCTCAGGCTGTACTTATACGGAGCCTTGAAGCAGGAATGTGTTATTTTCCCTGATGGGGTCTCCTGGTGTGGACATAATAGGTCGCACAAAGGGACTGCCTCGCGCCCCGAGAGTGAAAGATTCACAACACTGAACTAGTAACTCTGGCCAGTGGCGGTGCATCCATTGGGGGCGTTTGGGCGTTGCCCCACCAATGCCACGGGCCCATGGCCCCATTTAGAAATCGTTCTACTTCTGATGCTAATTCCAGCGATCAGGACTCCTGAATGGAATGGAATTAGCGTCAGAAGTAGAACGAGGGACGCTGAAGGAGATGGGGCTGCTGCAGCACTCAGGGTGAGTGACAGCGCAATAGTGCGCATGTTCGTTTTTGGGCTGGTCATTTTTAAGACAAGCCCAAACATGCCCACTAAGCCTTCCCCTTAGGAGAGCGAGGGTTGCTTCTTTCGCAGCCCCCAGTCTCCTAATGGGCAGGGAGTGACCCTGCTCCAGGCCAATCCTGGCGCTGCTGGACTCTGGAACAGCATCTGGATTGGCTGAGGGCCTGAGAGGGCTTGCCAGCCACTCACGCAGAAGACGACGGTGAAGGCGCCAAACGCGGACCCCGGCCCAGAAGCAGACAGCAGAGGAGGCAGACCCGGTCAGGTAAGTTTAAGCTTCTTTGTATTATATTTTCAAACCCCTGCAGACCCCCCACCCCCGCGCGAGACCCCCACACGAGACCCTCCTTCCCCGATGCGAGACCCCGCCCCGCGAGTATTGTGAGCCGCAACTGCTTGTCACTACTATGAATATTACCCATTGTTCCCCAAATTCTCTGCAACGTGAAGTTTCATATAAAATTGCACACTCCTTTCAAGTTCTTACGAGAAAGAAAGATCAGTGACATGTATTCAGTTTTAAAGACATGAGGAAAACAGTGTTATGCTTCACTCGCAAGAGAACGGTACATTCATTTTCAGCGCCTACTACTACCATCCACAAGCAAATTCCACCGGTGAGGAAATACTGTAAATTTGCTGGGAAAAACTCTGTCAAATGCATAGATTTACTAAACGTGAGGTATTATGCAAGCATTTGTCTTGGCTTGCATAGCAAAACTTTGTAAAAAAGTTGTAGGCAGTTTGCACACTCTTACTTGCAGGTGTTTTCGACTTCAGAGGTTGACAAAAATACATACCTTCCTGTAGGCTGATAATAATAGACTGATTCGGAGTGCTCAGAGACCTTGGTTTTGTTTAAGCACCATAAACAATTTATGATATAGAAATATGTTGTAATACCATGAGCTGTGTTGTAAAACGGTAGTGTGGTGTGCCAGTTGTTGAAGGGACATTGCTCTTTTGTGATATACCACCACCTATTGTTATGCTACAGCGGATGTTTCAGTGATTGCTAGGCCTCTTCTTTTCTTTTTGCCTTGATATAAAGCTCTTCTCGCTATGCTATTCATACTACTTGCTTCCCTGATATACGGCTCTTTTCTGTAATATAATGGTATTTTCAGATATATCACACTGTACTGTCTGCTGCTCTTTTCTGCATTACATCACTTGTTATTGAAACCTAGAACCTTTTCCTGTGATATGCACTTCTCATGCTTGCGATGCACACTTGTGTCTTTGATATGCACTGCTCATGCTTGTGATGCACACTTATTTGTGTGATATAGTGCTTACGTCTGTGATATATCACACCTTGCTGCTATGGCACGCTGCTTGTTGCTCTGATATGGACTGGGCCCTAATACTGTTCTCTGAAGTGTACAATACAATATTAATCAGGATTTGGTTGGCCCCTCTGGGCCCTCCAGCCACTGCGCCTGCTGCACAAATGAAAGCTGTACCTTGTTGAGTGGAGTTCACGAGATGGGATTTCTTTGCGTGAAAATGCACCTTTTGCCCACTCTTTTTTCAAAATTTCCCGGGGGGAGAAACCCCCCAAACCTCCTGTAGGTGATTCAGGCTCGCTCACTAAGTTCGCTCGCCACAGTGAAGTACGACAATTGTTTTATGACCAACACTTTCAAATGTCACCATCCGCCACTGAACTCTGCTCTATATAGAATGGAAGTTAAGTGCACCAGCAGTGCCTAGATCCTGAGAACTCTCCTATGGAGGGGTTTAGGAGAAAGGCAGAACTTGATTGAGCGATTAAGGCACATGTCCCTACTGGAGCTGGTCCAATCAATGATGACTTACATTATTGATTAAGGCGGGGACACGGTGTTGCAAATTTGGGTCTGCACCAACTTGTATTGTTTTCAGTTGCTCAATCCACAGGAAAAAACATTTTGGAATCATGCAGCTTATAGTACTTTTGTCCTGTCAAGGTATCCGTCGACCTGCGTTAAGATCCCTGACATGTGTCTCCTGGACCATTATCCAGGTGAACACTTTGTGGTGCCATAACTAGAATGGGGTTGTGTCAAGAGGAGCTTCGGTACCACCAGCACTTCTTTAAAAGACACTATCTACATTCATAGCGCACATGTGAGTAATATTCTTCTAAATAATTGTTTCAACTTGAGGAGTTTGACAAGGCAGGGCATTCTGTTGTTAATCCTTGGGTGAGGAATATCTCCAAAACTATCCTGTTATTTGCTCACAAATTAGGCTCAGACTCATGTTTTGTGGTCCTGCCTTTTTAGATTAACACTCTGTGTGTGTTCGGTGCAAAGAAGGGTTTGCCTGCCTCACATATGATGGTGAGCCATCGCAAAACATCTTTCCAAAGTGTGTGGTGGAGGCACAGGAAGTCACAACTACACAAGTCTTCATTTATTACATGTCTGTCCAGCCCAGTGCAGGTAGGGTGCTGTAACCAACGTATACACTGGGCCTAGGAGTTGGAATTCAATGCTAGTCTTAGGGATCCTGAGGAAGGCAAAAAGAACAGGTAAATGAATGGAATGCTGGACAGTATGTGGCCATCTGATTGACCGAAGGGCGTTAAAAAGGTGGTGCAACCCCAAGAGCTTCCCAAAAAGTGAGGAACCCACCCAAAAAAGCCATGAACTTTAATTTTAAGGTATTTTATCCCAGTTGTGCCCTCTGGTCCCCAGAGATGCCACTGGCCCTCACTTTATATACAGACACAGCATTAGAGCTTGTACTCAATACAGACGCAGCGTTAAAGGTTGTACTCAACATAGAAACAGAATTATGGCTCATCCATACTAATATAATAAAGAGAGAGCCCAAACCTTTGAGGCGGGTAATCTCAGGAACCACAGCACCAATCACCACACCCAATGCAGCGTTGGAAAGGGCAGTTACAGCAGAAGGACATAGGCTATGCAGACGCCCACCATATACATTTAAAAGGTAAAAGAACCGTGCCAGCAAAGTAGTCCCTTGTGGGCGTGTCTGCGTTGTGCTGTGGGCGTGTGCTGGGGGCGTGTGCTACGTTCCACCCTTAATGCCATGTCTCATATTGTGTGCTAATCCCACCCTGCTCCCTTTAAATACCCCTTCACCCCATAATCATAACCCATCCTTACTCCTTAAAATACCCCAACACCCTTAAACACTAACCCATCTTAACTCTATAAATATACCCTGTACCCCAAAACCCAAACCTATCCCTAAACCCTAAAAATACCCCTGTACCCCAAAACCCAAACCTAGCCCTGAACCCTATAAATACCCCTGTACCTCAAAACCCAAACCTACCCCTGAACCCTAAAAATATCCCTGTACCCCAAAACCCAAACCTACCCCTGAACCCTAAAATACCCCTGTACCCCAACACCCAAACCTAGCCCTGAACCCTTAAAATACCCCTGTATCCCAAAACCCAAACCTACCCCTGAACCCTAAAAATACCCCTGTACCCCAAAACCCAAACCTACCCCTGAACTCTAAAAATATCCCTGTACCCCAAAACCCAAACCTACCCCTGAACCCTAAAATACCCCTGTACCCCAACACCCAAACCTATCCCTGAACCCTAAAAATACCCCTTTACCCCAAAACCCAAACCTAGCCCTGCACCCTTAAAATACCACTGTACCCCAAAACCCAAACCTACTCCTGAACCCTAAAAATACCCCTATGCCCCAAAACCCAAACCTAGCCCTGAACCCTAAAAATACCCCTGTACCCCAAAACCCATACCTATCCCTATACCCTAAACCTACCCCTGTACCCTATAACCCAAAACTATATCTGAACCCTTAAAATACCCAAACACCCCAAAGCATATACCTCAGTACCCCAAAACACATACCCCTATACCCATACTTACCTTATCCAAACATTTTTAAAAAACGTGCTTTTACCATTCATGCATTTACAACGAATTTCGTTGTAAATGTATGCGTGGTAAAAGCATATAAAATGTAATGCCATGCGTTATAATGGCACTGCGGAGTCATGGTACTTTCGTAATGAAATTATGCGGAGTGATGGTATGCGGAAAGAAAGTTGTGGAATAATGGGTGTTTACCCTCCCACAGGAAAGTACATTGGTGGCACGGCGGCCCACATCTCCAGCAACATACTCATATTTTTTCACCACCCATTTGAAAAATGCACAGGTCTCTGTCATTGATGGCCAGCACCGACATACACTTTTAGACACACCTCCTGCCACAAGTTCTAGAATTGCGAACTTTAGAGCTGGGGAGCTACGTTCGAATCTTGGCATCAGCTCAATATCCTGTGATTCCAGGCTAATCGATTTGTCTACCCGTGCCTACCACAAATGAATGTGTTCTTCTGTCATGCAAATTGTGCTCGTACCATGTTGTCGAGTTCGAGCTATATAATATTGCAAGGAAAAATAAAGTAGGGAAACTCGAGTTCACACACTACTGAACGTGCACTCTTAAATGCATCAGCAGTGCACTGTGAATCGGAGCGTTTCACAGGCCTGACACAGATAAGAAATGCTATCAAAACGAAATCCTACAAAACAATATACTGCTGGCCGGCAGCAATTCATACCCGGACAATGTTGGGACGGGCTGCTAGTATTCAATAAAGACACAGTGTCACAGTGTGCACTCAATACAGACACAGCGTTAGAGCTTGTACTCAACACAGGCACATTATTTAAGCTCGCACTGAAGTATTGAATAAAGGCACAGCATTAGAGCTTGTTCTGAATACGGACGCAGCCTTAGAGCTTGAACTCAATACAGACACAACATTAGAGTGTGTGCTCAATACAGACACAGCATTAGAGCGTGTCCTCAATACGGACACAGCATTAGAGCTTATACTCATTAGAGACACAGCATTAAAGTGTGTACTCAATACCAGCATAACAACAGAGCTTGTACTCAATACAGGCACAGCATTAGAGCTTGTACTCAATGCAGACACAGCATTAGAGCGTATACTCAATAGAGACACAGCATTAAAGCTTGTACTCAATACCAGCATAACACCAGAGCTTGTACTCAATACAGGCACAGCATTAAAGCTTGTACTCAATACCAGCATAACACCAGAGCTTGTACTCAATACAGACACAGCATTAGAGCTTGTACTCAATACCAGCATAACACCAGAGCTTGTACTCAATACAGACACAGCATTAGAGCTTGTACTCAATACCAGCATAACACCAGAGCTTGTACTCAATACAGACACAGCATTAGAGCTTGTACTCAATACCAGCATAACACCAGAGCTTGTACTCAATACAGGCACAGCATTAGAGCTTGTACTAAATAGAGACACAGCATCAGAGCTTGTACTGAATACAGACACTGCATTAAAGCTTGCACTAAAGTACTGAATACAGACACAGCATTGGAGCTTTTACTCAATACCGACACAGCATTAGAGTTTGTACTCAATAGAGGCACAGCATTAGAGCTTGTACTCAATACAGACACAGCATTGGAGCTTGTACTCAATACAGGCACAGCATTAGAGCTTGTACTCAATACAGACACAGCATTAGAGCTTGCACTCAAGTGCTGAATACAGACACAGTATTAGAGCTTGCACTCGATACAGATACAGCATCAGAGCTTGTACTCAATACAGGCACAGCATTTAAGCTCGCACTGAGGTATTGAATAAAGGCACAGCAATAGAGCTTGTTCTGAATACTGACGCAGCCTTAGAGCTTGAACTCAATACAGACACAGCATTAGAGCTTAAATTCAATACAGACACATTATTAAAGGTTGCACTGAAGTACTGAATAAAGGCACAGCATTAGAGCTTCTTCGGAATACAGACACCGCATTAGAGCAGTGTCCTCAATACAGACACAACATTAGGACTTGCACTCAATACAGACACAGCATTAGAGCTTGTCCTCAATACAGACACAGCATTAGAGCTTGTACTCAATACAGACACAGCATTAGAGCTTGTCCTCAATAAAGAGACAGCATCAGAGCTTGTACTCAATACAGGCACATTATTAAAGCTTGCACTGAAGTACTGAATAAAGGCACAGTGTTAGATTTGTGGGTCTCTAGTTGGCACAGGTAGGTACTTGTGACAAATAGGGACCCTTGCCTCTAGTCAGGGTAAGGGGGTACACTCCTAAAATAACCCCTGCATACCCCCTTGGTAGCTTGGCACGAGCAGACAGGTTTATCTCAGAGGCAGTGTGTAAGCATTTGTGAACACACAAGTGACAACACTACAGATGGACACCACACCAGTTGTATATTAAAAATAAGTATTCTTTATATAGATTTAACACAAGACCACAAACAACAAAAATCCACAATACTGTACTTAAAATGGTAGAATTAGCTTAGTTCTCTTTAGATCCTAAAATGTGACACTGTGAGTCAATGTACCTTAAGATGCGTAACACTTCTACAACGAAAGTGTTGCAGGGATGGTGGTGCGGTAATTCCTTACACGCAAAGACAGTGATGCATTGAAGATTCGGTGCAAAAGAAACAAAGATGGCATCTTCTTCTTGATGCAACATACTCCTCTGATGTTGCGAGATGTCTCGACTCGATGTGAAGGCTGCAGCGGCGACATCCTTGTCCAGTGATGCGACGAAATCGGCTTTGGCGGCGACACTCTTCTCTGACGATGCGAGATGCTTCCGCTCGATGCAACAGCTACAGCGGTGACACCCTTGTTCAGTGATGCGACGATAGCGGCTGTGACGGCGGCGCGCTGCTCCTTGGATGCGAGGCGCTTCTGTGGTGCAATGCAACAGCTACAGCAGTGACACCCTTGCTCAGTGATGCGACGGCAGCGGCTGCGACTGTGACACGCTTCTTTGATGTTGCGAGACGTTTCTCGTGATGTGGTGCAATGCGACAGCTACAGAGGTAGCATCTCCGTGATGCGAAAGCAGCGGCTGCAACGGCGACACACTTCTTCTTTGTGGGTCGCGCTTCCAGCTCCTTGCGACACGCAGTCCCTCAGAAGGCCTATAACAGCTGCAGGCACTCCCAAAGAACTCTTGGGGAGCTGGTGGTTGAAGTCTGTTGTCCCTGAGACTTCAGCAGGAGGCAAGCTCTTCTCTCAAGCCCTTGGAGATCCTTCACAAGTTAAATAAAGCACACAAAGTTCCTTTCTCCTTCCTTTGGCAGTCAGGCAACCACTGCAGGCCAATTCCCCCAAGCAGCACTTGAGCTTAGGGATAATCTCTCCTCAGTTTCTTCAGGTTCCTCTCCTCAGCAAAGGTTTCTTCTTGTTTCCCGAAGTGATCTAAAATTCTTGGGTCTGGGTCCCAATATTTATACAACTTTTCTCTTTGTTCTCTGAAGGCAAAGAGGCCTTTGCCTAGTGCAAACCAGGTCCGGTCAGTCCTGGATCCTGGAGCACTTTGTTGACATGATTCCTTCTTTCTTTTCAGAGTGCAGGGCAGAGACATCAGACACACCACAGGAGGAGGTGGAGCCAGCATTGTGAAGGGAAGGCACAGCCCTATTCAGGTCCCAGGTGCAACTCCTCCCTCCCATCTAGATGCAGATCCCTCTATTCACCACTGGGCTGACTCACCCTGTCTCCTGGAATCCCCTATCCCCTGTCACTCAAACTCCAGACAAGGAATACACAACCTTGAAGAGGCAGGCTTCGATAGACAAGAAAATACCTACTTTCAAAAAGTGGTATTTTCAAACACAGAATGTTAAAACCAACTTCACTAAAAGATGTATTTTATCATTCTGAGTTCAGGCATTCGAATTTCTACCATGTTCCCTGAGTCATTTAGGATTATAAAATGTAATAATCTAAGTGCATATTCTGGCCTATGGAGAACAGGTAGCCTTGCAATAGTGAAAAACGAAAAACGCTGTAATTCACTATTAGGGCATGCCACACACATCAGAGCTTTTCCTACCTTATACTTACAATGCACCCTGCCCTTGGGCCTAACATAGGGGTGTCTGATATGAAGAAAAGGGAAGGTTTAGGGACTGGCAAGTGGATGCACTTGCCCAGTCATCATGGCAGTACCAGACTGCACACAAGCTCTGCAATGGCAGACCTGAGACACACTTTACAAGGCTGCTTCTGTGGGTGGCACAACCAGTGCTGCACGCCCACCTGCAGCATTTGGATTTACAAGCCCTGGGCTCACTCAGTGCACTGTACTGCAGTGGCACAGTGCCCAAACCATCTAGCACCAGCAAAAAGACATGAGGCAACAGCAAAAATGGAAGGGAGACCCACGCCAAGCTGCCAGGTCTAACACACAGCATTAGAGCTTCCTTGGAATACAAACACAGCATTAGAGCATGTACTCAATACAGTCACATTATTTAAGCTTGCACTCTAGTATTGAATAAAGGCACAGCATTAGAGTTTGTACTCAATACAGACACAGGATTAGAGTTTGTACTCAATACGGACACAGCATCAGAGCTTGTGCTCAATAAAGACAGCATTAGAGCTTGTACTCAATACTGACACAACATTAGAGCCTGTACTCAATAGAAACACAGCATTAGAGATTGCACTCAAAACAGACACAGCATTAGAACTTGTACTCAATACAGACACAGCATTAGAGCTTGTACTCAATACAGGCACAACATTAGAGTTTGTACTCAATATAGACACAGTATTAGAATCTGTACGTACTCAATACAGACACAGCATTAGAGCTTGTCCTCAATACAGACACAGCATCAGAGCTTGTACTCAATACAGGCACAACATTAGAGTTTGTACTCAATATAGACACAGTATTAGAATCTGTACGTACTCAATACAGACACAGCATTAGAGCTTGTCCTCAATACAGACACAGCATCAGAGCTTGTACTCAATACAGACACAGCATCAGAGCTTGTACTCAATACAGACACAGCATCAGAGCTTGTCCTCAATACAGGCACAACATTAGAGTTTGTACTCAATACAGGAACAGTATTATGGCTTGTGCTCAGTAGAAACAAAGCACTGGAGCTTGTACTCACTTTGATCCGTCCGCCATGTTTGTCCTGCCGATTCAGATGACACCCTATAGAGGGAAAAGGGAGAGGTGAAACGTTGACAGAAGCAGGGGTTGAGTGCAGAAAAACAGGCATTTTGAAGATGGATCCGTTATGAGATTTGCAGACCTCACACATTGGTCTTTGTATCTTTTGAAATTATTAGCTCTTTGTTGGAACTGGCACATTGAGGCAAGGCCCTAGCCAGGCTGAACCTACCACTCTATAACCTGCGCTCACCATTGGGTAGCTTGGCACTGAGCAGTCAGGCTTATCACAGAGGCAATGTGTAAAACATTGGCACAGAACTCACACAGGCTCGGACTGGCCGTTGCGGGCACCGGGCAATCCCCCGGTGCGCCGCAAGGGTGGGGGCCGGTTTTGGGCCCTGGGGGCCGTTTTTGTTAAAGGGACGTTTTTGCAGCATAGCTGCAAAATCGGCCCTGTAACAAAATCGGCCAAAAACTGGCCCCGGCATAGAGCTCAGTCGCACCCCCAGGGGGCTGGCCGAGCACTTTGCCAGGGCCGGTTTTGGTTCTCAGTCCGGCCCTGAACTCACACACAATAAATACACTCAGTGTCACAAATGAGACTTCACACGTGTTGTATGTAAATAGAATTTGTATTCAACACATACATTAACTAATTCAGCATTAACATCATGTATTTCTAGGCATAAATCACATGTGGAACTATCACTAGCAGTACTAGGCCTAAACGTGTTAAGCTGACATCAGTTGTATGCACACTTGGGAAAGATCCTACTCCACCCCCACCGCACCTTTATGCGGTGCAACACGTTGTCAAACCTAGGCCCACTTCAGCAATTATTATAAATCAATATCACACAGTTATATAGTGCACCCCAGGTCACAACGATATCAGAAATATGTACATACAACAAATAATTACTTTTAAATAGCCCTGTAAGTCAAGGCCGCACGGGTAAAAAGCAATGTCAAACATACTATTCTTTTGGCAAGGAAACAACATGTACCGAAACAGCGCCGTGCGGTGTATTTAATCACAGACAGTCACTCCCACACACTCACTCAGCACCGATATGCGGTGCTATGAATATCTGGCTGGTTCATATGGAGTGAAGTCGCACACACACGCACACAGAGCAATAATGCGGTGCACTGACATCTGAAACGTCAGTTTAATGGTCTTAAAAATTCCTCCAGAAATATATTGATTTATGCATAACCTTATTTAGAATTCTTGTCTAATACGCTGTAGCATTCTCTTTTTTTTTCACTTGCACCGTTTTCATATTTCTTCACCAGCACAAAGTGTTCACCTTTTCACTTAGCACACAACTTCAAAGCATGCTTGATGCTGCATTTTGATTTGTGAAGTTCAATTTGTACGCCTTTGCTGACAATATAATTGCATTCAATCATGTTTCCGGGACTATTTGCAAATTATTAAATGCATGTTTTGTAATTAATGTACTCCTCGTGCCACTCCAAGCACCATGCGGTACATAACCTTTGCAGTTGGAATGGTTGCTTTCCTCTCTTAATGTATTACTTATTTTTTGACTTAATGTGTAATTGTTGATCTTTTTTTGTTACATTGTTGAACCTTATGTAAAACGCTCTGATACCTTCGGATCTAGCCAGCGCTATATAAAACTCTTTAAATAAATAAATACATGAAGGTAAATCAGCATACGTGGATATTTGATCAGTGCAGTGGCGGCTCGCGTAGGCTGTGCTCTGGGGCGTTGTGGGCGAGGAGGGGCAGGGTGGGGCGGGGTAGTAAACTCGGACATACGACAGAACGGAGGAACCTGTTCCATCGTAGGTCTGAGTTTACTATCCCCCATCCTGCCCCTCCCCCGCCCGCACCGCCCCGCAGAACGCTCTATGTGAGCCGCACTGGATCAGTGGGAAGGCGATGCAGTGGGTCCAACTGGCCGACGGGCCCATGAGGTTGGTCCTCTCTCCGGCCACTGTTGACTCCTAATGCAGAGTCAGCTTTAAGTACTGATATGGGCACGGCATGCATGCCAAGGCACGCATGGCGTTTAGTTGGTCTACCTCTGGGTGCTGTATGCACGGGCACTGGGGGGATCCCCTGAAGGCACAGGTGGGAGGGAGTTCCGGGGACTCCATCCATCCTTGGAGGGACCGCAGTGGCCTCCGCCTTGGAAAGAAACCCCACACAGACTCATCCACCGTCCGAGGATATTATTACCTGGTAGTTCAAACACCATCATATGAGAAACATAGAGGTGACAGCCAATTATATAATCTAACGTGTATTTGTAAGGCGCACGTTCACCCAGAAGGACATCTTGGCTATGAATAACAGATGTTAATTGCTACCCTATCTAATGATACTCATTTTACCGACCTCGGAAGGATAAAAGGCTGAGAGGCCCCACCGGGATTTGAAACTGTGACCATGAAGTTAAACACAGGTTTTTACATTGGACACATTAGTCCACTAAGCCACCAAACAACAACACCCACATTCCATATTTCTTAACATCCAGATCTTCCTGACCTTCAGCCTTACCCCTGCCTATCAGTTGCGTTCCCATGAGTGTGCTGGAGGTTGCTTAGCATTTGTTTGTTGTTGTTCCCTCAAACACTATTGCTGCCAAAGCTCTATGCAGCCAGAACAACTCTGTGAGAACATCTGTTCTAATGTTACTCCTACCACCTCGTGGCTTCTAATACTAGGAGGACACTTATGCTGAGATGTCCAGGCGTGCCCCAGGTACTCAGAAGACGTGGGAAGTGAGTGCGCCCCCCAGGACCAGACCGTGGGGCTGTATGATGTCACGGGCACTACGGGCCCGATTCACAGAACTAACTTAAGACAAAATCCTAAACTTACTACCATTTTGGTATTCACAGAAGGCACTTACTCATTTCGGTATTCACAGAAGGCACTTACTCATTTTGGTATTCACAGAAGGCACTTACTCATTTTGGTATTCACAGAAGGCACTTACTCATTTTGGTATTCACAGAAGGCACTTACTCATTTTGGTATTCACAGAAGGCACTTACTCATTTCGGTATTCACAGAAGGCACTTACTCATTTCGGTATTCACAGAAGGCACTTACTCATTTCGGTATTCACAGAAGTTAGGAGTCCTTACTTTAGGACTCCTGAATGCCTTCTGTGAATACCGAAAGCCTTAAAGTTAGGATTTTTCTCAGTTTAGGAGCAGCAAAGACATAAACAAATATATAATAACAACATATAAACCATAATCACATGTATAATACAATACATACACACAATATATACAACATTTACAAAGACCCTAATTATAACTAGAACTGATGTACACTCCTTATTCTGAGTAATACACTCCGAGGTGGGAAACAACCTTTACAACGCAACTTTTACAATGCACTACCATTACAATGAAACTTTTACAACGCAACATCCATTACAACGCATGCCATTACAACGCAACCATTACAACGCATGACACTACAACGCACACCACTACAACGCATGTCTTTACAACGCAGTCATTTCAACGCATACCATTACAACGCATAACATTACCATCCAACACTTACCCTACTGTTGCACCCCCTGGAGTT
Source organism: Lissotriton helveticus (assembly GCF_964261635.1). Taxonomy (NCBI): domain Eukaryota; kingdom Metazoa; phylum Chordata; class Amphibia; order Caudata; family Salamandridae; genus Lissotriton; species Lissotriton helveticus. Next base: position 90,495,283 of record NC_136064.1, on the reverse strand, counting down.
AGAATAGTAATTTTTACCACTACACTATCCAACACTTACCCTACTGTTGCACCCCCTGGAGTTAGAATAGTAAATTTTACCCCTACACTATCCAATACTTATCAAAACATGCAATGTAATGTTATGTGTTGTAATGGTATGCGTTGTAAAGGTATTATGCGTTGTAATGGAATGCGTTGTAAATGTAGTTTTTTAATTTTCGTTGTAATGGCATGCGTTGTAATGGAATGCGTTGTAATGGATGTTGCGTTGTAAAAAAATGCGTTGTAAAGGTATGCGTTGTAAAAGTGTGTGCGTTGTAGTGACATACATCCCCAAATTCAAAATAATTGGACTCCTCCTATATTTGTATTAGCCTTCATTTCTGTGGACTCATTTTTTGCAGCCTTTTATCTATTTTTGTAGTATTTTTGTTGCTGTTCTGTTGTCCAGGGAGCCTCGCACGTGCCCCACCCTGCTCTCCATTGACCTGAGAGGGGTCACCGGCCCCCCTGCCCCCCTGTCTGTCGCGCTCTTTGCTGCCTCCGTCTCTTGAAGTGAACAGCGCGCCTGGAAGCCTCTCTAAGCCGCTTTGCTGCAGTTGCCGCCGCCCTGATCTGCAGGCGCTAATCTCCAATTAGAGCAGATTAGACAACCCGTGGCCGGGGCCGCCCTGCTCTGCCAGGCCGCGTGCCCGCCAAATACAATTACTACCTCCGAGGAGACGGGTTAAGTATCCCTGAAGCAAGGAAAACGAGCCAACTGATTAAGTCAAAATACATTGACATAATTATCGCATTCATTTGAAAATAGATGGGATAAAGAAAATTACTTTCAAAATAATAAACTTACTTCACGAATTAATTAGAATAAGTGGGGGGTGGACTTCCCTCACTTGGGAGCATCCACCGGAACTCCATCCCAATTAGAATACGAGTCCAGTCCCCTCTTAAAATTCAGTAAACGCACCGTAAACTTTATGTAAAGTCGTTATTTACCATCTTAAATCCCTTTCTAAGCTACATAGCGCCAAGAGGCTCCACTAGAGCAATAGAGCACTTTATAAATCTCCCACAATTAATGAAATAGTGTCAAGCACCACGCTCTGCTCTGGATGCCGGATCTGGTGGCTGCCTGGATTAATGTGTCCACTGCAGCGGCCTGTTTTAACCTCTTGGTCATAGGCTCAAATCCCAGTGGGTCCACTCAACCTTTCATCCTTCTGAGGTCGATAGAAAAGTAACGTTGGGTAACAATAAACATTTGTTATTCAGAGCCAAGATACCCTTTAAGGTGAACGTGCTATTTACGAATACACATTTGAAATATATTTTCTGGTGAAACTGCTGACTCTGACCAAAGTTAGTCCAAGCATAGTATTTTGAATTGGAAGGGTATCCTTCCAGTCGGAGCTTTAAGTGGGATGAAAAAACGAAGGGGTCTCTCAAAGGGGCGTGGGCAATGCAATTAAGGGTGTAGCTTAAAAAAAACCTAAGCTACAAATCTGTACTTAGCATAGTTTGTTGCCCGACTGGCATTTTGCTGCTTCTGTCGTTGCATCCAGATATCAATACAACAAGTAACATTACACCTACAACAAGTTAGGACTATTGGCTTTGTCAGTGGTTGTTAGTTGCATATGATAAATAAGCATCAACTACGGCTTTGTTGTAGAGAATATTGAAAATGCTTCAGGTCTGACATGATGAGACTATGAAAGAATTAGAACGAGTCTCTTTCAAGTTACATCAAAGGCAGTGGAGGGTGGTCCCGCTGCAGAGTTCAGATTTTTTTTCACCCTGAGGCTGAAGGCAAAAACGGAGAGCCGGTAAGGGCCCGTCTCGTCACCTGCTTTTTAGAACTGCCGGTGCTCAGGACTGGCAGGACCTGGCCCACTTAAAGCCTTGCTTCCAGTACAAAATCTATGCTAGACTCACGCAGACACCCTTTCACTATGGTGCAAAGGATAATGCCATATTCCTGTAAATATGGCGCTCTCCTGTTCTATCCTTCTCACGCAGCACAGCGCGGGATTTGCAGCTGCTGCACTGTGCTGTCTGATAACTTGGTAAATCTGGGCCTCTGTGTGAGACATTTGGGAAGACTCAGGTAGAGACCCTTGGAGTAATCGCGATGAGAGGTCACCAATGGCTTTCGGGTCCATCCATGGAAGAAGCTGGCCATCTCGAGCTCTGCACCAAAAATGTAGAGTTCACATTTGCCCTCCCTCCCGGACCACACCCTCAGGTCAGCTGTCGGAAGACAACTGGAAGACGTTCGTGTGATTGACATGTTCCCAGACAGTGGTCCGCTTCACTTCCGGGTGAAACCTCAGTTGTATACATACTGCCGAAAGTGGTCTAAACTGTGGCTGTGACTCTCTGGCACGTGCACACCCCCTCCCAGTCTACAGACATATTGTAACTTGTGCCTTTTCCGGAACCTGCTCACCAGTGTCTCTCCTTCCCTCGTTTGTTTATTTGATGTCCCTCTTCCTTTTTTTCATATGTTTTTCCTGCATGTAAATGTGGCTACTGGCGTGGCAATGGTACTTTCCATCCCAGCGGTAATATGAAGGATAAATGTGGCTCCTGGCGTGGCAATGGTACTTTCCATCCCAGTGGTAAAGTGCAGAGTAAATGTGGCTACTGGCGTGGCAATGGTACTTTCCATCCCGGTGGTAAAGTGCAGGGTAAATGTGGCTACTGGCGTGGCAATGGTACTTTCCATCCCAGTGGTAAAGTGCAGAGTAAATGTGGCTACTGACATTGGTACTTTCAATCCCAGCGGTAACATGCAGGGTAAATGTGGCTACTGGCGTGGCAATGGTACTTTCCATCCTGGCGGTATCATGCAGGGTAAATGTGTTTATTGGCTTGGCAATGATACTTTTCATCCCAGCCTTAACATGCAGTGTAAATGTGGCTACTGGAGTGGCAATGGTACTTTCCATTCCTGTGGTAATACGTAGGACAAATGTGGCTACTGGTGTGGCAATGGTACTTTCCATCCCAGAGGTAACATGCAGGGTAAATGTGGCTACTGGCCTGGCAATGGTACTTTCCATCCCAGCGTAACATGCAACGTAAACATGGCTACTGGCTGGCAATGGCACTTTTTATCCGAGCTGTAACATGCAGTGTACAGGTGGCTACTGGCGTGGCAATGGTACTTTCCATCACAGAGGTAACATGCAGGGTAAACGTGGCTATTGGCGTGGCAATGGTACTTTCCATCCCAGAGGTAACATGCAGGGTAAATGTGGCTACTGGCGTGGCAATGGTACTTTCCATCCCAGCAGTAATACGCAGGACAAATGTGGCTACTGGTGTTGCAATGGTATTTTCCATCCCGGCGGTAACATGCAGGGTAAATGTGGCTACTGGCGTGGCAATGGTACTTTCCATCCCAGAGGTAACATGCAGGGTAAATGTGGCTACTGGCGTGGCAATGGTACTTTCCATCACAGAGGTAACATGCAGGGTAAACGTGGCTATTGGCGTGGCAATGGTACTTTCCATCCCAGAGGTAACATGCAGGGTAAATGTGGCTATTGGCGTGGCAATGGTACTTTCCATCCCAGAGGTAACATGCAGGGTAAATGTGGCTACTGGCGTGGCAATGGTACTTCCATCCCAGCAGTAATACGCAGGACAAATGTGGCTACTGGTGTTGCAATGGTATTTTCCATCCCGGCGGTAACATGAAGGATAAATGTGTCTACTGGCGTGGCAATGGTACTTTCCATCTCAGAAGTAACATGCAGCGTAAACGTGGCACTGGAGCGGCAATGGTACTTTCCATCCCAGCGGTAACACGCAGCGTAAACGTGGCTACTGGCATGGCAATGGTATTTTCCATCCCAGCGGTAACACGCAGCGTAAACGTGGCTACTGGCGTGACAATGGTACTTTCCATCCTAGCGGTAACATGCAGGGTAAACGTGGCTACTGGCTGGCAATGGTACTTTAAATCCCAGAGGTAACATGCAGCTTAAAGGTTGCTACTGGCGTGGTAATGGTACTTTCCATCCCAGCAGTAATACGCAGGACAAATGTGGCTACTGGTGTGGCAATGGTACTTTCCATCCCAGCAGCAACATGCAGGGTAATCGTGGCTACTTGGCGTGCCAATGGTACTTTCCATCCCAGCGGTAACATGTAGCGTAAACGTGGCTACTGGCGTGGCAATGGTACTTTCCATCCCAGCGGTAACATGTAGCGTAAACGTGGCTACTGGCGTGGCAATGGTACTTTCCATCCCAGCGGTAACATGTAGCGTAAACGTGGCTACTGGCGTGGCAATGGTACTTTCCATCCTGGCGGTAACATGCAGCGTATGGCATTCTTGAACAGCAACCTTATAGAAATTACTCAACTCTGAAATATTTCATCGACACTATATAGTTGAAGTATCCTAGAATATTATGGCTTACAGCTGTATGTTATTGCATCGATTTTTTTTCTGGCAGAGAAGCTATGAGGGACACAAACAATGCTGGGCATTTGTTCTCTGCACATTCTTCCAAAGGAGTGTGTTTGTTTTTCTCCTGTACTAACATTCCCTTCAGACTTGTTTCCAGGGGCCTGAGCTGGGCTGTCTCCATGCGGTGGCCCAGGTCCTGCCTGCTTTGCATCCAGTCTTTTGTGCTGGACACCCGATCATTTATAAACACTTTTACAATTTGTGGCTAATTCTCTTGTTTTCGGTCTGCCAAGAAGGACATTAACTAAGTTAGGATTGTTAATAACCGAAGGACTCAGGCTGGTGATAAAAACTTTCCTTTCAGTTCAATAGCTCACACCTGGGAGGTGCTAAAAGGAAGAAGGCGTCCACTAACTGCCCCTACTGAAGAACCTACACCCCGCAGCCCTTCGCATCACACATTCCCTCACCGAGAGGGGAGTGGGCGCAATCATGTTTGTAAACGATGCACTTCCGCGGTTGTTCCTTTTCTTCCCTTGAGGTCCTCATTCTTCACAACAAGCCCTCCCCTCAGCTCTTATCCAGGGTCTTCTAGACGCAGTGCACCATGGGAGACCACCTTTGACTTCTGAATCCTGATCCCTGAGTTTCACTGCCTGCTCCTGGATTGGTGTGGTAGGATCTGTCCTTTCTGCACAGCCTGGACCCCTGGCTCCACTCCTGGTAACTCACAGCATCCTCTCAGTCCCTCATCTTACCACATTCCCCTGTCCTTCCTTCATGTTTGTCCTGGGACTCCTAGTCTTCCTATTA